>NC_067239.1:13497239-14247239 GCF_019924925.1 Ctenopharyngodon idella | reverse complement strand
CTATCTATCTATCTATCTATCTATCTATGTATCAGACAATATATTACAACACTACAATCTGCAATTGTGAATGCTAAAAAATGACAAAATACAAAAAAGCATAACAACAATCAGCAATCAGTCTTATAATATAACAAATGACAATCTGCAACTGTAAATATTAAACATGAAGACAAAAAATAAAGTATAACAAAAATAAGCATCTATCTATCTATCTATCTATCTATCTATCTATCTATCTATCTATCTATCTATCCCAGCCACCACCCCCTCCACTTGGAAGGTCATGATCTATCTATCTATCTATCTATCTATCTATCTATCTATCTATCTATCTATCTATGTATCTATCTATCCCAGCCACCATCCCCTCCACTTGGAAGGTCATGATCTATCTATCTATCTATCTATCTATCTATCTATCTATCTATCTATCTATCTATCTATCTATCTATCTATCTATCTATCTATCTATCTATCCCAGCCACCACCCCCTCCACTTGGAAGGTCATGATCTATCTATCTATCTATCTATCTATCTATCTATCTATCTATCTATCTATCTATCTATCTATCCCAGCCACCATCCCCTCCACTTGGAAGGTCATGATCTATCTATCTATCTATCTATCTATCTATCTATCTATCTATCTATCCCAGCCACCACCCCCTCCACTTGGAAGGTCATGATCTATCTATCTATCTATCTATCTATCTATCTATCTATCAGACAATATATTACAACACTACAATCTGCAATTGTGAATGCTAAAAAATGACAAAATACAAAAAAGCATAACAACAATCAGCAATCAGTCTTATAATATAACAAATGACAATCTGCAACTGTAAATATTAAACATGAAGACAAAAAATAAAGTATAACAAAAATAAGCATCTATCTATCTATCTATCTATCTATCTATCTATCTATCTATCTATCTATCTATCTATCTATCTATCTATCTATCCCAGCCACCACCCCCTCCACTTGGAAGGTCATGATCTATCTATCTATCTATCTATCTATCTATCTATCTATCTATCTATCTATCTATCTATCTATCTATCTATCTATCCCAGCCACCATCCCCTCCACTTGGAAGGTCATGATCTATCTATCTATCTATCTATCTATCTATCTATCTATCCCAGCCACCACCCCCTCCACTTGGAAGGTCATGATCTATCTATCTATCTATCTATCTATCTATCTATCTATCTATCTATCTATCTATCTATCTATCTATCTATCTATCTATCTATCTATCCCAGCCACCATCCCCTCCACTTGGAAGGTCATGATCTATCTATCTATCTATCTATCTATCTATCTATCTATCTATCTATCTATCTATCTATCTATCTATCTATCTATCCCAGCCACCACCCCCTCCACTTGGAAGGTCATGATCTATCTATCTATCTATCTATCTATCTATCTATCTATCTATCTATCAGACAATATATTACAACACTACAATCTGCAATTGTGAATGCTAAAAAATGACAAAATACAAAAAAGCATAACAACAATCAGCAATCAGTCTTATAATATAACAAATGACAATCTGCAACTGTAAATATTAAACATGAAGACAAAAAATAAAGTATAACAAAAATAAGCATCTATCTATCTATCTATCTATCTATCTATCTATCTATCTATCCCAGCCACCACCCCCTCCACTTGGAAGGTCATGATCTATCTATCTATCTATCTATCTATCTATCTATCTATCTATCTATCTATCTATCTATCTATCTATCCCAGCCACCATCCCCTCCACTTGGAAGGTCATGATCTATCTATCTATCTATCTATCTATCTATCTATCTATCTATCTATCTATCTATCTATCTATCTATCCCAGCCACCATCCCCTCCACTTGGAAGGTCATGATCTATCTATCTATCTATCTATCTATCTATCTATCTATCTATCTATCTATCTATCTATCTATCTATCCCAGCCACCACCCCGTCCACTTGGAAGGTCATGATCTATCTATCTATCTATCTATCTATCTATCTATCTATCTATCTATCTATCTATCTATCTATCTATCCCAGCCACCATCCCCTCCACTTGGAAGGTCATGATCTATCTATCTATCTATCTATCTATCTATCTATCTATCTATCTATCTATCTATCTATCTATCCCAGCCACCACCCCCTCCACTTGGAAGGTCATGATCTATCTATCTATCTATCTATCTATCTATCTATCTATCTATCTATCTATCTATCTATCTATCTATCTATCTATCCCAGCCACCATCCCCTCCACTTGGAAGGTCATGATCTATCTATCTATCTATCTATCTATCTATCTATCTATCTATCTATCTATCTATCTATCCCAGCCACCACCCCCTCCACTTGGAAGGTCATGATCTATCTATCTATCTATCTATCTATCTATCTATGTATCAGACAATATATTACAACACTACAATCTGCAATTGTGAATGCTAAAAAATGACAAAATACAAAAAAGCATAACAACAATCAGCAATCAGTCTTATAATATAACAAATGACAATCTGCAACTGTAAATATTAAACATGAAGACAAAAAATAAAGTATAACAAAAATAAGCATCTATCTATCTATCTATCTATCTATCTATCTATCTATCTATCTATCTATCTATCTATCTATCTATCTATCTATCTATCCCAGCCACCACCCCCTCCACTTGGAAGGTCATGATCTATCTATCTATCTATCTATCTATCTATCTATCTATCTATCTATCTATCTATCTATCTATCTATCTATCCCAGCCACCATCCCCTCCACTTGGAAGGTCATGATCTATCTATCTATCTATCTATCTATCTATCTATCTATCTATCTATCTATCTATCTATCTATCTATCTATCTATCTATCCCAGCCACCACCCCCTCCACTTGGAAGGTCATGATCTATCTATCTATCTATCTATCTATCTATCTATCTATCTATCTATCTATCTATCTATCTATCTATCCCAGCCACCATCCCCTCCACTTGGAAGGTCATGATCTATCTATCTATCTATCTATCTATCTATCTATCTATCTATCTATCTATCTATCTATCTATCTATCTATCTATCTATCTATCTATCTATCTATCTATCTACCTATCTATCTATCTATCTATCCCAGCCACCATCCCCTCCACTTGGAAGGTCATGATCTATCTATCTATCTATCTATCTATCTATCTATCTATCTATCTATCTATCTATCTATCTATCTATCCCAGCCACCACCCCCTCCACTTGGAAGGTCATGATCTATCTATCTATCTATCTATCTATCTATCTATCTATCAGACAATATATTACAACACTACAATCTGCAATTGTGAATGCTAAAAAATGACAAAATACAAAAAAGCATAACAACAATCAGCAATCAGTCTTATAATATAACAAATGACAATCTGCAACTGTAAATATTAAACATGAAGACAAAAAATAAAGTATAACAAAAATAAGCATCTATCTATCTATCTATCTATCTATCTATCTATCTATCTATCTATCTATCTATCTATCTATCTATCTATCTATCTATCTATCCCAGCCACCACCCCCTCCACTTGGAAGGTCATGATCTATCTATCTATCTATCTATCTATCTATCTATCTATCTATCTATCTATCTATCAATCTATCTATCTATCTATCTATCCCAGCCACCATCCCCTCCACTTGGAAGGTCATGATCTATCTATCTATCTATCTATCTATCTATCTATCTATCTATCTATCTATCTATCTATCTATCTATCTATCTATCTATCTATCTATCTATCCCAGCCACCACCCCCTCCACTTGGAAGGTCATGATCTATCTATCTATCTATCTATCTATCTATCTATCTATCTATCTATCTATCTATCTATCCCAGCCACCATCCCCTCCACTTGGAAGGTCATGATCTATCTATCTATCTATCTATCTATCTATCTATCTATCTATCTATCTATCTATCTATCTATCCCAGCCACCATCCCCTCCACTTGGAAGGTCATGATCTATCTATCTATCTATCTATCTATCTATCTATCTATCTATCTATCTATCTATCTATCTATCTATCTATCCCAGCCACCACCCCCTCCACTTGGAAGGTCATGATCTATCTATCTATCTATCTATCTATCTATCTATCTATCTATCTATCCCAGCCACCACCCCCTCCACTTGGAAGGTCATGATCTATCTATCTATCTATCTATCTATCTATCTATCTATCTATCTATCTATCTATCTATCTATCTATCTATCTATCTATCTATCCCGCCACCACCCCCTCCACTTGGAAGGTCATGATCTATCTATCTATCTATCTATCTATCTATCTATCTATCTATCTATCTATCTATCCCAGCCACCATCCCCTCCACTTGGAAGGTCATGATCTATCTATCTATCTATCTATCTATCTATCTATCTATCTATCTATCTATCTATCTATCTATCTATCCCAGCCACCACCCCCTCCACTTGGAAGGTCATGATCTATCTATCTATCTATCTATCTATCTATCTATCTATCTATCTATCTATCTATCTATCTATCTATCTATCTATCCCGCCACCACCCCCTCCACTTGGAAGGTCATGATCTATCTATCTATCTATCTATCTATCTATCTATCTATCTATCTATCTATCTATCTATCTATCTATCTGTCTGTCTGTCTGTCTGTCTATCTATCTATCTATCCCTGCCACCACCCTCTCCACTTGGAAGGTCATGATCTATCTATCTATCTATCTATCTATCTATGTATCAGACAATGTATTATAACACAACAATCTGCAATTGTGAATGCTAAAAAATTACAAAATACAAAAAAGCATAACAACAATCAGCAATCAGTCTTATAATATAACAAATGACAATCTGCAACTGTAAATATTAAACATGAAGACAAAAAATAAAGTATAACAAAAATAAGCACACTATCTATCTATCTATCTATCTATCTATCTATCTATCTGACAATATTACACAACAATCTGCAATTGTGAATGCTAAAAATTTACAAAATACAAAAAAGCATAACAATCAACATTCAATCTGTCTAAAAATATAACAAATGGCAATCTGCAATTGTAAATATTATGATGAAGATGAAGACAGAAGATAAAACATAACAAAAATAAGCACACTATCTATCTATCACTTTAGAGCCTGACCCGAAAGTGCCAAACAACCAATATAGGCCTAATATGCAATTACAGTTTTTTTTTTTTTTTTTTTTTTTTAATGCTTTAGCGCAATTCTCACAAGCAAGTGTTACATTTTTAAAACTCTTTAGTACTACAGTTTTTTTTAATTGTTTACACACAATTTCTGAAACGTTCTCCTTTCTCTAAACTTCTCAAACTTGTTGCACAGTTGATGAACTTTACAGTTATTGAACTGAACTGAATCAGCACTGAACTGAGCTGAATACTTGAGCTGAATAATGACACTATTGGTTTGTTAGAGCTGCTTCACAGCAGAATTTGATTTTTTTTTTACTATTGTGAAGCTGCTTTGAAACTGTATTGTGTAAAACTCTAGAAATACAGGTGACCTGGGTTGACCTGTATGCATAGTCAGTATGTATCTACAAAAAAAAAAAAACAGAAATACAGAAATCAAAATATTGACTTTTGATTTCTAAGTGATCAAATTAGGTAAAGTGTTTTCACACATGATCACTGGATGTAGGTAATTAGAAAATTATTGTGGTATTTGAATGGCAGTGTTTCTCAAATTAAACAAAAGACATGTTAGTTTCGAATGATGTGTCTAATGTAGAGAACTGTGTGTTTAGCATTCTTTGTTTAACAATTGCAAACTGAGTATAAAGCATATAATGTGCTTGCAATTTTGCAGACTTGGTCAGAAGATTAGAGTGAATGGTTTCACTGAACAGGCCTCAAGTACCACTTTGTAAGCTATTTAAAAAAAACTGTAATGTCACAACAGATCATCAAAAGTGCATTTTTTTTTTTCAAACATTTCGTCATGTTTTCAACTGTGTTAGTACAATACACAAATTTACCAAGTATCCTTTTTACAACACAAAATAAGTGTTTCATCTATATAAACTTTTCTAATGTGGCATCTGTAGCCTGTGTTACTGTAATTGTTTCAGCAACAAGGGTGATTTGAAACATGTATCTTGCATTGTTTGCTATTAAATGAACTGATTGTAAAAAGTTCTAAATTGAAAGAAGTTCTTGTGTGTGTTTCGGTGATTAAACCAAATGTTGTCATCACATATTACATTAATCTCGTGTTTTGAAACAATGATTTATGTGGACTGAAAATGTATAACTGTAATGAAAGAAAGTATGGGATCATTTTTTGAAAGAATAACTAGTTTGGATTTTTGAAAGAGTTTTGAAAAGGTACACCTTACTTGTGAAAATAGTACCAAAGCGAATAAAAAAACTGTATTAAACCGAGAGAAATTATCAACAAACTAGCAATCTATATATCTATCCATCTCGAGTGCCATGGAAGCAACTAATAATGCGAGAGAAACTGCCTGTAGCTAAAACAGAAGCACGCTGGACATCTTTTCAAGACACGCCCTCTTTACAGAATGTCATATGTTGGATAAAGACATTCTCCTCAAACATATTTATACTTTTTATCTATACATATAGATATATAAAGCATTGTCTACCTTTGATGTCAAACGCGCGATGTAGCCTTTGCACCTCTCTGCACTGCATTTACTCATCGAACGCTCGAACTTTTACTAATAAAGCGCTGACTGCTAATGACGTCATAATAGAGACGCCACGGCGCCAGAATTCTTTTTTTTTATTATTCAACTTTCAGAAAAAAACATAGGCTACTACGGAGCCCGGCACGTCACCTATAGGAGAAAAAAAAAAAAAACAATCCGTGGCGACGGTTTTGCAATCCGTTCCCTCAGTTTATAAACCGTGCTCACGAATTTTAAAACTGTTCCCTCGGTTTAACAAATCGTGCCCACGGATTAATAAACCGTACCCACGAATTTTTAATCCGTGCGCTCAGATTTTGCAAACCGTACCCTCTGTTTTTAAATCCGTTCCTACAAATTCATAATCCGTGCGCACGCTTTCGTAAATCCGTTCCCACGGGTTTGTAAAAACTGTAGGCTACTCACGGATTCATTTTAGAAGAAGAACAGCAAACTCCCCCAGGTGAAAAAATACTATAGTAAATACTAGTGTTTTTGATACTATAGTAAATTGTAGCCTACTGTATATATAAAAGTATTTACATTGTTAATGAATGCTACAGCATACTGTAATAACTATAGTGAACTGATGTTATAAATACTGTAGTATACTAAGTTTTTACTACAGTAAATTGTAGTGTATATTGTAGTATAATATACCCTAAAGTTGTAGAAAACTTAGTACAATATTGGGTAAAGTAATTTGTTTATATTACTATAGTGGTTATATTATCACAGCAACTATAGAATTACCACAATAAATTAATTCAAGTACTTTACTATAGTATGGTTAAAAAACACTATAGTATTTACTATAAATTACTATAGTATTTTTTCACCTGGGCCAGGTACGTGTTAATGAATCTTATTGTTTTATTGTGTATTATTCATCAAATTATATTAACTGCAGTGATTCAACAATTATTACTATTTATTGTATTTATTTTTTAAATGTATTTATTTATCAATTATATTAATTTATGACTATAAATGAGTGCACTTAAGACAGTATGTTTATCATAAAATAATTAATGAATGCTTTATTTAAAAAAAAAAAAAAAAACTTTTTACAGTTTTAGAAATGTTTGTGTAGCCTACTATTCATTCTTAACATGAAGACTTGTTTTGGTGATTGTATTATACAAAATGGACTAAAAATGGATAATGGATAAAAATAATGGAAATTCTCAAATGAATTCTAAATGGAAGTTCAGGAAATTCTCCATTTTATAAAATAAAGTTTATTTATTTACAATAGCCTATGCATCCCGCACCTAAATAGGTGGCCTGGTTGAATCTGCCGGCAAAGATTGGTTCGGGGCCACAAATCCGTGAGTACAGTTTTTACAAACCCGTGGGAACGGATTTGCGAAAGCGTGCGCACGGATTATGAATTTGTGGGAACGGATTTAAAAACCGAGGGTACGGTTTGCAAAATCTGAGCGCACGGATTAAAAATTCGTGGGTACGGTTTATAAATCCGTGGGCACGGTTTGTTAAACCGAGGGAACAGTTTAAGAATTTGTGAGCACGGTTTATAAACTGAGGGAACGGATTGCAAAACCGTCGCCACGGATTGTTTTTTTTTCTCCTATAGGTGACGTGCTGGGCTCCGTAGGCTACAATGACACATAACATAAAAAAAGTCAAACAGAAATCGGGGATACATATAGCAGATCTTATATCGTACAGGGTAAAATATTAAATTCTACAAATGTCTTTTTTTCAGTGTAAGAGATTTTTTTATACACTTCTTATTTCTAGTAGGCCTAACTGAATTCAACGAGTCATAAAATATTTTAAGATCTTTGGCGCCAGAATTCCTAAGCATGTAAATGGTTGTTTATTTAAAGTGGCGAATGTTGTAGTTGTTGCTTCAGTAAAACAGATAAACTTTTTTATCATGTGTGAATGTCACATTTAAACCTGTCTTGGAACCGTTACCATGACATTTATTTTTGCTACTTTTCAAATGACTTTTATATATAGATTTTGTTTTACCCTTGTGCTAGACCTAGACTTTAAATCTAAAACTATGAAAATTCGTTGTAAAACTGTGATAAACTGAAAATTAATAAACATAAAACATTTTTAATAGACTATTTATTAAGTGATTTCTATCAATTATTTTAATTACATCAGACTGCACATTTTTGACAAGTTTAATTCAAAAAGTTAGTGTTTCCCAGTTACCAAAGAGCCAACAAAATGAAATGAGGTGAACAGAATAAAAACAAGGTCAATTTCACGTATAAAATATTTTTATTCTGTTGTTTCCATCTATGATGTAAGTTTATCAAATTATGCAAAAATAAAACATTAAAAAAAAACAAAAAAAGATCATTTGATTGTATTTAATATAAAATATGATTTGTTTGTATACACATTAGCCTTAGCAAGACTCTTAGCAACATTAGCCTTAACACTGAATATTATCAAAACAGTAGGCTACATAGCCTAATTTGTCTCCCAATTACAATTTTAAAATATGTTTGCTTCATGCAACTGAGATGTTTTATTTAGTCCAACATTTAGAGGTCTAATGTGAAGACTCTATCAATTACAACAACAACAAAAGTTTATTATTATATTTGTTATATGATAACTAGAACTAGTGTAACTAATTACTAAACAATTCTATACTGAGGCTGCTAACATAAAATACTTAACTACCAAAAGATAGCCTACCTAAAATTACTTGCATTTAAAGCACACATGAAAACTTTTTTTTTTTGAACAGAAGGGAACAAGAAGCCAGAGAAATAGAAGAAGACACCAATAAGCAATTGAGAGAGAGGGAGACCAAGAAAAGGGATGGACGATTTCTTAGCCTTTTTTGAGTTTGACAAAAAATTAAAACATTTCTTTAATAAAATTTATTTTGATGGAAAGCATCCTCAAATCAATCACACATTTACATGACAACAAGTAAACAACAAGCATCCATACATCAAAACGATATATATTTATAAATATTTTTTATAGTCAATATATAATTATAATAAATAATTAAATATAAAATTTCAAAACACATAATTTATTTGTAGGATTTCACAGTAAATTATAGACTTTTTTTTTTTACATATTTGCTGATATTTTCTGGAGAGGTTGACATAACAGAGAGGCTGACATAAGTTCATTTAATTGATCATTGTCTGATCATGATTGTTGTAAGACACTTCAAACACAAACATAGCTTTATTATTTTGTATTATCTCACTTGTAAATGTATACAGAATGTAAACACAGCTTATGGATACTTCAAGTCGTATCCTGAGTTTCAATTGTGATCAAACACAACCTATCTGTAATCTTGAAGTAATCCTAAAGTAACTTGATTACATTTTTCAGGTGTTTGATTAGAACAGGTGCAGGCTATTGTCTTTCCTCCCTCTCTGTTGCTCTCTCTCAGCCTCCCTCTCCTCCATCTTCCGGATTAGGTCCTTCAGCTTTCTCAGACACAATGCTGATGTTTTCCAGCTGCTGTTTGAGAGCCACCGGTTTAACACTGTGATACACGGCCTGGAACAACAGTTACAAAACTTTCATCATTTCATCTGCTTTCATCATGTGTTCATAACGGATTCCAAACTGTTTTCACGCTTGAAATGTTAAAGGAATAGTTCACCCAAAAATGAAAATGATCCCATAATTTACTCACCCTCAAGTCATTCTAGTTGTATTTGACTTTCTTCTTTCAGCAAAACACAATCAGAGTTATATTAAAAAATATCCTGGCTCTTCCAAGCTTTATAATGGGAGTGAACGGTACCTTAGATTTTAAAGCCCAAAAAAGTGCACCCATCCATCATAAAAGTAATCCATATGGCTTTAGGGAGTTAATAAAGGCCCCTGGCTCAAAAACGATACAACCCCACTCCTCCTCCAAATTCCAGAGTCTGTTCCAGTGGGTGAGATTCCAGAGCCTGCCCTTCCTGTCTGCCCTGGTGGGATGGGATCGAAGAGGTGGTCCTTGCAAGTTATATTGCTGCTGTTACGTGTGTTTGGGCCACATCTGCTCCAGTGATGGCTCCAGCCCCTGACCAGAGTCCAGTGTCAGCTCCAGTCCCTGAGTCCGCTCCAGTGTCGGCTCCACAAACTGAGTCCGCTCTAGAAAGTTCTCCAGAAAATACTCCAGCCCATAGGCTTGCTTCAGGGTCCGCTCCCATTCACTACCCCAGTGTTTTACATATATGCATTTGAAAATTAATATTTGGTAAATAAAGTGGTAAATTACATTTTGTTTTGTTTTTGAGCAAACAAAGCACTCACACCACCTCATAAAATTAAGGTTTACATGGAGTCACATGGATTACTTTAATGATGTCTTTACTTCCTTTTTGGACCTTGAAAGTGGTAGTTGTGTAGACTGTCAATGGAGGAACAGAAAGCTCTCAGATTTCATCAAAAAGATCTTTATTTGTGTTCCGAAGATGAATGAAAGTCTTACGAGTTTGGAATGAAGGAAGGTGAACTAACCCTTTAACATACAGTATACACATTTAAATTTACCAGTAATTAAACTAAGTAACCAAATGAAATTGCATGTAAAGCATGTTACCTTTGAAAAAGATTTAAGTGTGCAAAAGATGCTTCCTCCCGGGACAACAGACTGTAATAAGACTGCAAATCCAGCCACAAAGTTGAGTCACAATGAAGACCCTCGAATAGTCAATATCAGCTGGGTTCATCTGAAATGGATAAATATAAGCAATAATTAATGTAACCTACAATACAACAGTATTTCGATAAAAAGTCTAATCTAAAATACAACCATTTACTAAATGATTTACAACAGAATTAATAACATTGTACACTACCTAAAATAATCAGTTTCAGAGTCTTGAAGCGTCTAACTTTTCTCAACATGACTTGCTATTCTTTGCACCTATAAGAAATAAAAAGATCTTGTGATTTAAAAAAAACAACAACATTTACATATATTAGATCAAAATACACTTAAAAAAAACACATATATACAGTACCGGTCAAAAGTTTGGAAACATTACTACTAAAGTCTCTCTTATTCTCATCAAGCCTGCATTTATTTGATCATAAAAAAAAAACCCAAAAAAAAACAGTAATACTGTGAAATTATTACAATTTAAAATAATTGTTTTCTTATTTTAATATATTTTAAAATATAATTTATTTCTGTGATGCAAAGCTGAATTTTCATCAGCATCATGACAGTTTTCAGTGTCACATATGTCACATACAGACATGCTTAATATACTGTACAGCTACTGTGGTATAGAAAAACGTATCACAGGTTCCAAAAAATATTAAAGAATAGAATGTTATTGCTCTCGTGCAGACAATTTCTCATTTACATGTAGGTTCTAATTAATTATAGTAATTCGATATATATGGGACAGTTGAACACAAGTGAACAAATAAGTAGAAATTTAACATATTTTGGTGTTCATAAGTTATTTAGAAAGATACTATGACAATCGCTCACATTGGCCTTTACTTTAAAATTTTGTTAAACATTACTTTTTTACACTATATCTAAAAATATTCATTCTAACAATTTAACGTAAGTAATACTTGATTGATATATACCTTCAAAAGTACTTCAAAAGTTTGGGGTCAGAAATTTTTTTTATGCTGTTGAAAGTAATACTTTTATTCAGCAAGGACGCACTAAATTGACAAAAGTGACAGTAAAGACTTTTACATTGTTACAAAAAAACTGTTTTCAACATTGATAATAATAAGAAATGTTTCTTGAGCAGCAAATCAGCATGTCAGAATGATTTCTGAAGGATCATGTGACACTGAAGACTGGAGTAATGATGCTGAAAATTCAGCTTTGAATAACAGGAATAAATTACATTTTAAAATATATTCAAATAGAAAACAGTTATTTTAAATTATAATACAATTACTACTAATTTTACTGATTTGAACAAAAAATCTTATGCCTTGGTGAGCATAAGATGTTTCTTTGCTCTTGTAGGCTCAACAAAACCATCTTGCTAAAAGAGTCTCTTCTTTCATCCCAATCTAATCTGTGTTTAGACAATCTGTGTTTAGCCGTCATCCACTACACAAGTCCATCACTCAAAGTGTCAAGATACTGTATTTGAATGATTGAATAATTATCAAAACTTCCTTCTTCCACCTCCATAAAACTACCCTGCCTGCCTCCATCTTTAGAGTGAGACAAACCAATTAATACCACAAAACATCACAGACTTAATCAAATCCATTGCTTATTTACTGATGTTTGTGCTGTGCCAAAATTAAGTCACTTCCAGAAGGATGATGTCATGAAGGACCTGGCTTTTGTTAGTTAAAGTGATATTAGTTACAACAAGTTGAATGGACGTTGCCACATGAAATCCTATTTGAAACATCCTGATCAAAGTAAGGACACAATGAAGAGTTTTCGATGTTTAACACCTGACTGATTTATTTTATCCATATACCCCTTGAGTTCATTTGGCTTGTGAAAGGCACACACACAAAAATTTAAATCTATTCTTATTGCTGCTGGAATGGGCAGTGGTCTGTTAGACAAAGACAAAGAGAGCCAGGGGGAGTGTATGTGTGCATGAATGAAATAGAGTGAATCCATTAGGCCTGTCTGTCTGTCTGTCTGACTGACTGACAGCAGCATGTCCTCAGGTGAACAGAGCGGTAAGAGTGTGCATTAAGAGTTTTATCTCTGACATCTCCTCCGCTGGCTCTTTTATGATTACTAACCATTAGTCCCAACATTCTTCAAAAATCTGCCTCTGCATTTGCCATTTCACCTCAAAGTTTTTGAACCGTCCTTTATTTCTACCTTTCTCTTGCCCTTTCTGTTCAAAAGTAGTTCTGAATCCAACTGAAACTAACCAACCGACAGAAATATGTTTGCGCTCAATACTGTATGTGGTACACGTCATTTGTGAGGTGTTTGACATTTACAGATGATTGTTAAATACATCACAGTCTGTCTGAGCCTGCTAGATTTTTAAATGGTTTTGGGTACTGTTCGCTTTTTTACCCTGTCATGAGGTGTATTTGACAAAGTGACTGGTCAGTCATGTCTGGCCCTTTGGCAGTTTGTGTTTATGAGGGCACAGTTGACCTTTGCACAGGTACAGCAAGTTCCCGACTTACAGGCAGGCACCTCAAGGCCACTGTCACTGAGTGTGAGCAAGGTGAGGGAAAGGTTTAGAGATTGTTGAGACATGGAAATAAAATGAATATGCTTTATTTATTTACTTACTGTCAGGTCAGTGAACTACAATTCACAGCATGAACCTCAGCACTCAAAAATGTCCGCCTCAGACTCCATATCCCAGAATACACATACATGACAGCGCTCTAGGGCTGCATCTGAAAAGTTAAGCCCTGGGTATATTTTTACACGTACGCTAGTGTACACGCTCAGTCTTGCAAAGTATTCTTCATCGTACGCATACACAGGCGTTCGACGCATGCGGAGTTTTGAGCAATTTCTCGCCACGAGTTACAACCCATGTAAACATCTTTGTATTCTTTCATGCTAGAGTTGTACAAATGAGGGTACTTTCTAACCTGTTCGCACAATTTCTCGTCTATGTAGGCCTCCATCGTCTGTATGCAGTTTTTCTTTGACTACCTTGTGAATTGACGCCCCCAGGGCACCGTTGCCACCTTGTGGATAAACTAATTATTACAACAACAAAAAAAGCGCATGTGCGACCTGCGCATACAAGTACGCGCGGTTACAAAAATCCGGCGGTGCGCTCACAGGACGTGCGTACTCTTCTTCTGATGAAATCTGCGTCACGCGCACTGTGCGCAGACCGTCGCGTACGCATAAAAAGTAAAGTATAGATGGTGTTGCCACGGTTACGCGCCTGGCCCGAAGTTAACTTCCGGTCTGTGTTTGTTGAAAGGGTCTGGTAGTAACTTTGTCACATTTAAGTTTGGCCAAGTAACGATTCTTTTCTTCTACTGGTAACCCAAAATAATACTAGTTAGCTAATTTAGACTAATTTACTTGTTCTTTATTTTGATTGTTATCAGAAATAATCTACTGTAGAGGGACTCCGTTGTTATTGATTCTTTGTGTAAGTCTACCAGAAGTTAAGGCCCCATTTACACTGGTTTGCTTTCGTTTTAAAACGGCGTTTTAAAATGAAAACGATCCTCATCTACACTGGCGTTTCCACGATCTCCATCTACATTACACGGCCGAAAATGCATGCCACATGACCGTTCATGCGCGTACATGTGTAAACAGTTGCCTCTTGCGCTTGTAGGTAGCTGCAGTATTAAAAAAATGCAGAGTTTGGGGCCGTTCACACAGAATGAGTTTTTCTATTCCAATGCGCTACTTTTCCATCATCTTCAAAAGTCTCCGTTTTGGTCCGTTTATACTGAAACGCAACCCCAGTGTTTTCAGACTAAAACGGGGTCTGCAGCTTTTCGAAAGTCTCCATTTTCAAGGTTCAAAAACCATAGCAAAACGTATGCGTTTTAAAACAAAAACACACTAGTGTAAACAGGGCCTAAGTATTGGACCACAAAACATTTATGTTGTTGCCGTTGAAACCGTCTGTACTTGGGCTTCAGGCAGCTGATCTGTTTGCACACTAAGGGCTTTAGGCAGCATTTGCACACAAAGGTACCTCACAAAACTGATTTCGAACAGGCTTCTGAGGCAGCGCAACAGCAAAATGGAGCGAGCTTTGGTGAGAACTAAACAAATATTTAATTACTACAGTAGTAATTTCTCGTAGAAATGACATCAGAAGTGAAAAACATTGGTCAAAAACATACATTTACACACAAACTGGCCAGAAACCGCAACTTTCAGATGCCATCTTTCTCTTTCTAGCTCAACTTTCACAGATTGGAACGCATAGGATTGTGGGATATCAAAGGCAGCGAAGGATACATCTATGCTGCCTTCAAAAATCAATCAGTTGAAGGCATCTCAGGAGACAGGAAATGACGTTAACTTTAGATTTGGACTGAGTCTATATCTCATACCTATATCACCAGAATACCTATATCACCAGACTTGGCAAACTATTCTGTCATGTATTGGCTACAAGACAGATGCAATTGCAGGTAAGGCAGCTTTATTAAAAAGTACATAAGGCAGGGGTCTCCAAACTCAGTCCTGGAGAGCCACTGTCCTGCAGAGCTTAGCTCCAACCCCAATTAAACACACCTGAACCAGCTAATCAAGGTCTAATTAGGCATACTAGAAACTTCCAGGCAGGTGTGTTGAGGCAAGTTGGAGCTAAACTCTGGAGGACAGTGGCCCTCCAGGACTGAGTTTGGAGGCCCCTGACATAAGGCAAACAATCCAAAACCCAACAGGTATGAATCAAGGGATCAACAGGCAAAGATCAGGCGATCAGTGAACAGTATATCACATAGTGATGGATGCTTTCAAAACACTGCTTTATGAAGCTTTGAAACCTTTAGTGGTTCTGTTAAAGTCACTTGATTTCAGTAAACGAGGCTTTGTTACGTCAAAAGGGTTTAGAAATTTCAATGGTTCACCGTTTGGGGTGATCTCTGTGAACCCATGAATCATGCAGATTCACTGAGATCGCCCCCCAGTGGCAAATCATTGAACAAGTGTCTATGTCCACCTGAGTCTTAAGTGTCTACCTGATCTCTGATGAGTTTTATACATTTGTAGAAGTTTTTATAAGGTATTTGTATAATTAAAAGGATTAATAGTAGTTAATAGTCCCTGGGTGTGTCTCAATCAGCTCCCTAGCTCCCGTCTATCCTATCGTGTGTTGTTATGTGTAGTGAGTTGGCTCACGTGATTTAAGTTTTGGCTTCAGAACTTCCGTTAAGGGAGCATAGTGAGCATCGATGCTCCCTGGTTTTCATGGTGCATTGTGGGACTTTTTAGGGAGCGAACATTTCAGTGCCCTGGAAGGATTCTGTGATTGAGACAGCCCTTAAAATGGCTGACTTCCTGATCAGTGCCATGACTACTGAACTAGGGAGCTGATTGAGACACCCTCTGTTTAGCTGACCCATCCATAAAACAAATAAAACAACCCCTGAAAATTTATAAAACACATATTACAGACACTTAATATTTAATGGTATTAGATGATTAGTTTGTAACAATCGGCCCTATTGGTCGATTTTACATGGATTAAAATTGGGGTCAGATTATACTGTGTGAGCTTTTGGAGTGTTTAAAAAGATGAGACAGACAACATAAATGAATAAATGAAGTGTATTTACAATTTCCACATGGAACTTAAAACAACACAATAAAACTAGAATAACTTAAGCTGTTTAAAAGCGTGGAGTCCATTAGCACCATACCCTAAAACAGTCCTAGTATCCTAGTGTGCTGATAAGTCCCAATGTGCAAGTGAGAAATGTCCACCAGTGTATATACAAATGTCCAAGTTTGCAGTACTTTCTGGAAAGGTAAGTCCACAGGTGAGTAACTCCACAATCCAGGTACGTAGTGTCTGTTAATGAGAGACTGACTGTTTGCCATACTGCCTCCTTTATGCTGGCTTACTTCCTGGTTCCTGTCATGTGATCAGTAACATGACAGGCAGACCCATACACATTTAAAGAAATACATTAAAATAAGTAAGAGGAATAAAATGGCTAAGACAACATGTAACCCAATTAAAACTCAAATATACATAAAACCATCATGTTATATATATTGAGCGGTTAAAACACGTGTCTTATGTGAGAGTGTCCACATAGTCTTCCCCCCCCCCCCTTAGCCTTCAGCCCCCTGGGGAAGAAACTAGTCTTTTTAGAGTACTGTCAACCATTGTCCATGTAGTGGGTATCCTCTAAAATGTGTGTCTTAAAATGTCTTTGCAATAAATTAGGTAAAACTAGGCCCTCCCACATAGGCACTAGTCTGCCGGAGGAATCTATGGGAACAATAGAGAGAGGTGGAATCAGATACCAGCCTGGATGTCCTTGGGTCGGTGACGCCATTCCTCCCAAGGTCCTGTAGCATCCTGCCTTCCTGGCACGCCACTCCCCCCGGCATTTCCTCCTATCCGGCTTGTGGGTCTCTTTGGTGGGTAATGATGATGTTGATTGTGAGGTGGTTTGCTGCTAGGGTTGATGACAGCACACTCCTTGGTCTCCACCCCATACGACTTGCAGTCGCCGACGAATCTCCAGGTGTTGCTGCGGATCGTGGGCCACCAGGCAACTTCCAGGATCCTCAGGAGGGTCTTCAGCCATCTATGGTGTCTCTCTGGGGTCTTTCGATGGAAGTGCTGCATCGTCTGCTGGATCAGGGCCCTGGGAACGATGAGCTGGATCTTAACGTTGTCGTCCCCCTTCTGGATCCGCCGATGCAGCAAGCCCTGGTGCTCCCGCAGTTCGATCTGGTTGGTTGGTGGAGTGGAGGGGGAGATGGTAAGTCCTTGGAGAGTGTCGTCATCACCCTGCGCACTGATGAGCTGCTCTCTGGAGAAGGGAAGGATGGAGAAGATGGTGTCGAAGTCTGGCCAGGTTGTAGTGGTGGCACAGAATTCTCCATCGGTTGCTCTGTTGATGGTTCGTGAAGTGGTTGAGGCAGTGGGATTGTTGGCTGGAGGAAAGCCAAGGGTCGACGTGGGAGGCACTGGGCTGGTCGTCGCAGTGGGAGGGGAGATGGCGGTTTCTGGATCCCTTGATTGCTCCAGCTGTTTCGCCCATTTTTTGTCTCTCCTCTTAAAACAGTCGATGACCTCTCTCTCTAGTGTCGCCATGGCATCCTTTATTGATTCCTCCATTTTGTCAAATTTAAAATCTACAGCCGCTCTAAAATACAGTTCACGGTTAAGATTACTTTCAACAGAGTCTTTAAAATCCTTCTCCAGTTTTAAAACAATGTTTTTAAGAGCAGCCACCTCAGCACGAAGCTGTAAACACTAAGCTGTACACATTCACAACGATGTAAAACCCGTTCATCATTAAAACTAGCAGATGTATTAAAAGAAGCAGCATTACCTGGTTTGTCGTCATCTTAAAACACTCTTCTCAACACAGCGTTTAAAATCTTCAAACGTTCCCTGTACAGGCCACCATATGTAACAACCGGCCCTATCGGTCGATTTTACATTGATTAAAATTGGGGTCAGATTATACTGTGTGAGATGTTATGAGTGTTTAAAAAAGATGAGACAGACAACAGAAATGAATAAATAAGGTGTATTTACAATGTGAAAGGTGTAAGTCCCAATGTGAAAGTGTCCGCATCCGGAACATGGGCCGGTTTACCACATAAGAGAGCTCAAGTTCGCACTGGAGGGTGGTAAACCGGCCCATGTTCCGGATGCGGACACTTTCACATTGGGACTTACATCACGCTAGGATTCTTATGTTTTAGGGTATGGTGCAAACGGACTCCACACTTTTAACAGCCTAAGTTATTGTAGTTTTATTGTGTTGTTTTAAGTTCCTTGTGAATATTGTAAATACACCTTATTTATTCATTTCTGTTGTCTGTCTCATCTTTTTAAACACTCATAACATCTCACACAGTATAATCTAACCCCAATTTTAATCAGATAGATTATACGTTCATTAAAACATTTGCAATGGTTTTGTAAAAGCTTTTTTATGCATGTTTGTCATGAGTTTTTGTTGCATTTACACTGTTTTGACCAGCAGGCGTCCTCAGCGTGTGGTGTTTCGAACACATCAAAACAGTGAATCATTTAGCGAAGCAATTGTTTCAATTGATTCAAAGCTTTGAAAAGATTCATTTCTCCCATCACTATCATCACAGCAGAGGCAAAATTTAAAAAAAAAACGGCCACAGTCAAAAGCATCAAAAAACAACAACAAAACAGAAAACTACAAATGCTTGGTAGCAACACAAAGGATGGAACATATACTTTGCAAAGAATGTGAAAAAGAGAGTCATTCCCTGCGTTCTATTCGGAAGTGCTCATCCCTATGCCCTAATCCTTTAAAAGGGTTTACCCTCCGGAGTGAGAGCTTCGAAGCGATGAAGGGTGTAGGGGTCAAAAAAACTATTTTTTTTTTTTTTGGAACGCACTTCTGTGTCATCTTAACGAGACAATAAGGGAGGCGCCTTTGTCTTTCCCCCCGGTTTACTCTTTGTATTAATACGCATTCATTTACTGCAGTAACAAGTTACTGCTGGTCTTTTACGTTAAATATAATGTATATTGTGTCTATGAATTTTAAACATTTGATCTGACTGATAAAGGTAGCTGTAAAGCATTTTTGTTGAAGTACAATGTCATTTTGACCATAATAATGTGCCAAATCTAACTCGTATAAATATTAAAGTAGTATAGAAAAATACTATACATGTATTTCTAGGTAAAATCGAACTCCGAGCCTCCTGTTCTGTGACGTCAAACTTCCCTGTGCAAAGGATAATGGGGGCCCGAAGTGTCCATCAGTTGTTCCCTTCGAAATCCTTCATTCCGAAGGGCCCTTTGAAGTGGCCAGTTTTGAGCACTTCGGTTTGGAACGACCCTTCAATATGGCGGCCATGATAATTTCACTCCGAAGTGCCCTTCGGAGGGCGATATATCCCATTTGGAACGCACCGAAAGTAGGTTGACACTCCCCGCGTTCCATTCGGAAGGGCTCATCCCTATGCCCTAATCACTTCAAAGGGTTTACCCTCCGGAGTGAGCGCTTCGAAGGCATGAAGGGTGTAGGGGTCAAAAAACTATTTTTTTGGAACACACTTCTGCATCATCTTAACGAGGAGTAGATTGTGCAAGCTGCGCCTTTTGTTTAACAATAGTTTATTTATTTATTTTTGGTTTATCGCACCATATCATATATTGTGTCTATGTATTTGAAACATTTGAATGGACTGATAAAGGGAGCTGTAAAGTATTTTTGTTGAAGTACAATGTCGTTTTGACCATAATAATGTACTGAATCTAACTCGTATAAATATTACAGTAGTATAGAAAAATACTATGCAGACATTTATATGTAAAGTTGAACTCCGAGCCTCCTGTACCTATTCTGTGACGCCAAACAACTTCCCTGTGCAAAGGATCATGGGGGCCCGAAGTGTCCGTCAGTTGTACCCTTTGAAATCCTTCATTCCGAAGGGCCCTTTGAAGTGGCCAGTTTTGAGCACTTCGGTTTGGAATGAGCCTTCAATGATTGTTTTCACTCCAAAGTGCCCTTCGGAGGGCGATATATCCCGTTTGGAACATACCGAGAGTGATTGTGTGAATTGAAAACAGGTGTGTGTGATCTGAAGTCCGAGGCAGCCAAATTTGAATGCAGAGGTGCATACTGTGAATTGTAGTTCACTGACCAGACACTTACTTAGCCTGCTTATCTTCCACATACATTAGTTCCAAAGGCCAAATGGAGTACTTTAACTTGCCAACTTGACATTTAGTTAATTCTCTGAAAGCATGCTGTTGAAATGTGACTTTTTCTCCAAATTACATTTTGAAAGGATTTAGATATTTAGATTTCTCATTATTAGCCATTTACTTCTCAATCATGTGTGTATCTATAAGGCCTTTTTAAATCTTTTTGCTTCAGTGTTTCTCAGATTAATGAAGACCACTATCTTCTGAAAGTGAGGCGGTCCATTTGGGGCAGCACTGAGTAGGAGGTCATGTTTATAAATGGCTCCTGACATGCTTTAACTAGTACTGACCATGTTTCCACATCAAAGAGTGCTGTATTAATGTGAAACAGGACAGCCATTTGTAGAGCTCTGATAAGAAGACAAACTCTTGCCTGGTTATTGACTCTGAAATGTTAAAGGGGTAGTTCGCCCAGAATTTACAGCAGCACTGCAAAATGTAATTTTGTTCCTCAGTATTTTTGTCTTGTTTTCCAGTATAAATATCTAAAAATTCTTAAATCAAGACAACTTCATATCTTATATAATCTTGTTTCTCACATATAATAAATGTCTCTTGATTTAAGAATGTTTAGATATTTGTACTGGAAAACAAGACAAATTATGTAGTTATTTCCCATACAATGAAACTGAATGATGACCATAGAATATTTTCAATAAATAATGATTATTGACGATTATTTACAGACAAAGAGCACACAGTAATGTCCTGTTTTGATGACCACACTCAGTCATTTCCAGCTCTTCAGATGTTGACCACCACACCCACTGTCAGCCAATTCCCTACTGTCCCTCCACAACGCTTCCAACACACCCTCCCTCTGTCACCAGCAGAGGGCGAGGCGAGCTCGCGCATATCTGACACACTCTCTATCTACTGCATCAGCTGTTATTGTTCTCCAGAGTAATAGCCTACAGAATCAACGTACAAGACAGATTTTTGATAACAATGCTTATTACAATTCTATGAGAATATAAACATCATAATGATACAATTTCAAGAGAATATTTTGTTGTCTCAAAAATCCATTACATTAGTTACTATAAGTAGGAGACACGGGTACCTATGCCATATTTTGAGGACAAATTTGTACCCAGAAATGAGCTAAACCTGACAAAATCTCTCAAAACCTACTTTTTGGGGACATCCTCTTTTAATACTGTATAAAAATACAGTATTTATACAGGTAGTTTACAGTATTTGAGTAATTCTAGAATTGTGGGTATATTTTGAGTCTCCCAGATAAACCTTCTGTTATTTTTCAATTAAAAAATCAGTTTTGAATAATAACACAAATTATATTACACTATCACTAAAATAATGCTTTATGTATATTCAGAATGTATATTCAAATTTTTTTATTGAAAATATTAACTAAATGAAACTCCACCTATTATTGACTGTCTTTGCCTCCTGATTCATACATTCAACTTGAATCTAATCTAAAGTCTAATTTTCAAATTTTTTGTGCTTACTCTATTAAGTTATAGAAATAATTGCATAGAATATCTATTTTCTGTATTCATAATTTAATTAATTTATAAAAAAAAATAAAAATAAAAAAAAGATTTTGTGTCTGTCCCTACATTCAGGTCAACTCTGTTACCTTTTGATGTTATAAAACATCAAAAATCTCCAAAGCATTCATAGCATGTGACTTGCACCAAGTGATGTAACTTCTGGTGAGAAACTCTGGAAGGCAGTGAGGATGTGTCATTTTTCTTCTCTCATTAATTTGTAAAAAAGTTTAAGAGTCTGGCAGAAAACATAGTTGTTTTTGGTCTTTTAACTACGGACGGTCAACTCTGTTATTGATATCAGCTCTGTTACTATCAGTGTCAACTCTGTTTATGGGTTTGCTTAAAAAAATGTGTTTTATTGTTAACAAATTAATCAGAAGCTTACTACATGAAGTTTTAAAGGATTTCTTTCATTTTTAAAGCTATGTTTAGAGAAAATGCACACCATCTTGGCAACTTTTCAGTTAAATGTGTTGATATTTTTACTCCAAAACAAAAAGTCTCTATCCTGTTAGGCTTAAAGTCGAATTAATGGATAAAGAGACAAAAGTTCTCTTAGGGAAGACAGGGCTATAAATTGTCTTACATTAGTTAACTGTATATATTAGACCCAGTCTGTCTATAACAGAGTTGACAGATTTTTATGTTTGTGTGTGTTTTTGTTTGTGTGTGTGTGCTGCAAAGTCATGCCTGCGAGCGGATACAGATCCTGCTGTTTATCCCACCTGTTCCTGGAGTGAAAATGTAGCATTTGGACAATAGACAGGTACACTGGGCGCACCCAACAGTGCCCGCTGACAGATGGGCAGCGTCCTAATTCAAGAGAGTCATCTCCAATCAGCATTCATTATTCATATATGTACTGTAACACAACAAACATCACTGGCAGGTACAGTTTTCACTTTCTGAGGCTACACAAATGTTTCCCCCGCTTCCTGTTAGCGTTATCTTAAATGTATACCTTCCCCGGTGTTAGCGGCTGACTCGAATGAGGACGTCCTGCTCAATCCCTGCGTCCTACAGCGAAACAGCATGTTACGTCATCTCCAAATAGCCTATTATAAAAATAATATTTATGGTTTAATGTGATAATTGTTATGTTCATTTAAAATGAAAGTTTGATCATGTTCTCTAGGCTAATTGTTGTTAATGATAGCTTTCAAATAGACTACTGAATATCCTCAGAAATTGTAGAGAAAAAATCCATTTAACAACATTGGCATCGTTGGTTATGACAATATTTAAAGATAAAAGATGCTCCATGAAACATGAAAGTACATTTAAGAACATTTATTTTCGCATTCAGTATTGAGTACAGCTTAAGTGCAAATAGTTAAGAGTCAATGGCTAAAAGAATGAACAACACTTAACGGTACAAAGATTGACAGATTCTAGCTGGCAATCACTCACTGACGCTTCCTTCTCCTCCCTCTCTTTTGTTTTGTATCATTTTTGAAGAAAAAAAAAAAAGATCAAAGACGGCACCTAAAAACATGAATCTCTGTAGTGGAGTCATACGAAAAAGAAACATACTGTAATGCTATAGTGAGCTGACCATATCTAATCAGAACATTGCTAAATAGTTGCGTTTGTGCCCAGATATCATGAACCTCAGCAGATCCATGCGTCTAGCTGACAATGACGATTACTGTATATTAATCATGTTTACAGATATAGTGATGGAAGAGGAAAAGCCCCACCCAACGCCACAGACACAAAAAAGCTTTTTTTTTTTCTTTTTCCAAGAAGAGAGTGTCACTGGAGAGCAATAAAGCTGGAGAGAACCTTCACATACTACAGAGATTTTCAGCACAGCTGAGAAAGCACATAAACTAAAAGATAAAAAAAGAATTCATCAGCACTTTAAGACTCTTGACTTCATGCACTTTATGAGCAACACATAAAAAAAAAAAAAAAAAAAAAAAAAAATCACATCTAGTCTTTTTGCCGGATTTGAATAATATGTTTCAAGTTTACTTCTACAATTCATCAAGTAGTTGTACTTCTGACTAGATCTTGAATTGAGAAACAGCACACTTTTTTTTTTTTTTATTCATTTTTTTTCTATGGTTACAAGGCGAGGATGGGACTTCTCCTGCACAGCTTTGCCATTGCTCTAGACGTCACAATGTGTACAAAGTAGAACTATGTTCCAGTGATGTTTATTTGTGCCTGTTGTGTGTGTGTGTGTGTACAAAGATGAACCCTTGATCATCATTCAGCTCTCCCTGTAATGGGTTGGGGTTTGGGGCTCAGAACCTCCTCCATAGGGACCCTATGGGGCTTATTCAGCCTTTCGTTTGGCCCCAGGAATCTTCTCTTGGATCCTGTACAATCAAAAACACACAATTATATTACTGTATATTATATTAAGTATAATTTTTTAAGACAATAATTTTATTCAGCATATAAATTGATCAAAAGTGACAGTAAAGACATTTATAATGTTACAAAACATTTCAATTTCACATAAATGCTGTTCTTTTGAACTTTCTATTCATCAAAGAATATTAAAAAAAATGTATCTCTGTTTGCACAAAAATATTAAGCAGCAGAACTGTTTTTAAAGGGTTAGTTCACCCAAAAATGAAATTTCTGTCATTAATTACTTACCCTCATGTCATTCCAAACCCGTAAGACCTTCAGAACACAAATTAAGATATTTTTGATGAAATCCAAGGTGAGGTTTTGATGAGGTTTTTTTATCCTCAGTAGAAAGCAATGAAATTACCACATTCAAGGTCCAGAAAAGTAGTAAAAACATTGTTAAAATAGTCAACGTGACTACAGTGGTTCAACCTTAATTTTATGAAGCGACGAGAATACTGTTTGTGCGCAAAAACAAAACAAAAATAACAGCTTTATGAAACGAATTCATCTCTCCCGTCATTCTCATAAGCTATTTTTGTTGCAGCGCTTCCAGGTTCTACGTCAGAACGCCGACTCAGTATTGGCCGATGCTGTTCACGTGAGCAGCACGATGCATGCGTGTGATGCTGATGCAGGAGCCGGCCAATAATGAGTCACGTTCGGATGTAAACACGGAAGAACTGCGTTCACTGCGTCAACTGTGTATGAGTCTGACGGGAGAGATGAATTTGTTGAATAAAGTCATTATTTTTGTTTTGTTTTTGCGCACAAAAAGTATTCTCGTCACCTCATAAAATTAAGGTTGAACAACTGCGGTCACGTTGACTATTTTACAGATGTTTTTACTGCTTTTCTGGACCTTGAATGTGGTAATTTCGTTGCTTTCTATTGAGAATTCATGAGTTTGCCTGCCTATTCAGTCTTAATGGGTAATGGTAAACAAACTTGGCTTGCTGTCCTCGAAGGAGGCTCGAGCTCCAAGCTAAACCCCCCTTTAACGGTACTGTGCAGAGGGAGAATAAGAGAAATTGAGGAGGAGATGGGGAGGAGGAGGGATGCTGAAAGAATTGTCGTTTGGATGATGCAGTGACTGCTGCTTATATACGCTCATAATGATGATTGACAGGACTGAATGTTTAGGCTCCTCCCGAACCTACGTTTGGAACTAAAAAACCTCTTGGATTTCATCAAAAATATCTTAAATTGTGTTCCGAAGTTGAATGAAGGTCTTACGGGTGTAGAATGACATGAGGGTGAGTAAATAATGACAGAATTTTCATTTTTGGGTGAACTAACCCTTTAACATTAATAATAATAAGAAATGTTTCGTGAGCATCAAATATGCATTTTAGAATAAATTCTGAATAGCCATCTCAGGAATAAATTACACTTTAAAATAGAAAAACTAATTTTAAATTGTAATAATATTTCACAGTATTGCTGTTTTTACTGTATTTTTAGAATAAACAAATGCAGCCACGGAGAGCATAAGAGACTTTATTCAAAAACATTAAAATATTTATATTATAATAAATGCTTAAAGGGAGTACTGACTTTGCTACCACAGAGTTGACTTGGGTCCTTATTAGGTCCACATACTGATCAATCTGTGCCTAGAGACAGAGGAATATTAAAAAAATGAGTCATTGTAGTCCTGGTGCTTATGAATTATACATGAAGCTGTAGTCATGGTAACAAAGGTGCCACTCTGACCTGGTATTTCTCGTAGACCACAGGCATTGAAAACATGGACACCACCACTGAAGCAAGATGCAACGTAAATGTTAAAAGACAGAAGAGTGCATGATGAGTAAATGCAGTCTGTCATTAAAAAATGTTGTCTGTCATTAAAAAAGCATATCTATATTTCAAATTACAAATACAAATGGAACTGAAAAAACTGCTCACCCATAATAAGAAGAGTGAGACCATTGAAGAGGGCTCCCACATAGGTCAGCAACCACATCAGCACTGCAAACTTGAGGCAGACAAAAACAACTAACAGTTAACACACACACACACACACTATATATATATATATATATATGTAGGTATCACGTGGCTTATGATGTATTTCTGTGGCAGTACTGTGACAAGCTGAACTAAAGCTTTGCAGAAGTGCCCTGACAATCATATATAGCAAGAATAAACCAATAAGGTGATAAGCTGCTCTAATATTCTGTATACTAAGTCTTGATTTACTTCTACAAAATATTGTTGCTGCTAACTTGAAAATGTAAAACGAATATTCCTGAAATGCATATTTGTTTCATATACACTACCGTTAAAAAGTCTGAGGTCTGTACGTTTTTTTTTCAAGGAAAGTAATACTTTTTTTTTCAGCAAGAATGTATTAAATTGATCAAAAATTACATTTTTTTTAAAAAATAAATGCTGTTCTTTTGAACTTTCTATTCATCAAAGAATCCTGAAAAGCATCAGTTTCCAAAAAAATATGTCTATGTCAATGCTTTTGTGTTCCCTCGCAAAACGTTTACATTACCCTGAGAACCTTAGCGTTCGCAAGGTACACAAACGTTTTGCGAGGGAACGTAAAGTTTCTCGAGGATACGAAAAAACTTTTGCAAGTAATTACAAAAGAATTAAAATGTATTTTTTCCTCCCATCTCATATTTTTCACATTGCCATGTCCTTTTAGGGGCTCTGTAGTTTTCAACATTGACAATAATAAGAAATGTTTATAGATCAGCACATTAGAATGATTTCTGAAGGATCATGTGACACTGAAGACTGGAGTAATGATGCTGGAAATTGAGCTTTTGCCATCACAGGAGTAAATAACATTTTAAAATATATTCAAATAGAAAACAGTTATTTTAAATTATACTAATATTTCACAATATTACTGGTTTTACTGTATTTATTATTACATGCTACATATACATGTTATGCCATGCATGCTGGCACTTATGTTTGAGCAACCTGTCTAAAAAAAGTTAACCTCCCATAATTTCTGTACTGTCCTATCAAGTATCAATTAAAAAAAAACAAAAAAACAAAAGTCTATCAAAATCTGTCATTTGACAGATAACTTAACAACCCTGGTGTATATTAAATTGAATGGATGGTCACCTTTAGTGAGTCCACCAGATCCTGCACCAGGAACAGTCTGCGCAGTTCTTTCAGTGTGCTGTTGAAATAATACTGGACATTTTCTGCATACTTCTGCATCTGATCATGGGACAGTGACATCTCCACATCCAGATAAGCTCTGCATCAAGATAATAAAAAACATTGTAAGTAACTCAAACACACACACACACACACACACACACACACTCCATAATGATTTAATGATATTTATACAAACTGTATATTATATCCATTAACCCTATAACCATCACAGAAAAGTTTTAGATTTTTTTTCAGCATTTTTAAATTTTCGAAAAAAAAATCACTTAGTTTGATTTCTAAGCTGTTTTCCTCATGGGGACCAAAAAATGTCCCTACCAGGACAAGGATTTCTTTGTGGGGACATTTTGTCCCCATAACGTAGGGTTTAGAACGGGAATTAATTTACCTGTACAATAAACTGTTTAAAATGTGCATTCACCCCATCAATATTGAGTATCCAGATGGTACAAACAAACATAACTTGTGGAGCGCTCTCAGAGTATGTATTTATTTGTCATTTTAACCGATGGAAACAGGGCGTAAAAATGGACTTCAAACATTTATTATCCTGTGGCCCCCTCTATAGGACAGCATTAGTATTACAGCCAATGTAAATCGATGGGATTTTTCGGAGTTTTGATCGTAATTTATACAAAAACTGTTAAGTACGATCAGTTGGAAAAGATATAGTACATTAAGTCAAAACCGTATGGGGCCGTTCACACAGAACAAATTTTTCCATTCCAATGAGCTAATTTTCCATTGTTTTTCTATGTAAACGCGCTAGACTGACGTGTATGACCATTGCACTCGCATCTATTGCAGCATTTTGCACATGACATGGCGTTCTAAAAATGCGCCACTCAAGTTAAAATCAGTTCAACTTTTAAAAACGCATCTTTTTCCCCCCATTCCAGTGCCCACATCTCACGTTTTTCAAAGCAAAAATGTGTTCTGTGTGAACAAGCCCTATGAAGGTCTTCTGCAAGGTGGCCATGTTGTTGGTGTCAAAAATCACATGATCAGTGACTATTCGACGTCAAGCTTAAAACGTCATGGCAGAGCAATAAAGTCGACTAGTCTGTTCAACCCCTAATACACACAGACATACACAGCCATCTTACTTGAAGGGATGTCCCTCGTCTGTTTTCTGCACAGCCTGCAGCACGGACTTGTAGACTCTGAAACTGATGGTGGCGGAGAGGGCAGCCAGGGCCAGATAGGCCACCACGCTGACCACACTGAACTGCGTCAGGGAGAAAAGCAGCAGCAGTAAACTGCCAAACACCAGCCCACTCTGCTTCAGGTTCCGCCAGTACAGCAACTCCATCGCTGGATTGGGAGAGAGAGAGGGGGTCAAAAATCATGCACATTTGATGGTTGGTGGTGGTGTACAGTATGCCACAAATCTGATTGTCATTGATTGTTTTAGGATCATCAATTCATCATTCATGACCTACGGTGATGTAACGACTAGTGAATCACTCTGCATCAGCGCTGAGTCAGTGAAAACACCATTAGAAATGATTACACAAACAGACTGCAGTACATTAAAAAAACGTCTGGATTCAGTCTGCAGAATGAGACAGAAGGCCTGCGTTCAAATATGTGTATGTCCCTGCTTCACAATATGCAAAACGAAGTAGGTCAAATGAGCAGGATGTTCGAATACTCATTAATTATGATAGAACAGGCAAACAATATCGCATCTGCTTCAGATTCTGAAGTGTGAAACAAGTGAATACTTCACTATCCAATAAGGCCACAGGAGCTGAGGAGATTAAAGTTAACCCAAAAAATGACAATTCTCTCATCATTTACTCACCCTTATGTCGTTCCAAACCTGTATGACTTTCTTTCTTCTGTGGAGCACAAAAGAAGATATTTTGAAGAATGTTGGTAAATAAACAGTTTTGGTGACCACTGATTTCCATTTTATGGACAAAAAACATAGACCTTTCTCAGAATATCTCCTTTTATGTTTCCCAGTCATACCGGTTTGGAACGACATGAGTGTGATTAAATGATTATACAATTTTTATTTTTGGGTGAGGTAAGATTTGATATATTGAAGGTACCAAGAAAGTCCTTGTGGTTAAATTGTACTTTATTAAACTTATAAGTTAAAATGTTGATTACAGTGAAAATTAGTTTTAACTTCTCACTCATTTTCTTTAAAAAAAGCAAAAAATCTGGGTTACAGAGACCAACCAATCTGTAAAATGATTTAAAAAAAAAAAAATCAGTTTCAATAGTATAGCCACAAGACGTAAACAATATGTGTGTTAACATAATTTTATACTTTACAGGTCAAATAATACTGTTTTATCAGGAAAATCCTAAAGTAAGAGCTTTTATAAAATTATAAAATTCACTTCCATTAAAAGCACCTCATCGTAACCTCAAGTTTTGTTTTTTTCTTTTAAAGACAATGAGGCATGAGTCAAAATTATTATTACTATATTTTCAGCATTATGCCACAAATGTTGTTAACTGAGCTTAGCTTGTATTTAACCCCTACTATTTCTTTAATCCCATTTTTCATTTTTTATTTAAAAATATTGTATTTTTAAATTATTTCACATTCATTATATACTATGAAAGTAGTTCGTAATTTTTATATATATATATATATTTTTTTTTTACCAGTTACTGTCTTTCCATGTCCCTCTCTGTATCTGTGGCCTTTCTGCACAAATTCTCAGAAACACAAAACTCTGGCCAAGTGACAACATGGTGGCCATGGCAACAGACTGGAACCAGGTGCACAAATCTGGCAGTGTGTGGTGCCTCTATTCTAAAGTTATATAATGTGATAATCTCCTAGACCAAATGTGACAGTAATGCTATAATTAATTTAATACAAGTAATATTGTCTGAAGCAGAGTGTCTGAATGGTACTGTACATGATAATGATCATTTAAAAAGCAGCATTTTAATGCAGCCCAATTACCTGAAATAATTCCACTAATTCTGCTTAATAACAGTGTTGGGGGTAACACTGTTATTAAGGTTTATGTACAGGTATGTAATCAGATTACTTTTTCAAGTAACTAGTAAAGTATTATATAATAATATAATATAATATAATAAATATGGTAACCTATTATTTTTAAAAGTAATTTTGCTCAACACTGCTTAATAACCGGTCAAAATAAATGCTGTTATTGGTATAGGTCTTAAAATAGTATTTGGATTTCACTCAACATGTATACACATTTACCTACGTTCTATCAGCTTATTCATATTTTCAAGTTAAAAACTTGACGCCTTGAGACCTCAAACAAAAACCTTTCTTGCATTGTCATTTTTTCTAATTAGCATAATCAGTATTTTGTTGTACATGTACTCACATTAGCTACATTTACATGGACACCTTTTGTTTCAATCGGAATGAATTCATGCACAAGCTTTAAAACGGAATTGATTTTTTGACATGCGCACACTGCACAAATATACAGTGTTATACAGAGTTATCTATTTCGGGTCCTAATTAGGAAACGACGCAAAGCTTTGAGCCGTGCTGCTTATATTTACCAAGCAGCCCATTCCTGCACCTAAAACAAGGCGTCTGTGGATGAAAGTCTAAAACAAGGACTAGTGGGACATTGTCCTGCTCCACTTCACTATGTCATTGCACATGCACAGTACTTTCCAGTTTTGGTTTTTAATCCGATTAAGTGTTTACATGTCCTCTCGATCGGATTAGAAAAGGTTTAAACCACCCCTTACAATCTGAATTAAATTTCAAATCGGATTTGACCAATTCATTCCGATTGACGTGGTTACATGTGACTTTTTTATTACGACTGTGCTGGTAGTCCGATTACAATCAGATTATTAGGGTCCATGTAAATGTAGCTAATGATTTAAAATATGTGGTGTCATTGATTTGCAATATGTAATTGTGATGCCAATAAACAAGTGCGGCAAAGGATTCTGTAAACAACCTGCTTTCTACATAGTCACATAGCATCAATCCACTGTTTTACCACACCCATTCCAAAGCTCTTCTCACTGGCCTTTGTTTTCCACCCAATTTAAGATGATGCAAGAATATAAGAGATTAAAAATTAAGCAGCTTATCTAGTTTATAATCACAACCTAATAGCAGCAGCAGTTTGATCTAATTACAGGTATGGTGGAGCTTCATGGTCTAGACAGAGTCCTGTGATCATTTCCTTGGATACGTGCCTGTCATACTCAGTGCCATTAAGAGCCGGAAAACTAGAGCATTATTTTGGGCTGTGCTAAGTTAGAGCTTTTCCTAAACTAGCAATATGGATCTCCACAACAGCATTATGCTCAGTGGGATTATTCTTTGTTTGTGTTATGAAGGTGTGGCGGACACCCCTTTATGCAATATGAAAAGCTTCATGTGTCATGTATAATTCATAAGCATGTAATTCTACAGCTCATTATAGTCAATGATCAATATTCAGTCCTTTTCTATGTATCAGAATGGAATAAGAAACATACGCCTTCATTAATCCAAGGCAGTGTATTTCCTCTCTATTTATTTTCAGGTAGAAATCAACAAACAATAGGACACTTGCTCATTGAAGCCCACTCTTTCCGAACATGCACCGACACATGCTTGTTTATGGGGTCATTACGGTGAGCTTCATATAAAATGTGTCGGCGTGAAGTTGGCAGTTAAGCTCTGAGATGAAGGGAGCGCGGTCGCCACGGAAACTGGAGAGATGGGTGCAGTGGAGTGAGCAGTGATGCAGTTGCCATAGAGATGGAGCTGCCCCCACCACCTCCCTCCCGTACTGAGCGCTGCCTGCCAGACAGAGTAATAAGGTGCTGATGAAATGATGGGGGAGGGGAACAGGAGGTAACACTGGTATGACAGACACACAAGCAAAGACCCTCTTGCTAAAACAGCGCATTGCTGACAACAACATGGCCCTCGTTCATGCAAGACCTTTGCTTTTTATCAAGCTAAAGGACAACAGCCAACAACAGCGCGGTCCTTGGGGGCAAGAATGGCTAAAAATAGCTATTGCTGTGCGACTGCACTGAAAATCATTTTCTTAAGCATTTTCATTTTTTCATTCTTGTTGTTCAGTATATACTTGAGAAGTTAAATTGTTTAAGATATTAAGACTTGTTTTCAGAGAATATATCAAGTATACAGCATACAGTATTGGCAAATTGGCCTTTTTTCTTGTTTTAAGCATAAAGCTAAGCTTTTTTTTTTTTTTTTTTAAACTTGCTTCTCAAGTAAATTTATCTTCTTTCAATGTTTAGGTAATTATACTGGGGGAAAAGACTTGTTAAAAAGTATTATTATTATTATTATGCAGTGTGGAAAATAAATTCAATTACATAAATGCAATATCTTACCCGATTTTGTTTCTCAAGTAGCTTTATCTTAATGATGTTTATGTATTTTAATGAGAAAAGTCAAATAAAATCAAATTAAAATAAATATATAAAAATATTAGAAGACATCTATTTGTCACCAGTATGTTCAGTTTAGTTTTGTTCATAGACTTTTAGTTTGTAATTCTTCACTTCCTGTGTTCTTTTGTTTGATTTTCCTGCCACTAATCTGTTACCATGGACACTAACTATCATCACAGCTTTTTGTCATTTAGCTCATCACAATTGTGTATTTAAGTTCCTGCTGTTCACTTAGTCTTTGTCTGGTCATGTTCATGTTATAGTGTGTTTACTCTGCCTTTTTTGGATTATTTTGCCCGTTTGGATTAAACTTCGTATTGAGATTTTGAGGGTCAACCCGCCGTGACGAGTGAGCCAGAGCTTGAGGAAGAGAAGACAGGACTAACCATCGCCCAAGGAAGTGGAACCCCGATGTGAATCTGACCAGGGGAATGAGCTTGTGACACCAACGGCTGATTAACTTCAATGGGGACTTATCGACTCCCCCCGGTATCCGAATCTTTATTGCCTATGGAGAACTTTTATTACTATTGCTAGTAATATTGCCTATCAGAGCTCAGCCAGTCCTCCTGCCCCATCGCTGCCGGATGTTTCCAGCCCTACACCGTCTCTGGGGAGTCCCTGCTATGACGTTGAGCCGCAGGTTACGCAACCACCAGCAACGCCCGTGCAAAAGGATCCTACGGCTCTGCCTCAGGCCTCTGATCACTTTGCTCCATCTCGGCCCGTCAACCTGTCGGCTCCGCCTTGGCTCCTCCCACCATCGGCTCCACCGGAGACCCTTGGCCTAGTGGCTCTACCGGGTTCTCTTGTCCCACCGGCTCCCCCTTGATCAGCCACGGACCTGTGGGTCGTCTGCTGCGCTCCAACCCTCCACCCCCTCAGCTGCAGCGGGTTCATCCTTCGCTTCAGTCTCACTGCTGACCTCGGTCACACCGTCATCGCTCCAGTCCTTGGGTACTCTGGCTCTGCCTCCGACGCTGGTCACTTTGGTTGCATTCTCCAGAACCTGCGACAACGCTCTGCTCCATCGACCCTCCGTCTGCGCCTGTGGATGCACTGCCATTGTTTCTATTGGTCGGACCCCAGTTGTCGACAGCCATGCCATATACATCTTGGCTCCTCCTTCCCTCTACTCTGCCATGGGCTGTTGACACTGGGAAGCTCTGGGTCTGTGCCATCGGACATTCTACATCATTGCCGCCGGGGTTTCGTCGTCGTTCATCGGTCACCCCTCCTCTGTCGCAGCTGACCACCATCCCTTCACCGTCCCATTACCATCCCTTTGCCACTCAGTTACGGCGTGAGGTTGCGCCTTGCCAGAGGGGGGCGTTCTTTTACCAGTATGTTCAGTTTAGTTTTATTCATAGACTTTTAGTTTGTAATTCTTCAGTTCCTGTGTTTATTTGTTTGATTTTCCCACCACTAATCTGTTACCATGGACACTAACTATCATCACAGCTGTTTGTCATTTAGCTCGTTATGAGAAATGTGACCTTCATCCCTTAAAATTGAGATTGAGATGTAGCAGGACAGAGATTTAAATCTAACCAAGGTGAGATCTAAATAAAACACATGGTCTAACAAACCATCCTTGTATAACTTATCACAAATAGGACTACACACAAGAGAATGCTGTACAACATGAACAATTTATGGCTTATGCAGTTATATACTGCAAGCCTGAATGCAGATTGGATAGTCCTTTTAAGGCCATGCTCCATTGTAAACACACACAGCCTGCTTCTGACATCAGTGGATCATACTCTTACAACAAAGAGATCACTTCAGACAGCCTATGACTAACATTATTACACACTAGACACTAATCTGGATGACACCAATCTTGGCATGGGACAACGAGATGCAGAAAGACACTAGGCAAAGAACATTTCTCTGCTAGCAATAATAAAAGCTCTTTTAAATGAGTATCACATGGTGTGACATCCCAAACAGCCTCCAGATAAACATAAAAACAACTTGGCATAGTAATACAGTGAAGGAAATATCACAAATGCCACAATGAGACAGAAAGAGATTCAAAAGTCAGCAGTAATTAATGGCTCTCTTTAATCACTCCTCTAGACTGGTTCATCTTACTGTATTATATGGGACAGCATAAGTCTATAGGGCATACATGTATACTCTTACAATTGTAATACAGGTTATACTTGAGATATTAGGCAAACTTTGAGAAGTAATATATATTCTTGCTTAAAGGGATAGTTCACCCAAAAATTAAAATTATCCCATGATTTACTCATCCTCAAGCTATCCTTGGTGTACAGTATCTCACAGAAGTGAGTACACCCCTCACATTTTTGTAAATATTTTATTATATCTTTTCATGTGACAACACTGAAGACATGACACTTTGCTACAATGTAAAGTAGTGAGTGTACAGCTTGTATAACAGTGTAAATTTGCTGTCCCCACAAAATAACTCAACACACAGCCATTAATGTCTAAACCGCTGGCCACAAAAGTGAGTACACCCCTAAGTGAAAATGTCCAAATTGGGCCCAATTAGCCATTTTCTCTCCCCGGTGCCATGTGACTCGTTAGTGTTACAAGGTCTCAGGTGTGAATGGGGAGCAGGTGTGTTAAATTTGGTGTTATCGCTCTTACTCTCATACTGGTCACTGGAAGTTCAACATGGCACCTCATGGCAAAGAACTCTCTGAGGATCTGAAAAAAAGAGTTGTTGCTCTACATAAAGATGGCGTAGGCTATAAGAAGATTGCCAAGACCCTGAAACTGAGCTGCACCACGGTGGCCAAGACCATACAATGGTTTAACAGGACAGGTTCCACTCAGAACAGGCCTCTCCATGGTCGACCAAAGAAGTTCATATCCAGAGGTTGTGTTTGGGAAATAGACGTATGAGTGCTGCCAGCATTGCTGCAGAGGTTGAAGGGGTGGGGGGTTTGTGCACATCATAATTTTTTTAAAAGTCATTTGCCCTCATAATCTTTATTCAAAATAACTCCTCCCTCTTGCAATGATATCTCTTCTCATCTCTGGCTGAATCCCAAATGGCACACTTCTACGCACTTTCGGTCTTGTGGACTTACAATGGCTGCCGTGTGCGCTTGTCTGTTAAGTCCACAAGACCGTAGGATGTCCCATTCATCATTTTAGGTTTCAGAAGGGTGCTCACGAGCGCCCCCTTTACGGTCGCTATGCACCCTCGATGCGTACTTCAGCTGAGCCCGCAAGTCTGCTTGCTACACAGAGGACTTTACCCCGCAGTCAAAGCGGCATTACGTCATGAAAGTGCAGACTCAGAGGAAGACCGTGAGGGTTTAGGGTGCCATTTGGGATTTAGGCTCTGATGACGTTTACTGGTGTGAGGTTACATGAGATCATTTACATGAGATCACAGCAATAGTAAACCACAATGATCCAGCCATCCAATCAATTCCCAATAGACAAAACCAAGTCCCACCCTACAAATTTTCTTGTTTGAGAAGCGTTTCACTCGGATATACATCACAACAGTGAAGAAAAGACTATCGCAACTTCAATTTCATGCCGACTTTAAACATGCGCATACAACAACCAAGTCCACAAGAGTACACATAATTTGGTAGATGGACATAAATATGAATTTAAAGGTATAATTTGCTCAAAAATTAATATTCTGTCATCATTTACATGCCCTTTTCTCATTTCTAAACCTGGACTTTCTTTATTCCACAGAACATAAAAGAAGATATTTTGAAAAATTTCTTTTTTATTTCTTTTTTTTTTTTGCCCATACAATTGGAAATTGTACGGTCAAAAACAGTTGAAACATTCTTCAAATAGCTATCTTCTTTTGTGCTCCACAGAAGAAAGTCATACAGGTTTGGAAATGACATGAGGGTGAGTAAATAACAGAATTTTCATTTTTGAGTAAACTATCACTTTAAGCAGTGTTGCTAAGAGACAAAACACCACACATATATCTCGATCAATGAACATCTACATTATTATGGGATATTCTGACCTAGAGCAATGACCACCACAAACAGCCGAAGAGTCAACAATAACCATCTTTCACAAATGTAAGAACTGCACATTGATGCTCCTTGTAATTTCACCAAGCAAAATTGGGTTTGAAGGGGGGATGAATACGCAAAAATAGACCTTCGACCTACATAACACTGTCGTTGTAGGGACACCCAACAAAAATGGCTGCTATGTCCTGCAACATCATGTTCTGAACACAATATAAAAGATGATATGTATCCAGGATCTGTAAGATCATATGACACTGTGCTAAGCCTTGCTGACAAATGCCTCTTATATCCTCTATTGAATAACCACTAGTGTTTACCACATCTTGAATTCTAGGTTTGATATTTTCAGAGTAGGACTATACATTCTTCAATAATCAGAGATCAATTATTGGGACTATCTAACCTGAAAAACTAGAGGGTTTGAGTTTGGGGATGTATGCTGGATCATTCCAATCTTATCTGATCCAATCTGCAGGGCTCCAAGTTTTTATTAATAAGAATGGTGCTATAACTAACACATTTGCCAGTGTGAAGTGATCAAATCTGTTTTATGATTTGCAGTTAATGGAAGAACTGGCAGAGATGATTTTGGACTAGTACCAAATGACCATCAAGACAGTAACAGCCAATGTGGCCCCCCACGCCACAGTTTCAAATAAACTGCATACTTGAGAGAATACTGTGAGAAGAAACAGAAACTGCTGACTTAAGAGAAGCCAGCACCTTTACTGCAGTTTGACTTTATAGCATTGAATCAATACCTAAAGGACACAGATATTAGCAATCCTGAGCCAACAAGCATGACTATAGAAAGAGATGGCAAAAGAATACAAGACCATGTGCTGACACAGGCACGTCTTCATCAAACAGTACAACTTATTTCATTAAAAAAAATGAGAAATGCTTGTTTTTAACATCTTCATATCTGTTTTAATTTTGGTAATGGCTTAGTTTTACAGTGCCAACAGAGCACTTTACCAGAAACGTATGGTAGAACAGAAATAATAGATAGATAGATAGATAGATAGATAGATAGATAGATAGAACACTTTACAATAAAGTTCAATTTAATAACATCATGAACTAACAATCATTGCATATTAATCCAGGTTAATGTTCATTTCTACATATACTAATACTTAAATTAACATCAAGCTACATTAATAAAAGCTGTAAAAATGTGTTCATTGTTAGTTCATGATACCTAATACATTAAATATTCGAACCTTATTCTAAAGTGTTTCCAAAAATCTTAATTATAAAAAGGAACAAAGACTGAATGACATTAATATTTAGGTAGTCTCATGTAAAAAGTCAAATATTCATCAAAATAGACCTATTTGTGTTTATTAGCCCTTGAACTGTCAGCGATGCAAAATGCTCAATATATAAATAGCCACTACCAGAAACCCTCCCTCTTAAATTGTTCCAGTTTTCTTCCTCACGTTAGAGTCTCTTTAACATGATAGTCTAGGTATTGGATTGATTAAAGGGATGGATGCATAATTGTCTTCCAGTGAATAGTAAATGAATGGCAGCAATAACTCACTTTTATTATACACATAAAACACATGCATGTATCTACTATCCATTCTTTCACGAAAAGCAATTTTTAGGATAAAAAAATAGAGGGGTTTACATTTGGGCAACCACCACAAGCTATACATTCAGGTAGCCACACCCTATACCTCTCTCTTTCTTCTTTTCTTCATTTTGCTTTCTGTAGCCTGAAGGCCTTTATGATCAGCACAGGAACAATCAGCCAAATGCAAAGAAATACACAAAGCATTTAACAGCGCTTTATGGAACCATCCGCATCTAAATGCCCATCTGACCTAAAAATGAGGCAGTCATGCACATCATTAGCAATTAATTCTAATCAAACAGAGTATATGAATTCAGTATGGAGCCACTAAGTACAATAAGGAGGGGGGAGAAGAAGGGCGTGCCCAGCTCCTATGCCCATGATGGCGGTGGCCTCGATGCGGGAAAAAAAGGTGAATGTGTGTCTGAGCATCTTCCAGAATACCACATGCACCTCCCCCCCCCCAAAATCCAGCAGCCCCAATAAATCAACACCCTTTTCTGTCCAGACATGCACATGCATCCGCTTCACCCTGATCTCGCATCCCGTGCACCCCCGGACCCCCTTCCTCCACACGCACTCACAGTACCCTGGCACTTCCAGTTGCTCCAGAAACCTTCAATCTTGGTCGAGTCTGCGGCTGCCATGGCGCTGGCCTGCATGCTAGGCTGGGTGAGGGGAAAGACTGCAAATCGCTTTCTGCTAACACTACTGCTACAGCCTCTCCACTCCTCGCTCCGTATCTGTCGTTATCTCTCTGTTTCTCTCTCGCTCACCGGTTCACACCAGTGCATGAATGACCCATAGGAGGAGGAGACAGAGAGGGGAGGGGAGGCAGAGATGGAGGAGAGGAGGACTAGGAGTTTATAGTGATAATACTGCCCACTGGTGGAGGATCTGATTTTGTTGAAGGCAGACATTTCGGGGAGGGGCAAAGCGTAATGATTGACACCTTTAAAGTCAGCATGAAATGGAATATTTTCTTCCCTATTGTGACATATCTGAGTGAAATGGCTTCTCAAACAAAAAAAAAATGTAGGGCGGGACTTGATATGTCCATCAGAAACTGACTGGATCATTGTGGTTAGCTTGCTGTGACCTCATGTGAGTGACAGGTTGTCCCTCCCTCATGTCAGTAAACACATCATCAGAGAAGAAAAGAGATTTTGTTACAAGAGGGAGGGGAATTATTTTGATTTAAGATTACAAGGGCACATGGATTTATATAAAAATAATAAAAGGGTGCACGGATAAATAATTTATAATGAATACTCCAATATTCCATAAAAAAGAATCGTCAATTTTGATTTCATGGTGACTTTAAAAGGAAATCAAGATAGATACGGAATTGTTTTGGAGCTTGACAGTCCCTGGTCACCTGGTCACTTTCACTGTATGTAAAAGAGTAGCGTGAACATATTGCTAAAGATCTTTTTTTGTGTTTTATGTAAGAAAGGAAATCATACATGTTTGGAATGACATAAGGGTGAATAAATGATGACAAAATTGTTATTTTTGGGTCACTGTCCTTTTAAGACCCTGCAGACAGACACTAAAGTGGGAGGATGAAATATATGTTTTCCTCTCTCTTTCTCATCTTCAGTCTTTTAGATGGGAGACTAATCCTAACTAATCCTCTTGAAAAGGTTGAAATCTGGTGGTAAACATTGCTGCACACTTATTTTGCTCATTCAGAGCAAAGGCTCATTCTGTGCTCAATGCATCATCTCTGATGAATTTCACTCTAGACTGCTATAACAGTGAGTGTGTATTTGTGTGTGTGTGTGAGGAAGGAGACATCATGAGGCAAGCCTCATGAGATACGGACAATGACTCAGCGCTCTTGGTTAAAGGAAATAAGATGAGCTTACAGGCAAGCAGACAGTCCTGCCATATGACATTTTCTGATGGGCAAGCCGTTGAAACCAAATTTATATGCAGTAAAAAAGTAAAGGTTTCTACATTTTAAATGAAATACATCATTAACATCATCAGGCTTGCCCCCTAAAGCTGCAGTTATATACAGTATATAATATATACTCTACTGTCCAATTTTTTTGGTTAATTTTTTAATATTTTTGAAAGCTGGATTTACAGTAAATACAGTAAAAAGAGTAATATTGTGAAATATTACAATTTAAAACTGTTTTCTATTTGAATATCCTGTGGTGGCAAAGCTGAATTTTCAGCATCATTACTCCAGTCTTCAGTGTCACATGATTCAGAAATAATTCTAATTTGATGATTTGGTGGTGAAGTTACATTTCTTATTATCAATCTTAAAAATGGTTCTGCAATATTTGTTCTATATACAGTATCTCAAAGAAGTGAGTACACCCCTCACATTTTTGTAAATATTTTATTATATTTTTTTATGTGACAACACTGAAGAAATGACACTTTGCTACAATGTAAAGTAGTGAGTGTACAGCTTGAATAACAGTGTAAATTTGCTGTCCCCTCAAAATAACTCAACACACAGCCATTAATGTCTAAACCGCTGGCCACAAAAGTGAGTACAAGTGAAAATGTCCAAATTGGGCCCAAAGTGTCAATATTTTGTGTGGCCACCGTTATTTTCCAGCACTGCCTTAACCCTCTTGGGCATGGAGTTCACCAGAGCTTCACAGGTTGGCACTGGAGTCCTCTTCCACTCCTCCATGATGACATCACAGAGCTGGTGGATGTTAGAGACCTTGCGCTCCTCCACCTTCTGTTTGAGGATGCCCCACAGATTCTCTATAGGGTTTAGGTCTGGAGACATCCTTTAGCAAGGTAGTGGTCATCGCGGGAGGGTTTCATGCTCTGCTTCAGTATGTCACAGTACATGTTGGCATTCATGGTTCCCTCAATGAACTGTAGCTCTCCAGTGCCAGCAGCACTCATCCAGCCCCAGACACTCCCACCACCATGCTTGACTGTAGGCAAGACACACTTGTCTTTGTACTACTCACCTTGTTGCCGCCACACACGCTTGACACCATCTGAACCAAATAAGTTTATCTTGGTCTCATCAGACCGCAGGACATGGTTCCAGTAATCCATGTCCTTAGTCTGCTTGTCTTCAGCAAACTGTTTGCGGGCATACTTGTGCATCATCTTTAGAAGAGGCTTCCTTCTGGGACGCCAGCCATGCAGACCAATTTGATGCAGTGTGCGGCGTATGGTCTGAGCACTGACAGACTGACCCCCCACCCCTTCAACCTCTGCAGCAATGCTGGCAGCACTCATACGTCTATTTCCCAAACACAACCTCTGGATATGACGCTGAGCATGTGCACTCAACTTCTTTGATCGACCATGGCGAGGCCTGTTCTGAGTGGAACCTGTCCTGTTAAACCGCTGTATGGTCTTGGCCACCGTGCTGCAGCTCAGTTTCAAGGTCTTGGCAATCTTCTTATAGCCTACGCCATCTTTATGTAGAGCAACAATTCTTTTTTCAGATCCTCAGAGAGTTCTATGCCATGAGGTGCCATGTTGAACTTCCAGTGACCAGTATGAGAGAGTGAGAGCGATAACACCAAATTTAACACACCTGCTCCACATTCACACCTGAGACCTTGTAACACTAACGAGTCACATGACACCGGGGAGAGAAAATGGCTAATTGGGCCCAATTTGGACATTTTTACTTAGGGGTGTACTCACTTTTGTGGCCAGCGGTTTAGACATTAATGGCTGTGTGTTGAGTTATTTTGAGGGGACAGCAAATTTACACTGTTATACAAGCTGTACACTCACTGCTTTACATTGTAGCAAAGTGTCATTTCTTCAGTGTTGTCACATGAAAAGATATAATAAAATATTTACAAAAATGTGAGGGGTGTACTCACTTCTGTGAGATACTGTATATTATATATATATATATATATATATATATATATATATATTTGGCATATAATATTTTTTCAGGATTCTTTAATAAATAGTGTTCCAAAAAATTTCAAAAGAAAAGAACCAGAACCCAGCCAACCCAGTGCCAGTGCCAAAGCCCGCTAAGGACCCAAAGCCAGAGCCCACTGCAGACCCAGAGCATACGGCAGCGGAGTCTAACCAGGTGTGTGAGCTGGCCCCTATGTCTGTCCAGGAGCTCAAGCCTGAGCCATGATTTGTCCTGGAGCCAGAACCTGCGCTCTCTATAAGGACAACGGTACAGAGCCCACCGCAGATCAGGAACCTCAACCTGCCAAGTCTGACCAGGTGTTTGAGCTAGGAGTCACATCTATTGGTGAGGGAGTGTTGGTGGAAGTGGCTATTACGGAAAGAACCATTGTCCTACCCTTGAAGTCCATTCCTCCTTGTGTCTCCGCCTCTGGCCCAGCCCCAAGTTTCCTTCATTGGCCAGTTCCAAGTCGTCTTCATCGCTGATGCTCCCACCCAGCCTCCGACTACCTCCTCCTCTGCCAATGCCATCCAGTTCTTCTGCCACATCTCCTCTGGCTCCCTTCAACCCTCCGGCTTCTCCTTCACTGGCTCCACTTAGCATCTCGGATGCGCCTTGGGCTTTTTAGGTATCTAGCTCTTCCCTGGTTTTTTCGATCCCCTAGCTTTACCTCAAGCCTCCGATCCCTGGACTCCACCTCGGCCTGTCGACCCATCAGCTCCACGCTCCCTCTGCTCCACTGTGGTCTATCATCCCTCAGGCTCCGCCGGGCTCCCTCGTCCCTCAAGCTCCGCCTTGGTCAGTCATCACCCTGGTTCCGCTATGGACTTCCAGTCCTCCAGCTCCGCCTCATCTCTACACCCCTTTGGCTCCACTGGGCTCTTCTTTGGTTGTCATAACGATTCATTGATTGTTTGATTTGATTCATCTGTTCCTTGTTTGCACTTGAGTTACTCTGTATAAATAGACCTCAGTTTGAGTTGTTCTTTGTCCGTTCTTATGTCTAGTGCTGCTTTAGTGTGTAGTGATTTTACGGTCTATCATCATGCAGCATATATTCTCTGGCTCTGTAGGCATCTTACAACAGTTCCCACACGAGGGATTTATAGATTATCATGACAGAATATGCTGATTAATGACTTTAAGATATCCCACATCAGATACATAAATTAAGCAACTAACAATTCAGAAATGTTGTCACTTCTTCTTGAGTCTCTCCATCACTGTCTGACTCCAGATTGAACATAAAAGGCTGAACAGTTTCTGACATTTTCAGTGAGTCTTCGTGAGGTAATTGGCGCTGCTAACAGAAGGCTTGTTCGACTTGATGCAGCGCTGCACAGACCGATCGGCGGCTGACTTGCAGCAGTGCATGTTGGTAAGAAATTTTGTCCGACTCGAGACAGTGCCAATGCCATGTGACTGTGACATATGGCTTCAAATTACCACGAGAGCGATTCAAGATCAGCCGCCTGAGTCAGCCAGTGCAGTTTCTCAAGAGGAGCTGCACGAGCTCTGATGACGACACAGCTGTTTCACGATTGGCCGGATTCACTGCATGACAACAATCACGTGTGTTTCGTGTTTATTGTCATGCCTTCGGTTCCACTAATGCTCACAAATCTGTATTTTTATAAGTTAAAGCTCTTTTCATGTTGTCGCGATGTTGTATTGTGTCATGTTTATCAAAATAAAACTGATTAAAAAACGAAGACCCCACTACATTGGTATTTAAATAATATATATAATGCTTATGTGAAAACTTTATTCTTGTAAAAACAGACGCTGTAAGCAGTACATTAAGTATTGAATGAAATTGTATCTGAAAAAGTATTAGTAAAGTATGCAAACGCAGCGCGAGCGTCACTACGAGAAGCAGAAAGTGTCCGACTTCACGTCTCCATTTTCAGCTCCTCCCCGCCTTCACGCAGCTACTCTCAACGATCGGTTGCTATGTGCTAACACGAGCTTTTGCAACCCCGCCCTCTGCTTCGGAGCAGCAGCTCATTTGAATTTAAAGGGAAACACACAAAAAATTTGTGTTTTTGCTCACCCTCAAAAAGTGACAAATTTAACATGCAATAAAAAAAATTATCTGTGGGGTATTTTGAGCTAAAACTTCACATACACACTCTGGGGACATCAGAGACTTATTTTACATTTTGTAAACATGGCATTATATGACCACTTTATTATTAGCCATGAGCCATGTTTCTTTTAAATCTCAAAGCCTTAGCTGTAAATTGCTTAATCATGGTCTCTGATTCTAGTCACGGTGGGGTGGCAGACTGTAATGAGACACTTCAGTGCACAGAGAACCTCCACCATGATCCCATATGTCATGTATGGTGAGAGATAACAATAACTGCACTCAATTAATTTATCATGCAAAGGAACAGCACATCATTGTGAATTATGCATTATCTTTGACATCTCTAACTCAAAGGTTTCGCATTTAAATTGTGTATTGTACAAAAAAAGAACAACAAAAAAAAAAAACCCTGACAAATGCAAGTCCAAACAAAGGAAATTAGCATAATGTCTGTGCCTCAGCTTCTAGTGAACTCATCGCACATGAAATTCCATGGGCCTAAAATATTTAAATAATTGATAGAGACAGAATGAAATGCAAGAGAAACTAGAGAGACACATAAATAACTGCTTATTTTTGCTATTCTAAATGTAATGATTAATGATCGGTTTACCTCAAAAATGTGGAATGACCTTGCTAGCCTTTACAGAGTGAATTGTAACTTGACTCCTCCAGTGGAATTAATATTTCTAGAGTGAGTACAGAACCTCTAAACACATTGCAAAAGCTAAAATAAAATGTTTGTTACAGAACTGAAAGGGAACAGCTGCTGTTAATGATATGGAAAATGTGATGAATGTAAAACCTGGTTAAAATCATAAGAGACTGCAGCAGTAGAGAAAACCAAGGAATGCAAAACATCAAAAAATCCTGAAAGAAAGATGTACTGTTTTCAACTGGATAGATTGATTTCTGAAGGATCATGTGACACTGAAGACTGAAGTAATGGCTGCTAAAAATTCAGCTTTGCCATCACAGGAATACATTAAATTTTAAAATATATTAAAATAGAAAACTATATTTTATACAAACACACACAATGATAATGCATTACAACCCCTCTCCAGTCTACGGGCAGACAGCGAGACAATGACTGCACATGGTAAACTGAGCCCTCTGCTGGAAGAAAGTAGCAGTGATATCCATCCTCAGTATGTGTACATGTGGTTACAAGAGCCATCTCATTTCTAGAGGCTTCTATGAGACACTGAGCTCAAGAGAGGAGGGGGGAAAGCGGGTGCGGTCAGACACAGACTGTGGCACCACCATACCTATTTTGCAGTCCGCCATAGACACAGATACACGTACAATGGTCAGCAGGCAACAACAGTAAATTCAGTCTGCTTTTACAAACAGTTCTCCATGAATAAGGGTGTTATAAAGGGGAATATATTGACTGAAAAGCATCATATGAAACACTGATAAGATTATAAGACATACATAAAATTCACTATCTTGAATTGCCAGTTACATTAGTACTGCATGACAGGAATTTAGAGCTGTCTGCCATCCACCGTGATACATGCTTAACACTGTCCATCATCTAAAAAGAATTAAAGTCTGAACCCTAAATGAAACGCATATAGTCTTGTTATCTCACTATAGGATCTGTGCAATGCCTTGTCATCCCACTCCAGTTTGGCTATGTAATCACAAATCGGCAGCACTCACTGGTCACAAACATAGCAGACAGAAACTGACCTGAAGGCTTTGTTCTGAACTCTTCAAACAACTGCCCAGCCCAAAGCATTAATGATGTAATGAATTCAACAGACAAAAACAAATGACGTACTCATCCACTACAACACAGTGAAGTCAATAATTATTTTAAGACAAAACTAACATTAATAATTTAAAATTATAATTAAAAATTAATTATTAATTTGTTTAAAAAATCTTTAATGTTATTTTTTAAAGCAATATTTTTAAATGTTTTTATTTTCTAGTGAAAATACAGCAAAATAGAGATTAGGTCTATATACTGTAAACAAAGCCATTTCATTTGTTATGATTTATATCCCTCACTACTGGGATGTGTTCAGATCACTGAAAGAATGAGAATGTTTTCAATAAATTGGTGGGTTTTACAACCCAGACTGTCGTAGGTCAGCCAGATCTTCTATAATCATTTTTCACAGTTTCACACAAGATATTTCCACTGAGTTCTGCTGAATCCTGAAGACACAACAGCAGATGTAGGGAGCAGTCAGGTGTGAAATAAAATATAAAACATTAGCCACCCATCTAAAGACACAGGGGAATGTGTGAGAAATGTGTCTTGTGAAATTGATATAATATTTCATGTGCATGACCTTCTGGAGGTCTGGAGATGATTAGAAATGTAATAATCGCACTGTGTTGTATTTCTCTGGACCGATGCTGTTGGATGACGAGGGATCTTAGTGAAAAAGCAGAATTGACATATGTGAGGTGAACAGTTGAGCAGGAAATGTATGAAATCTATGAAATCTGAGTTCAGTGTATTTTTTTAAGTGTTCTCACACATCAGAACTGTTGGGTCACACAAAAACTGTCCTTATCCTAAATGTAGTGATAACATCTCTCCTCTTCCATATTTTTCTCCCAGTGTGAATACAGAAAGATCAACACTAATTGCATTTACATGCACAGTTTTAATGGAGCTACAGAGAGTTTTTGTGTAGTCGAGCTCCAGGCTTCATCTGTCTGTCGAAGTATACATTGAATATTGAAGGATTAAATCCAAATAATCACCTCTGTCTTTCAGAGCATGCACATAATGCTGAGGATATTGGTAGATGCTTAGCTACAATCACATTATCTAGGTCTGTTAGTCCATTAGACTTGTATGATTTAAGCTGGACTAAAGCAATTATATGACGTTATAAATACACAAACTATTGTTTTAGTCTGACTGAAATCAAACTTTGAAAGTGCACGTAAACGTACTGATATCTGAGAGAACCTGCAAGTTAAATACCACAATCAATTTATATAATGTTAGGAAAATATTAGCTGTAAACTATCAGCTGGCCTGTGCATGCCCAGGATTGACTGATTCCCAAGGGACGGAGGCATTGAAATGTGTTTTTTCCTGCTGTTAAAGCCAAAGGGAGTTTCCTCCTAACAGGCTCAGGCCAATAAGTGTGAGTCAGTTTTTTATTTTAATTTCAGTGTATCATAGGTCTTAAAGTAATAGTTCACCCAAAAATCATTTACTCACCCTCATGTCATTACAAACCTGTATGACTTTCTTTCTTCAGCAGAAGATATTTTGAGAAAAAGTATTTTTTTGGTCAATACAGGGCTGTCGCTAGTAACATTCTTCAAAATTTCTTCTTTTGTGCTCCACAGAAGAGAAAAAGTCATACAGGTTAGAAAAAACATGAGGGCGAGTAAATGATGACAGAATTTTATTTCATTTATTTATTTTTTATTTTTTTGGTGAACTATCCCTTAAATTGAAAGAATGATTTGAATTTAAAGAGTAATTTGTGCAGTTTTATATTTAAAGAGGCCATTAAACACAAATTCTTATGTTTACATGCATTTTAAAGGGGACATCAAATGCCCCTTTTACAAGATGTAAAATAAGTCTCTGATGTCCCCAGAGTGTGTATGTGAAGTTTTATCTCAAAATACCCCACAGATAATTTTTTTGAGGCATGTTAAATTTGCCACTTTTTGGGGGTGAGCAAAAACACACATTTTTTGCGTCTATCCCTTTAAATGCAAATGAGCTGCTTCTCCCCATCCCACTTTCCAGATGAGGGCGGAGCTGGATACTCCGGCAGCAACAACTGGATTGTGGAGACTGTGGACAGAGAGTAGAATTCTTAAAGATGGATCAATACCAACTGTTTATCCAACTTCATATACAGAACATGTAAGTACCGCACGTTATTTTGTGAATTCAGAAAGGCGATTTGCAAACACACATTATAAAGTGCGATACTTATGTGTTCTGGATATGAAGTTGGATCACGAAGAGTTGGTATTGATCCATCTTTGAGAAGCAACTTCTGTGCAAATCCTGCTTTTTACTGACCCAAAGCAATTCAGTGTATAATGATTCACACAAACGTATAAGAATTTAGCTAATTTCCGGGAGTTTATTATTACAGCCAAAAACGGAACAGTTGTAATGTTTAAATAGCTGAGACATTTTATGACTAGCTGCTCTAGCGAGGGTATAAACATGGCGGACTGTATGTGGCTCACTCAGTGTGGGATCTATGTTAATAGGGCAGAGATCGTCACCAGCAGGTGGGGCTTTTCCCTACAGTGACGTCATTGTAGGGAGAAAACGTGAACAGCGTGCTTTCAGGCACTGCTTGTGATTTATGGGGATTATAAAAAAAATTGTGGGTGGATTTTTATGATTAGGGTGGTTGGTTATACACACTGTGTACACACATTGTCTATTGTCAATAGTGTAGCGATGAATGAAGCACAGCTCAGCTTTCTTGGGTCAGTGCAGCAAATCCATGTGATTCCAATAGAAATTATGTGAAAATTTGCTGAACAACAATAAATGTGACCGTACTTTTAGTCTGACATTGGAATTGTTCCAGTCTGTTTTTGCAAAGTTGAACTAACAGACCAAGATATTGCAATTGTAGGTTGGCATCGTCCAGCATGTTTACGCGTTAATCCGACTATAATTGGCTTGACATTGTGCACTTTCTCCGAAAGACAGAGGTGATGATGTGCAATTAATCCTTCAAATATTCAATTGCGTCATGTATAGTGTTGTCAAAAGTACCGACTTCGGTACCAAGTTGGTAATGAAACTTAAAAAATGGGATGCTTTGAGCGCTGTTGAGCGAATTTGTAAACACCTCTGTTTGGCCATTGTGTTCACGTGCTCATCAGATATGTGTGATTGGCTACAATGATCAATGCTTCAAAAACATGTTGTAAATAGACATCAATGATGCTCTGCACCGAACGCTTACACAGATACACACGGGAGCATTTGAAAGCAGGCATCTATCAGCGGACCGATCTGCACTCTGCACTCAGCTTTCAAAATGCTTTTAAATTCAAACACTTCCGTGAGCTTTCAAACGCTCCCATGCATTGATCTTTGTAGCCAATCATAGACATATGTTGAGCACATGAACACAATGGCCAATCAGAGGTGTTTATAAAATCTGCTCAACAGTGCTCAAAGCATCACATTTTTTAAATTTCAGTACCGACTTGATATCGAAGTCGGTACTTTTGACAACACTAGTCAGGTATACTTGGACAGACAGAAGAAGATAGTAGTACTACCCAAACTGTGCACATAAATGCAATAACGTTGATCGTCAGAACTTGTGTCTTGAGGTGACCTTTTGAGGTGACCTTTAGTGATTGGAGAACATGTGTTTACCTTTCTCCCTGGATAGACCCTGGAAGACGGCAGGTGGTACAGTCATTCTCTCAGAGCCCCTGCGGCCTTGACTGGACCGCCTTCTTTCTTTCTGGTGCACTTCCCCAGCAGGATGCTCCACCTTCAGCTCTGGCAGGCTCGGGCTGGGGGTTGTGCTGCTGGGTTTAGGCTTCTCTTCCATGGTGGATGTCTTCTCTTTAGGAGTGCTGGCTGGAGCCGGAACGGTCGGAGGATGTGTAGTTGGAGTCATAATGGGTTCTTTAGTTGCAAAAGTCAGGGTTGTGGGTGTTTTGACCAGCTGTGGGCTCTCCTTAAAGCCCTTTGTGGGGTCGTGGGTCAATCTTTTAGGACTTTCCTCTCCGCAGGACTCCAGAGCCAGTTCACTATCTAGCTCTGCTTCACGCTCCTCCCTCAAGATGCTGTACTGCATAGTAGGGCTAGGGGCAAACGCGGGGGTAGAAGACAGGACGGGCGCTGTGGAAGGTACTGTGGTCGATGGAGAGGTGCTAGGACTCTTACTGAAGCTCATGTAGCCAGAGCTGGGAGCTCGTGGACTAGGCTCTTCAGACACCAGCTCAATCTCAGAGTCGCCAGATTCTGTGCTGCTACCCTCAACATCCTGGGAGGAAGGGGGCAAGGTGGGTTTTGGGGGAGAAGTCTTCATTTCCATTGGGGAACTGTCTTGCTTGGAAGCAGGTTGAGAGGGTGAGGTGGGTGATGCTTGAGTCTTGTCTTGGAAGGAGCTCATTATATTAGTTTCACCAGCCAGGATGTTTGGATCTGATGGAGAGTCAGACTCTTCTATAAAGAAAGGGAGGGAGAGAGAAAGGAGAAGGAGTGTTTTTAAAAAGGTAAGATGTCTTGTGGCCATCTGCTCTGCCAAGGCACCCAACAGTGTAAGCATATGTGTGATATATTGTTAAAAAGGTGTAATGTTACAGTTTGTAAAGTCAATGAACCACTGCTCTTAAATCAGACTATATTTGGGTGTTCCTTTAACTATGGGTAATTTTAACCCGATGGACTTGAAACTCAAACACACTTTGGATAGGATAGCATTCTACCTTCAAGAAACGCCCCCCAAAAAGTGCTACTTAAGCCTGAATCACAATAGGGATGTCACAGTGAGGAAATTTTCATCCAGTAAATAAACTTGCAACAACACCGGTATTACCGATAACAATGGGGTGTGTGAGGGGGGTGGATATATTGTATATTTTTTTCGCACATCAGGGAGTAGCTATTAATGTACGGGGTATTGAAATTGCTTTTGAATGTGTGCTCGCTTTGTTTTCCCTTTCGCAATCATGCATACTCTGTTTATAGGGAGCGACGATACTAATGCCACATTTTACAAGAGAAGATATTTATTAAGCACCAAATCCTCCGCCATAGTCTTATCAGTTATCTCTCCTTACTCTCGTCAAGTGATAAGTGAAATCTGACTCCTGCTGCACCGTGCTGCGACTCGGCAGCCCGTGCTGTATGGAACAGAGCAGACGCTTTCAGTTTATAATTGTAGCGTCCGTTGTCCAACTGAACTAAATGTTTTTGATTTCTATAAAAAAGCAAAGCGACATTGTAACGTAAGGACTAATAAGCTGATTATTTGAATCAGGTGTGTTTAATTATGGAGACAAGCAAATGCAGTGTTGGGAATGTGATGGGAAACACTGCTTTAGATAAAAGAGAAGCTAAATTAATAAATTTAAATGTATGAAAGTTCCTAGATTGACAAATACACCTACACAGGACCATAAGGTCATCTAGCAGAGGAATTAAAGATAATATAGTGGATATATTGCAGTGAAGTGCTTATGTGGGATGATGATGCTTACCTGTAGGGGGTGTAGATGACTCAGGACTTTCATCCTCTGGCTCTGAGAGGGTGACGGTGGGCACTCCCTCCAGCCCCAGACTCAGGATACTCTCCTTCTCTGACACTGTAAATGTGGGGCTGTGCTGGACTGTGGTGGGCGATACTGATGTAGGTGGCATTTCTGTCAGAGTTATCCTTACTGGACTGGCACTGCTGCCAGTACCTGGAGACCTATATGGCTGATAATCAGACAGTTCTTCATCCGATGGTTCCTCCACATATGGGAAGGTCTGAGAGTCCAGAACTGCTGCAGAGCCAATGTCCTCCACATCCACTTCTACTGGTGATGGGCTCTTCTCCAGTTTAGTGTACTGGGTGGGCTCAGAGAGGCCGCTCATCCTCCAGTCTTCCAGGGGGCGCTGTGAGCTACAGGAGTCCTCTTTACAGCTGATGTCCATGTAGTTGTAAGAAGAGTCAAAAGCTTTCTCGGAGTCATGTATCTTGTGAGAGATGTCAGTCGGGTCTGCACTAGATTTTATCTCGATGCCGGAGTCCGAGGTCATCGTGACGGAACGGGATCCAGAAATGAAGTCATCAGTGTTGGATGTATGTTTGTCACCAGATATGCCCAGGCTGCCAGAAAAGTAGGAGGTGTCTTCATGTGAGCCATAGCTTTGATTGGACAAGAGTGAGGTGTATAGGTCATCCCTGTCATCAGTGGACTTTTTCTGAAAGTTTGAATCTGATTTATCTGCATGAGAGAAGAGGAAAATGAGGAAGAATTTTAAAGAACCTATTTTAACATACTTAGAGCAAACCATGTTTAAACAATGATTATTCTAAAAAAAAATAAAAAAAAAAAGGAAAAAGTGTCATCCCATGTAAAGGGTAGATTTTTGTTATCTAATTTATCTCATTTTTGTTTTTGTGTATATATATCTATTGCATATTCATTGTCTCAAAACCAATGGATTATTTTCATATTTTGATTTGTTTAAATTTATATTTTGTTTCTAAATGATTATGCAATATTGTACTGTTCTGGTGTTTACGTTTCTTTATTATTATACTGTCAAACAAATACAGAATCCTAGATGAGAACTGCACAACAGAGTGGCGGTTTGACCACTATCTCTGAATGTTGTGCCTCCCAAAGCTTCTTACATCAAGTGACCTTGGGGTGAATTTGACTATGCATGTGTTGTTTGTGAAATTCAGATGTTAGAAAGAGAATGCGTGTATGTGTTTCAGATGGTCATTTTGTCGTCCTCCAGCAGGCTTTAGTGGGGTGTGGCAGTGACAGCTCTCATTAGCAGTCAGTGACGGCACCATCACTCCTCCCTCCACACCAATTGTCCTTGTCTCTAAGTCCTTCTCATCACATTGGCTGCTCTTCCCTGTCTTTCTGTCCTTCTCTCTATTATTGTGGCTATTTGTGGCAGATGACAGTTTTCCAGTTCAATGTTTATTCAAAGGTCGACTGTAGTTGTATCACATAAGGGCAGAAGAAGCATACACACACACACACACACAAAATGTTGGATTTTCATATGGGAACATTCCATAGTTTCTGTCACCTATACCTAACCTTAACCCTAAACCTACCCATCACAGAAAACTTGCATTTTTACATTTTCAAAAAAACATCACATATTATTTTTAAGCTGTTTTTTGCATGGGGACCAAAAATGTCTGAGATTTCACCCAGGGATCAGAAAAATCAGTCTACAAAACAAGAAAGAATATACAGTGATTAAAAAAACTGGGGAATCTACAATATGTTACTTTCCTTTAAAGGTGACGTGTCATTTTTTCAATGTTAAAATACAGCATACAAAATTTTCCTATCACAGTTTATGTGCAGAGACAAGGGTCAGAAATGATCCAAGCTCAAGCCAAAACCTAAAACTTTTGCTACTAAAAGTGATGAACATGTTCCAGATATTTCAGAAAAGGTCTCTATAGTGTTTTATCTGTTATCTAATACTTTTTTTATATTATGTATAATATTATTATTCATAATATTATATTATAGTCTATGTAGTTGCCTATTGGTTTAGTGACTCAGCAGGCATCACAGTGCCTCGTAGTTGTCAGATTTACTTGTTTCAAAGAGCGATTGTTGTTGAATGTTGAGCAAATAAGAAGTGTCTTTTGTTGAAAAAATAAAATTACATCATTCCTGAAAACAATTCCAACAACTCCAAAACCAGAAAGTGATTCGATCAAAATCAACACATTGCTGAACTGTATAATCTAACATGGTAGGGTAAGAGGCGTTCCAAACCGGTTATACACCTTTAAAACCCACCAATTACGGTTTACTTAAAAGACTATAGATATTACTTTGAAGGTTAAAGCAATGAAGGTTAACTTAACTCTTTCCCCGGAATTTTCTGTCATTAATAAGACAACGCTTCCCAGCCATTGACGGAATTTTCCGGCTTTCCATGTTTTCACTGTTATATGGTAGGGGGCGCTATTACTCATCTTCTGAAAGAGTACTGAATCTCCTGATCAAAACACAGGCGAAGAAGAAGCAGAAACAAGCGATAGCATATGCAAGCAGATGCATATATGTAAAATAACGCGATCATCAATATTAAACAGCATATGAATCAAAACCGCACACGGCCCGCAATGTCTTTAAATACGGCCCGCTGGATTATTCGGATGATCAATTTTAAAATATTTAAAAAGCATTTAATGTAAAGATTCCGTTCAGATTATAATGGTAATACTAAATCAATACTGGAGAGGTCGCCATTTTCAGCCTATCCCCGTATTAATAACAGAGTAGGATGTGCACGCTAATGTGAAAGTTTACTAAAATTAGCAAAAATAATTGAAAAATTGACAATAAAAATTGTGTTTTCACCATCCAATCAGGATGGTTAATGGAATATATTTTTTACCAAGTTCAAGGGGTCACCCATATGTTTGGTTTGTTTGGAAACGAAATCTGTAATGAAAGATTTTATTGTAAATTGCCATTACACCACTGCACTGCTCACAAAATCCGCTTTCCACCGTCGGGCCAAACGGAATGGTAATGAACGGCTCCAGTTGTTGAGCCTGGTATGGCACGGCACGATTACAAACCATTCTCCGCCAGGGCCAACCGTGTCGAACCGTACTGCTAGAATGCGAGTAGTGATGTCGTCACTCAGGATCGGTTACTTGTCTGTTGCCTGACTGCCAGTTTCTCCATAGCTTGCTAACATGCTAATTGAGCAACGTGAACACAAATTAATCATACAATTAAAATAGATAACGGATCATCCTACATAACGCGGTCACTATTTACATCGTATATCGTGTGTAAACTCTTGCATTACTAAGGCAACGACTGAAGAGCTCCGTTATCAGCCCCACAGTGTTTAATGAAACTATATCCCTACCGGCCGGATCGGCATGGAATGGAACGGTAAAGCAAAGAGAACTGTTTGACCCCACAGTGGAAAAGCGGCTAACGAGAAGTATGAAAAATACACATACACGTGACGCCAGAGTTGCAGTTTTCTTAGATTTCAAAGGTAAAATGCATAGTCAACAAAACCTTTTTTGCCAAATGAATGACAGAAATGTATGCACTTAATTATGTTCTTAAAAATAGTATTTTTCATGGTAATATGTTGATATAGGTTATGGTAATGCCATATTGAACAACTATTTTTTTAAATAAGCACTTTTTAATGAGGCTGAGTTGAAAATGTTCTCTAGGCTTGTAATCAAAAGTAGGACATCTGTGCATTTGTTTGTTGCAAATTTACAGACAATGCAATTGATATGATCACATTTGCTTGTTGGGGTAATATTGCTTGTCAACTGAAAACAAAGTTTCCCATTTGTATTAGCAAAATTTTACAGTTCATAAAATCTTTAAAAACAAATTACATTAATTATACATTGATTTCCCTTAATAAAAAGTAAATTGAGTAAGATGGCGTAAAAGGTCATCTGGCCCCCTGGTTTTAAGGAGAAAAAATGTTGGCCCTCGTCACTATCGAAGTTGCCCATCCCTGATCTGTGTTGATCATCGTTGTGAATCCGATCCAGACGTAGTCTTTGACAAAAACGTGATTTTCTCAGCTTTTTGCAAAATGTTGCTTTTTTTTTTTTTTAAATAAAACTTACCCACATTCAAATGTTGATAAAAAAGAATGCATGAAGCTAGAATAAAATGTTTTTTGTTTTTGTTGTTGTTGTTTAAAGGGATAGTTCACCCCAAAATTAAAATTTTGTCATCACTTACTCCCCCTCATGTTGCTCCAGACCTGTAGGAGTTTCTTTCTTCTGTTGAACACAAAAGAAGATATTTTAAAGAATGATGTTTTTTTTTAATATGTATATGTAGTATTTTTTTCTACTATGGAAGTCAATAGCTACCATCAACTTTGATTACTAACATTCTTTAAAATATCTTCTTTTGTGTTCAACAGAAGAAAGAAACTCATACAGGTTTGGACTAACTTAATGGTGAGTAAGTGATGACAACATTTTCATTTTTTGGTGAACTATCCCTTTCAAAGCAGAGGGTTTGTTCTTTCTTTTGATATATTGCATGTTTAGATATTCATACAACAAAATATTCTGGGGGCCATGAAACCCTTGTGAAAATGATCAAAAATGCTGGTGCTGGCTGGCAACTTTTTTCAAAAATGCTGGCAGGGAAAGAGTTAAAGGGATAGGGATAGGGAAAATTTACCTAGTTCAACTTGAGGTTGAGTAAATGATGACAGAATTTATCTTTGGGTGAACTAACCCTTTAATTATTAAATGGTAAACCTTGAATTATCTCTATGTATTTTAAAGCATTTGCATTAGCAGCACCTATCACTGAATCTGATCATGCTATAAGTGAATGGATGAATGAACAGATGGAGAGCAGGAGAGGTGAAAAGATGGATGGATGAGCAGGTACGTGTCAGTATTATTACAATTTTGAACATTTCACTTTTTTTATTTAGTTTTATATTTCTTATTTCAGTTCAGTTTCAGTAGTTGGTTTTGAAAATGACTTTTTACTAGGCAAATTTTAGTTTCCCTTGTAACAGAACCACATCTGCCTGTGATGAAAATACACATTATAATAGAAAACATACTTAATTATAAAGCGACGAGAGTATTTTTGGTGCGCCAAAAAAACAAAGTAATGACTTATATAGTGATGGCCGATTTCAAAACACTGCTTCAGGAAGCTTCGGAGCGTTATGAATCAGCGTGTTGAATCAGTGGTTCGGAGCGTCAAAGTCACGTGGTTTCAGCAGTTTGGCGGTTCGACAATCTGATTCATAACGCTCTGAAGCTTCATGAAGCAGTGTTTTGAAATCGGCCATCACTATATAATGGCGCACCAAAAATATTCACGTCACTTTATAATATTAATATTGAACCACTGTACTCACATGAACTGATTTAAATATGTTTTTAGTACATTAATGGATCTTGAGAGAGGAAATGTCATTGCTGGCTATGCATGCCTCACTGAGCCATCGGATTTTAACAAAAATATCTTAATTTGTGTTCTTTTTTTAGATAAAATATTTCACTGTATGTTGTTGACGTCAGGAAGGATCAGGTGTGTTTCCCTCCACACTACAGATGTGTAACTGAGGATAATTCTATGACTGTAAATTGCAATGCTAACATGACCCCACTCCATCAGAGATCCTGTGCCTCTGTCTCTGTACTGCCCTACATTCACTGGGCAAAATGACTCCATTGGGACTCTATTTTTAACTATCAGTAGCTAAGAAGTGTGAAGATCTATGAAAAAAGTGCAGAGAGAGAAGAGAGCCATCGATTCGTCAAAAACAAAAACCACATCAACTCACACCCTTTATTACATTTCCACCAAATGAACTAATAGTAACCTTAAAACCTGCAAACTATACAAAGATAGAATCATCTCAGCAACTGTCACAGGAATGTCACAGACATTTTTATGTATGTGAGGGCTGATCAGTGTTCACACCACACCATCCTTCAGCCCACACCTCTCACCCTCAACATTTAACAGTGTGCAAAACATGACTCATCCTCTCTAAAACACGCCGAGAGCGAGAACACATGGTGGCCTTAAGTGCTGATCTTTCATTTAGAGTCCCTGTTACTAAACTGTGTTTCACCTGCACAAAGACAATGCTTGGATTTTGAAAAACAGGCATATAAAATTTGTTGCTCCTAACAAACCCCATTACACTGTTCTAAACTAGTCATCTACTACAGTGTTTTCCAGTGTGGTCATCTGTCAATGGAGGATATTATCCTTTAAAACACTCTATGAGTGTCCCACAAATAAATGCACATGATTAGGATTTGCAGTGCTTAACATGGCGGATGCAGGTGCGCCTTTCAACATGAAAGACGTTCCGAGCAGTTGAAGGAAAGGTCACTGTCCCATTCAGGCTAGTCCTGCATGGTCACGAAAGTTTATCATTTGCATGCGTTTTCAAGCCTTGCCAATTTAAAGGGTTAGTTTACCCTCATGTTGTTCCACACCCGTAAGACCTTCGTTCATCTTCGGAACACAAATTAAGATATTTTTCATAAAATCCGATGGCTCAGTGAGGCCTGCATTGCCAGCAAGACAATTAACACTTTCAATGCCCAGAAAGCTGCTAAAGACATATTTAAAACAGTTAATGTGACTACAGTGGTTCAACCTTAATGTTATGAAGCGACGAGAATACTTTTTGTGCGCCAAAAAAAACAAATTTCTCGTCGCTTCATTGAGCCATTGGATTTTATCAAAAATATCTTAATTTGTGTTCTGAAGATGAACAAAGGTCTTACTGCTGTGGAACGACATGAGGGTGAGTAATTAATGACAGAATTTTCATTTTTGGGTGAACTAACCCTTTAAACATTCAAGCACAAGAAAACACAAAAGAGAACTCAATCTGGTACACATGCGCCGTGTGAGAAGTTTTGTGTCATGTCAAAGCTTAATTTTCAGCATCATTACTCTAATCTTCAGTGTCACACGATCTTTCAGAAATCATTCTAATATGCTGATTTGCTGCTCAAGTAAAAGATAATTTAGTATTATCAATGTTGAAAACAGTAACTTGTGCTGATTATTATTTGAGAGGAAACCATGATAATATTTTTCAGGATTTTTAATGAATAATACAGTATTTATAGAACAGTATAGAACAGTTTTTAAACAGTATTTCTTTGATAATGAACAGTATTTATTTGAAATAGAAAGCTTTTGGAACATTATAAATGACTTTAATGAATTAAATATGTCAACCTAGAAAAGAAAGCTGCATTCAAGCCATTTTAATGGGGTCTTTACTAAGCCAAGGGCAAGATATACATTTGGATGATAAAATATTTTTTACAAAATGTCTAAATGGTCACGTCCTGGCTCAAAGAAGCGTGAGTGAATGGGTGTCTGTTTATTAGCTTTTGTTGGAACAGGTGCTGGAGCTCAGAGTAAAGCTCATATTCTGAGAAGGTTTTGGGTAAGAGTCAGGCATTAGCCATGCCGCTAACACTAATGCATGAAAGCTAATCACTCCTCTGTTTAAACCTAAACAACCTAGTGGAGAATTAGCAGGATCCACAGCGTAAGTTAATGAATAGATCTAAGACTTACAACACTATACAGCTTCGGACTTAACAGTCACCATTGCTCAAATAACATTTTACTGCCTAGTGTTGCATATATCTAATGGATTAACTTAAAGGAAAAAGAAAAAAGTAGGCAAAACAGGTCAATAAATGCTAAGAGCAGGGCTACTGTCATATGGTGGCATATGTATATTTAAGATTGAAAAATAATCATGTTGTAGTAAAGGACTCTTGGGAAAAACTAGTATGGGCATGTGTATCAAGTGGTTTAAAATATATAATGCTAATTCACAAGAGGAGCTTGACTACTTTAGGCCCCCTTGTAAAAAGAAGTGAGCTTAATTGTACTGTATGCTTTCTTCAAATCTTAATAGTATATTTTTATAAACTATACTTGAAGATAATATAATACTACTGAAACTATAGAAATATATAAATACATATATAAATATAGACTATAAATATATTTAAACACATACAAGTTTCAAAAGAAATAACATGATTTTGGATTTTGATGTTGATATTGCTATTTACCTGTTCAAATATGATATTTGCTTGTTTTTGATTTACTGCCATATATTTATGATTGCTGAACTATATTTTTTTGATTTACTGCCATATATTAATGATTGCTTTCCTATGATGCTTTTTTTTATTTAACTGCCATATATTAATGATTGCTATGATATGGTATCTACTTTTGAGTAATACCAAATATGCTTGCAAAAAATGCTATGTTGTGCAAACTGCAACTCAGAATGTTGCATTCTGGTGTAATGGAGATAAGATGAAATGTGCAAAATGTTGTGAAAGTTGAAGTTCATGAACTGATTGTAACCAACCTGAAAGGTTAACAAGAAGGCACATGAGGATGAAGAGAGTGTGTTGCAACCTCAAGAGGAGGTGAGCCAGACAAAGACTTTGATGAAGAAGAGGAAGAGGGCTAGAAGACGACAACAGAGTAGGTGACAAAGGAAGGACATCCGTCTTAGTAAGCAAGAGATACAGAGACTGATACGCCTACAGCAGGAAGATTGGATCATAGGCATTGATCAACTGATGAGTAATATGAAGTTGGAATTTCCCAAAAAATCGTATAAAAGTCTGAGGAGTAAAAGGCCTCCTCAGATGCTGCCTGCATTAAGCGTAGAAGGACACCTGATACCCTAACGAGGGGACCTTAACAGCATCTCCAATATTGCTGGGTAAAGCTAGGTTTTAGAGCTTTTTAGCTTAAGCTGATTTAAGTTTTATTTTGTTTTATTTTGCATTAACTGCTTTGTATTGTAACAAATAAAAGAGATATTTTATTGTTACATTTGCCTTCCGTGAGATTTTACTTATAACTACAAACTGCGGCTCAATAAAGAACAACCACAAGGTAGTGTTCTTTGTCATTCCTGAAAGACTTCAACCATCCGACGGGTGAGTACTTTATGGTTTAGGCTAGATTTGACTTCCCTTACCCTACCTGAATAACCATAGGGTTAAAAGGTGTACTATAAAAGGTCACACCAACTAACATTATATTAATATTATATATTATATAAGTATATTTTAGTTTACTATAAATGCTTGTCAGTACTTTTGGAAATACACTTTTAGTCCTATTGTCTATATTTTAAAGATAATATAAGTAATTATGAAATTACATACAATGATGTAGGCCTACTTAAGTCCTACTTAAAAAAATCACTGTAAAGTTCAGCTAATTGCATTTAATATGCATTTAAACATTCATTCAGTTCGCGCTTAAGTACACTCTTTTGAAGAATATTATTTCAGTATTAAGTAAATAATAACTCTTTTTAAAATGCTCTTTTTAAAGTGTATGTTATCACGTCCATCAAAATACTTAGGCTGGCTGTCGGTTGGAATATTAGAACTAAAATCATCACCATAACACGCTCATGGGCATCAATCACTTCAATGAATACTTGCCAGCTAAGAAATAAATAATTATTACCTTGAGATCCATCTGTTTTCAGATCCACATAATCTGAAACTGATGACATTGATGTCTGTCAAAAAATAATGTTCACAATACACAGTACTATTTACGAGAAGCAGAGGTCCAGTAAGTACACACATTCTCTGGAAAATCCACAGTACCGGATGTTTTGACTACATGATCGCTTTCTGAGAAGAGGCTGAAAATGGCGGCCCGAGGGGCTTTCAACATGCTGTCTGCCAGAGACGATAACATACATAATACATAACACACATGAGTATACATTTGTTCTTCACTTACTGAAATTGAATTGGAATGATCAAGGAACTTAGTGAAATACTTTACACTGCATGCTAAAGAGAATAAATGCCAATCCAACTGAAAAACTTCGCCAGGTTAGTGAACATTGTTCAACGACAATGTGTTGATTTTGACAGAAATTATGTACAAACTACTCATTCTGATTCTGAGATTCCTGATGTAAATATTTTCAATAATTTTCTATTCTTGATCTTTTTTTTTTTTTTCATCATTTTGGCAATAGATGAACTTTTAAATGAGCAGTCTTGAAATGAGTCCCTGTAGTCGTCCAATTTGACTCTCATATACTGATGTAATATATATCAAACCTGACAGGTGATAAAATGTAGTTTGATCACCATCTTAATTGTTTAAAAGATTAAGGCAATAAAATAAAGTTTGATAAAATGTTGTTCAATTTTCCAATAAAAGATGATTTTTTACATGATTTGTTACATTTAATTACTCGTTAGCAGATTTTGACTATTTATATATATATATACACACACACACTGCTCAAATAAATTAAAGGAACACTTTGAAAACACATCAGATCTCAATGGGGGAAAATATCATGCTGGATATCTATACTTGTATGGACTGGGTAATGTGTTAGGAACGAAAGTTCATCGTTTGATGGAAATGTAAATTATCAACCTACAGAGGACTGAATTCAAAGATACCCCGAAAATCAAAGTGAAAAAATGATGCAGCAGGCTCCATTTTGCAGAAATTTCATTGCAGCAACTCAAAATGGTACGCCTGACAACGTCGGGGCATGCTCCTAATGAGACGATGGATGGTGTCCTGGGGTATTTTATCCCAGATCTGGACCAGGGCATCACTGAGCTCATGGACAGTCTGAGGTGCAACCTGGCGGCGTCGGATGGACCGAAACATAATGTCCCAGAGGTGTTCTATTGGATTTAGGTCAGGCGAGTGTGGGGGCCATTCATTGGTATCAATTCCTTCATCCTCCAGGAACTGCCTGCATACTCTCGCCACATGAGGCCTGGCATTGTCGTGCACCAGGAGGAACCCAGGACCCACTGCACCAGCGTAGGGTCTGACAATGGATTTCATCCCGATACCTAATGGCAGTCAGGGTGCCATTGTCTAGCCTGTAGAGGTCTGTGCGTCCCTCCCCAGACCATCACTGACCCACCACCAAACCGGTCATGCTGAACGATGATACAGGCAGCATAACATTCTCCACGGCTTCTCCAGACCCTTTCACGTCTGTCACATGTGCTCAGGGTGAACCTGCTCTCATCTGAAAAGCACAGGGCACCAGTGGCGGACCTGCCCATTCTGGTGTTCAATGGCAAATGCCAATCGAGCTCCACAGTGCCGGGCAGTGAGCACAGGGCCTACTAGAGGACATCGGGCCCTCAGGCCACCCTCATGAAGTCTGTTTCTGATTGTTTGGTCAGAGATATTCACACCAGTGGCCTGCTAGAGGTCATTTTGTAGGGCTCTGGCAGTGCTCATCCTGTTCCTCCTTGCACAAAGGAGCAGATACCGGTCCTGCTGATGGGTTAAAGACCTTCTACAGCCCTGTCCAGCTCTCCTAGAGTAACTGCCTGTCTTCTGGAATCTCATCCATGCTCGAGACTGTGCTGGGAGACACAGCAAACCTTATGGCAATGGCACGTATTGATGTGCCATCCTGGAGGAGTTGGACTGCCTGTGCAACCTCTGTAGGGTCCAGGTATCGCCTCATGCTACCAGTAGTGACACTGACCCTAGGCAAATGCAAAACTAGTGAAAAACAGTCAGAAAAGATGAGTAGGGAAAAAAATGTCAGTGGCCTCCACTTGTAAAACCATTCCTGTTTTGGGGGTCGTCTCATTGTTGCCCATCTAGTGCATCCGTTGTTAATTTCATTAACACCAAAGCAGCTGAAACTGATTAACAACCCCCTCTGCTACTTGACTGACCAGATCAATATCCCAGGAGTTTACCTGACTTGATGCTATTCTCTGATTAAAAAGTGTTCCTTTATTTTTTTTGAGCAGTGTATATATATTATATATATTATATACCAGGCTACCAATTCTTTTGTGGTGGGCGGAACTATTGTCTGACATTTGGCAAGAGGTCAATTTCTCTTTCCTTGAGCTATGCAGCTCTGACAGTTTTAACTGAGCTTAGAAAGATCAGTACATTGTGAGGACTTCCTTCCTGCAGTCTGTGTTATTTCTGGTCAGCGCCAGGTCTATCTTCACAGGAAGACACTGATGAAGCAACACTGCAAAATTTCCTTAATAAACAAGAGTGACAAAAAGGGACTAGTAGGGAAAGTATGACAGGGGTTAAAAAAGCAACACAATTATGTCCCACAATTACATGCACGTGATGAGGATTTGCAGTGCTTAACATGGTGGATGCAGGTGCACCTTTCAGCATGAAAGATGTTCCGAGCAATTGAAGGAATGGTCACTGTCCCGATCAGGCTCGTCCTGCATGGTCACAAAAGTTTATCATTTGCATGAGATAAAAGACACAAAAATCATGACTTTTGTAACTTTAATAAGGATCAGTCTATATTTAATTTATAGACTACGCAGTGTTATTTTACATTTGATTACTTTATTCAATTTCGGTACCTGAAAACTACTGTTAGACCTATCTGAAAAACCTGAAAAGCACAGTTTATTTCACTTGTATCTTTATTATTTTTTATTTATTTATTTGTGCTATTGCTTGTAGTTTGATTATATTATTATTTGTTCTTTTTTATTAAAGACTGTTTACTTGTCTTTAATAATGTTTAAAATTTATATTACTTAGTTTTAGCTGTGGTATTGAATCTTATTCATTACAATACAAGGTTACATGGGTCAAAAACAATAACTCCTTTATTTATTTATTACTTTTTTTTATGGTGGGGCCGGTGAAAATTATTTATTGAATCAAATCAAGAATTGAGAACCAAATCAAATTGAGATCTTGTGAATCTGAATCGAATTGGGGCATCTGTGTTGATACCCAGCCCTAATTACCAATAGAGAACAATCTGTCAGGAAAAAGAAGACACAATAATAATCTGTCTACCTTGTAAAGCTGGACAGATAAGCATATGCTAAGACCTTTTACATAATCACTTTAGTCTGTTATGCAATGTGCTTGCTGTGTTCATTCATCACAACAAACAGTACATTGGCTGAACACACCTCATGTTAGGCTATTTAGCATGTTTCTAGTATTTTGCCTATGTTGATATTCAACAGTGCTTGGTAATGTAACATGTATGGTCTGTTTTGGTTTAATATTCACTGTGTTCCGTTTTCTCTAGTTAGTTTCCTTGGTAATTACTTCTACACACCTGTTCCATTTTATCTTCTTGTATTGAAGCCCTGAGTTTCCTAAGTTCATTGGTCCGGTACTGTCAGCGTTAAACGTGGTTGTGTTTATTGTTTCCACCTGCGATCTTTTAAGTTTTCTGTGTGGATTTAATAAAGACTGTTTTTGCTGAGGAGGACATCACCAGCCCCACTCCAGACCCAGAGCCCAGCCAGCCATCGCCCCGCTGCATGGACATGATGCCAGAACCCACAGCAGACGGAAAGCCAGAGCCTGCCGCGATGAGTATGCCAGAAAAAAGGGCTGAACCCACCATCGCCCCATAGCCCCACAGAATGTCTGACCTGGTACGTGTGCCAGCAACATCATATATCGCCATGGGATTGCTAGTGGAGTACGAGGGTATGGAGGTATGGAAGACCCCACCAACACTTAGGGATGAGCTGCAGCTGGCCACTATATTTTTTTTTATGATGAATAGGAAGAGAATGTTTCCCTGATTCTCCAGTCAGTCGGCCCTGCCTCCGCTGGTTCCGTCAGTTCCTCAGCTCCTCCCTGGTTTACTCTACTATGCTGCATGGATGTGCCTCAAATCTGTCGATCTCAAGAGGCCTAGTCAAGAGGATCCTCTGGCTCTGCCTCCAGCCGTCGAGCCCATCACTCCACCTCGGTTCATCGACCAGTAGGCTCCTCCCTCACTCAGCTCCACCTGGGACCATCATCCTTATTGTTCCACCAGGCTCCCTCGTCACTCCGGCTCCGCCTTGGTCAGACGTCACTCTGCCTGCGCCATGGATTAATGCGCCTTCAGCTGTGCTTTGTCCCTCCACCCCTCCGGCTCCGTCGAGCTCTGCCTTCCCTCCAGCTCTGCATCAGTCCTATGGCACCTTGGCTCCACCTCAGACTCCACATGTGGCTCCGCCTCGGTCTCCTAAGCCATCAGTGTTGTTTGTTCCCATCAGCTCTTAGTCTTCGCCTGGGGCTCCACTTCCATTGCGTAACACAGGTGTGTCAAACATACGGCCCCAATCCAGCCCAGGGGATGATTTGAACAATAAAAAAATAGAGACGCACCGGTCGACTGGCCATAAATTGGAATGGTTGGAATTGGAAAAAGTTTTATTTTGGCTGATCTTTATTCTGGATTTGCACACAAACTGCTTTGTAATTCCCAAAATGTCATTTGTGTGGGAATATTACAAAGTCTGTAAATAGGACGTTAACACAGGCCAGACAGGGCATGCTGAAGACAGACACAAAGAGGAGAACACAGACCAGGCGCAGTAGCAGGCGCAGAAAGCTCACTGTTTGCGAAATATAGGAATAAAAATATAAATATTGAAATGGGGGTAGGGGTTTATATGAATGGATCTATGAAAGGGAACTGTCTTCAGAACAGTTTCAATGGCATTTCCTTGTCCTTTTACCTCCGTATAAAGTAGTGTAAAGCTTTGTGTACAGCAGTAAACAAGGAAATGCTATATTGCTGCTGTTCCATATGCGCCACCTACTGACAGAGAGTAATTTTGCATTTTCATTCAGTCCATCTGCTGTTTTTGTTTTGTGTGTCTTCTAGCATAATTATAGCATAATTTCACAAAACAAAAGTCAGACAATTCTGTTTATGCTTTAAATCTTGAACATATACAATTTAATTTAAATTAAAAAAAAATAACTGCTCATGCTACATGTGTATACTATATAATAATTGAATCCCTTTACAGAATATCAACATATTATAGATAGAATGTAAGAGCTTTTTGAAATCATGACAGCAAGTGCTGAGTCAGTGGAAGTGCTAATGCAGCGCATGTGTTACCACAAAAGAAAAATGGATTCTTTTAATCTTGTTATAGTTCTTAGTACTTTTTGATGTTTATGCAATATTCCACAACTAACAACACTTTCTGTATGTGTGTGAAGAAGAAAGTGAACTTGCATTCCAGTTTCCCTAATGAATCACGACTCACTGAAGTGAAGACATTAAAAACAATGAACTGCCTGCTGTAGAATACAACTCAAAGAATTTCTGATTTCTGATACCACCAACAGCACAGTGGGGTCTCTCCAGTACATAACCTATACATGATATATAATTGCTCATTGTATGTTCTAAATCAAATAGTGTTGCCAGTAACCCAGGAAACATGCAAGGCACTCTCTACTTATACTGTAGCCATGGTTCAGTCCAGTACTACTACTGAGCACAAAAGCAAACTATCAGATTTGTATATGTTCTTGGTGAAAGTACTGCATTGCAAGGAAGCTAATTTTAACAAGTATAAATCTATCTGTATCATGAGGTTAAAAAAAAATAAAATACTCAAAACATAGGCAAATGCTAGATGAAAAACCTGAGAAATTTTTAGCATCATACTGGTATGAATCAAGTTTTTATAATTACTTAGTGGAAATATTAACAGTATAAAAAAACCCTCTGACTCAGCTGTTCTCAAAAACTGGATATGATATATTCACATTAAATGTATTCTGTCAGAGGTTATGTTTCAGATCTGTCCACTAAATTATTCACGAACAAATGCATGGCTAAACTCTAACCTAAAATGGTCTCATCAAAAGTCAAAGGTGTAATGTGTTCTCACCGAAAAGAATCAGGCTCATTTCATGTTAAAATCAACATTTTAACAGATTAACATTGTGCTCAAAATGTGATCTAATGACTGGTTTTCAAAAAGGCAAGAATCACATCCTCTAAGAGTCAGTATTGTGGTTCAATAAGCACTGGGTTAGGCTGTCATTCAGCTAATGAGAGATTCAGCCTGATAAGAGGATTTTCTCACAGGACTCTGATTTTCATCCATTTGTCAATGTCAATCTGGTGATTCAGACACTTTGTGCGACTCACTCATGATGCATCTATAAAGAAACTCACAACATTTAATATACTAATTTGAGTTCATTTATCAGTGATTTAGATCATAGTAAGTGTTTACTTGCACAGGTTAGGAGAATATCCTATGGTGGCCACAAGAAACCTCACTGAACACTGAATTTATTGCAAAGTGAAAAATGTTTAAAATGTCCTTTTGTTTGGATAAACAAATTAAGAGCTATTAGACTGCAGCTAAAGCACTTTCATTGCTCCTGCATTGTGACGATTTGATTTATTTTTCCCTTACCACCTAATACCATTTCCACATTAGCTCACTGTATTATATCTCATAATTAGGTTATTTTTGTGTTACCCAATGATAACCTCTCCATCTTTCTGTGATACCCACAAGAAAGACTATTACATAATCTCACTCTCACTCACCAGTCCACAGCATTAAGATCAAACAGAGAAAGAAAGACTTGTCTAAAACCAAAATTGAAAAAGAAAACATCTTTAGTTTCATAAAGATCTGGTTTATATGACCTGAAAATGAGAGCAAAGAAAAGTATCCTACTGCATATAGTATTACCATTACTTATGTCTTATATTTTTATCTCATTGTCTACAGACTATTTTTGAACTGAGGCTTTATTAACATGGAGCTACTCTCTCATCTCAGTAAGATAAAAAAAAAGTCAGAATTGCTCTGTCTTCCATTAATTTCTCTTGCCTAGTAGCATAATGTCATATATCACAGAGTTTCGATCCACGCCTGTGAGGTTTTGAAATGGCAATGTCAAGTATTGATCTCTATGCAGTAAAGGACCTGTAAAGGTTACTGTAAAGTGTCTGGTCTGAAAAGCAGCTGAGACACAATGGAATAATAACCACAGACAAAAAAAAAAAAAAAAAAACTATAGTTGAAGGGGAAAGAGGGCGAGTTATACAACGCCTCACAAACACGGTACACAAGTAAATAGGTCTCATTCGTGACTTAATTTAAAAAAAAAAAATTACAGGTATAGATTTATGGAGACAAACAGAGGCCTCAGTTTTGTGATATTAGATGAATATAGTATATTTTGTGAATACATTCTTATAAATAATTTTTTCCTCCCTTGAGGAAAACAGTTTATAAATCATACTAAATTAGTTTTTTTGAAAATGTGAAAATGCATAATGTTTTCTGCAAGGGTTAGGTTTGGGGGATAGAATATACAGGTGCTGGTCATATAATTAGAATATCATCAAAAAGTTGATTTATTTCACTAATTCCATTCAAAAAGTGAAACTTGTATATTATATTCATTCATTACACACAGACTGATATATTTCAAATGTTTATTTCTTTTAATTTTGATGATTATAACTGACAACTAAGGAAAATCCCAAATTCAGTATCTCCGAAAATTAGAATATTGTGAAAAGGTTTAATATTAAAGACACCTGGTGCCACACTCTAATCAGTTAATTAACTCAAAACACCTGCAAAGGCCTTTAAATGGTCTCTCAGTCTAGTTCTGTAGGCTACACAATCATGGGGAAGACTGCTGACTTGACAGTTGTCCAAAAGACGACCATTGACACCTTGCACAAGGAGGGCAAGACACAAAAGGTCATTGCAAAAGAGGCTGGCTGTTCACAGAGCTCTGTGTCCAAGCACATTAATAGAGAGGCGAAGGGAAGGAAAAGATGTGGTAGAAAAAAAGTGTATAAGCAATAGGGATAACCGCACCCTGGAGAGGATTGTGAAACAAAACCCATTCAAAAATGTGGGGGAGATTCACAAAGAGTGGACTGCAGCTGGAGTCAGTGCTTCAAGAACCACTACGCACAGACGTATGCAAGACATGGGTTTCAGCTGTCGCATTCCTTGTATCAAGCCACTCTTGAACAACAGAAGTGTCTCGCCTGGGCTAAAGACAAAAAGGACTGGGCTAAAGACAAAAAGGACTGGACTGCTGCTGAGTGGTCCAAAGTTATGTTCTCTTATTTTTTTGCATTTCCTTTGGAAATCAGGGTCCCAGAGTCTGGAGGAAGAGAGGAGAGGCACACAATCCACGTTGCTTGAGGTCCAGTGTAAAGTTTCCACAGTCAGTGATGGTTTGGGGTGCCATGTCATCTGCTGGTGTTGGTCCACTGTGTTTTCTGAGGTCCAAGGTCAACGCAGCCGTATACCAGGAAGTTTTAGAGCACTTCATGCTTCCTGCTGCTGACCAACTTTATGGAGATGCAGATTTCATTTTCCAACAGGACTTGGCACCTGCACACAGTGCCAAAGCTACCAATACCTGGTTTAAGGACCATGGTATTCCTGTTCTTAATTGGCCAGCAAACTTGCCTGACCTTAACCCCATAGAAAATCTATGGGGTACTGTGAAGAGGAAGATGCGATATGCCAGACCCAACAATGCAGAAGAGCTGAAGGCCACTATCAGAGCAACCTGAGCTCTTATAACACCTGCGCAATGCCACAGACTGATCGACTCCATGCCACGCCGCATTGCTGCAGTAATTCAGGCAAAAGGAGCCATAACTAAGTATTGAGTGCTGTACATGCTCATACTTTTCATGTTCATACTTTTCAGTTGGCCAAGATTTCTAAAAATCCTTTCTTTGTATTGGTCTTAAGTAATATTCTAATTTTCTGAGATACTGAATTTGGGATTTTCCTTAGTTGTCAGTTATAATCATCAAAATTAAAAGAAATAAACATTTGAAATATATCAGTCTGTGTGTAATGAATGAATATAATATACAAGTTTCACTTTTTGAATGGAATTAGTGAAATAAATCAACTTTTTGATGATATTCTAATTATATGACCAGCACCTGTACACTCTGTACAGTACAAAAACCATTGTCAAAGGAGAGTCCTCATAAAACATGTTTCTGACGATTTGTACTACTTGCTCAAGAAGTGCCACCTGTGCAAAGTCTTTTTCAAGTTAAAACATGGGTGGTATGCTTTGTGAGGCACAAAAGAAGCTGTCAGATGTATATGACAGCACGAAATTGGGTAAAAAATGTAGATAGCACATCTTCACAGAGAAATAATAACTCAACAGAATGTGCTACTACCAACATAACATTCATGTGTGATATGTTGTGAGGCTTCACTAAGCTCCAACCCTACCCCAAACCCTATGTTAAAACCATGAAAATATAGTGTTTGTATATGTAGCATATATTGTCAGAACACCTTTTCTTTTAAGGATCAAAAACACTTGTGAATCAGCTGAAGCAGTCACTAAATTAATTGACTCAAAATGAACAAAGAATTACCTTATCTTTACCTTACCAGTTACTGACCGGTTGTTCATATGACAACGTGTAGTTAAAGATACACATTATTTTATTATCGTCTGTGATATTTCGTTTATTGAGCATTTTATATAATACATAGTTAGAAAAGAACCAATTGTTAGATTGTCTGTGTAAACACACGTTTTAAAATAAATAAATGTACTATTTAGCCTATTGTTATATCTTATCTGCTTACATTTGAAAGGATGATTTCATCATTTACTAACGGACTGTTGAGGGTTGTAAATGCAAAAAGAATAACATTTTCTCAAATATTTCTTCCTCAAAAGTGGTAAAACAATCTAGAACAGTTAAGTTCCTTAATGTCCAACCTCATTTTAACAAAACATATACTTCTACTTCAGACAAAGCGAGCCAGTAAGCCAAGGTATCTGCTACTTGATAACAAGGCCCCGGTCGACAGAGAAGTTAAACACTGAGGTAGTTCAAAGCATTGCATATATGATGATATAGATCAAAATCACATTACCTGTGGAAGCAGTCTCCATGACAACAGGGAGCGGTTGCCGGTCGCTTTCGGGATGGCTGAAAAACTGTTTCTCTTCACTTGACTCGTCCTCCCAGTCTCTCATCTGCCTCTCCTCTCCCAAGTCATCACGCCGGGCGGTAGTGGTACTCCCGAAGCGATCGATTTCCTCAAAATCGTCCACGTACCAGCTTCCCTCCGAACCTGCCTCCGGCTTCACTGACATTTTTGAGCGCTCTTCTGTGTGCGATGCTTTTCAGAGAGACGCGGCCACAGAAGCAGGCAAAACACTGTTGAACTCCTCGGATCAGACGCTAGGTAACTATCAGAAGTGGTTTGGACAGGCCGAGCGCTCCGACAGAGGCTCACGCTGCTGAAAATGGCTTGTTTAGTTCAGTGTTTCGGCGCTGACGTCACCGTGCCTCGAGCCCATAGTGGCACGCAGTATTTAAACACACAGAGCTGGAAATGGGCATAAAATAAGACTTTCAACACCTGGTAATGAATTAAGATGGAAAATTGTTAGAATCGTTTGAGCGAATAAACTAGCTCTATAGAGTAAATGTCAAATTAATTTCATTAAAATATTGTGAAGCAACGCAACAACGACCAAGTTTGCTGTAAGTGGATCTGAGCGTTGCCGTTGTCCTACAAGTTACACTCGATTGTTATTGCATAGTCATTGGTCTTGTTCTTTTTTTTTTTTTAAGGAAATAGTGACATCTAGTGGTTTCAGCGATATTCTGCAGGAGGGGCCGTAGACCTTTTTCAGTTTAAAGGGTTAGTTCACCCAAAAATTTTATCATTTATTACTCACCCTCATGTCGTTCTACACCCGTAAGGCCTTCATTCATCTTCGGAACACCAATCAAGATATTTTTGATTAAATCTGATGGCTCAGTGAGGCCTGCATTCAAAGCAATGGCATTTCCTCTCTCAAGATCCATAAAGGTACTCAAAACATATTTAAAACAGTTCATGCGAGTTCAGTAGTTCTACCTTTAATATTATAAAGCGACGAGAACACTTTCTAAAATATATATATATTTTTTAACAATTTAGTGATGGGCCGATTTCAAAACACTGCTTCGGAGCTTTACTAATCGAATCAGTGACGACCTTCTGTTGAATCCGTATTTACAGTCCGTTTTTTCTAAGAATGTTTATATTTTTCAAAACAAAGATACACAGTAAACTCCATGGATACTTACAATGAAGATTCTTTTTCATTTACTCATCTTTTATTTAGCTTTTTACTTCCATTGTCATAGTTGCTTAGTTCACAAACTGTGGACTGTACAGATTCTTGCACCATATATATGCAATAATCCATACTTTTTCTTTTAGGGCTCATAAGCATTTCTTTATTGTGGAAATAAAAGTGACTGACAACTAAATCTGCAAAAACAACCCCTTTCTGCTATTATTATTATGGCTATTATGAGAAAACAGCTCTGTCCACTTCAGTAACAGAGCCATAATTATGAAAGAATATGTTATTGTGTAATGTAGGATACATTATGTATTATAATATAGCATACCCTCATGTCATTGCTCATCATATTAGTAATTATCCATTGTTGCTCAGAGAAATATTTTTCTTTTTCTTAGTTTTTTCGCATAACAATATTATTTCTTTGTGTTGCATTGCATTTTTCAGACAACTATTTTTATTTATTTTTAGTACAATGCAGATGTCACTTTTGTAGGAAATCTGAACTCTAAAAAGTAGTAAGTAACGCAAAAACGACTAAATTTGCTACAAGTGGATCTGAGCGTTGTCCTAAAAGATACACTCAACTGTTATTGCATAGTCATTTTTTTTTTTTTTAAGGAAATAATGTCATCTAGTGGTTTCAGAGATATTCTGCAGGATATTCTAGTCTGGTCACAAATGAATGGAAAACCATGAAGGATAGAAGAAGAAACAACAGCAACAATAGCATGCTCTTGGCTTTTCAGTCAGTATGGCATGCAGTGACCTTCCTCTTCATCTCTTCTGAGCAAATGAGAAGTGGATGCTGTCATTTGAGAAGCAGATTAGCTACTGCTTTTCCCCCCCACTTGCCCTCAATTCATTAAATCCCACTAGAAACAACTATTCATTAAAACTATTCTCTCACTGATGCATTCAATCACTTATTTATTTCTGCATTGTGTTTCATTGTTTCTGACCCTGACCGGATCCACTTGACCACTTGACAGTCTATGTTCAAATTGTGGAGAAATGAAATGATGATCCTTTGTATCTGACTGAACTATGAAAGCAGAAACTAGAACATTTAATAATGTTGTATAATTGTATTTAATATTTACATTATTTTTTTCATTTATCCATAATGATTCACTTGATGTCTGTTTTCTCTATCACCATTATCAGAGTTATTTAATTCAGTATTGGCATAATACTGAATTTAATAATCAAATATATATATATATATATATATATATATATAGCTTTTATAGTTGTCATCACATTGTCACTAGGTGGCATCAGCTACCCTTTGAAATAAAAACATCACAAGGTGGACTATTAAATATATTGAGGTTACAGTATATTAGTGTAGTCAAAATAAAAATAGATGAATTTGTACAATTTAACTAATGTACAATGTTATATATGTAGTTAATCACGCACAAATGCATTGACAGAAATACTGCATCTGTAATGTAATAAACACAAATAGGACCTAATAATATGGGCAGGTCAGCCATATGCATCAGTAATAATTACACTTTAATTTTCAGTAATAAGTGCACTTTCATTTTTCTGCATTAGTGGGCTGCCTATGGAAACTGCAGTCTTATGTATCAAGCCCTCTGATTTGCTCACCATTCTGATTATGCAGCCTCACATCAGTTGGAGCAGATGGACAATCAAGTGAGAGAGTACTAAATTAATTCACATATGCATGCCTGCACATATGCAGTCCCAAGCTGACTATATGAATATGTCACTGAGCTACTGCTTTCCACTAATTTAGATTCAATTTGCATAAAGAGCATGAATAGTTCATCAGTGCTCATTTCTCTTGCACTGCACACATACTTATTCCTCTCCTTCAGTGGTTTCTTCCATATGCCTGCTGTGCATGGATGATGAGCTATTCAATGGGTCAGATTGTGAGGTGTGAACATTTACATCTACTATATGTATAGAAGTAACCAGAGAGGAAGAATGAGCTGACACAGTGCATAAATTTTCTGCAATTTACAATTGGAACATTACAAAGTCAATGTTTCAGTGGAGGACGTTATACACTCTAAAAAAAGTTGGGTTAAATATGGACAAACCCAGCGGTTCGGTTAAAGATGTAATATTAGATGTAATATAAGTATATTTTGTCCCCAGAATGTGTCTGAAGTTTCAGCTCAAAATACCCCACAGATCATTTATTATAGCTTGTCAAATTTGCCCCTATTTGGGTGTGAGCAAAAACATGCAGTTTTTGTGTGTGTCCCTTTAAATGCAAATGAGCTGCATCTTGCAGCTGCTTTCCAAAAGAGGAAACAACAAAGCTGGAGAATCTCATGCAGCCAAAATGATGATTGTCAGTAACGGTGTTCAGCCTTACTTTGTTCAAACCGGAGTTGGACACTGATGGAGAGACTCAAGAAGAAGTGCAACTGGACGTTTCTGAATGGTTAGTAGATAAATATAGTTGCTGTGGAGTTGATTCAACTTAATCTTTTGTCCAAATGTATGACCTTCATTTGTGAAGCAGTTTATTTAACTCAACTATTGATTAAAAATTACAATATGGCTGGCTTAAAATGAACCTAAAATAAGTAAAAAAAAAAAATAAAAAAAAATGGCTGGGTGAAAACAACCCATTTGCTGGGTTTGTCAATATTTAACCCAGCATTTTTTAGAGATACAAAGTATAAAGTAGACCGGATCATGTACGTATAAAGGACATCTTCAACAGCTTTGCAATAAAATAACAATATGGTGTTTCAGTAGTTCTCAGCAAAAGTGAAAAGATATTTATTTGATAAAACTCTGATTTCATTGTATTTAACAATAAAGACTTCTCAAAGTGCATAAAACACTTCTCTTGATGTTAAAGTGAGAATTTGTGCGGGTTAAAAACAACCCAAGTTTGATTGAAAATGGACAAACCCAGCAATTGGGTTGTTTTAACCCAATGAATGGGGTTTTTTAACCAACCTGCTGGGTAGTTTTACTAAATTTACTATAATAGTTAACTCAACTATTGTTTAAAAGGTACTGTATTGCTTGCTTAAAATGAATGAACCCAAAGTATGTTGGAAATTAACATTTGTTAATAAGTTTAATGAATAATAATTAAACTTGCATATTAATAAATGTTCACCTTTTGATTATTACTGTTGCCTCTAGTAATTATGTGTCTGATTTTAATTTCCAACCTATTTTGGGTTCATTTTAAGCCAGCCATATACTCATTTTTAAACAATCATTGGGTTAAATAAAACTGCCCAGCACGTTGGGCAAACATTTAACCCAACCGCTGGGTTTGTCCATTTTCAACCCAACTTGGGTTGTTTTTAACCCAGCCTTTTTTAGAGTAAGGTGATATTTATAGTCATCATTTCAACATAGCAATCATAAATTCTTGATATTTTTAGTCTTATAATGGAAGGTTTCAAATCATTTTTGCTTAGTATATGTCATAATAATAGAGGAACATTCTCAACATTATAATTTATCACAAAACAGCTGCACTTATATTTATTTATTTAATATGAATTATATTAATTTTTATGTATTTGAAGTTTTCACTTCAACTACAGACTTATTTCAAATGCATCTATTTATTAAAATATAAAATAAATAAATATAATTTAAAATCCAATTTTACATGTATCAAATTTAAAATGTATCAATGAAAAGCATTTTAGTGAAATTTAATTGGTTCATGAAAGACAGATTGTCTTTAGTAATGTACATTGCAGCTATCAGAGAAAGATAATAGGAGAGGTAAAGAAAAACAAAAGAACAAAGGCAGTTAATCCACAGAATTTATTGTTTTATCATCTTTACATGGAAATAAATTGTCAACAGCAAGGTCAGCCGCCACCACTCAAAGCACAAACCATCAGAACTCTCTGTGTCAGATTAGAATTACTGCAAATAAGCAAGTGTAAAAATTAGGCCATGGATTTGTGTGTACCATTTCTCTTGGACCATATTACAGAGGAGCTCAGTCGGTATTGATAATCCACAGTGTCCTTAGATTGTAATCTGTTGTTGGAATTAAGGACACTGGAAAGGACTCTTACACAGGAATAAGACCAAAAATGAACTTATGTCATTAAGTCTACTAGATTTAATATTGTAGTTGTTCATTTGGGTGATGTCCATTTGGTCTCGCCAGGGTGCAACAACAAAAAGAGCTTAGACGTTTCCTTTTGTTGTTTAAACCACATGCACCAAAAGAGAGGGGTCATGTGAAGATTGAATATGGAGCATTAATCTCTAATCTTAATGTTAGTTTTGTAATATTAGCAAAACACTTTAAAATAATTGTTTTGGGGGTTTTTTAACCGCTGATCATCTGGATTTTAGTGATAAAAATGTATTTTTTAATAAAATAAAGCATCTGATTACATGCTAATGTTGATCCTAAATACAGACAGGAATTGTTTGTTGTGAATTTGGAAGAAGAGCGAAAGAACAGACAATTCAATAGCAAAAAATAATAATATATAATACGAAAACATTAAAAATTAATGTCAACAATGCAAAAACATGGCTTTTTTTGTTAAAAAACAATAACAGTATCTTTACTGAGAGCTTTTCAATGTGCAAACCGACAGCAATGTGACTCCTTTGTCCTTGAGAAAAGGTGGAGAGGAGGAAAGATGTAAGAGGGAGACTGACAATAACATTTCAATTACTGCTTGGCAAAGAACATGGCAACAGCCCATCACAGGTGCAGTTTTCATGATCTAAATGAAAATCAGAGCTTTAAAGCACAAGACTCACAGAGATAAAGTTTGTAATATTTTGTATCATGTTATCGATTGTACTGAAAAATGACCACAGAGGACTTCATTATTAATATTACTGTAACAGGCTATTGCAGTCTTCGTCTTGTTGCTACCCAGCTAATAGGGAACATTCTCAGAACTTTCTGGCAAGGTTCAACATTCTTCTAGTAACGTTAATAGAATGTTTGTTCGAAGTTATCTGTCCTTTAATAACGTTCTCAAAACATTAGCACATGACATTCTATAACATTTTTTAAATTACTACTTGTTTGTTCAAAAAACATTCAAAAGTATCCTATAATGTTTGCAAAATTATCAAATGGAATGTTTCCTTAACATAAACATATAACCAAGAAAAAAAAGGTTTTTAAAGCATTTTAAAAGCTGGATGTTTTGAACAATCAGAAAACATTCAGAAATGATGTTTTTAACTTAATATGAACATTAGCAAAACGTTGTTATACCATATTTTGTTATCTGGGTATGCTGATGTTTTGTACATTATTTGTACTATTATTTAATGTCCATGTACAACTCGAATTCTGGAAATGTTGGGACATTTTTTAAATTTGAATAAAATGAAAACTAAAAGACTTTCAAATCACATGAGCCAATATTTTATCCACAATAGAACATAGTAAACATAACAAATGTTTAAAGGGAGAAATTTTACACTTTTATCCACTAAATGAGCTATTTTCAAATTTGATGCCTGCTACAGGTCTCAAAAAAGATGGGACGGGGGCAACAAATGGCTGAAAAAGCAAGACATTTTGAAAAGATTCAGCTGGGAGAACATCTAGCAACTAATTAAGTTAATTGATATCAGGTCTGTAACATGATTAGCTATAAAAGAGATGTCTTTGAGAGGCAGAGTCTCTCAGAAGTAAAGATGGGCAGAGCTGTGAAGGAGTGCGTAAAAACACAATCACGGCATGATTGCGTCAATGACATTACTAAATGAGCCCAGGAATACTTCCAGAAACCACAGTCGGTAAACACAATCCATGGTGCCATCTGCAGATGCCAACTAAAGCTCTATCATGCAGAATGGAAGCCATATGTGAACATGGTCCAGAAGCGCTATGGTGTCCTGTGGGCCAAGGCTCATTTAAAATGGACTGTTTCAGAGTGGAAAAGTGTTCTATGGTCAGACGAGTCCAAATTTGACAGACGCCATGTCCTCCGGGCTAAAGAGGAGGGAGACCTTCCAGCGTGTTATCAGCATTCAGTTCAAAAGGCAGCATCTCTGATGGTATGGGGGTGCATAAGTGCATACGGTATGGGCAGCTTGCAAGTTTTGGAAGGCACTATGAATGCTGAAAGGTATATAAAGGTTTTAGAGCAACATATGCTCCCCTCCAGATGACGTCTATTGCAGGGAAGGCCTTGTGTATTTCAGCAGGACAATGCAAAACCACATACTGCAGCTATTACAACAGCATGGTTTCATCGTAGAAGAGTCTGGGTGCTGAATTGGGCTGCCTGCAGTCCAGATCTTTCACCTATAGAGAACATTTGGTGCATCATTAAATTAAAAATACGTCAAAGACGACCACAAACTCTTCAGCAGCTGGAAACCTATATCAGGCAAGAATAGGACCAAATTCCAACAGCAAAACTCTAGAAACTCATAACCTTGATGCCCAGACGTCTTCACACTGTTTTGAAAAGAGGAGATGCTACACCATGGTAAACATGCCCCCGTCCCAACTATTTTGAGACCTGTAGCAGGCATCAAATTTGAAATTAGCTAATTTTGTGCAAATTTTTTTTTAAATTTCTCTGTTTAAACATTTGTTATGTTATCTATGTTCTATTGTGAATAAAATATTGGCTCATGTGATTTGAAAGTCTTTTAGTTTTCATTTTATTCAAATTTAAAAAATGTCCCAACATTTCCGAAATTCAGGTTGTATTTATTTATATGGGGTAATGAGCAAAATAATGTAGTCAGCCAGTTATTATCACAAAATAAGCTGTACTTTATCCCTTACATACATTACAACTTGTACTTCATTTAACCATCCATTAAAAAAAATGTAAAAATAGACATGTGGATAAATTCTGTTTTCCTTTCTTTATATGGGGTAATATGTTTTATTACCTAAAAAGAAACCAAGTTCATTTCTGCAACATACAGTAAAAACTAATGTATATGATGAACCCAGATAAATAAACTCTCTTTTTTTTTTTTAGTTTACATGGCTGCTGAACATAGGACATAGAATGATGGTCCATGTGAAACTGGAATGATAGCATTTCTTTATTATTCATATTTCAGCTGCTTAGACTGCAAATCACGAGCTTTCTCCTGTTTGCTTCAACCAGTTTCTTCATGTGTTTCCCTGTTTGTATGATCTCCTGAGACAGTAGATGTTTTTTAAAGAGTGATGACAGTAAACTGTGACTCACTTGGTTTGCCTCACACATCGCCACTTTCATGGCAGCTGTTGTTGTTATTGTTTTAGACAACACAGTCCAAATACACTGTCTGGAATTTGAAAAGAGGGCAGCATTGTTGTGGCACTTAATTTGCTCTGGATACCTCACCTGTGGTTGGCAATTTGGCAGGCAGTCTGAATATTCGGTAGTTGGTGTTCATCCATGTCTTCCTCTGTCATTCACGACTCCATTCAAATCAACAACACACTGCCATTCTGTACATAACCTTCATACTTGTTTCATATCTGACATGTTTCAAATGGTCAGAGAATCAAGAAGAGTGGCATTTTTATAGCTTATTCCAGTGAATCTTACCTGGTAGGTCGCAACCCAAAAATGTGTTGCAGCAGGTCTGTTCTGATAAAATGCAGCTAATTAAGATAGCAACAAAAAATATTTTTTGTGCAGTGAATTATTGGCTGCCGAGAGCATGAAACAATTAAAAATTCAATGGATGTTTAGAAACCAAATTTCAGTCTATATCATGTTAATAATTTTGTATACCATTGGGCTTATACAGTTTGCAGTCATACTAATTGCGATGTTTGATTTTAAAAGGCACAATATGTACGATTTTTTTTATTAAAATATCCCAAAACCACTAGAACAATGTTATATTTTTTTGTTGACTTGTGTACTGACCTTGTCCCAAATGTTTCCAAGAATGTTTAAAATGTCGGCCAATACTGAGCCGACGTTCGGATGTAAACACGGAAGTGCTGAACTGCGTTCACTGCGTCAAATGCGTACGAATCTGACAGGGTAGAGAAGAATTTGTTGAATTGTTGATAAAAAAAAACCTCATGGATTTCCTCAAAAAATATCTTAATTTGTGTTCCGAAGATGAACGAAGGTCTTATGTGTTTGGATGACATGAGGGTGAGTAATTAATGACAGAAATTTCATTTTTGGGTGAACTAACCCTTTAAATCCAGAGAAATAAGCAATTTTAACCAGGACACGAACCGTGTCCGTGTGTCGCCTATCAGTGACATCATTACCCTCGATTTCCAGTTTTATTTTGTAAAAACCATGGAAACACCAAAGACGCTTTAATATATTATGTGTTTTATTAGACAGGTGGATACATTCATAGACAGAAAACTAATGTTATATAGCTCAACACAGTAAGTCTTATTGTTTAAATCTCATTTTCTTGATTTACCGTGAGTACCATGTTTTACCATGCCTAATATCAATCTAGCTTACTGCAGTGTGCAACAACAGTCTCATAGTAGCCACCGGGTGAAATGTATCTAATATGATAAAACAGCGCTGCTTTACCCCACATATACGCATGACCGGAAGAAGCGGAAGCGGTCATCTGTGGCATAATAAAAGCTCCGCTGCTTTCGAGCCGTGTGTCGCGCTCATCTCTCATTAGTAATTGCTCATCTATGAATATGATTTATTCCCAAGTCCTGTCGAATTCTTTTCCACCGGCTGTAGACGTGAAGACAACACCTCCCATGATTCCACGAAATCAAGCCTTCTCAAGCTACGCCTTTGTTTTGAATAAGCGACCTCTAGTGGCGAAAAATTACACATTGTGCCTTTAAGTGTATTATTTGTCATTTTTGTTTGGTAAACAATTTTGGTATTGTGTTGGGTCGACCACTTGATATTCAATGTAAAACATGTGTCCGGAAGCAAGAACCACTGCATTATATTCTATATAGCCATAAAAAATTTCATGATAACCGTTTATATACAGTGCAGTAGAAAAGCCTGGCAATAGCTTTAGGGCCATATTTGTTTTGACATATATTAAAAACAACACAATTCAGCATCACTATGCCAATCTAGCTGGAGGTTCCCTCATTCAGGTCTAATGCATTTGGATGTTTAGAGCAAGAAGCTACTTACCCTAAGTGCACATTGCATTATGAGCAACACACTTAAGTCAACCTGCAGACAGCATATATTAAAAGAAGCTTTTAATTTGGCTTTTGAGGCCTGTATGAATTATTTACCATCAGTCATTAGCATTACAGTGGCTCCAGTCTTACCATGATACAAAAGCATGATGACACTTACAGATATTATACAAACTATACTTTGTGGAATCAGTGTTCAAGGGTGGCCATGACATGTTAACATTCCCTAAAACATTCCCTATTACTCTTGGGTATGCCATTAACAGCTTAATTGTAACTAAATGTGGATATTCTATTGTAGCTCTATTAATTGATACCTATGTAAAAATGTCATTGATTATTACATATGCTTACTCAAAGCAACTTAAAAAACCTGTCCTTAACAGTCAAAGTGCAATATCATTTCTGTTCAAAACATTGCCAGCCTAGCCTACTATAGCCTACACACTGTACCCAGCAATGTTGGGGAAAGTTACTTTTAAAAGTAATGCATTACAATATTGTTACTCCCTAAAAAAGTAACTAATTGCATTACTTAGTTACTTTTTATGAAAAGTAATGTGTTACATTACTTTTACATTACTTTTTCTCACCTGGGCTTGCTTGTTTGTTTTTTAATAACAACAAAAAAGTTCTATTTTTGGAAACTGTCAAGGCCCTTTCACATCAAAAGAATAAAAATGAATAAATGAATAAAGCCTCAGGCTGAAGGAAAAGCATATTTACGCCAGTACAGTAGAGGGCGCAGCTCAAACAAACCTTTCAGCTGTGCTGCCATTCTGATTTAAAGAAGAATAGGATACAGGAGAAGGAACACTCTTATTTCTAAATTTAATCTAAAGTCATTTTTCCTTATTAGTATGATTGAATTTGATCACTGAAGGTCAGCAGCAAAGGCATTGGTTAATAAAGTGAGATTAAATACATAAAGTATATTTGTGTAATTTAATATAGTTAATTATTACAGGTTTGCGTAAAGTTCTGAGATTGCATTTCGCTGTTTTTATTCATTTTGAGGAATACTGAATGTTTTTCTGCACATTTAGTCACGTTTAGTCTAGAACTACAATAACCATCATGTTTACACATCGCACACAACACCTCTGTACTTTATTTCTCTCAACATAGGGACAGGAGAGCTGTCAGTCGATAAATATGAAAAAGTAACTTGCATTACTTATTTGAAAAAGTAACTTTGATATTTTGTTGTAGGCCTAAATTAAAAAAAGTAATGCATTACTTTACTAGTTACTTGAAGAAGTAATCTGATTATGTAACTCAAGTCACTTGTAACGCCTTTACCCCCAACACTGGTACCCAGCACCAAGAATACATCTAGTGTATAAAAGCACAATGTTTAACAGCTAAAAAAAGAAGGGGGAAAAAACCCCAAAAAACAGGCCACTCACATACTTGTGCTATTTGTGTTGCAGCTGAAACAAGCACAATCCACCTTATTTTTCAATGCATAAGAAGGCTAGCCTATTTCCTGTGAATGTGTGACTTCTGATTTATTAGCCGCTATAAATAGCTAGAAGAATAACAAAGTGCAGTAAACAGTAAAATTATTTGAGCTACACAACAGTGAGTTGATGATTATGATAATAAATTAAAATAATATAACAAATACCAGTTTGCAATATCAAACAGCACAATGAGCTGTTTTGTAGCTACAGCAAAAATAAGCTACAGCAAGAAAAAATGTCTGTGCCTGCTCTTATGTTAAAATATAAGATGGATAACAATTGATTTATCATATTGATTTTATCAAATTTTAATAGATTTACTCTGTTTTTCTTAATTTTGAAACCCTATAGGCCTATGTTAATGACTACCTGCCTGATCAATTAATAAACTAATGAGGTGGTCATACATTGTTATTTCCACAATTCAGTGCCTTTTCAGCTTTGAGACTTTTGACCATTTTTTTTTCATCAAAGAGTTACAATTTTGAAATTTATTTATAAATCCCATAATTTCTATTGGTTAACGGCCAGTTATATGACAATGTGCTCTATTGTAAGCATATAAAGATTATAAAGACTCAACCTCTGCAGAAAAACTACAGCACTGTTAAATGAACAGCAAGAGTTTCGCTTTTTACCTTCTCTCACTCTCATCAATGGATCTATTTCCAGCCCTCAATTGCGTGGCAGTGATGATGTAATAGTCAAAACGGAACGCGCACTATCGGCTGCAGCATCCGGGTTCGAAACAATCCCATCGGCGCGGAGAGAGAGATGTTCTGAGCGCGAGGCTCCTGTAAGCCGCCCCCCGCCCTCGGGAAAACAAAAACACTGGAGCCAGAAATGCTCCACCGCCCAGCTGCGGACTGCCTTAACAGGCTCATGTGATGATTTTCTCATGGTTATAATTTTTATTTTTTATTATTTTTGGAATCGATCTCTGGCCGTTTTGACGTTAGTTTGCTGGCTAATTGGCTAGCCATCGATTGGTGTGTGTTGTGGCTGTGAGCGCAGCGCTGGTTTATAGTGTTTGCTCTCCGGCCCAACATACTGATATTAAGGCTCTTACCCGCGAGTTTTGTGCCTCGGTATTTCTTCATCCAGCAAAGACCACGAAGAAACTGGGTAAGTGATATTATGTCACTCTGACGTACATAAATGTAGCAGTTAGCCTCTTAATGCTATCTGGGCGTGCAGCAGTTTGCGTATGCTGATAAGGGTAACGTTAGTGGCTTCATCAGTAAACACAACACAGTTTTTTTAACGTCATACAGGTTTTGTTCATTTTGCTGCGTTGGCGTCTGAAAGGATTTTAAACGGAAGCTAAAAATGTAAACAACCGCAGGTTTGTAGGTAAACAAGTTTACTGCATTGATTTGAGGATAAACATTTACCTAAACAGTTTACTTGCTACTGGAAGCTTGCTGCACCTGTGGCTTATTGTATAAATTGTCATGCCATATCATTCACATGTTTGAATGAATATGTTGTCATTTTGTTAGTGTTAATGAATAAATAAGAGTCACTTAGGTCATAATGAAGCACCTTTTACTCACTTTTTTCTCGTTATGTTTATGTTAGAGCAAAATAAGAAGAATGGGTGCGTTCTTAGACAAGCCAAAGATGGAGAAGCACAATGCTCACGGGGAGGGGAACGGCCTCCGTTATGGACTCAGCAGTATGCAGGGATGGCGTGTGGAGATGGAGGACGCACACACTGCTGTGATGGGGCTACCTTACGGCCTCGGCCTGTGGTCCTTTTTTGCCGTTTACGATGGGCACGCAGGCTCTCAGGTTGCCCGTTACTGCTGTGAGCATCTGCTGGAACATATTACCAGCAACCCAGACTTCAGGGGAGGGTGCTCAGGAGGTGCGGATTTAGTTGCTGCCGAGCCCTCAGTGGAGAGTGTGAAATGTGGAATCCGCACAGGCTTCCTGCAAATCGACGAGCACATGCGGGCCATGTCCGAACGCAAGCATGGTGCTGACCGCAGTGGCTCTACGGCGGTGGGTGTGATGATTTCCCCTCATCATTTCTATTTCATCAACTGCGGTGACTCCAGAGCCTTGCTGAGCCGCAAGGGTCGCGTTCACTTCTTCACCCAGGACCACAAGCCGTGTAACCCTCTGGAAAAGGAGAGAATCCAGAATGCAGGTGGTTCTGTTATGATCCAGAGGGTCAACGGCTCCCTCGCCGTCTCCCGCGCTCTTGGCGACTTCGACTATAAGTGCGTCCATGGGAAAGGCCCCACTGAGCAGCTGGTGTCCCCAGAGCCAGAAGTGTATGAGATCGAACGCTCTGATGCCGAGGATGAATTTGTGGTGCTGGCCTGCGATGGTATATGGGACGTCATGGCCAATGAAGAACTGTGTGATTTTGTGCGCTCGCGCTTGGAAGTGACAGACGACCTGGAGAGAGTGTGTAATGAGATTGTGGACACCTGCTTGTACAAGGTAAGGTCAGTTATAAGCATTTCGAGTTGGATGCTAATAGGTCATTTTTACTGACGCACATTCATTTAATAAAAAATACATTAAAAATGCGATTCATGCATAAAATTACATAAAAATACACCACACTGGGGATGTTTTTCATTTCTGAATTTAAAGGGGTCATGAATTGAGAAATCAAATTTTGTTTGAGCTTTTGACATATAACAGGTCATTATACTACAAGAATATCCTGTAAGTTTCAGAACTGAAAACTTCCTTGTAGTCCAAAAACAGCTTTTATCGTGAGTAAAAAAGTTTTTACTGTGTATGGATTATGTGTACATGTCTAACCAAAAGCACCAGTGACCAGTGATTTCTGATATGTAATGATTCTTGTACAGTCATCTTTGTCTCAAAATCGTTTATTTGTTGGTAAATCAAACCAGTGACTAAACGGTCAACTTCTCATTGTTTCTCTTAGTAGGATGAAAATAAAGTTACTTAAGCTGTGATTAAATTATGTATAGAAAGCGATCAAAGAACGCTCCCTTTACAATCAAACAGCGCGAGTGTTCTGGACTCTCATCAGAACTCCTTTTCAACGAATCTCTTAATTACATCGTGTTTGCACTGTTAGTTATGATGAAAGCATTTGTTAGTGTGCAGAAATCGAGTTATTATCGAGAATTCATGCACTCAACATGTCTGTGATCGGCTACATGCTCATCACTGCAACCTTTCTTGCCACAATCTAAATATGATGCTATAATCAACACTTTTCACAATTAGTAAACCTTGAACTGTAATAGTAATAATGAGCTAAAAGTTTTCGAAAGAGTTCCACGTGTAATACTTAGCTATTTTCATATGTGAAGATGTTAGCCAATCACAGCAGTGGGCGTTTACACTGAAGTCTCACAGCAGACACGCCCCTTAAAACAGAGCGTTCAAATCATAGGGCTAAAATCTGGGTAGGAAAAATGCCTTTTATTTCTAAACTATGAACATTTTTGATGTATAAATCATACTAACATTATAAGTGCACCCAAGGAAACATTATAAAACAATAAAACAACACAGTTCATGACCCCTTTAAATGAATTTTGATATTTTTGGAAAGAGACATTGAGTAAAAAATGTCTCATTAAAAGAATAAAATGAACAATTAAAAGCTTTAGTCTTCCAAAACAAAGTCACGTGCAGCAACCAACATGCAGAAACGTATACAAAAAACCTAAAACAGGAGATGTTATCATATTGTCATGTGGTGCGTCTCCAAAAGTGTAATGAAATATTATTTATTAATAATTCATAATATATATATATTTTTTTTTTACAAAAACTGTTTACCATGGTTTGAACATTGTAACTTGTCTTTAATCTAACTTGATCGTTCCTTCTTGTTTATCAACAGGGTAGTCGAGACAACATGAGTGTGGTGCTGGTATGTTTTCCTGGTGCCCCAAAAGTCAACCCAGAAGCCGTGAAGCGAGAGGCAGAGCTAGATAAGTACCTGCAGAACAGAGAGGGTGGAGCATGTAAAAAGGCGAATAAATAAAAATGTATTACAAAGACGAAGAAAGAGAGTTATAGAAAGTGAGCATTCTTACTTAACTAGGTGAGTTTGTTAGAGGGCTGTTTACACTTGCCAATTAAATATACGTTACAGTTAACGTAAAGTTTCCAATTAACGAATCCCCATATTGGAGAGGAAAGACTCACTGGTACTGTATTAGCACAGTTAGGACTATTCAGGATCAATTTTACCAGAGAGAATCACAACAGTGTGAATTTATTTGAGCTTGTATTGATAATTCGAGGCCTTTGATTATTTATTGCCAATATTGAACAGCACTTACACAATTTAGTGGTAGCCTGTAGCTTTACCTGAGGTTTTATTGTAGTGCATCCAAAAATCCTCCGCTCCTGTGCGTATACACGTCTGTATTGGCGTATTATTAGCTACTAAGTGATGGTGAGTAAGTGCAATTGTAGATTAGGAAAAAGGAATGACAAAACCCAACATTTGGTTCTGCACTTTGTCATTAAACGCTGCTATACTTAAAGGCATCTTCTATTAATAAGAGAGAGAGACCAAAATTGAGATCTCAGTTAGAATACAATATGTTTGTGTGTTCAAACAGGATTAATTACAAAGTGTAGTTTTGCGTTTGTTCTTCGGATAGTTGTATTCATCCACTCGTACGAGTTTGTTTAAGTCTGGCACCCGTTTCATTTGCATCTTTCTGAAAAGTCGTTCTAGATGAGAGTGAATGTCAGGCCTCCTCTGCTGATTACCTGAAATTGTAGCTGACACTACTGTACATGGCCTGATGGTGCAGTTTTATGTCTACAGCAGTGGCCATGAGCATTTTAATCTGCATGATTCCTGTTCTGTAATATGGAACATTGTTGCCTTAGTCCTAATTTACAGCAACTACCTTGATTAGACTCAGTAGGTTAGCACTTGGTACCCAACTCCAGCTGCTTGGAAGAGTAATATTAAATCCAATGAACACATGGTATCGAAAGCATGCACAGTACCGATAGCACGATAAGTTGTGTACACCTCCTGCATGTACGCTACATTAAAAAAAAAACAGGGATAGATCTTATTTAGAGTTAAGTTGGTCTGACAGAAGTTTAACACTATGTACAGTATACATTTGTAACCCCTGAAGAACAGCTTCCGTGTGAACTGAACATAGTATTTGAAAGATTGTGTCAATGTTTTACAATCCTCTCCGAGTTGTTTACTACTTGTTGCCTCAAACTGACACTTTGTCAATCCTCTGGTTTGTCTATATAACTATTAAGAAATATTATGTAGTTAGGAAATTCTAGGTACATAGAGTGGGATTCAGCCTGTCAGCACTTTCTGAGATGTAGATCCTTGTTGGTACAATGATGTAATATTTATAGTACAATAATTGTACACCTGCTATTTAAAACCCTACAAGATTTGGCTTTTTCTCTTTCTGTACTTAAGATCTTGCAAGTGTTTCATTTAATGTTCATATTTTTGAACCCCTTGGACTTGTCCTAACATGGTGCGACGCTTCAAGAATTCAACGCCAAGCAATTCGTCTATTGTTTAAGTGATAGTTCACGTAAAATTGAAAATTCTTTCATCATTTACTCACCCTCATGTCGTTCCAAGCTCATAGAAACTTATTGAAAGCTTTGGATCCCATTGAGTTACATGATATGGACAAAAATTGTAAAACTCTTAATTTGAAAAATATCTTTGTGTTATGCAGAAGAAAGAAAATTCTTTGAGGTTTGGAGTAAATGATGACAGAATTCTCATTTTTGGCAGAACTAAAAATGGGTCAATCAGTCACAAAACTTCCCACTGTTTGCTTGCTCTTTCACTTTCTCTATTTGTCATAGAATATGTGATGATTCAAACGTCCACAAACAGTTTCTCCTCATCCGTGGTTGATGTTTAATATACATGAAGTAGTACCTCAGTCTAGTTCATTTTGAGTGTGGACGAGGCGACCGGCACATAAAAAGGAACCACGCTACAAACAAAATATAGCGTTTTATCGCTTCGCACCTGGTTAGGACACGGAATAAGAACAGAAACTGATTTTCTTGGCTGCATTGGTAAAGGATGGGGTGTTCTTTTTATTTATCCAAATTTCCCCTTACAGCCAAAAGATCCCAAGTGTTTTTAGCATGTCTTTGTGTTTTACTAGAATATATATTTTAGCTTTAAGATGTTTAACTGAATGAAAAACATAGCGTGCCTGCTCTGAGAGAACTCTTGGGATTAAAATGATTGTAGGTCATTCCTGTACCATATCAATTTCATTTTGCTTGATTTGCTGTATTTCCTCACTGTTTGAAATGGCTTGACACACCTGCTGATAATCCACTGTTTATTAAATTAGCCTTAATTATTTTCTTCCATAATAGCACATTTGAGATCTGTATGCTTTGATGAGACATGTCACGTGTTTATATACCTACAAAGAGTGACAAGGTCCTTCTGGGAGAGCCTTTAATTGTGCCTACGAGTGAGTCTATGGCCAGTTGTAGCATTTAAATTAACTTTTTAAGTCTTTTGAGGTGGTTTTGTTTGTTTGTTTGGTAACATTATAGTCCACTCATGCATAATTGCATTGGTGAGCATACTTAGCCCCTTATAAAAAGTGCCATGCGAGTGATTTAAACCATTCACCTAAGATTATCGCAAAGCACAACCCCAACCCCCAATGAGTCAAACATTGGGTGGGACTCTTAGTGGAAATATTGCCTTACTGAAAAACAAAGCAGGCATTAAATGGGCCAAAAAGTGTTGTATAAGACATTGCCTTGATTTCTAACACTGTAGCACGATCAAATTGAGACGTAGTTGACATTTCCTTTCCCTATACAAGAGTGCCCTTCTTCAAAGTTCATTGGATTTTCAGTGAAGCAACCAACTGCAAATAAAATACACCTTTGTAACACAGGATCATTTCAAAATATATATTCTGGAGTGTTAATCTAGGGCAAACAGAGCCCTCTTATTGTCATACTTCCGCTGTGTTGTGCTGTTGGTCCCTGTGTGTCACTTCTGTCTTTACCTCTCAGGTCCAAACTGACAAGCAACAGAGGACACTATTTATTTGAATTATTTATTGTCTTTTACCTCTTTTGAATGAAACTGTTCTTGCATTCCATTTTATTTAGCCAAATAAGCACTACTAATGCAATGAAAAGCTTATATTCTTTTTTCCTTGTATTTGTTATACATCCATGTCATGAGTAGTCCACGTGAACTGAAAGTTATGTGAGTTAAAAATGCACCATGTCTCGGGTTCATCTACACAAAGTAGTTTCTTCACATGATGTTTGTTCTTTTCACTATACTGTCAGAGTAGATCGGTCCAAGGTTGACGATGTGTAAGGGTTACAATCTATGATCGGTCCTTTCTTAACCCAGCAGACTGTTTGTGTCTGTGTTTGTTCAATTTTACCTCTCAGAAGGTAACAGTTTTATAAAGCTCATTTTGAAAGATTTTTCAAATACAATTTCATAGAAAAGTATTTCAATATTAGAGGGTGAGCACCCTGTATTTTCTTTCTTTAGTTTTTATTTTTGTACATTAGCACCCGGGTATTAGCAATGTAGACAAACTGTGATCTTGTCATTCTTGGCTGTCAAAGATGATTCAAATAAAATTATTTATGAAAACCCTGAATTTGTAAGTTTTTTTTTTTTTTTTTTTTTTTTTTTTATTAATTATGTATATTATTATATACTAATATATTATTCAGTTAAATTGTATGAATATGAATGGATGGTAACCAGACTTTTAGTAAATTTGCCTTTAAATACTGCTTTTAATGAAAACTTGTCTCCAGAATAATGGATGTGTGCAATGGTCCAAATCTGTACATTAGAAAGGTACAAAGAGAAAGCCACATGATGAATCAAAGTTAATAAAGTAGCTTTCACACAAGCTGAGCTAAATAAAGTTCTGTCATGAAACTCTAGATAGTGCAGGCTGACTTTGTCCTTAACTCAGTCTGCTTGCAATCACATCATTCTCTGTAGGGCACAACTGATTGGCTACTGATACAGCAGGAACCAATGAGCTTGCTGCTCAACCTTCAAATACTTGGTCAGCATTCCTGTAGCAGTTTTTTACTTTCAGAAACTCTTCACCTTCCTCAGCTCCACCTGTATAGATCTGCTACGGGTAATTCATGTGTGCTATATTGTGCAGCAGCATGTCACATATGTATTGGCAGTAGCAAGTCCTGTATTTTCTCTGCAGCGGCAGCGTAGCAGATCTATTCCGCCAATACCGAACATATCAACAGTGTCATATCCATTAACATTCCGAAAACTCTGAGAGTTGCATGACAGAAATACTAATATATAGAAGGTGTCACACAAATACAAAACACCATCATGGTAACACACAACACTAAAATAATGCAATAAACATTCATTTATCAACATAATATGTAACATAAAACCCTAATGTGCATACATACTGTAGAGTGGGGCAGGGATTATGTCAAATCCCAGGTGATTAATATGCCACTGGTTCCCTTAATATTTTCCTATGGGTTGTATTATGGGGTTTTTCAATTTATGAGTAAAATAAGGTCTGTGGTAAACATTACTTGATGATACTTGACTAAACGTTTTGCTCTAAATTACACACATCGAAAACACCAATTTTGAAGCAGTTATTTTTATTTTAAAAAACTTATGTTTTTAACTAGATAAGAATGTGTGAGTGTGTGCAGTTTACGTTGAAAAACAAAAAGTATCATCAAGTTATGTTTACCACAGGGTTTATTTTATACGGAAGCCTTGAACCGCATGGTGGAAAAAAAAAGAAAACTTATGGTGGGGAGGGGAAAAAAAAGAAAACTTATCTCATTATATCGTTATAGTCGTTAGTTCGAGATATTAAGTCGTTATTTCGACATAAGTCGTTATTTCGAGATATTAAGTCGTAAATTTTGACATGTCGTTATTTCGACATAATATCTCGTTATTTCAACATATCTCGTTATTTCAACATACAGTAAGTCTTTATTTCGAGATATTAAGTCGTTATTTCGACATAAGTCGTTATTTCGAGATATTAAGTCGTAAATTTTGACATGTCGTTATTTCGACATATCTCGTTATTTCAACATATCTCGTTATTTCAACATACAGTAAGTCTTTATTTCGAGATATTAAGTTGTTATTTCGACATCATAACTCGTAATCAAGTTTAATAAAAGACGCACACAATTCAACGTCTTCAGTGGCGCAACAGTAGCGTGTTGGCTCACAGTCTCTACTTTTACTGTGATCGCCGCGGTTTCGAATCCGTCTTTTGCCGAGCTCGCTCTTCTCTATTTTCCCATCACATATCACATCACAAAGACATTTATTTTCAATAAAAATGAAAATAAAAGTGAAAATAACCTGCCTAATGAGTGTTTAATAATATTAAAAGTATTTATTTTATATCTCGAAATAACGACTTATGTTGAAATAACGAGATGTTATGTCGAAATAACGAGTTATGTCGAAATAATGAGTTATGTCGAAATAACGAGATTATTTTGAAATAACGACTTGTGTCGAAATAACGAATTGTGTAGAAATAACGACTTGTGTCGAAATAATGACTTAATATCTCGAAATAACGACTTAATATCTCAAAATAACGACTTAATATCTAAAAATAACGACTTATTGTGTCGAAATAATGAGATAAATTTTCTTTTATTTCCCTCCCCACCATGCTTTCTTTTTCTTTTCTTTTTTTCTCCACCATGCGGTTCAGGGCTTCCGTAATTTTACTGATGTCATCCCTGCATCACTCTATTATATATTTTATTATAAGATGTCTTCTTTTTCACTTCCAAAAACTGTACATTTAACAGTATTTGTAAAGTAAATTTTTCTCATTAGATGTAGGCTATTACAGTTGTTCACCATATAGAGTAAGGGAACTTAGCATTAACCAATGAATAGGTTTTTAATGTAGGATTTTTACAGTCTTTTACCATTAAAATTACAATCATTTTTAAAGTCCAACACAAAATATGAATGAAAAACATGCTTTATTTTTGGCAGAGAGTATGAGTCATGGAGGACATTTCATGCAATGATGAAGCAGTGACTCATATATTGGCCGCTGTTGTTTGTTGCACTCTTCAATCAGTATCTCTCCAGCTTACTCATAGTTTTGTTAAAATGTATTTCAGTATAAGTGCTGAAATAATGTCTGTAGTGGCTGTGCTTGAGTACTAGTGCATGAATAAACTGCTTTATCTCAGAACTCCTCTCTGCTGGAGGACTGGATGACTCACATGTCTTCTTTTGTGTGCGGCCTGTATCCATGTCTTAAGTAACTCTACCATGTTTATTATGTGAAGACTTTTTTCCTATTATATTAGATGTAATTTTTCTCTTCTCCTCTCTCTGTCTCATTCCCTCTGCATACTCTCTTCCCCTTACTGAATTGTTGATATCAAAGCTCTCATGTTTTCTCTATTGATAAAATTGTGGGTAAAAATGTACTCAGTGAGGAATTTATGACTTTTTCCATAATGCAATGTTTACAAGTTAAATGTGTGTTTCAGGGGAATATTAACCATAAACTTGTCAGTTGGCAATGAAAATATCAGCTCCTATGAATGCTGTTTGTGATAAAGTCTTTTGGCCATAACACTTATTATTAATCACACTAAAAGAACATTGCTAAATTAAGTTTTTATTGATGTTAGGGTTTGGTGTCATACAAAAATACATTCAAAAATAAAAGGTAAGTACATACACTACCATATAATGGTTTGGGGTCAGTATTATTTAAGAATAGTAAAAATAAAATAATAATTAAAAATAGTAATAATAATTCAGCAAGGACGCATTAAAATTGATCAAAAGTGACATTGAAAACATTGTTACAAAATATCCTATTTATGTTCTTTTGAAATTTCTATTCTTTAAAGAATCCTTAATATATATATATATATATATATATATATCATAGTTTCCACAAAAATATGAAGCAGCACAACCGTTTTCAATATTGATAATAATAGGAAATGTTTCTTCAGCAGCAACTCAGCATATTAGAATGATTTCTGAAGAATCATGTGACACTGAAGACTGGACTGCTGAAAATTCAGCTTTGCATCACAGAAATAAATTGCATTTTAATATATATTAAATAATATTTCACAATATTACTGTTTTTACTGTATTTTTGATCAAATAAATGCAGCCTTGGTGAGCAGATGAGGCTTCCAATACCAACTCCAAATGTTTGAGTGGCTGTGCGTATATTCACATCTTCTCTCCTATTCAACCGTGGGATAATACCAACACTGAGGATGGATCAGTTTGCTGAGTTATGACTCACTATTTGCTGAAAAGGTCATGATCAATGAGTCTATAAAGGGAGTTTTATATTCTTTGTAATGTCTCTTTGACTGATTATGTATAACTGGGATTTTTGATTAAAAAAAATGTTTATTTAGTGCTTGGCTATTGATTTTTGCATCAGCATGGTGGAATTATGGAACATTTTGCAATATTATAAAATAATAAATCTTTCTTTTTCCTTCCATTGTTTACTCACTGATCCCATAGAACAGTTCTTTACAACCACTTCACAACACTTCAATGCATCATACCCATTACCACATGAAGCCAACCATTATTTTTGGCAAGCGTTTACACAAAGTTTGGGAACTAAAACAAACTGTCAAGCTAGCATACCATCATTAACAATTTCCAGCAAACCTGCAATGCCATTCACTCACATTGTATTACTGAGACTTGGTGGTTATACATGACCATTAATTAACCAAATACAATGTAGATTCTTTATATATATATATATATATATATATATATATATATATATAATGTATATATATTGTGTTGGTCCCACTTTTGCTGCCAAAACAGCCCTGACCCATCGAGGCATGGACTCCACTAGACCCCTGAAAGTGTGCTGTGGGGCCTCCATGGATCGGACTTGTTTGTGCAGCACATCCCACAGATGCTCGATTGGATTGAGATTTGGGGAATTTGGAGGCCAAGTCAAAACCATGAAAGGGTGTACATGGTCTGCAACGATGCTTAGGTAGGTGGTACGTGTCAAAGTAACATCCACATGGATGGCAGGACCCAAGGTTTACCAGCAGAACATTGCCCAAAGCATCACACTGCCTCCGCCGGCTTGCCTTCTTCCCGTAGTGCATCCTGGTGCCATTTGTTTCACAGGTAAGCAACGCACACGCACCTGGCCATCCACATGATGTAAAAGAAAACGTGATTCATCAGACCAGGCCACCTTCTTCCATTGCTCCGTGGTCCAGTTCTGATGCTCACGTGCCCACTGTTGGTGCTTTCGGTGGTGGACAGGGGTCAGCATGGGCACCCTGACCGGTCTGCGGCTATGCAGCCCCATATGCAATAAACTGCGATGCACTGTGTATTCTGACACCTTTCTATCAGAGCCAGCATTAACTTCTTGAGTAATTTGAGCTACAGTAGCTCGTCTGTTGGATCGGACACACACAGTCCAGCCTTCGCTCCCCACGTGCATCAATGAGCCTTGGCCGCCCATGACCCTGTCGCTGATTCTGACCACTGCAGACCAGGAACACCCCACAACAGCTGCAGTTTTGGAGATGCTCTGACCCAGTCATCTAGCCATCATAATTTGGCCCTTGTCAAACTCGCTCAAATCCTTACTCTTGCCCATTTTTCCTGCTTCTAACACATCAACTTTGAGGACAAAATGTTCACTTGCTGCCTAATATATATATATATATATATATATATATATATATATATATATGCTATTGAGATTCATAAAAATACTAGGGATAGTAGGGAAGTATATGTACCATAACGATTATCAGCAGATAGAGATTTTTTTATCAGTATCAATAGTAAATGCTCATTTTCTCCGTTTTTACATTTAGATTATCTTTGCCGTCATCTAACACTTACTAAAAATTAATCTTTAAACCTCTTTAGTAAATAGAAGAGCTGTTTATGCTAAGATAAAGACAAAAGTGGGAGAGAAAGGAACACACAGACGGACTCTTGGCCTTGCTGCTGTTGTCTGACCTTCCAGAGACCAGTTATGCAGTGATTTATAGCCACAGACTGAATAATAAATGAACGACTCACTACCTTTAGACCTGCCTATTCATGCTGCAACCTCCGGCAGCATCTGTTGGTTAATAATGCAGTACATTGTGACCGGCTGAATCATTTAAACTTTGACCCTCTTATTCAAACGTGATATTTATCTGTAGACAAAACATGCTTAGAGTCCTGCCTATCTTAGTCTTCCTGATGTCCCTATATTTCATGCTTTCTGAATGGGACTTTGTGTGTGCAGAGTGAATGTTAAACCAAGGCACCTGTATTCATTTCCACTTAAGAAGGTCTAAATGTGAATCAGTCTCCTTCATAAACCTGTGCATGAATGTATTACTGTGAAATGTTTCTGGTGAGGTTGGACCCACTCCTTTGCTCCCACTTTGTTTATGTGCAGTGTAATTCATAAAAATTTTTGTTTTTCCATATAATGGGAACTTGTCAAGAGGTAACGGGTATGGAGGATTTTCTTTTTATATTTTTATCTTGATCTTTTTATTTATTTATTTTTTCTGAAAAAATGCCATTTTACATATTATATTATATTATATTATATAAATATTTTTTTATCATTTTCATTACGATTATATCCTGCAAGAAATCATTAAAAAAAAAATACGAAAAAAACTCAATTTTTATTGTTTATAGTTATGTAAGTTATACTAACATTGATCAGTAACTGTTGGCTGCCTCTTCAGATTTATTGAGTGCTGGTCAGTTCAGAGCATCATAGGAATCATACAGCATCTGTTTGCTGACCCTTTTGCTTTGAGGATCAAAGGAGGGGTCTCTGGCACAGAGAACAGAAAATAGAAACAGCTTTGCTTTGAATGTGTGTGGGAGATGTACATGTCTGTTTGAAGCATAATAGTGTATACAGTCTTTTATATTATTGAGAAAATAAATATGTAATATATATCATAAATAATAATGTAGTTAAAATTATTATTTATTCTGAATTGCATTCGCTTATACAAGTAAATGTGGAACATGAGGGAAACTGTTTGTGTGTGCGTCTGTGTAATATTAATTCTCTGCAGGTGTACTGTCTTAACATCAACAGTATTTGGCATTGCCTGTTGAATTGCAGACCAGAGATTGTTTTGGCATGCTCTGTCCCTCATTTGGCTGTCTGTATATGGCCTTCTTTTTTGTTTGGATCCCAGCGAATCTCTGGTTTAGTGCCTGACACATGGGGAGCAAGTATCAGTCAATCAGCTGTGTCCTTGAACATAATGGTTTTATCTGACAAGCAAATTTTCAGCATTGTATGCATTGCCATGCTTCATTGCATGCTTCATATTGCTATGGGTTATTCTCTGGAACCGGTGCCTTTTGTGAGCTATATTGACTTCCTCATTATTTGATAATTTAACTCTTTGAAGTGTAGTTAATGACCATTACATTATCATTTGTGACCTAGAATTAAAAAATATATATACATTTTTTTTTCCCCTAAAATTGTGCATTTTCTAAGAAAATGTTCCTGGATTGTGTGATCATTCCTGATAAATGGTTAGTTCACCAAAAAATGAAAATACTGTCATTAATAACTCATCCTCATGTCGTTCAAAATCTTCGGAAAACACAAATCTTTTTGATGAAATCAGAGAGCTTTCTGTTCCTCAGACAGCTACATAACTACCACTTGACGCTTTTCTGAAGAATTTTTCCAAATTTTCTAAAGAGACTCGCTTTATATGATTTAATTTACAGATTTAATTTAGACTTTTATTCACATATAAACATTGTTCAGCAAACATAAACAGAAGCTCAACCAAACTTGCTTGACCCACGAGAACAAACCTCTTCCGGAAGCTCAAATGTGCTGCATAACACACGAGAATGAATCTCATTGGTTCTCGCACACATCAAGCAAACATGCTTGAGCTTCTGTTTACCACAACCGAGGGCTGTTTCATAAAACAAGATTAGAAAACAAGCCAGCCTTATTTTAGTTAGTCAGACTTACTGTCAGTGAATTCTGTTTCATAAAACAAACTTAAATTAGTTCAAACTCAGTTACTCTGGCAACTTCTGCTGGGAAACTAGCCTGGTCCAGGGCAGGCTAACTGTCAGGCTAAGCTGAGCTCTTCTAACACTGACCAATAGGAACGCAATGACATTACAGCTGACTCTCTCTGTAAGTTTAAGGCAATTTTTTATTAAAAGGTAAGTATGATGAAACAAAACATTTAAAGAGAAGTAATTTCTTAAAAATGAAGTGTTATATAGCCCACTGAATCATTCTCAGACTTAATACTGACAACAATGGAAGCACTTGGGAGAGATCTGTCAGGAGACTTATTTCTTAGCACAAAAGAGGACAGTGGTACAAGAAGATTACCAAATCATTGTTTTAAGTGTGAAAATATAGCAAAAGTAACACAGAATTTCAAAATCAATAGACCTGTGACAAGGCCCCTGAAACAATCAGGCCTTCATTTTAAGCTTTCATTTAGTGATGAGTGATGTTTTTGCTAGACAAAGAGCAGGAGAAATACCAAGCAAGTGTTTCAGAGCCAGCAAAAGAGTGACAGAGTAATATGCTGCCTGCAGAAGTGACATGCATGGTTGTGAACTACCCAATGTAGTCAAAGCACAATAAAGTCAGCTAGCCTTTTCCAAGGCCAATATTTACTAAAATATAGACCTCTGGGAATCTATAGTCTGGTCTATACTCTCTCTCTCTCTCTCTCTCTCTCTCTCTCTCTCTCTCTCTATATATATATATATATATATATATATACAGTCAAACCAAAATTTATTCAGACACCTTGAACATTTCATTCATTAATACAGTTTATTCACTATAGTTGAATAGTTTAAAAAAAGGTAATAAAATATGACAAGATCTTAATTATGTCAGATAACACTTAAGCAAAGTGGTCAAATAGCACAGGTCAAAGTGTCTGAATAATTTTTGGTTCCAAATTTTTATCAATTTTGCTGGTAGTCCACTGTAAGAAGAATTTTTGGGTATGATATGTCACAATTTACTTTGTTTTGCTATCCTCACTGACATAAATGAACTACACTGTCCTGCACCCACTTAAAAAATGTCTGAATAATTTTTGGTTTGACTATATATATTTATATATATATATGTTTGTGTGTGTCTGTGTGTGTGTGTGTGTGTGTGTGTGTGTGTGTAACCTACAGGTTTTCTTTTTGTACTGGCTAAATGTTTTGTGCCCAAGATTTAATTAGATTGTTTTAAAATATATGAATACATTTCTCTCTGGTTTTGTTTGGCAGCTGTAGTACCTTTTATGGTTATTAGAAGAGCAGAAATTAAAATCACAAAATTAAAAATTAAAAATAAATATGCACATACTAAATTTTAATTGGTAAGACGAATCTAAACTCAGTAGTTGGCCTAAAGTATATTGATTTACCCCATTACAATAGTCCATTTACAGTTACTATCATAAAAATACACTTGTATTTTTTTTTTTTTTTTTTACAATTTTTTTTAAATTGTACATAACAATCAAACATCAATCAAACAGTCCAACATCAAATATTTTAGCAAAATGTATATTTTAGTCAGAATTATTGCGCTTCTATTGCGTCCCGTCTGTTTAGCGCGCATGCGCGCAGTAGCGCTCGTTCACTGTTAAGATTAGCAGCAAAATGGAAATATTTGCATGACTTTCTAACATTTACAGATGGAGAATAAACTTGTGAAAAGTAAGTTATGCACTGAGGAAAACACCATGTCTCAAACGCATAAAATAGCACAAAATGTATGCTGTTTCCTATGGTGGATCGATTTGATCCATGATCGACCTCTAGGGCTGCTTAAGAAAAGCGTGCACGCGCAATTATCTTGACTAGGTAAACCTGGATCAAATTAGCGGGACTGCTTGAACTTCAATTACCTTTTATGAAACCGCTTTAGCCCCAAGTCATTTGTTAGGTTAATTCAAGTCAGGTTTTTGAGTTTAATCCTCGCTTTTCTTAGCGTCTTTTATGAAACAGCCCTCCGATGTGTGAGTTGATGAATGTTCATATGTGAATAAAAGCCTAAATTCAGACTGTTCATCATATAAAGCAATTGTGTCTCCTCAGAAAATTTGGACTAAACGGCTCAATTCATATAGATTAGTTTTATGATCTCTTTATAAATTTTTGAAGCGACAAAGTGGAAGTTGCATAGCTGTCTATGTATGGAGGGACAGAAAGCTCTCAGATTTCATCGGAAAGATCTTCATTTGTGTTCTGAAGATGAACAAAAGTCTTACGGGTTTGGAACGACATGAGGGTGACAGAATTTTCATTTTTGGGTGAACTAACCCTTTAATCTGCTTTGATATTTTTTACCATGTTATGTAGAGGACTGGTCTGGCATCAGATATATACAGTATATTGGTCAAAAAAGGAAAGTTTCTCATAGACTGTTTATCAGTATTTCACATGATTACACATACACAAAGTTCAAATGTTTTTTTTTTTTCTGTTGAAAGAAATGAATATTTTGCAATGATGCATTAAATTAGTCAAAAGTGATAGGAAAGACTTTCTATTCATCAATGAATCCTGAAAAAAACTAAACAAAACAAACAGCACAACTGTTTTCAACATTGTTACCAACTTTTTAGCAAAGCCTGCCTTGTATTGCCTCTCATTCACAAAGCAGTGTGGAATATTTGCGCATACTTAAACAAATTTAGGTAGATTTTGGGGTGCATTATCTTCAAAAATAAAACTAATCCACTGCGTCCTCAGTGGCTCAGATGTTGGGAGAAAATTAAGAGTCTTACATCCAAAAAACAGAACACTGGGACTGCTTACGAGACATTGTTGATGCTCCAGCTGCTCGAGCGCGGAGAAAATGGCAGACAGAAAAGTAACCGTAATAAAACTGACTGTTGTTCCTTGTGAAGTGTAAAATACTGTAATTTCTTTCATACTTTGCAATATAATGATTACCTTTCTTAAATGAGACCACCTCGAAACGCGACCTCCAGAGGACACAGCCTTCAAAATGAGACGCAGCTTATGGTAATGCAGGACTGTCAGTCAGCGGCCGTGGGCGGGGCCTGAGCTGACTGACAGCGGTTTAATGGGGATTAAAAAAAAGGAGTGGGTGGATTTTTATCAGTGTTGGGTGGTTGTGTTCACACACTGCCAACACATGTCCAAACACCATGTAAAAGTGGATTTTGCATAATAGGTGCCCTTAATAGAAAAAAAGTTATTTTAAATTATAATACATTTACTGTATTTTGGTCAAATAAATTCATCCTTGGTGAGCATAAGAGACTTCTTTCAAAAACAGTAAAAATTCTTACAAGACCACAAACTTTTACAAGGTGGTGTGTACTGAACTCATTGAGTTCAATCAAGCTCTGTTATGGTAAATAATGATCCAGTCACCACGAAATCAAAATGGACACTTCTTATTTTTTTTTTTACAGAATATTACAGAACATTTATGTTTATTATAAATGATTTATCCATGCACATCATTATTATTATTATTATTTTAATTCATGTGAACTTGTAATCTTTAATCAAAAACGTTAACCTCCCCTCCCCCTCCAAACGACATCTGTTCTCTTCATGACGTGTGTCCCGGCGGAGGGTGGGAATAAATACATCTTTTCGCCCTACATTTTTCTCATTCCAGAAATTGTTTCATTTGGATATACAGTTGCAAGAAAAAGTATGTGAACCACTTGCAGAATCTGTGAAAATGTTAATAATTTTAACAAAATAAGAGAGATAATACAAAATGCATGTTATTGTTTATTTAGTACTGTCCTGAGTAAGATATTTTACATAAAAGATGTTTACATATAATCCACAAGACAAAAAAATAAGTATGTGAACCATTGATTCTTAATACTGTGTGTGGTTACCTGATGATCTACGACTGTTTTTTTGTTGTGTGATGGTTGTTCATGAGTCCCTTGTTTGTTCTGAGCAGTTAAACTGAGCTCTGTTCTTCAGAAAAAATCTCCAGGCCCTGCAGATTCTTCAGTTTTCCAGCATTTTTTGCATATTTGAACCCTTTACAGCAGTGACTGAATGATTTTGAGATCCGTCTTTTCACACTGAGGACAACTGAGGGACTCAAACACAACTTTTAAAAAAGGTTCAAACATTCACTGATGCTCCAGAAAAAAACATGATGCATTAATAGATGGGGGGTGAAAACATTTGGAATTTGAAGATCAAGGTCAATTTAATTTGTCTTCTGGGAAACATGCAAGTATTTTCTGTTGCTTCCGAAGGGCAGTACTAAATGAAAAAAAAAAAAAAAAATGATATTCAAGTGAAATAAGAAAAATTTGGAAGTTTAAAAGTTTTCACCCCCCGACTCTTAATGCATCGTGTTTCCTTCTGAAGCATCAGTGATTGTTTGAACCTTTTTTAATAGTTGTGTTTGAGTCCCTCAATTGTCCTCCATGTGAAAAGATGGATCTCAAAATCATGCATTTTGTATTATCTCTCTTATTTTGTTAAAATTTTGCACATTTTCACAGATTCTGCAAGTGGATCACATACTTTTTCTTGCTACTGTATGTCACAATATGTAAAGAAAAGACTACAGCTTAGGTTTCATGCTGACTTTATCTTGGTTATTGATCTAGTCACAAAGCACATAGGCTAGATAATTGTTAGTATAGCCTGTTTTTAGCCATTTAGCACCAATCTTCAACCCTAAAATATTTTGAATTAAGATTAATTTAATAAATATAACAAATCGTGTATTTAATCAGCTTTACAACATTTCATCTTTATTTCTGATGCTAAAGTGTTTGTTATTATCTTAATATTTTGTTTGTCAATACAATAATCAGACTCTCAATGTAAAAAATTATTTTCAACATTTTTTCTTCTGTCAAATCAACTTCAATAATTAATGTGGTTCAGATAACATAATATTTTGAGTTTCTGTTGAAATAGCCTTCATTGTATTAACTCAAATTTTTAATTTCAATGAACTCAACATTTTATCGCAACCAGGTAACTTATTTTTTTAAGTTAAACCAACAATTCTTTTTTACAGTGCACTGGCAACTATTTTCATAACCTCGTGTACAATACTGCAAAGGTTAAATATCAATGAGTTTTATAAGACCTAATATTGTTTGGATCCTTACTTTCACTTCTGCCTGGTGTCTCCTGTCATGTTTTATCAGCACAGAGCCAACTGGACACCCAAACAAAAATGTAACTGTTTAAACACTTTAGACATCGATGACCTTCCATTATTCCTAATTTGCTGTGTATAATATGCAAATGGGGCCCCTGGGTGTGGTGCTGTTCTCTAAAGACCCCTTTGTTTTCAGTATCACTAATGAGGATAAGATCATCGGGAGTCTCAACCACGCGGATCAGCTGACCTGGCCGTGCCTGTCTAATTACAGCATTAGCAGCTTCACCGATCACTCATGCATGATACGCTGTGCTATCTGGAGTTCTGAGCTCCTAGGCAGCCATATGGCGGCCTAGTGAGGGGTGGTAAGCTCGACTTGGCACTCCCCTGGAGCATTGGGAAAGGGAGAGAGAGCATGTATCGTGGCAAACAAACTCGCACAAACACATCTGGTGGCGTTGAAGAATGTGAGCAGGCCTTGAGATTTTATTACTGCAGATCACCTTCGATTTTCAGATCATTTGTCAGATGGAACAGAAATCCATATAATATGTAGCCTACAGAATAAAATAATATGAATGGAATAAATTACTGTATCGCAGACAGAAACTGTCATATTTATTGTATTTATTTTTCATTTATACATTTACTTATACAGCATTTTAGCCTAATAACATAGGAAGAAATACACGTCTCCTCCCATATAGACATCAAGAACTGACAGACAGCACTATCATCTACTCTGGCTAGAGGGCGCCAGAGATTTTCTCATCCTTGAACGGCCTTTATCTTTTCACCCCGGCTCCTGCTTGTTAAATCGTTATTTGCCTCTCTCTGTGTCACTACTCCGATTTATTTTACTTTCTCCTTGACATGTGAAAGTGTTTTATTTTACGATTCCCTCTGGAGTACAACTGAGAACAAAACCACTTTTTGCCTTCTCTCTTTCTTTTTCTTTACTACATAAAATGAAATGGCCCTCCTTTTAAGAAATTTTATTTCTTGGTGTGATTCCGTGGTGTATAGGTGCGTTTTATGTACTTTTATAGCCTTGTTTAACCTAAAAAGCGCACTATTGAAGACTGCTACAATAACACCAATGCCTTGTATAGAAACAGGCTATATTTCACACAAGAGTCAGATGGCTGACTGTACACTGAGACAGGGTGCAGTCAATAAAAGTGTGTCATATTTACATTTCACATAATGCATAAATTAAAAAAAATAAAGATATATGCTTTTTTTTTTTTTTTTTTTTTTTTTTTTTTGCTGGAGGTAACATTGGGATTGAGAGGGAAAGACACAAATTAGAGTGAAGGCTAGCACTCTCATTACGCTGAACTGCTTTTTAAGAGAGTGGGCGAGAGAGGCTAATGCTTTATAATTGATGTTTACTCTACACTGTTGCTGTTATATGCAGGCCACATAGGTCCTTCATTAGTTGCAGTGCATTTTGGGAAAATTGAAGTTGAGATTCCCTTATCCATACAGTATTGGATCTATGGAAATGCACTTTTGGACACGAAGCTCTTCAGGAGAGAGCTAAGCAATGTTTTATTCACTGCAATGGTTTGCTCTTACTGTACTATTACATATCTATTGTCTGGTTTACCCTTTTATCTGTATAACCAAACTAGCCTACATTAAACCCTTTTAATCACATTTTCCCCCTAGCTTAATACGGTTGCATTTTTTACAACTCTGTATAAAATACGTCAGTAGGCTAACTCCTTTTTTACCTTTTGAACTCAAATATAAATTTTGCTGGGAATAAGGACAGGTTAAATGCAGAGTGATCCCGTAAATGTGTTGCTGCGTCCCAATTCGCCTACTTAGGCTACTATGCCCTAAAAGTAGCCTAGTTATGTACTGTTTATGTGAAGAAACAAAAGTACTTTTGACATGTAACGTTGCTTGTCCTTAGCTGGTTTGAGCTGGTTTAAGCTGGTCAAGTGCTGGTCCTAAGCAACTAGCTCCAGCTCAGGACCAGCATAAACCAGCTCAAACCAGCTTCCATGCTTCAAAACATACCTAACCAGCATATGCTGTTTTTTTCAACAGGGAGGCCTACATACTTTTTACATACGCATAGTTACGTGCATCCTGTCACCATTTAAACTGCCCTGTCAATCATCTTGTCACAGTTAAAATCCTCCACATTCAATTTAATTTCCTACCGTTTTGGAGAGAAGTGTAGCACGTTGATCTGGGTCTTTCATGTGAAGAACTCTCCTCATGTTTGCAATTTGCATAATAGCATAATGATGCATTTAAAAGTTAATGACCAAATGTATCTTCACAAAAGTTCACAATGCTGTTGCATATGAAATATAATGTGGATAACATTGAACACATATTTTTCCATCAGGTTAGATGTTTATTCAATGTTTATCTAAACCTCTCTACTTAACCTTCGGACTCGCATATCCGCCATGTTTGTAGTTTTTTTTTAACACTTTTTTTGTTTGTGCTTGTAGTTCTAATCTAACCCTCCTAATGGATTGTGGGCAATATTAGATGTTAAAGTGTGCACGGATCTGCATTCTGCACTTCGACTTCTAACCAGAAAAGTAGACCATCCGGTTATCTTTGGAATACTCATTTCAATATCCTACTACAACCTGGGAAACTTATTCTAATTTTGAATACTATTTAAGATGGATAGTATGCGAATTGGGACGCAGTGTTACTCATGTTACTCCTGAAATTGTGAGTCTGTAGTTGTGTCCCAAATGACGCACTATACACTATGCACATATATACTGTATTTATGCACTATACACTACACCGTGTAGTGTGTAGTGTACGAACGGCATAGAATTGTGCATAAATACACGAACCTTGTGTCTTCATCACTAAACTTATGCTATCACATATTTAATATTTAGTTTTTCTTTCAGTTTAACTCAATTTCTTTAATAGGCCCTTTTACTTTTTCATTTTTGTTTAAATTTAATTGAATATTAAAACTGAATACCTTCTTAGTTTACCCTGCACTGTTAATTTAATTTAATTTTACTTAAAAGTAGGGTAGGCAATGTTTTTCATAAACACTTCTTGTTATTCTGGTTGAAATTCTCTTCATATCCTGATAGCAATCAATAATAGAACCGGTCTAAATATTAAAAAAGTAGGCCTACACATGCCTTATATAGAAGTCTCAGGACCAAAAACATGTTCGTCCAATCATTGCATTCGGTTAGGATGTCCTACCTGCTTGTCAACGTATGTATTTCCAGTCCTCCACACACCCTGCTTGAGCAGACATCACACATCGCGTTTCTTGAGGCTATGCAGAGTTGTAGGCAGAAAGTCAACAAGACGCAAACAAACAGCAGCCACCTTTTACAGTTCCTCCCAAACCAAAACAACAAGCTTATGCTGCGTTCTTGCCATACCATATTTCCTACAATTGACGGTGCTCTTTGGAGCTTTTCTTGTCCTTGGAATTATGTGTTTCTAAGGCAACACTATCAATGACAAAATTATTCTACAGCAGTCAGGGGGTACAGGTCAGTCCTCTTTGAGTTGTTTACATTCATTATTAATGTAATGTTATGTGCTTTGAGACAAAGAGGTAATTTAATGCTGTGATCATGACGCTTTGCAGACTCTGCTCTGGCTGTGTGCGTTCATGTGTTTTGAAGGAGGCGTGGCTTTGGAGAGAGTTTTGAAGGGAGGGTAGGATCTTATCAAAGCCACTGGAAGGCAAGCCTGCAACCCTTAGCCAAAAAAGCATAACAGCTAATGCTAACGCTCCTGCTTTGTCGGTACGCAGGGGACCAGAGGCTGTGTTTTTTTGTTTTTTTTAAATGGATGTCAATGGAGAAGAGGCTTCACTACACTGAATAAACCACTTTTGTGAGGAAACAGCTTATCATTTAATGAATTAACTGCCTGTCCATTAATTTTCAACATGCTTTATGCTATATATCTGCACAATATGTTTGATGGAAATGATATGTAGATTTTACTAAGATAAACAGGTTATTTTATAAGAGAAGGCAGAGAAGGGAATGTCACAACGGGTAGTACTCATTTTCAGCATTACCATAGTATTTAAAAGTAATATTTAGTGATATTGTATATTGTCTAAAGAAAGTAAAAAGAAAATAAAAAATACCGATGTTTTCTTTCTTTGGCTTTCATGTTTTATCAGTTATGATAAGACTTTTTACAACTTCATGTATGCACATGATGCTGATAATATGCATTTTAATGAATAAAGAGAAAATTAATAATTTATTTATAAATAGTTGTTACATTGTATGTTGTTTAATGAAAATAAAAATGGAGTGTTCTTTCTATCGCTGCTAGGTTAGACTTGAATTGTAATGATTTATGATTGCTGTGTGCCTAATGATGATGATATAACGGCTTATAATGAAGGAAGGTGAATAAATACATATAATTTGAAAGAATTAAATATGTATTAAATTACAATTAAGTTTTTATTGTAATCGCATGAACACAACACGCATGCGTCATGGTGCTCTTGTGAACGTGCGTTGGAGGTTAATATTTTGTAAATAAAGTGGTAAACAATGTTTTTTTGCACAAACAAAGCACTCGTGTCACATAAAATTGAGGTTAAACCACTGAAGTCTTTACTACCTTTCTGGGGCTTGAAAGTGGTAGTTGCGTAGGTTGTCAATGGAGGGACAGAAAGCTCTCAGATTTCATTAAAACGATCTTCATTTGTATTCCGAAGATGAATGAAAGTCTTACGGGTTTGGAATGACATGAGGGTGAGTAATTAATGACAGAATTTTCATTTTTGGGTGACTGAGACCACCAGGTTGACAGGTGCAACCACCGGTAAGAGAAAAGTTTGCATCAATAGATACGTACCTTTTTCCCTGTGAAAAGAGACATCTGATGTAGGCCTACTTTTAAATACATCATTAATATTTGGGCTACTTTTTCATAATGGGTTATAAATATTATGCGGATTTAAGGTAGGCTTAATGCGTTTGTCACTTCTGTAAATTGAACCAAACTCTGTATGTACAAAACGAGATTAAGAAGAGGACTGACTGTATTTATCTGCAGTGTGTTTGTGATGTCAGTTCGGATTATTTTTACTCTGGTTCATAACCGAACTGGGGTGTGTTTCCCAAAAGCATTGTTAGCCAACCAACATCACAAATTCCGTCATTACTAACATAGTTCAACGATTTGGTGTTTCCCAAAACCAAAATTCAAACGAACATTTGCAAACTGCATCGCAAACTTGTATGGTTGGAACAGCAGCTCTCGAGCTGTGGTTAGAAGTACAGTTTCTTGTTTTTATGACATGTGGACTTAATAAACCATTATCTTGAGCAAAATAAGCAAGCTGACATTAAAGGGTTAGTTCACCCAAAAATGAAATTTCTGTCATTAAAGGATTAGTTCACTTTCAAATTAAAATTTCCTGATAATTTACTCACCCCCATGTCATCCAAGATGTCCATGTCCTTCTTTCTTCAGTTGAAAAGAAATTAAGGTTTTTGATGAAAACATTCCAGGATTATTCTCCATATAGTGGACTTCAATTGGCCCCAAACGGTTGAAGGTCAAAATTACAGTTTCAGTGCAGCTTCAAAGGGCTTTAAACGATACCAGACGAGGAACAATGGTCTTATCCATAGGTCAAAGTTTGAACTAATTGTTATATTCTTGCACTAGCATATTGTATATGACAATTTAGTTCAAACTTTGACCTGTGGAGGACAGTAATACACTTAGCAGCATCTACACTGCTGGAATTCTAATAGAGAAGAAGAAGAACAGAGGTAGTTCAAGACGAGCGTCTATGGTTAAAACGTATATAATTTTTTATTTTTTTACCTTGTCTGGTATCGTTTAAAGCCCTTTGAAACTGCACTGAAACTGTAATTTTGACCTTCAACCGTTTGGAAACCATTGAAGTCCACTATAAGGAGAATAATCCTGGAATGTTTTCATCAAAAACCTTTTCTTTTCGACTGAAGAAAGAAGGACATGGACATCTTGGATGACATGGGGGTGAGTAAATTATCAGGAAATTTTTATTTGAAAGTGGACTAATCCTTTAAGTACTCACACTCATGTCGTTCCACACCTTCGTTCATCTTCGGAACACAAATTAAGATATTTTTGATGAAATGTGAGGTATCTGATCCACACATAGGCAGCAACGTAAGAACGAGCCTATGATTGAATCTGTAAATAAAGCAAAATAACTGACAAAAATTAGAATTCGTCCTCAGATGCCATGTCCGTAAAATGTAGCATTAATTCGATCTCAAACGGATTCATTTAACGAAGTTATTACTCCAGCACCTGCATGACTGAACGACAGGTTTGCGACAATACGGTTTCGGGAAACAGTCGTGACTAGCTAGTTGATTTGTTCAACGATGCATCGTACTATGGTAGTGAAGCTGCGCGGTCGTTGTATGGAAAGCGCGTGTGAACGTAACCACATTAATGCCTGAGATGGTAATATTTATGATGACAAACAACAACAGAACTTTTTACATCATTATTATACTGTTTTTAAAATGAATCACAATTATTCATTTGAACCTATTGGCACTCTTCTAGTTCCAGAGGAGGGGAACTATTGTCTTTTGACAATGAGGGGACTTTGAGTCAAAAAGGTTGAGAACAATTGCTCTGCACCTACTATAAATCATATAATATACATATCTAAAGAGCTCCAAAGCACAGATATTTTTTGATTCTGCAGAGATGAACAGGCTTGATTCCATTAGATGAAATCAAAGTAAATTTCTTTTTTTTTCTCCTTAAATTCAATTACCCAACACACCCTTGTGCCATGTCAGCACTTCCAACTGCTTAGAAAAGTCAAAGTTTGGTGGTGTGATCCTCCCCTTCACAGCACTCTTTAAAACCAGCCGTATCAGCCTTGCTGGGGCTGCATGTGTTATTTAGCCCATGTCATCATGCTCTGTTTATCTCACTGAGGCCATTAAGTGTGACTAACGCGGCCATGCAGCAGTTAGCCTGCTCCACCCCGAGGCCCAGGGATCTGATGTCAGCCCTCTATCTTGCAGTTTACTTCCAGTCTTGGGATACATTATATAATTTTAATGGAGGATGGAATTAATGTGTGTGCGTTGTTTACATCATATTTTGCCTATGCTTCGTGTATACTTGTGATTTCAGTCCACTGCCTATTGATTGACAGTCAACAGTCACCCTGCCTCCAAGTCAAATGTTATAAAGGACAAATTCAAGGTCAACAATGAAAATTTTATGATTGCACCCAAATATGACCTTTTACACTATGGTGACCAGTTGACTTGCAGTGCACTCTTGCTCTGCTCAACAAAACATGCATGTATATCCACATGGAATGTCTTCAATACTATGACAAAGACAGTCAAACTGTAGCTGTCAGGGATCGTTGCCTCTATCTGTTTCTTCAAATGTTTTTCTTTAACAGGCATTTTCTATGCAACTGCCACATCCCAGCCTGCGGCTTCACCCAGATTGTTTAAATTGCCCAGTTCATATCTGATGTCAGTTGACCTCATTTTGCTTAGCAGAAACATAGGCTGTTTCTCACAGTCTAGCACTGCAGTCTTCGCTTTGATCGTTTACATTCACTTCTGCTTCCTCCACTCATGATTTGTCTATTTAATATTTGACTGTAGGCTAGCAACAGCTATTGTTCCGGATGATGGCCCCTGTTACACGTGGCTGAGTGAAGTCAAGCACATTGACTTCAGTTCTTTGTCTCTTTCTAGTTTTCCTGTGAAAGAATTTGATGAAGTATTCCTGTCAGGGTAAGATGTGACTTTCACTCATTGTGTCAGTGGAGAAAGGATTCAGGTACCTCTCTCCGTGCTCTCGCTATATCTGATGATAAGTGAGGCTTCTGCTGCAGTACTTGCTGGGTAAAAGATCTTGCTCCATGTTTCCCCTGAGTCGCGGGGTGCCATTAAGAGCCCTCCTCACGCATGAGATAGAGAGAGAGAGAGAGAGAGCGGCTTGCGTAACATGCGGCTGAGCTGCAATGCAGGCAGCTGACGAGGGCAGTTTGTCCACGCTCCACTGAACCACAGCTGCGGTCCATCTGGAGCTGGGCTGGCATTGTCTGCTTTGCCCGCATGGGCCCGCTTGAGCCAGGCTGTGACTGACAGGCCACGGAAGGGTTAAAGGCCACCTTATTGAGCATGCTGACGAGCTGGAGATGAGCAACAAATATTGTTGTTAGCTGCAGGTCCTACTGAGTAACATTACACGGGGCACATAACATGTTCACATTCTTCTGGAGGGTCTGAAAGACACCAAGACATTTTAAATCAGGTTTAAGGCACATTTTTTCTCGCAATCCATTTATTTATTTAAAAATACATTAAAAATGCAATTTATCCGTACAATGACTTGAATACATCTTTTCAATGATGAGCATGTTTTTAATGTCTGAATTAAAATTCATTTTGATATTTTTGTGGGCATAAAGTAAAAAATGACCTTTAAAGAAAGTACCTAATTAAAAGGATTAAAATTCTTTAAAAGAAAACCTTGTTAAGTGGATTGCATGGCATAATCTTTTATTATTATTTCTTAAAAAAAGACAAGTGAAACATTTTTGTAAAAATATTATTAATATTTATTAATAATGCTTTTGTCCATAAAATCAAAGTCATATGGTGCAACCAACATTGCAAAAAAAAAAAAAAAAAAATCACGTCCTTCTCATTCACCACCACGACCATTCAGTCTAAAGAACTTAACTTTTCCAAATTTATTCTGCCATACATATAATTTTCTATAGAATTCATGCATAAAAGGTGAAAATGATTTGTTCATGCTCCCCTTCTGCAGAGGGTAATGCACATTATTGACCCCCAGTGTAACACCAATGCTGCATTAAGCATTGCTCTGGTGTATTTCCTGCTCCTGCTTTCCACCACTTTGGCATGAACTCAATACTGATTGGTTCCAGTTAAATGCACAGTCTGAGGGGGAAACACTCATGAGTGGCCCTCACACTGCACAAATAGACAATCTCTACCTACGTTTGTATGGGCTAACCACTTCCAAATAAAAAAGCAAAAAAAAAAAAAAAAAAAATTGTGATTCCTTTTAATGCAAATCCTACAAATAAACTCTGTATAATAAAAGAATAGAGGCTGACATTCGCAAAGTAATTTTAATGTTTTGTAAAATAAGTGACCCACTAACCTCTTACAGGTCTCTTCTCTAGGGTATTAGCCTACATTTGTATTGTAGAAATTTGTCTGACTGAAGATGATTATGTGAAGTTGAAGAAAATGCAGAGAACCCTAGTCTGAATTACTGAGTTCAGACCGCTTGGTGTTCCTCAGATTTTGCAAAAAAATGTAGCGTTTTTAGTAATGTTTGAAAACCTCCTTCATCCACTCAAAATAGTCAAGCATACTCAAATGAATGTATTAATTATTTCAAGTGGGTTTCGAATAAATAGCATACCTGCTAGTGATTGTTACACAAACATGTACTTTATAATTATTACACTGTTTTCTGGAATACTTGATTTTGACTGGCCAATTGCAGCATTCAGCAGTCTGATATTTCCTAATATTCACCATTGTCGTGGCGATGCTGTGAAAGTCTGCTCTTCCGGAAATCGGCGCTATTTTCATGTCTTGCACATTACTCTGCAAAAAAAATGCCCTCTCGTTAAAATACAACTGTCTCCATTTTGCGCCTCACTTATTGAGTGTTGTAAAAGAGGAATTCAGTAAATGTACTGTAATATCGTTGCAGTGTTCTTCTTGTAGTTTGGCCGACTGTTTTGTATGTTCCCAGCTAACAGATTTTTGTAATAAGAACAATCTCCAGATATTCAGTGTTGGTTTTGAGAGCATAAAAATGTCCAGTTTTCTTGATGTTGGAGGAATGTGTTTTAAAAGGTATGATGTTCCTCAAACGTTCTTTCAGCTTAATTTTGATTAACAATTCAACATTCTAGGAACGTTGATTTATAACATTCCAAGAACATAAAAATGTCCAGTTTCTTTAATGTTAATAGAGTGTTATTTAAAGGTTAGTATGATGTTCCTGAAACATTTTTTTTTTAATCATTCAAACACATGCTGTGAACAAGCTTTGAAAGAAAGAGAAATAAGAACACAACTACAACTTTCTTCATCCACAGCCTTGGATAAAATCAACTTAAGTTAAAAAACATTGAGGCAATGCGGCGCCAGGCGCAAGTGTTTTTTGCTAGTTTCAGCCCGACGCAGTTATCATTTTCATGTCCAGTGCCCACGTTATTTAAATAGCAAAGGCATTTGCACCCATTTGTATGCCCATGGGCGTGCTGGTCTGAAAATGAGGTGTGTTCAGGCGCATTGTTGGCGTGTTGCTATTTTGAGGCTATTTTGTCATTGACCAACAAAACCTAGTCTAAAGTCAATGTCACAATATTTTTTTTGTTATTTAAAGAGTGTGTTAGTAATATGCGCCTATAGGCGGGTGCACAACACGCGTACACTCTGCTTGTTACACACACAGGGACGCGCAGCAGCACACAAACATGCCAAATATTAAAAATAAAAGAATTAAAATGTAAAAGATTATTATTGTGTACATAAAGATAAAATGCTTTGGTGGAATCCGGCTTGTCCCGTAGATGGTCTGCTCTCGCGGTTTAACAGCAGATCCGTTTCCTCTCTGGAGAAGCGTTCAGTCTTTCCGCTTGCAAATTCAGCCATGTAAATAGCAAATCCACCATGGTGCAAGCGCAACTGGCTTTTAAAGGGAATGGGAGATGAGACTCTGATTGGTTTATTGCACGTTACGCCCAAAACACACCCATTACTCATTAAGAGAATAGGGACAACCCTTTTAGACCATGCGCCAGGCACGCCGACCATTTTTCCCGTCGTTAAACTAGCAAAAGTGGATTCGGACATGCCCTAAGGGCACTTGCGCTGTGCACTTTAGACCATGCGCTTAGATCGTTAAAATAAAATCTCTGAAGATCTCAGCAGAGGAGGATTAAACAACTCCACAAACAGCATTACCAGCTTCACTTATTACTAACCAGGTTGACTTTATTTCTGTCAGACGTGTGCAGCAGTTCTTACTGAGAATTAACAAAGGTTTAGATGTTGATGTTTGGTTGAAAATGTTTAGTTACCATCATGGTGATCAGCGTTTGCTTTAGTTGGGCTCTTGACCCTTGACTTCTAAGTTGCTTATTTTTCAGCAATTGCAGGTGTTTTCAGAAAATATTTCTGAATTGATAAATCAGATCAACATGTCTGTTTTAACAGTCAAATTACTGCATTAAGGGGGTTTAAACAACTGCTTTTTCTGTAATTGCTGACTTACAGAATTGAAGCATTATTGTAAAGTATTAAACTCAGCTGATGTTATAACAATCATTTGTAACACCATTGTTTTGTTTCAAATGAATGTTGATGTCTGTGAGTGTATAAACTTTCTGTTTAAAACATGTTTTGTGCCCATTATACACTCACAGACATCAACATTGGGCATATAAAACACAACAATGGTGACATGCTTCATGCCAGCATACAAAACACATTCATGGCTCCCAGCATGCATTGCGGCATGAATAAATCATGCAGCTGGAATTATTTTTTGATTGTCACCATTGTTGAGGTTTGTATGATGAGTGTTGATGTCTAAGTGTGTCTCAATGTCTTAACCTTCAAATAGTTTTGGACAATCTTAAACAAATCACTTCAGTGTTACAAATTATGTTTATCAAACCAGTTGACTTTATTATTTTCTTCTCAAAAAAAAAAAATAAAAAATAAAAAAATACTTCAAGACCAAAAGTAAGCAAAACTACAGAAAACTGGACATTTTTATGTTCCCAGAACCAACACTGAATATTTGGAGAATGTTCTTATAACAAAAATCTGTTAACTGAGTTGCTATGGACAGTTTTTCTAAGCGGAAGCTTTAATGTCAGCATGAATTCAAAATCGACAATTCAAATTTTTATGCAATATTGCAGTATTTATTTTAAGTGATTCATCCGTGCACATCTTTTCTTTTTTCTTCATGTGTCCTCATAATCTTTAATCAAAATAACTTCCTCTCACTCTTGCAGCGACATCTCTTCTCTTCTCTTCTCTTCTCTTCTCTTCTCTTCTCTTCTCTTCTCTTCTCTTCTCTTCTCTTCTCTGATGACGTGTTCACTGGTGTGAGGGTGGGACAACCTGTCAATCACAGCAATAGCAAATCACAACCACCCAACAATCCAATTAATTCCCAATGGACTAAATCAAGTCCCACCCTACATTTTTCTTGTTCGAGAATCCGTTTCCCTCGAATGTACGTTCAAACAGGGAAGAAAATACTATCGCAACTTCTGTTTCATGCCGACTTTAAGATACGGGTAAGATTATAAAAAATAATTTCAACCCAATTTCTATTTTTATGACCACATTTACTTATTTATAGATGTGTAATAAATGTTCATTTGTAGTACAAATGACAAATGTTTGGGACATATGTTGTTGCTTTGTTTCAAAACAAAGCAAAAACAGATCATCAACAAATCATCAACAGATACATGATAAATGTACATTGTCCTTGAATTGGACCATGTCACTGGATTCTTTTGGTGGAGTTTGAATGCTGTCCTTGTCAGAATGTGACTGTGAGCAGAAAATTTCATGCTACTTCATTTCTTTCTTTTCTTTATGTATCATGCAGCACTTTTGATTTCTGCTGGAATGGCTTTTGCAATTGATTCTTTTCAACAATTAGATTGTCTCTGCCATTCCACTGGTGTTTGTTTTTTTTAAAAGCTGACACCCCCCCACCCACAAACCTTCATAAAAATATATATATATATCTGTACTGTAAATACAATGTCTTTGTTCCATGGTTGTATTGAAAGTTCCGGTTCAACAGAGGTACTTTTTCTCCCAAGGCCCTAAACTGTGTCTTCACATCCCCTGCTTTCAGAGCTTTTATTTTGTTCCTTTCTGTAGATATGAGGGAATATGTGACCGCTATGTGACAATAAGAGTGATGTTTAAACGCCTAAAGTCTGAAAGACACAAAGATGACACTATAGCCACTGAACAATGATTTTTTTGATAGATGTATATTAAATCTCAATTTCTGTCTGTGGCATAATTGTCCACAATTTCAAAGTTGGCCTGCACGTGACAAAGACATATCCTAACATGAAATGCTATATATATGTATGTATTGTATAAGTATACACACACACACACACACATATATATATATATATATATATATATATGCACACACACTGACAGACCAGAGACACAGCTGTGCAAGAGTGTGTTCCCATTCAGTGTTGTTCAGAGGAAAAAAAAAAAAAAAAAACAGTGTTTGGAAGCAAAGCCATGGTGAATGTTCCATTAAAACCACAATGGGAGTTAAAGTGACTGGCTGATTGGACAGACTCTTGCTGTATTTGTGGAGAATCACTGCTTTTTTGACAAAGGTCACCGAAAGCATTAATGAGATTAATTAAAAAAAAAAAGAAAGTAAAATATGAACAATAACATTTTTCCAATCCATTTTCATGGGTGACTAAAAAGTAACCAAATTAATGTGATGTGATTCCTTTCATGTTGTTGCAGCAAGGTCAGTAATGTTTCCTACCTTTTATTTTCTGCACCATGTATTGGACGAGACTCAAATATTTGCCTCAGCTGTGATTCTTACACACTTTGTGACCTTGGATGTACAAATAAACCAAATTACCATGATCTTATTTAATAGACATGATTCTTGCTAGGTTGAATGTAAAGACCTCCAAACATACAGCCTACTTGTTTCCTCACATTGACGACTGTATATAATATGCCCAAATATGTTAGTGAAGAAATATTTTGTATAAGTTTTTAAAATTTGTATTATATTTTATTATGTGTTTAAATTTTTAGTTTTCTATTTTAGTAAATTGTCAGTTGAAGTTATTTTATGAATGTAAATACTATTTTTAATTTTTAATTAGTCTTAAAATTAATTACATCAATCAGCCTTAGGAACAATAAATTGAACTTTTTTTTTTTTTTACAAGTACTGAATAATAATATTCCATATCTTAATAGTGATTTCATTATCATTAATAATCACATTATGGTGAGAGTAATTAATGCTGTAATTCACAATACAACAGAGGATTGACACAAAGCTCAAGTGACATAAACAGGCCTAATTTTGTTTTGATTATCACTGGTTATCACTATTTGATTGCAAAATGTTTTCATTTTGACTTTGATTTCAATTTCAACCACTGGAATGAAGTCAACTTAAATCATAATGACTGTTGGTTGCTTATTTTGAGATTGGCTAAGGGCCTACTTCAGTCATCTTACCCCTTCCTTCAATTTCTAAGAGGAAAAGAAATAACAGTCTATTGAATACTCACACATACTTCCAACAGTTTTGATTTGAGTTGTGCAATCCAATTTCTTGGAAAAATTACAATCCCACAAACAAAGCAATATTAAAGCCTGCACAAATGCAGCTTTTTTAGAATAGGTAATCCTCAACCTATTTCATAGAGACATCAAGTCAGTAGGCTACTGTGAAAGCAAACCCCCCCCCCAACACGAGTTCCTCTGCACCTGTTCCTCACACGTTCACACACACACACACACACACACACACACACAAACCTCCTCTGCACCTGCTTCTCATGTGTTGTGGGCATCGTGATGATTCCGGTGGTGTAGCAGAAAAACTCTTCACTCTATGATTGGGGAAAAGGGGTTGGTGGGTGGGCTTGACTTCTGCAGCTGGTCAGTTACTCTTCAGTGAAGGGCAGGAAGACAGACAAAGAGCTGAGATGCTTCAAACAGCCAAACAAATCAACAGCATCCTTTGAATTCTCTTGTAGAACAATACAGACTGGAAGTCTTCGCTGCCTTTCCAACTAAAGCATCGGGTTTTCACTGACTATTTTATTCACCCTTGGTTCCTGATTTTTGGAACTTATTGACCTCTTTTTAAAATCATTAAAAAGGTGTATGACATTCCTCTGACAAAACCCATTCCATAAAAACTTTTATTGGGCTCTGCTGTGGGTTTCAATTTGACAAAATGACACTAGTATGACTGAATCTGACAGAACTATGTTATTTAAAAAAAAAATAAAAATAAAGACACACTGACCTTTATCTGAGTTGAAAATGGACTAAAAAAAAATAAAAATTCACCTGCAAAGAAAAATCAGAAATCAAATTATACAACTAACCTTGTTTCGCATACAAGTGAATGTTATGTACTATCATATACATCACTTGTCATATATCTGTTTTTGATGTAGTTTTCACTTTTTGTTTGAAATAGGGGAGATGGGGCCTAGTTGTCTCATAGGAAATGTGTGAATTTTCCATATATGATTGTTACATATACTTTAATTGCCATAAAAATGTGCAGTATTTGTTCCAAAAACCAATAGTTAGATATTTTGTAAGTTATCTTTTATATTTGTTGAAATGTCCATAATTGTTTTTGTAGTCAGAATTTCAAGGTATTTGCCCTTATACAGTACACTGTAAAAAAGAATTGCAGGCTTAAAATTTTGAGTTCATTGAAATTAAAAATTTGAGTTAATACAATGAAGACAATTGGTTTAATCAATGGAAACTCAAAATATTATGTTATCTGAACTACATTAATTGTCTAAGTTGATTTGACAAAAGAAAAAATGTAGTAATAACAAATCAGGAAAATATTTTTTTTACAGTGTAACTGATTAGAATATTCACTCAGTCATTTATACTGATGCAAATACTTGTACAGACCAAACCAACTATAAAAAAAGTATTCAGTTGCGTTATAATTGGCCTTGTACAAGATTAAAACAACTTTTACATTGGATAACTATTGGATAGCTAATGGAATAGTTCACTCAAAAAGGAAAATTTGTTAAACAGAATGTCCTAGCTCTAAAAAAAATCTGTAAAAACAGGGCACAATGTACTGTATTAATTTAACAGCATTTTTCGTATTTATTTTTCACAGGTGTTTTACCTGCATTTAGAATTTTGCACTTCATTCCGTTGTGTTTTAGGGTTAACGGAAATGTCCTTAAAATTACTGGATAATATTCGGAAAATGAGCTGCCAGTTCTTTTTCTGTTATTTTACAGATTTATTTTTTACAGTGTGTTGTACTGGAATAAGCTTGGACATTCTGTGTAAGATGTCCTTTTGTGTTTGATGGAAGAAAATATAATAATATGGAGTTGGAACTACATGTTGAACAACAAATGTATCATGAAGTGAAAGCTAATACCACCCAGACACTTTCTTTGAAAGCTGGTCCCTCAAAACTCTTTCAAGCTGACTGAGCGAGGCCACAGAGAGGTGAAGAATCACTCTGAATAAGCCCAGAGTTCACTGGCTGAGAATGAAGGTGAACCAATCAAGAGCTCTTCATAATGCTTGAATTGAAGTGTGACACCCACAGAGTATCAGTGTACATTGTATATTTCAGTTATTTTTCTTACTGAAAACTCTGTGAAATGTCATTCAAATGAAACATATCACAGAAAACCAATTTCCAAATGAAAGGATTGATTAAGGGCCTGAAGACTTTTTCAAGACACTTCATTTTCCTTCGAATTTTTGTAGATTTCTGTTGATTATATTATTTACCATCAACACGACAATGTATTTTGATGCTGGTTTCATGTGACAGAAAATAAATGTATACCACTACGAGCGACATTCACACATGCAAACATTTCTGTGTCTCAGACGTAATTCAGACACTGGCCTGTGGGTACTGACGTTTTGAGTGATGAAAACACTCTTAAGAGGCCACTTGAAAGCCTTGGAGGTCATGCCCTCCCTGCCTGGCATCTGGTAACCTTGTCAGATAAGATCACCAGCATGGAGGACTTCAGCTTTCCTTGTAAACTGAGATGTAATCTCTTTAATTGGTGTCATCTTAGAGTCTCTGCAGCCGAGAGACACATCGAGGAGCTCTGGGAGGACATCCAGTTATCGTGACCTTTTTTCAAACCACTGTTGCTGTGCTAAGAGGGTATCCGTGACTGGGCCTTCCTTCCTTGAATTTGCCTTGGATGAGGAGTCCCTGAAGACATGAATTGTGAATTGCCTGGGAACTCACCTCTATGCTGTGTTGGAAAACACAGTCATACTCAAACTCAAGCTCACTATTTCAAGACAGATCATTTACAGTCACAATAGACAACAATCCAAAAATACACTCATTAAAGGGATAGATCACCCAAAAATGATTTATTCCATGAAAATTATTCCATGATTTACTCACCCTCAAGCCATCCTAGGTGTCTTCTTTCAGATGAACACAATCAGAGATATATTTAAAAATATCCTTAGTCCTCCAACATTTATAATGGTTGTGAATGGTAGCCCAAATTCTGAAAAAAATAAATAAAATGCATCCGTCCATAAAAAAAAAAATGACTCCAGGGGGTTAATTAAGGCCTTCTGAAGTGAATCGATACATTTGTGTAAGACAAATATCCTTATTTAAAACCTTATGAAGTAAAATAACGTACTCAATAAGTACTCAATACACGTCGCGGAAGTTAACGCTTTTTGGACGTACGTCGAATGTGTATTTTACTTTATAAAGTTTTTAAAAGTTTTTTGGGGGGGTAAACTATCCCTTTAAGCATTTAAAATGTACTCTAATTTGTGTAACAGTAGTACAAAACCTCATTTTGTTGATAGATTGTATAACAGATTTTTGCCTGTGCAAGAATAGTCCAACAAAGTCTAATTTTGATATTGCAGCTCATTGACTTTATTTGAGAGATTTGCCTGTTTAGTGCTAAAGGGAAAAAAATGGTAAATGATATTTATTTAAAGAAAAATATATAAAAATATGATTTGTATTTTTAAATGTTTGTTTGTTTGTTTTGAATATCAGCAAATAGTTGTGGCTGAATTCATCCTCATCATTATTACATTTTAATTGCTTTTAGATTAAACAAATTTGAATTCTACCTTATTTTGCCTTATTTCTACCTTGTTTGCTTTTTATAACAATATGATGCTTTTTTCATAATGTTACTTTTTCTGAAATGCACTTTGTCCCTCATTTTAATTTTCAACCTCCTTATGCTGTTAAAATCCCTCCTCTTTAAAATAATGTTTTGATCTTTCTGACATAATATTGAGAGTGACAATTTTCTTTAAAAACAGAGGAAAGTTTCTTTTACATTAATTTTAAATTAATATTTCATTATCATTACACCTATATTACCCTTTGCAAATTCAACTCTGTTTTGCGAAAGAATCAATCGGATTTTTCACAGAAAAAAAAAAAAATGTTCTTGGTAAAGAAAATGATCAAAGGTCAAGGTTTTTACATTTTGAGGTGAAAAACTGTCTAATAATGGTTTTAGCTGGAAAATAACATTGCATCAAACCACATTTACATTAAAAATTATTATTATTTTATTTTATTTATTTTTTGTTTTTGCCAAGAATTGATTAAAAGTTCAGTAACCTTATTAAATTAAAGTATTAAAAAAAGAAAATTCAGACACAAATGGCACCATCTACTTAGAATGACCTAAATATTTACACCTTCCTTTTCTTTGACTCTTGAGACCTATCTGTCATGGCAATTGCCCTTTAAATGAAACCATATATGTAAAATATAAATTTTTGCATTCAGTATTATAAGACTCAAAGTTATAACCAGTTGGTCACATATGGTTTCTTTCATGTGTGCTCTAAAGCACTGCACAAAGAAGCACATATTTTAATCTCAGTATGCCCAGGGACATACAGGGCTTGAGGAAAACCAAAGCAATAATAGATTTCGCAATCTTTTCATTGTTCCCTGAGGTCTTCCTTTTTGCAGCTCTTACTGCTTTGAAAATGCTTGGTTGGTGCTCATTTCCCCAATTACAACTCAAGTTGTTTAATCTAGAAAGCATAGACAGCATCTCTTCAGAAGCATGTAAAAGATAAACATTTAATATAAGTAAAATGATTATTTAGGAGCCCAATATGTACAGTATCTATGTGCTTTACTGTACATGTTCCGAATGATTCCTTATTAGACTCCCACATGTTTGCCACCCTCCTGTCTGTTTCTTTTTACAGCGCATGACCCTGCATGTACATGCTGAGGCAGGAGACAAAGGGAAGAGACAGTGCAGGCAAGCAACTGATGGAGGTGAGGGGAGAATGGTCACCAAGGTGATTCTGAAATTTAAAAGCAGCGAAAACAAGTTGACCTTTGGGGGGTTGTGTTTGAATGTCTCTATTGTGGCACCCCGGGTGGGACCTCTGATGGCAAATGCCCTGCAATTTGCCTGTGTAGAAGTCTGAATTGCAATGTGGCTTTTCTGATGACAGAAACCGTCTTGTATTTTGCTGCGTTAACAACATACTACTTGCCACACGTTCAGTATCCACAAATTTTGCTATGCTTTCAGGTCATTTTTTTCCCTACACTCTTAAATTAAAGGCTCAATATCAACATAGTTCCATGATAAACCTTTAACATTGAAGGAACCTTTCCATTACACAAAAGGTTCTGGAAAAAGGCTCTTTAGATTATAAAATTGTTCTTCGCACTATAAAATAAAGGTTCCAAAAGGGGGGTTTTGCAGTGATGCCATAGAAGAACTGTTTTCCATCAGTTCACCCAAAAATGAAAATTATCCCATGATTTACTTACCCTCAAGCTAGTTGTACATGACTATCTTCTTTTTAGACGAACACAATTGGTGATGTATTTAAAAAATATCCTGGCTCTTCCAAGCTTTATAATGGTAGTGAATGGGGATCGAGATTTTGCAGCCCAAAAAACTGCATCCATCCATCATAAAAAAAATCCTTACGGCTCCAGGGGGTTAATAAAGGCCTTCTGAAGGGAAGCGATGGGTTTTTGTAAGTAAAATATCCATATTTAAAACTTTATAAACTAAAATACCTAGCTTCCGGCAGACAACCGTAAGCATACTGTGCAAGTAGACTTGCTACAGGAGTAACCCCTGACATGATGTATGACATAGGATATAGGAGTATCGTAAGTTTAGATGCCTCTCGCGGTTTAAACAAACAGGGCTGTGCAACAAACTTAAGCTCCCAAAATATATATCAAAATCTTATATCGAAATCCTAACATTATCCCATTTCTGTAATCCTAACATTCCTCTTTAAAATTTCTCGTTTTAGACTTCTAATTCGTGACTGGTGTTTTGTTTTGCTCTATTCTCTTCCACGTTCGTCATTGTATCTTGCGTTGGGTCAGGGGTTACTCTTCCACCGCGAATCGATGTATACGGCCGTCTCTTTAGAAGGCCTTTTGCTTCGCTTCAGAAGGCCTTTATTAACCCCCTGGATTATTTTTATGATGGATGGATGCATTTTTGTGGGCTTCAAAATCTCGACCCCCATTCACTACCATTATAAAGCTTGGAAAAGCCAGGATATTTGAGTAAATCATGGGATAATTTTCATTTTTGGGAGAACTAACCCTTTAAAAGAACCATTTTTTTCTTAGTGTGAACAACATGGGTGTTAAAGGTTCTGTATGGATCCATATGCCAATAAAGAACCTTTATAGTTAAGAATGGTCCTTTCAAGAACTGTTCACTGAAAGGTTCTTCGAGGAAACAAAATAGGTTCTTCTATGGCGTCGCTGCAAAAACCTCCTTTTGGAACTGTTATTTTTAAGAGTGTATGTGAAGAGCAGAGCTAATATATTGTTTATCTTTGAATTTTCTATGTGAGCGTTCATATTTCTATGCAACTGGCTACTTAAAGACGGGTCTAATAGTGGTGCACATGTGTGAGACCCCAGCGCTTTTCTGTTCTCATTGTGCAGACACTTGAAGAGGCGCTCTGAGTTGTTCCAGGCGCAATCTCAATATTTGCCCACTCTACCCAGCAGGAATGCTTTCTCCTCATTACTTGGTGACAAAGTGCTGGCTTTAACAAGCATCCTTCTGCCCCTCCTCGGCATTTAGAGCCCCCCCACAAAAAAAGAACATCATTTTAATTATGCAGTCAATCACAATTAGAAGCAAATGTTTTCCCTGTTGGGCCTGCCCCTCTTTTCAGGGCTTTGTGCCTTGCCCCTTTGTGCTCCGGGAGAAAGGCCTCAGCGGTCAATGGGGTGGATGAGTGGTTGTGTGTGAGGTGGAGGCTCGCGTCCTTCAGCGCACCTCGGAACGTGCTTTGTCGGGGTAAGGGGAAGCAGGAGGCGAGGGGAGGAGGTAGGGTACATCCGTAGCACATTTGCTGAATTAAGAAGCACAGTGGGAAGACTTTGGAAGAGAGGCTGAGGGAATGAGGGGGGTGTTTGATGGAAGACTTGTTGCTAGGTGACTAACAACCGTTGCGTGTCCGTCTTTTTCTTCTCCTTTATGAGTTGTTCAATTCTCCGTTCTGCTCCCAGATAGTCAGATTGCTTTTTTTCCCCCCTCTTCCTTACCGTATCCTGTCCTTATACTGTGCCACTTACTCTGAAATAAAGACTTTCCAGAGAGGGGGGAAAATGTCTTGCGCTATTTGTGCCCTATAGAGTGATTCTCAAAAAGCTATTGAACAAAAACTCTGTCTATACAGCCAACTAAGAGAACAATATATTTCAGCACAATCAAGCACCAAACACTTGTAGTAACTGTGTGTTTATTGTTTGCTAATGTTGTCATTATATATTCACTATATCCTACTGATTATAGTTTTTGTGTTCATTATTGTCATCAGAAAATGACACAATCACAATATTTTGTTTTATTTTATTTTTTAAATCTTTGGTCTATATTAAAATATTAGTTTAATGAATGGAAACATTGCACAACACTGTATAACTTACATGTATGTACACTCCAAAAAAAGATGGTTCTTTGAAGGTTCTTTACACGTAGTAACAGTTCTATTTAGAACCGCACGACCCTGAAGAAACCTTTTCATGCTGAAATGGTTTGTGTTAAGGTGCGGTCACACTGCACTGTTTGTTCCATTGACTTCCATTCAAACGCATGCGAATGCATCAGACCGGAAACACAAGCTCGTGCAAAAAGTTTCGCATTTCGCTGAATGGACTACTTGCACTGAGCTACGTGACGCACATCCGGTTTGAAATATTACGGCTTCAGTTGTTTCCGGTTGTATATATTTTCAATGCGCTGTTATCACATAGCTAACTAAACCCCTCTTAAAATGAGAGTCCTCCGGGATGATTTTAAATTCCACCAGACATATTTAGAGACAAGTGAAGAGATATTCTGATGATTACCGTGTACAGACCTTTCCAAACTCAACGGAACTTTAAGTTTTAATCCAACATAAGCCGTGATTCTTTCACCACAGGGTGTCAGCGCTCTACTAGTGATCGCGACGCTGCAGTGTGAGACGTGATGAATAAGATCAGAATAAACATAATATTTAATCACTATTCTGTGCCATTTTTTTACTGACAATCATGTAATTCACACATTTATGCCAAAAATCGTAATATTCAAAGAAGTTGCGCTGACATTGCGTTATTCTTTACAATTAATTAAATATTTAACATCGGCAGTTGTCACATTCATTCAACTATTTCAAACACTGGAATAAAAGAGCACCAACGTAAGCAATATTGCTCATATGAAAATTAACCATATAGTTACTACACTCTTACTATAGTAAAACCATGGTTCGCCTTCATAAGTATTTGATTAATTATAACTATTATATGAAAGGTAAGTTATACTGCTGTTTAATGGTCAGCTTGGTTTGTTTGTGCATGTCTTGTAGCCTATGCTCTTCTGCTCCTTTACAGTCAGAAAGCAGCTAGCGCGATGCTAACAGTGCTAACAGGCTTTTACAGTCATTGTCATTCTGTTAAAAGATTGTCAGAGGGAATCAGCAATGCTTGACAGTTTTAACTTGTTTTTGTTTACAGTGCAACTGTAACATAAAATAGTCTAGCCATCGTGATAATGCGTTGCCACCCATAGTTACACTTACCATAGTAAAACCATGCACTTTCTTAAGGGTGTTTATCAGTCAAATTCATTTAAATGTAAATTTAACAGGTATGAAATATGATGACTAAGAGAAAAACACTTCTAATGAGAAGACAAGCACTCGACGGCAGTAGGTTAGTGGGGAAATATATTTATTTATTATTCAGAATGCGCATTTGGAAGGGAAATATATTAATAAACATTTCAGCAGGTTGAAGATAATTAATGTTAATGCAAAGAATATGATTAATTGTTTAAAAAACATTTGGAAGCCCTAAAACGTAGTAATAATCTGTGTTTTCATGAGAAGCTCTCTGTATATACAGTATCTAACAGAAGTGAGTACACCCCTCACATTTTTGTAAATATTTTATTATATCTTTTCATGTGACAACACTAAAGAAATTACACTTTGCTACAATTTAAAGCCTTCTTATAGCCTACACCACCTTTATGTAGAGCAACAATTCTTTTTTTCAGATCCTCAGAGACTTCTTTGCCATGAGGTGCCATGTTGGACTTCCAGGGACCAGTATGAGAGAGTGAGAGCGATAACACCAAATTTAACACACCTGCTCCCCATTCACACCTGAGACCTTGTAACACTAACGAGTCACATGACACTGGGAAGAGAAAATGGCTAATTGGGCCCAATTTGGACAATTTCACTTAGGGGTGTACTCACTTTTGTGGCCAGCGGTTTAGACATTAATGGCTGTGTGTTGAGTTATTTTGAGGGGACAGCAAATTTACACTGTTATACAAGCTGTACACTCACTACTTTACATTGTAGCAAAGTGTCATTTCTTCAGTGTTGTCACATGAAAAGATATAATAAAATATTTACAAAAATGTGAGGGGTGTACTTACTTCTGTGAGATACTGGAAGTGCGCTGAACGCTGACCGGAAACGCTCGAGCCGTAATAAGTAGAACGCGGAAGTAGTTGTGCAAGTAGTCCATTCCAAAGTTCAAGTTTGGTGAACTGTGACCTGCGAATTCGCATCACGTGAAGATGTGCGACCAGTAGAAGATCGATTCGTCACGACATGACCTCTTGGCTGAATCAAAAGAATGATATTTTTGCAGTAAAGTCGATTAGGTTGTATATTTTTACATTTTGAATGTATTACTATATGTTATATGTTGAATTCATGTTTATAAAAAAGACGCTGTGGACTGTGACGTCATATCACAACCGCTGCAGCATCCGATGAAATTTCAAAGTCTAGTGTGACCGCAGAGTTTAGAGTTCTTTTTTCCCGCCTTTTTGTTTTTCAAATCTGTAACTGTCAAAGCCACATCATTACTGGTTTTCTGGAGCTTAGCCATTCAATTAGCTACATAGACTGTCAACACACTCTCAACAGGTAAATGATTTCTTTCTTAAAATGTCTACAATACAAATTACAACTTTCAAATTATAACTGGTTTCCTATATCAATCACCTTTATCACACTATTGAGGTCCTATAGCACTTTCAGAATATGGTTCTTTATGAAACTTTATAAAAAGGGTTCTATTTAAAGGGTTCTGCTATTGTTACAAGCCAAAGAACCCTAATTTGGTACTGTTTAGAACCATTTTTCTTTAGTGTATATTTGTAAAATCATTATTTCTATTTATTATAATATTACGCTTTTCACTCTCTATGTAATATTTTCTAAAATATTTGGTCCATTTTCTGATTATTCTTATATTATTCTAATATTCATTCATTCATTCACTTATCGATGGAAATGGCAACAGAAAATTACCTCTGAATCATATGGTCTAAAAAATGTGTGATGATGTTTTATGATGTCAGTTCCTTTAAATATGATATATATGAAAAAATGAATGCATGAATGAGTAAATAAATATTTTCTAAAATTCTTTGTCACAAATTGCAAGGTTTTCTTTTGTCCTAAGTTTTTCTTTTTGTTGTTTAACCACATACTTCAGAGGTTTTCTCGTGAATTTATTTCTATAAGTATTTTATTAATTTACTTGATTACTTGCCTTTATCAATAGTTGAACTCTGTTAAAGAAAAAATAGTGATTTTGCACAGAACTGAATATCTGATATCTGGAAAATCTAATGATTTTTTTTTTTTTTTTTTTTGAGTTGTAAAGATGTTAAGGTATAATACTGTCAGAGTAAACAAGGGTTCATGTTTCTGTAAAGTCTCTGCACGATTAAATACGAATGCTTGTCTTTTGCATGCTTTGATTGCAAATCTGTCATTGAGTTCTGATTAAAGGTCAAGCAATTACCAGCTCTCATTTTCCAGCGCATTTCACTGAACATGATTTTTGACATCTGATTATAAGTCATCCCTCCTTACCCTGAAAAAAAAAAAAAGAAACAGCTTCTGTTGTTGCTAGTTGGATGACATCACGGTCTTCAGCGTGGAGCCGTCTCCGAGCTCATGGCATGATATCACAATCTTGAGGCTTGCATTGTTTGAGGTCTCAGAGCACCACTGTCATATACAGTGCACCAATTCTACCCAGTCCACCCAGTGCTTAAATCAGACATAATTTTATGACAAATCACACTATAACATGCAATAGGATGTAACATCCTGGGGATACAAGGATAATGTGTGGGGTTACAGATTTAGTATGCAGGGCATGGATGATCACAGAGGTCAGAATGATTCCCCCTTAGGTCTCACGTATCACAGTCTTCAAGTCTCCATATCTGCATGCGGACAGCAGAGCTCGCCACTGGCTCCACTTACTGTTACACATCCACATTGAGACAGGTTCCAGAGGGACTCTAAGCTCCTCCACCCGGTCTGGTGACAGCAAGCATCTGACCACCTAAATCAACCTTGACGTGCCAGCCAGCAACACAAGACTGGACCGGTGCCTATAAGTGACCTGATATGATGTAGACTGCTATGACATCTGTCCTTGCCATGCCCAGAAAATCCCTGTCCACTGTGAGAGATGCTTTAACACATTTTTCATTATTTTCCTCTACTGTTAAGCTTGTGAAATCTTACACAGTTCATCAACATGACCTCCTTGGCTCAAAATGCAGTGAATATTTGAATTAATTAATAAATCAATAATATAAAATAAAAAATAAAAAAAACATGAAAAATAAAAAAAATCTAAATAAATAAAAGGTTGCACATTTTGGTTTAATTTCAACAAACAAATGTACAATCAAAAATAAGAACCCCTCCCTCAGGTCAAAAAACTGGCGTAGAGCAATCGGAGAAGAGCGAGCGTTTTCAACTTCCATATGAATGAAAAAATGCTCTGTTTCAGGGGACACATACAGTCAAACTGCAACAAAAGTTGTTACCTATTTGCCGCTTCTATTTGTAAGCTTCTCTGACAACGTATATGACAAGCTGCTTCTTCTTCTTCGGCTTTTGCCTTGATCCTCAACATGACCGCGGACACTGCCTCCTAGTGGTCTGCATGCACGTCGACGCAGACAACGACGCAGAAATGTAAATGAAAACAGATGCATAGCCTGCGGTGCAGAGGTTCCGGCGTAGGTCCGACGCAGAAGTATAAATCAGCCTTAAGTCTATTATATGTTTATATTTTAGACCTGTCAGGATGGCTTTCATGGGAAAGTACATGCGTCACTCGCCCATGTGTCTTATCATATCCGTAAATAGAGAAAATTTGCTCTGGCTACTGTGATGCTGTCACAGTCTCACTAAGGGGCTGTTTACACAACACTGTTTTCAACTAAAAATGAAAACTTTTTATGCGTTTTGGCCGTTCATTTACTCAACAACTGCGTTTTGGTGACCTGAAAACGCAAACTTTTGAAAACGGGTTTCAAAGTGCAAGTTTTTTTTCCGTGTAAACAACAAAAACGTGAATCTGTGAAAACGATGACACTATGCACATGCATAGCCTATTACATGTTCAGTCTATAGTGTTTCATCTGCATCTAATGGCCTGCCAGCAGAATACAGCGTTTTAGTTGTTTTCACGGATTCGTATGAATGGGGATTGTTTTGACAATGGTGTAATCTGTACGCAGAAAACTTCTCCATTTTAAGCATATCGTTGTCGTGTAAACAGTGCCTTGCACCGTTTTCCACTGTTGAGTTAGTTGTCATGGTTTCTGATTAGTTGTCATTTAGTTCAGGTGTGTATTTAATTAGCCTTGTTTGTATGTGTATTTAAGTCCTCTGTGTCTATTCAGTTGCTGTCGGGTGTTACATTTGTTGTAAGCCATTCTTGCTGTGTGGATTTATTAAAGACTGCCTTATATCTTCATCATCAGCATACTGTTGATTGTTTCGTCTTGGGTTTTTGGTTTTGGCTTTTGGCTTTTTTTTTTTTTTTTTTCATCATGGACAGTCCTGGTTTTTTGTTAGTTCGCCTTGAACAGGAAAATTGCTCCCTCGAGGAACACTTGGTAGAATTCATTTTTTTTCTGGCCAACCTATCCAGCTTTCCGGACGATTGCCTCTGCACGTTTCTGTATACCATCCTGAACACCACCACCAAGGAGCAGTTGACCAGGGATGGTCCTCAGGGGAGCTTCGCTGACTTTGTGGAGTGGGTGCTGGCGTCTTGTGGATCACTGCTTACCGTCGGACCCGTCAACAACAATGCCAGCCCCACTCGCATCCCAGTGCACAGCCAAAACCACCCAGACTGCGAGAATTGGCAGCAAGACCCCACCGCAAGTAACGTGAGCGACTCTGCTGCAGCGTTTGAGCCAGTGCCAACGGGAGCAACCGAGCTGAACATCACCACGGAGCCTGAACAACGCGAGTCTGACCAGGTGTGCGAGCTGGCTCCACCATCCATCGCCGAGGGAGTACTCGTGGAATTCGAGGGTATGGAAGTGAGCCCTGCACACCCTTCCACCACTGAGAGTGAGTTTTTGGTCTCTGCACCAAAAATTATTGGTTTTTGTATTGCCCCTCAAGCCATTTCTGCCACCCAGTCATCGCTGCCTCCCATCAGCGCCTCAGTTCCAACTCAGCCTCCTCTCAGTGGTGCGGTTACACCTCGGAACTGCTGGGAGCCATCTCCTCCTGGGTGTGGGGAGCCCCGTAGCGCTGCCTCCCGTCTCTGTGCACTCCCGTCGCCCTGGCTCCTACACGTATGCTCCTGCCACCTTCAATGTCAGCAGTGACCATTGTGCATTTGGCCTCCCCAGGCTCCCTCAGTACGTCAATTCCACCTGGGTCGGACATCGCACCACCTTCACCACAGACTTGCGTGCCGTTCAATTTCCTCTGGCATTCCACCCCTTCGGCTTTCGCTAGCTCCGTCCTCCCTCAGGCTCCACCTCCACCCTCGGTCACTCGGTCCTCCGGATCCCTGCTTCCACCTCAGGAGGTTGTCGCTGCGTCTCCGTCGTGGTTGCCAAGGTCATCGGTGTCCTGATGCTTCATTAGCTCTCCGGGGACGCAGTGAGCTCCACTTCCAACGTCGCCATCACCTCCTGTCGTCGCCATGGTGTCATCTGGCCATCTTCCTCCATGGCTCCTACCTCCAGCAATGCTGCCGTGGAGCACAGCCCTGGTTGTGTACTGGGGTACCATCTGCCTGCCCCTGTTCAAGGCCACCCGTTGGATCAATTCACTATCTACACCACCCTAGACTTTTGTTTGGCCCTCTCCCAGTTGTTTGTCCTCCAGAGACGCCTCCTGCCTGTTTGTGCCATGCCTTTTGCCAGCCCCTTTTTCCATCCCTTCACCTCATCATCAAAATCATCATCATCATCATCATCATCATCATCCTCCTCGCCTTCTCTTTGTTTTCAGTTTGCAGTTGTCATGGTTTCTGATTAGTTGAAATTTAGTTCAGGTGTGTGTATTTAATTAGCCTTGTTTGTATGTGTATTTAAGTCCTCTGTGTTTATTTATTTGTTGTTGGGTCTTGTCTGTGTTACATGTGTTGTAAGCCGTTCTCTCTGTTTGGATTTATCTGCCTGTGGACTTATTAAAGCCTGCCTTATATCTTCATCATCATGCTCGTGTATGTTCTAACAACAAGGCGTTGACATGGGGAATGCTAAGTCTCGAACCTCCGGGGAATCACCCCAACAGAGGAGAGTCTGCTGGCAAAAAGAGAATGTGACAGAGCTAGTAATAAAACGAGAATCAACATTGACTTGGTTCAGAGATGGCGAGATCTGAGGGATTTGAAATGTTGTAAAAGCGATGCGGAGATGGCATTTTTATTACTTAAAAGGGAGTGAGGTGTTTTTTTGAACAGTTAAAATGGCCATATGTAGCTATCTAACAGAGGTTATTGTTAAGCATTAGGCTTGTTTGAGATTAGCAATATCTGTGCAGAATCAATCATCAGTGATCACAGTGAGTCTAGAAATTGAAGAGTTTCTAGAGTGGTTGAAGAGTGGTCCAACGTAAAGCCAATTCACATTGCACCGACAGACTGCAACAGACACTCCGGCGGGTTTTGTTGGATCAGTGTGTTACCCCTGTCAAAGTCTTTTGGCTTCTGTCGGAGCTTGTTTTCGCCAATTGAACATGCTGAATTGGAATTCGAATGCCTGAGAAGTGAAGTGCTGTAATCTGGTGACTGTCGCCCTTGGTCTGCGTCTGGCCTTTAAAGGGTCATGAAACCCCCCTGTTTTAGCCTGGTCGTTCACACCTCTGAGCTGGAAAATCTCTGTAAAAATGGGCATGTAAAGCTCTGGAAAAGTGGGAGTGTAGAGGGGGGGAAGAGGGGAGAGAACAACCAATGAAACAGAGACATACAACACACTCATTATACAGAATGATGAATATTAATATATGAGCACGGAGAAAATGACAAACTCCCAAGCACAAGGGAGAAATGCGAAAGAATATTTAAAAGGGCTAATAATACTTTCATTACCTTTACGAGCACTATCTCATGATAAACGACACATAGTTTAACAGAGAAAGAATAAAGACATAGTTTAATTTTGTCCATTCTGTAAGTATTTTGTTCATCAGAATAATCGTGTCATCGCGTTCAGATACACGTATCAGTGTCCAGTTTGCACATATATGTCATTTGAAGAAGACTTGATGAAATATGTGTGCATACACCGTGCTGGTTCATATTTGGTGCAGGAGAATATGTGAAATATGCCTATAAAAACTTTAAACACGGATACTGTTCTGTATATGAGCTATAATCAACGTGGCTAGTGTTGTTATACTCACCGCAGAGCCTCGCGCTGAAACCGAGCATATGCGCGCTCCGCGATATATCGTAATAACAATCGTATTTTTCATGTGTTCGTATTCAAACTTCAGTTCTGACCGCATCGCGGGCAAAATACAAACAACACTCATGTGCTTGCTGTGCTGAGGGAAACACACACGGCTCGCGAGTCCGAGCGCAGAGCAGGCAAAGGAGAATGAGCCGCACTTTTGTGACATTTGAATTATCCGCTGTAATGCGATCTTATGCGAACATATTTTCTATTTGTGCTGGTAGATTACAGCAAAACAAACCGCCTGCACCCAAACTTCTGCTCTGGTCGCGTCGCAGGACAACGCATTTTTGTGTTGTAGCAGGAAACAAACACAACTATACGACCCATCTCTGAATGACAACAGAGACAGAGGCGAGAGAAATGATACTTCCTCATGCATAATACCGCAATTATAATCGTATACCACAGCGCAGTGATTGGATTTAATGTGCTTTTTCTCATGAATAAATGCAGAAATTGTTGACGTCAGCATGTTCGACCAGCCCATACTGGAGCCAATCAGCACTCCTGATCTTGCCGGTAGTACACGATGACGTCAGATTTTGTGACGTTGCTCCGACTTTGCTTTTCAAACCGGAAGACAGAAATCGCTCTGAAAAATGCAAAAATAACTAATTTCAAATTATAAATAAAATTAACGAGTACTTTTAGTGTTTTCGAAGATGTGCAGCCTATAGGCCTACATATCTGTTCACAGCTCAAAAAAATGTGTTCTGGGGTTTCATGACCGTTTAAATAGACAGTATGGGAACTCTCAACATACCAGGTATATCAGGGTTGGCTAGTAAACCTCCCTTTGCTTAGCATATATATTGCTCTCTCTGCAGATGTGTGTGCTAGTCTAACTTTTTGGAGAAAACTCGAAAATAAAGTCTCTGATACTACTATATACAACACATTTACAATGAGGTTGTGAGTGGTTTGCTTTTAGCCTCCTTGCCCAGGTATTTCAGAAGTGATTAGGCAATGATGCCCTGTTTATGGGCTTATGCTTCAAGCTACTCGTGCATCTGCTTAAGAACCACTGATCATATTAGCAAGCAAAGTCTCCACTCCCTTCTAACAATCAATCCTTAAGCCATGTTTCCCAGGTACACACCATGTTAAAGTGACAGTTTCCAGTCCAATTTGAAGAAAGGCATATGTTTTGTGGATGTAATCCATTACAGCCATGTGCACAACAATTAAATCCACCACATAAATTGCAGGCTAAAAACAACTCTTATTTTTTTTATATTTCTTCTTAATGTGCAGATTTTATTTTAATTGTTTGTTTGTTTTGTTTGTTTGTTGAACTGAATTGTGGGGTGATATAACCATGTCCAGGGTTTAAACCATATTTTTAAATGGTCATGGTGTGGATTACCAGTTTCCTTCCTGATTCCCTTCTCCCCATTGGATTGAACTTTATGAGTTTATAAGAGGCTCAGCAGTACTAAGATGGCATTACTCTAGGCTGCGTGGACATGTGTCACACATGAGGTCAATCTGTACAGCGTTAACAGAAGGGCAGCCAGCCACTCAAAACAACTGATTAAACACTTTCTCGGCCACTGCAAGAGTAGTGTTGATTTTTGATTTGTATTATTTTGTATTACATTTGTATTATAGATATGTAAGTTAAAGGGTTAGTTCACCCAAAAATGAAATTTCTGTCATTAAGTACTCACCTGTCGTCCCAAACCTGTAAGACTTTCGTTTGTCTTCGGAACAAAAATTAATATATCTTTGATAAAATCCGAGGGTATCTGATCCACACATAGGCAGCAACGACATTGCACCTTTTAGGGCTGGGTAAAAATATCGATTTCTCGATTTTAATCATTCTCATTTTTACGAACTGATATCGATTCTTAAATTCCAAGAATCGATTAGTCTGGTCTGTTTTCAGTTGATGAATGAACAGAACATGTAGCACGCCTCTTACCAATAAATCGCAATAATCTAGGCCTATCAGAGGTGTATGTTTGTTAAAGTCATCAGTTTGCATCTTTTTATTTATCATAGCCTAAAGGTAAAGTATGTCGTTTCTGTGACAGTAGCAGCACCTAGCGGATTACAAAAATACAGCATATTGTGCAAACGCAACTTTCGCATGTCGCACCTCTGTCGACTCAAACATCACAAAAGCTCTTACATTTGCGCGTGAGGGCACGTCTCAACAGGTAAATGTAGGCTACTCTCATTAAAAGGTCCAACATATTAGAAATACTTTTCGCTGTGTTGCTATTTGTCATGAGCAACAATGTCTAGAGAGAACGCGAGCGTCTCGCTTATTAGCTATAAACCCATTTAATGTAACTGCATCGGCCACATTTTTTTTTTAACTTGACTCACCACCCAGCATCACCGCTCGCCACTGATATACTGTATATTTAATAATTCCCTGAGAGACTCAAGACCTACTCCTGGAGAAAACACCTGGGTATACAGTGCAGATTACACAGATCAACAGTGGATTACTCATGTAAGTAAAACAAAGTTAAAACAACCTGACAAGGGGACTCTGGGATAAGGTCAGTATTGCTGAACATGCCATTGTCTGTATTTGTGACTGTATGTATATATACAGTACACACAGTATAGGGCTTCACATGTTTTGATTTTTGAAGGAATCACACATATAAAAATCTTTCTAGAATTTTTGTCTACATTTTCAGGTCTATCATCCTTACATGCAAACTAACACATTTCAATAAATGAAAAAAACTTTATGTGCATCCTCTATGTGGAACTGAACCGTGTGTTTTCATGTGTTGCCTGTGAGAGATCCAGGTGACATCTTGCTAAATTCATAATAAGTCTGAGCTCATTAAGAGTATGACACACAGCAGAAAAGGAGCCAAGCAAGCACATATATAATGTGGAAACAGGTAGAATCCACAGTCAGTGGTTGGTGTGTGTGTGTGTGCGTGTGGGAGAGATTCTGTGGGGGCAGAAAGAGAGAGAGAGAGATTTGTTCATTCGGGCAGAAATGAAAGTTCACTTGTCCTCTCAGTCTGACAAGCTGACACCCGCGAGATGCTCTCGATGCTCCCTGTGCACGGACATGGAGAGCAGGCATCATGAAAGTTGCATGGGTGCCATTGGCCTTCTTCATTATTCACAAGCTTCATATCCACACACGGCACCTTGGTGACAGCACTTTCTTCTTTGTATTAAACATGCACACTAGATCACTGGATGGGAAGAGCTGAGACTATCACAGGACAACCACAGCTTTTAGCAATCCTGAAATTTATTCTGAAGATTTATTTTAACTCGTTGAAATCCTAAAATAAGAGAACACATTTGTTTGGATTTATTCCACAATGCCACAAACCAATGTTAATGTAGTGCGAGGATATCCTCTGTTATTTTAAAGTGTTATATAGTGTTTCAAAAATGTCCTGTGACTTATTTGTAGTGGGAAAGTTATTCCCTCCTAAAATAGATGACTTAAATCTTACTTGCCTTGGCTCTTAAATCCTGACCTATACTTGGAAACTGGGCTGTTTTTTCTCTCCAGGTGATATTTCTGGTTGACCACAACAAACTGTTTCCACTATTTATACCACCTATCATCTTTCTTAGAATCCTCACGAGCTGGTTATAACCCTAATCCCGTCTGCTCAGAGCGCTAAATAGATGTCAGTTCATCCACAGGCATCAGATTTGGAAACAAGGCCCTCTTCAGAACATGTACCTTAGGAGTTCAAAATAGATCATGATCTACTTTGGTGAACACCTCTCAGACTCAGGTTGCTCAAGGCTCCAATTGGATCAGCGGGGCTGCGTGTGGAGTCTGAGGATGACACTGAGCTGTCTGGGTGGGTGTAAATCGCAGTGGTCTGTATAGGTCCTGCAACCTTCAAGGTCAAGCGAGCGTGTCATTAATCTTGAGGGCAGCTTTGTACAGCTTGAGTGTATTAGACTTTTACAACTACAACATCAATTAAGTGCTGATCTGTGAGCAATGAGGTTGGGTGTAATAAAAGAGATTGTCGCTGAGCAGGTCATATCTGAGTGTGATTCTGACTGTTTGAGGTACTGTGCACAGTGCACTATACAAAAGAAACAGCTTTTTTACCCACATAATATTCTAAAATTCTAAAGACATAAAACTAATAAAGTTGTACACCTTAATGCAGCTTGCTAAAGGGTTATTTAATCCAAAAATGAAAATTCTGTCATTAATTACTCACTCTCCTGTCATTCCACACCCGTAAGACCTTCATTCATCTTTGGAACACAAATTAAGATATTTTTGATGAAATCCGAGAGCTGTCTGACTCCTCCATAGACAGCAATTTAACCACCACTTTCAAGGTCCAGAAAGGTACTAAAGACATTGTTAAAATAGTCGACGTGACTGCAGTGGTTCAACCTTAATTTTATGAAGCAACAAGAATACTTTTTGTGCCCAAAAATGAAACAAAAATAACGACTCTCTTCTGTGTCATTCTCATATGCTGTTTACGTCCAGCGCTTCCAGGTTCTATGTCAGAACGCCGGCTCAGTATTGGCAACCGCTGTTCACGTGAGCAGCACGATGTATTCGTGTGATGCTGACGCAGGAGCCGGCCAATTATGAGTCGCGTTCTGACGTAGAACCTGGAAGTGCTGAACGTAAATAGCGTAGGAGAATTATTACTTATTGGGTAGATTACTTACAAATTTTAGTTGGTTACCGATTCCAAATTACATTAAAAAAATTTTACTTAGTAACATAATCCATTACATTACACGTTTAAGGTAATATAATCGGACTACTGATTACTTTTAGAGTACTTCTGACCTAACTCAATTATCACCTTGATTTGAATAGGATAATCTTGCACCATATTGATAAAAAAAATACAAAGAAAAACCAACGCTATCTCACAACCAATTCGTATGTATTTTACAAGGTGGCTAATTCGTACAAATTCGTACAACCTCGTACGAATTTATATGATTTGTCTAAACCCCAGTGGCAGGTAGGTTTAGAGGCGGGGTTAGGGGTAGGTCATTCGTAGGAATTCATACAAATTTGGCAACTCGTAAAATACGTATGATTTAGCAAAAAACGTACAAATTCGTACAAGTGAGGTCGTACGAATTAGCCACCTCATAAGATATGAACGAATTGCCATGAGATTTTTTTAAAAAAAAAAACATGATAAAAATGCATTACATCATTACGTCATTTAAAAAAAAAAATATATATATATATATACAGTTGTGGTCAGAATTATTGGCATATGATCAAAGATGACTATAAAAATAAATCTGCATTGTTCATCCTTTTTATCTTTAATTCATAAAATTAGCAAAAATCTAACCTTTCATTCAAGGAAAAGAATTGAAAGTGGGGTGAAAATCACATTATGAAATAAATAAAATACGTTGGCCACAATTATTGGCACCCCTAGAATTTTTTATGAGTAAAATATCTCTGAAGTATATTCCCATTCATACTTACATTTTTTAGCACACCAGGGTGATCATGAACATGAAATTGTCCAGCCATGACTTCCTGCTCCACAGGAGTATAAACATGAGGAAACACAAAGGCCAAATTCCCTTAATCATTCATCACAATGAGTAAAACCAAAGAATATAGTTCTGATGTGCAGCAAAAGATTGTTGAGCTTCACAAAATAGAAAGTGGCTGTAAGAAAATAGCTAAAGTATTGAAAATCCCCATTTCCACTATCAGGGCAATAATTAAGAAGTTCCAATCAACTAAAGATGTTACAAATCTGCCTGGAAGAGGACATGTGTCTAAATCATCCTAATACGCGGTGAGGAGGAAAGTTTGAGTGGCCAAAAATTCTCCAAGGATCACAGCTGGAGATTAGTTGAGTCTTGAGTCTCAGAAAGCCTAAAAAAATTATAAAACAGCACCTACATCCCCACAAGTTGTTCGGGAGGGTTTCAAGAAAAATCCTCTGCTCTCATTCAGAAACAATCTCCAGCATATTCAGTTGTCAGACAAGACTGGAACTTCAAACGGGACCAGCTTCTATGCTCAGATGAAACTAAAAAAAGAGCTTTTTGGCAGCAAATCCACCAGATGGGTTTGGTGCATACATGGATAAAAAGTACCCCATGCCCACAGTTAAATATACTGCTGGATCTTTAATGTTGTGGGTCTATTTTTCTGCTGGAGGTCCTGGACATCTTGTTCAAATACATGGTATCATGGATTCTATCAAATACCAACAGATAAAAAATCAAAACCTGACCGCTTCTGCTAGAAATCTTATAATGGGCCGTGGTGGGATCTTCCATCAGGACAATGATCCAAAACAAACATCAAAACCAACACAAAAATGTGTCACTGAGCACAAAATGAAGCTTCTGCCATGGCCATCCCAGTCCCCTGACCTGAACCCTAAAGAAAATGAGTGGAGTGAACTGAAGAGAAGAAGCACGAACATGGAGCTGGGAATCTGAAGGATCTGGGGAGATTCTGCATGAAGGAATGGTCTCTGATCTCGTGTCAGGTGTTCTCCAAACTCATCAGACATGATAGGTGAAGACTCAGAGCTGTTATCTTGGCAAAAGGAGGTTGCAAAAAGTATTGAATAAAAGGGTGCCAATAATTGTGGCCAACATGTTTTGGAGAAAAACATTTATTTCATAATGTGATTTATATATAATATACACTATATTGCCAAAAGTTTTGGGACGCCTGCCTTTACATGCACATGAACTTTAATGACATCCCATTCTTAATCCGTAGGGTTTAATATGGAGTTGGACCTTTGCAGCTATAACAGCCTCAACTCTTCTAGGAAGGCGTTCCACAAAGTTTAGGAGTGTGTTTATGGGAATTTTTGACCATTCTTCTAGAAGCGCATTTGTGAGGTCAGGCACTGATGTTGGACAAGAAGGTCTGGCTCCCAGTCTCCGCTCTAATTCATCCCAAAGGTGTTCTATTGGGTTGAGGTCAGGACTCTGTGCAGGCCAGTCAAGTTCCTCCACACCAAACTCGCTCATCCATGTCTTTATGGACCTTGCTTTTTTGCACTGGTGCGCAGTCATGTTGGAACAGGTAGGGGCCATCCCCAAACTGTTCCCACAAAGTTGGGAGCATGAAATTGTCCAAAATGTCTTGGTATGCTGAAGCATTAAGAGATCCTTTCACTGGAACTAAGGGGCCAAGCCCAACCCCTGAAAAACAACCGCACACCATAATCCCCCCTCCACCAAACTTTACACTTGGCACAATGCAGTCAGGCAAGTACCGTTCTCCTGGCAACCGCCAAACCTAGACTCGTCCATCGGATTGCCAGACAGAGAAGCGTGATTCATCACTCCAGAGAACACGTCTCCACTGCTCTAGAGTCCAGTGGCGGCGTGCTTTACACCACTGCATCCGACGCTTTGCATTGCACTTGGTGATGTAAGGCTTGGATGCAGCTGCTCGGCCATGGAAACCCATTCCATGAAGCTCTCAACGCACTGTTCTTGAGCTAATCTGAAGGCCACACAAAGTTTGGAGGTCTGTAGCTATTGACTCTGCAGAAAGTTGGCGACTTCTGCGCACTGCGCATGCGCTGACCCCGCTCTGTGATTTTACGTGGCCTACCACTTCGTGGCTGAGTTGCTGTTGTTCCCAATTGCTTCCACTCTGTTATGATACCACTAACAGTTGACCGTGGAATATTTAGTAGTGAGGAAATTTCGCAAATGGACTTATTGCACAGGTGGCAACCTATCACAGTACCACGCTTGAATTCACTGAGCTCCTGAGAGCGACTCATTCTTTCAGAAATGTTTGTAGAAGCGTGCATGCCTAGTGCTTGATTGTGGCCATGGAAGTGATTGGAACACCTGAATTCAATGATTTGGAGGGGTGTCCCAATACTTTTGACAACATAGTGTGTGTGTATATATATATATACATATATACTGTATGTATGTGTGTGTGTATATATATATATATATATATATATATATATATATATATATATATATATATATATATATATATATATATATATATAGAACTATATAAAATCAGTGTTATTTACAATGTTTTTTTATTTTGTCACATTTAGTAATTTCTTATATTGCGTTGTCAGGATGAGTTTGTTCCTCTGCACAAAATTATCACTTGATTGTTGATGATCTGAAGACCATAATATTGAACATTGTAAATATGTAAATAAAAATAACAATTTGCTTAGAATTTAACTTAGGAAATAGCCTATTCTTAGATGTACTTAAATGCAATTATAACAAAATAATACTAAGCAATGGCAACTTCAATAATTTTACATTCCGTGAAAACGCAGTTCACATTTTTTATGTGAACACTTATTTTTTACAGTGTATGAGTGACGTGTAATATCCATGAGTCCATTAAGGCAACAAAAACAGGCAGACTGGGTGAAGCACTAGGTTATGCAGTTGCCTTGCACATCAAAACAACTTAACTGAATCGACTAACACACATGCAATCCTTGTGCTTGTCAGCTTTTGCCATGGTGGAATATGACTTAACTGTGGCACAGAGTCAATACTAAGAATGAATGTACAAAAATACAAAGATGAATCATCAGAAACAGAGCAATAAATAAAAACAGAGAAAATGACATATTCTGATACCAAGAATTTCACAAACACAGAACCATTATATATGTATAAGTCAGCCTTATGTAAAAGAGCATTAGTCCCAACTAATCTAATCATCACTTCCTCAGAACCTCTACAAGAGAATTACAAAATCTCTTGCATAGAATGATAGCTTGACCCTCCAGCCAAACAAGTCAAATTTACAACCATGCCTTCTGAGCCGATTTACATTTGTTCCCATTCCCAATAAGCCGATTAGCCAGAGGAAGTTCTGAACTCTCGTGTCTTGTATCATAACGTTAAACATGGTGATGTAGTCATCACGCTCAGACTGCTGGGAACTCCTGCTTCCTCGCCCACCTTCCTCCCACCCTCTGGGCTCCTCCAGCCTGCTATTCAACAGACTGAAAGTGCACTCACTTTCACCTTGGGCTGCTTGTATGTGTGTGCAGATATCTAAGGTCATAACAATGTGTTCATGTGAAAAGATTTATGCAATACGTGATGCCAAATCTAACAGTAAATTTTAGCAATGGCATAACCAAGATAACACAATCCTCTTTTTGTACATTTACAGTTTTGCTCAGAGATCAATGTTTCAAAATAATTTTATTTTATGTGAAATCTATAGGATTATGTAATTGTGATTGCCTATTTTATTTTATTTTTTGAAAAAGAAATTAAATAAAAGTATCTATGGAGTGGATTTGATTTAAAATATTAAATTCAATAATCAGAATAGTTATTTGTCGTTGTGACCTTAAAGGTCAATGACATATAACCAACACAATCTCCTACTGCGTATCTATAGCACGAGTTTATGTTTGTATTTGGCGTGCTATTTATACGCTGAACTTACTTTTTGCGTGCATATGATACGCAATGGGTAGGATTAGTAAGATTCCAGCGACATGCAATTGGTCTGTCCAAACCAGACGCGACGCAATAACAACTTAAATCACAGCCAATCACAAGAGAGTGTGGGCGGGCTCTCTTTCTATAAACGCACTGCTGTTTAGCAACGAAATTAACAAAATTCATAATCAATTTAATAAAAATAAATTCTTTTTAACACTATTCAAAATACACACAGTGACTGATACAATCTTAGTCAAAGGAATACAATTGTTTGTTTACATAGTGCACAGTGGAAAGTTTGAGTTGTTTCCTTTAATTTAGCCTATTCATTGTTGCTTCATTAGCTATTAAAGTCATGCACAATGATATACGAACTCAAATTAAACGTTTTAATATTATGAAAACACAATTATAGACCTACCTGAGCTGTCAGTTGCTAAAACGCAGAAAAACCATTCCAAAAATAAAATGGTAACACTTTACAATAAGGTTTCATTAGTTAACATTAGTAAACTACTTTAGTTAACATAAATAAGAATGAACAATTCTTCTACACCATTTATTAATCTTTGTTAATGTTAATTTCAACATGTACTAATACATTATTAAAATCAAAAGTTGTATTTGTTAACATTAATTAATGCCTTCTGAACTAACATGAACGATCAATGAACGACAGTATTTTTATTAACTAACATTAACAAAGATTAATAAATACAGTAACAAATGTACTGCTCATTGTTACTTCATGATAGTTAATACATTAACTAATGTTAACAAATGAAACAGCATTGTAAAGTGTTACCAATAAAAATTATCTGTCTCTAGTCGCTTATCGAGGTTCCAGACTGTCTACGATAAAAAAATATTTTAAAAATCTTATAGTTTAAAACACTTTTGGCACTTTGTATTCATGTTGCTTTTTATACCATTTTCAAAAACAGTTTAAGTTGAATGACACCAAAAATGTCATGCGGTGTAACCATATAGTAAAACACATTTTGGATACTTCTTGAATGTGAACATCTTAAACATTTTTTTAAAAAGAAAGAAATATATTTTTAAGGTAAAAAGTACCTATTGTTTACAAACATCATGAATTATTCATTCAAATGATGTAAATTCTTTGGGAGTTGCACCACATGACATTTTACAAGTTTGTCATATCATGAAGAGGACAAATAATCTGATATTTCTGATTAGGTTTTTTTCTTCTTCTTCTTCTTCTTCATTTTGATATTGACATGTTGATTTCTTCATTTTGATTTTCACAGTTGTACCACCCTAATTTTCTAAATGCCCCCCAAACACACACACACACACAATACCCAAAATTAATGATAATACAGAAACTAGAAACATGGAAGAGGTGTAAGTAATTATGAGCTGAATTACATTTTACTGTATTTTATAGGTCTACAAAAATAAATAAATAAATAAATAAATAAATTAGATTAACATCACTGACCTTTATAAAGGTCTGGGCAAGCAGGATGACCATAAATGTTGCTGTAAGTGTGAACATTCGTGTTTGTCTGATGATGAATATGTGTCTGCTGGCCTGTGGATATTAGATATTCTCTGTTACTGTACATCCGTAGATTATGATTTATAAAAAGACAGAAGTCAGCTCTTCTAATGCTGTATGGCACCATCCAAAGCAGCAGCTTTATCCACTACATTATCCTCAACTGTCCAAATGATCCTGGGATCCCTGTCACTCTAAATGCCCATTTACGGCTTTACCGTTGCATATTTAGATCACCAGAGGGGTTGTTAATATGACTGCTGGCATGATATCTTAATTACAACATAATCCAGCCAGAGCAATATTGCTCTCTGGCCTCTGAGATTGTAGCCTGCTTTCTGAAAATTCTATGGTGCCGTGACAAAATTAGGCCTGTGTTTGCTTAATCTGCTCCCTTATGGATATTTCAAAATTCACAATCTAATGGTCACTGATCCAACATGTTTGATGAACGATAATCCTTAGTTTGACTAAACAAAGCCAGACGTGCACTCTAGGCCATTTGAACAAGAAAAGCATGATACTGTGACACTAGCTGGAGGCATGTAAAGGCAGGGTGGTGTGAACGAGTGTTAGTGAAAGGCATGTTTAGGATGGATTTAGAAAGAGGGAAACAGAGGTAGAGAAGACAGAGAGAGAGAGAGAGAGAGAGAGAGAGAGAGAATGAGCAGCCTGCTCTCATACAGTCTGCACATCCAGAGGAATCTGGGGCATCTAATGGCCCCTCACCCACTATTCCTGCTCTCTCACTCCTTCTCTCTCTCTCTTTTTTTTTTTTTGCTGTGGGGCATGCTGTGACCCCACACCGTGGGAATCTGTGGTCCACAACGGATGACTTTAACTGTCTCACAAGAAAAAGGTTGAAGAGATAGAGCAAGGATCTGCCTCTCCCTTATTAGACTTTTGTGGCAAAAATATGACTGCATTATAGCATATATATATATATATATATATATATATATATATATATATATATATATAATTATGTAATAATTTAGTAATTATAAACATAAATTAAATAGAAAATAAATTCAAAAGATAAGTTACTAGAAAAAGCCAGGAGAACTGTTTATTAATGCCCATTAATAATGTCCACACTGTAAAAAAGAATTGTTGGTTTAACTTAAAAAAGTAAGTTACCTGGTTGCCTTAAAATATTGAGTTCATTGAAATTAAAAATTTGAGTTAATACAATGAAGGCGATTGGTTTAATTAACAGAAACTCAAAATATTATGTTATCTGAACTACATTAATTATCTAAGTCGATTTGACAAAAGAAAAAAGGTTGTGATAACAAATTTAGAAAAATTATTTTTTACAGTGCATGTTGTTTGCATTTATCTTTATGCAAAACTCAAAAAAAAAAAAAAAAAATCACGCTATCACTGACAATCACCTAGCTCAACTCATGCATGCATGAAAGTAGGCCTATGACATCTTCTCCGTTAATTGGAATGATGCACTTGATAATAGAAATGTATACCCCGTACTATTGAAGCGATTTTAAATGATGAACTTATGAATCTGACTGTTGATTTTAATAATTTGCCAAATCTATCATCAGAATTTCAAAATAATATTAATAATAATGAATCAATCAGTCAAAATATCTGTTCAGATAGATCAAAATATTATAAAATTTGAAATGATTGCAAGAACGTCTGTAATTGTTCTTCTCTGAACGCCAGATAGGCCACAGTGGCGCTTTTCTCATTCTTTTGAGCAACACAAAGACAATTGTTCGGCTATTTCAAACTTACAAGACAGAATATGAAATATTAAACGGCCTTTAAATGTTTGAAGCCTAAAACATGTCAAGCCACTAAAACAACGTTTTTCCTGTTTCATATGCTCGTACGGCCCGCAGTGTGGAGTACAGGGCAATAAGCCCACTGTAGTCGACATGTCTCCGATGAAATCCTAAATGTTTCCCAAAATATTATAGGCTATTGAAATGTTAAACGTACAGGCTTCTCTATTTTTTTCTCTATTTTCTCTTTTTATAAAAGTTGAAATATTAATGAACCATCGAGTAATGAATAAATGCATCCGAAGACCACATGAGATTTGATTATCTTTTGGCCATATTAATCATACCTCGTTTATTTTGAAATATCGCCCACATAAAGAATTAAACGAATGCTTATATTGCACCTTGTAATGTGTAATAAGTAACATTGTTATTGTTATTATTATTATTATTATTATGTTTCACAGATATTAGTTTCGAGTGTAACTTGTTGCTAATGTGCAGGGTGCAGGTTAATTTTTTGTCCGAGGTAATAGTGCAAATTTAGAAAGATCAGTCTCTGGGTTGACATGACTGCAGTGCATGAAAATGAGCAGCTTCCTGTAGTTCTATAATCGGAGCTACGGGCAGCTCATACATCATGCAAAATGGGCCCGAAGGGTTTTCTTCAAATGAACTGTCTGGGTATGTGGAAATAATATCAGGGGCTTTCCGTCAGAATGAACTTTTCCAATGTAGCCAGCCGTGAAATAATCTGACCCGACACTTTAAACCATCTGCGCTATCCATCCGCCTTCTTATTTATTGCGAGCTGTAGCTGATACTATACCACAGGTTTTTTTTTTTTGAATATATGATATGGCATATCCACAAACCGCATGGTTGACAGGTTTGGCATTGATACCCGTCGCAAATCATTATCAATTTCCAAAAGAACTCAAAATATTTCAGTGATGCAAATTATATGAGAACAGTTTAAAATCAAAATAAATATAAATAAAAAGTAATTAAAATACCTTGGACTAAAATATTTGCTTAAAATAGCCTACTTGTTTTCAGTGATTACATTTGAAATGATCTATTATAACTGATTAGTAAGCTGTTAATAGAGTCTTTAACCTACTGGTAACCAAATATCAGCAAACTCATATCCACGTGCAGCTGGAAGGCGGAATGATTTGTCCAGTTAAGACTCGTTTCATTCTAAACAGCAAGATATTAAATTTGACAGGCCAATGACTGTTGCGCTGAGTTGTCAGATGTCTACGAGCTCATTTCGTTGAATGCGTAACCGAACGAATCTTTCCTAATTTGTTTCCTTTTTGTGTCAGTGGTCGTTATTCTTCACAAGCGAGACTCCGGAGCTGACGAATGACTTCTTCACTGAAAATCCACACAACACACGGATGATCTTATTTAATGTCATTTGTCATTTTAATCCGAGCAATTCTCTTGTCGCACTACGCTGTGTAAACATTTGAAATGATAAAAAGCCAGTCCTCTCCTGTGTTTATATAAAAAGACAGACGAATGACCGCTTAAATATTAGCCTACATTTCGTTTTAAATGAGACAACACTGTACTTTCCATATTAGGCTTTAAAATGTTCAAAAAGTTACTTAAAATGTGCGTAAAACACGCAGTGGAGCACTCGCGGGGCTTCAGTAAAAGCAGAGGTCGCTGATGTTTACATTCTAAAAGGCGCTGTCGAGGTCTGGGAGGTGCTGAAATCTACTCAAGCTCGGTTCCGCGTGATTGGCACGCTTGACAGTGATTGACAGGCGTCCGTGGAAACCACGCAACCAATCTGCCAAGTCCAATAGAAAATCAGAAGAGGGCATCACGTCTTTTCCCTCCTCAAAAAAATATCTTCATTCTTGTGCTATAATCTCGTGCCCTCGAACTCTCCAACGGAAGCAGCCTCAGACCGACAGAGCGACATCTCTATTTCTCTGCATCGTCAAACGCTCATCAGCTGACTCGGGAATTGCCTTTTCGCCTGGATTCAACTGGGGGAGAGAAAGAGAGAAAAGCCACATAAAGCAGGAAGCTTTGCTAGAGGTAGCAAGGACTCCGAGGGGGGGAACAGAAGCCTTCATGTTTCAGTTGCCAATCTTGAATTTTAGTCCCCAGCAGGTAGCGGGGGTATGCGAGACTTTGGAAGAGAGCGGAGACATCGAGCGTCTCGGCCGATTCCTCTGGTCGCTGCCCGTCGCGCCAGCCGCCTGCGAGGTGCTGAACAGAAATGAGTCTGTGCTGCGGGCTCGGGCCATCGTAGCCTTCCACACTGGGAATTTCCGTGAGCTTTACCACATTCTGGAGAACCACAAGTTCACCAAAGAGTCTCACTCCAAACTGCAAGCACTTTGGCTGGAGTCGCACTACCAGGAAGCGGAGAAGCTCCGAGGCCGCCCGCTAGGGCCAGTGGACAAATACAGGGTACGGAAGAAGTTCCCTTTGCCTAAAACTATTTGGGATGGAGAACAAAAGACGCACTGCTTTAAAGAAAGAACCCGGCATTTACTTCGAGAATGGTACCTCCAGGACCCTTATCCGAATCCAAGTAAAAAGAGAGAGCTTGCACAAGCTACGGGACTCACTCCCACTCAAGTGGGGAATTGGTTTAAAAATCGAAGACAAAGGGACAGAGCCGCGGCCGCTAAAAACAGGTGTGTTTTCCTGATTTCAATCATGGGGCCTATATTAAGCAATTATTTCATATTTTGGCTATAAAATGGCTATAGACTAAGCTAAGATATGTCGATAAAATCAAAAGGAAAGTCTACATATTTAATAAATGGAAGGCTAGGCTAAAGTAGCCTTTAACATAATCTGTCAATGTTATTTGTCCTGTATAAGTAATGTAACAAACAAATAAACAAAATGGAATATTTAAATGGAAAAATTACAAATGGATTAATTAACAAATGTGAGCGGTTATTATTCGTAATTGTACCCGATAACCTGAGCGATGCGTTTTTATGATTAAAGCCGAAATTTGCAATAATATTGGACATTTATTTTTAACTTTTAATTTGGGAAAGAAAAGAGAGTATTAACAGCGCAAAAAAGAGTCTGTACATGTTCAAAATACTGTTATTTGTCCCTTTTGACCAAAATCAATGGTTAGCTTTTGTGTATGTTATGGTTTAGGCCTTGTCTGCATCACTGGGTAAAAGTCCTTACAGATGCACAATATAATTACTAACGAGAGCCTAAAATGTGTAACAAAGATTAAATTATGATTATGAGAACTAAGCCTTCTTTTCGACAGTTAAGCTGTGAACTGAAGAAATTCTACCGTGATGTTAATAGGCTTTTTATTTTGTTGCAAGCTGTTCGATGGAGTGATGCAAACAAGGACAGTTTATCACAGACAATAATTTGCCTACTATATCAAATTGTGTTCTATATTTTGTTCGATGTTTAAATTGAAACGCTGTTAGAAATAACTCTTAAAAATGACATCAATTCAAAACTGTTAAAAAACCGATATTTTAAAATCCGCCTATTGCTAGTTAAAACTGTTTAGGCCAATACTCCACGAACAATCTTTTTCTAAATTGCCATTCATTTGTATTAAACATAGACCAGATAATAAATATAGAGTATGCGCGAATTGGCTGCAGCCTACAGATGCTCTCCCATTTTGTGTTCTTCCGGGGCATTCCGTTAGTAGGCTAAACCTGAAGCCTGAGCGGAGCATCATTTCATAATATGTTCAGATTTCATACTTAGAATGTACAGTTTAATATCTTTAGCCTACAAGTTTTATTTATTGCTCGTTCTTATTTAAAAATTAAGCAACACCTGAGAAACACTGATTTAATTTAAAATAGATTTTTATAGAAAACCCTTCATCTAAAACCCAGCCTTTTTCTTTTTTAAAGGTTACAACAGCAGGTGTTGTCTAATGGCTCGGTTCGGTCCTTAACTGGAGAGGATGGTGCTGTAGACCGACTGGGGAACGCGTCGAGCCCTGAAGCGAGCCTGTCGAGCAAAGCCGCTGCGTCGGCTATCTCCATCACTTCAAGTGACAGCGAATGTGACATCTAACATCGCACCACAAACCGCCCCGCGGGCTATACGGGAAGACTATGAGAAAATTAACACAAACGAAGGAAATCGAGACAGACAATCAGCAAGATAAACAAGCACATTAGTGCCTGCCTTAACGTATCAGAGGCCGTGTTTTTATTTTATTTTATTTTTTATTTGGAGGCTGTTACACCAGCCCGGAATCTTGGGATTCATTGAATGCTTTATCTTTAAAATGTATTTATCTTTTTGTGACAGCAAAGTGTGGGCAAACACGAACAAAAATGACATTAGAGGGGAAAAAATACTATCTGTATTAAAACTACTTTTGTAAACAAATCGACTGCCTCAAGCAAACAGGCCCCTACGGAAATGATATTTCACACTTTTTGTTAATTTTGAAAAGGACTTCATGGTGAAACATTTTACCTCCCAGGTTTTCTAAGGTGTTTACGCATTAAAATAGAATCTGATTTTCATTTGCTTGGTCATTTCAAGTCTGGTCATTTTCGGTGTTAAACAATCGACTTTTAGAGCATGTGCGCCGATAGTGAAGATGAATGAAAGACTCATACCGCTAATAAAATTTTGATGATCACAGTATCGATTCAGACTTATTCTCATCCATTAAAATAGGCTATCAATTCGTGTTTATTTCTGATATCAATTTTCTTGATAATTTATAATAATAATTATTATTATTATTAATAAAATGTGTTTCATATTCATAATCTCATATTTTAGAATGCCTCGGACAGCCTATTTTGTTAGCCACAATGGCATTAACGTATGTGATTGCATTCACCCTTCATTTAGGCAGACAAACCACTTGAACTTTTGCCTCTGTATTCCTGGTATAAATGGTGTGAGGTTCATGCACAGCCAGTAATCGGTAAATGTAGGCTATAGTGGTGTGTTTAACCTGATAGCTTGCTGCGTGTCCAGACGCGTTAACCGCCCCGTGTGATTGGCTTTGCCGTCCTGTAATGCTTTCTGACAGGAGAAGGTCAACGAGAGGGCGAAGCGCATTGGTTTCAAAACGAGCAAGCTAGCGAGGAAAAGCATCTAAAAGCTTGTAAAATATACAGCCGAATGCTATAATTTATTAATTTACTAATTTATTTAGCCTAAGCTAAAGAGATACTGCGAAACTGTGATCGTTTACTAAAGAAACTGCAAAATGTCTTCTTTTTTTTCTTTTCTTTTTTTTTTCAAGTCTAATCTAAACCTCAAAACTCTTATTAAAGCATCTAAAATTATTTTATGTCTAATTATTTTTTTTTTAAATCATTATAATCATGAATATACTCATCTGGTGCTATTGCAATTGCGTTTATTTATTTTTTTTGTTTCGTTTCGCATCACGGTTAAATTCCTTTAAGGTCACTTTTGTTCCGGGAGGGAAGGACAAACCGTGTGTTTAAAGTCTGTTAATAATGCTTGGCTAACAAACTGTTATTGAGGGAAAACGAGGCATAGATGTGGTAGGGGAAAGGAGAGCAGGCTATTGAGTTTGCAAAGGGACAAAAGCGGAAAGATTAGGTGAAAAGAGTGTTTCTGACAGTCAATAAGGTTGTCAAACTCTTCAGCGCTAATCAGCGCTAATGGCCGGTTCTCAAACCCAACTGGAACAATAGTGAGCTCTTCAAAGCTCTGTTGGGGTTAAGGGGTGCTTTCTCCCCAACGAGTTCCAAGAATCTTTGTTCAGTGCATATTTATTACAATATCGAAAAAATACTATAAATAAATGTGTGTGAATAAATAGCATGGTATTCTTTATATCACCAAGACACCACCGATAATAGTCGTAAAAATTTTAAAATAGGCTAAATATGGTTAATTATTTTTTTTACGAAAAACTTTCGCTATGTGGACTGGCTCGAATACTATTTTAATTTTCTAAATATCACTATTAAAATTGAGCAGGGGGCTGCATTCACTGAAACAAAACGAGGTCTTTGAGGCTATAATAATGAATAGTGTTTTCTGAATTCCTGGGTGCCTACAAAATTGCCGTGGGTGTTTGTGAACATGACACAATGCAAATTTGTCGTGTTCACGGCCACAGCACACGAAACTGATAGGCTACTAAAATAATGTTTGGAACAGCAAAAGTATCTTTTATAGATTTTGAGTTCAATATTTTTATCTTATCTTGCAAAAATACAAACAGAATAATTATCTTGGCAAGTATACCCAAACAATGGACTACCAACTGCAACTACTGAAATGGCTTTAATTAGACGGAGTGATGTGATGCATAAAAGCAGCATCCATGGCCTGAGTAAGATGAGTAAAAACTGGTGTGTTGAAGATCCTCATGTTGGCTACAAGTCATACTGCTGTATTCCACCGATCTTCCAACAGCCTGCATTACATGCAAACCACACACTCACGAACTGATGGGCCAAGAGATGGCACAGTGGGCACAACACTTTCACAAAATTTTTTTTTTTTAAAAATAGACTATACAAAGAAGTCCTTATTTTCCATTCTAGGTCAAACTGGAGGTTATAATAAACACCCTACATACAATTTGCTTTCTTTTTATTTCAATGAACTAATTCAGGCTAATTTTGTTGTTGGCGTGTTTGTTGCTCACGGAAAAGACGAAATTGTTCGTGAGATATTGGAAGACTGAATGCACAGTCCATCATTTTTTTTTCTTTTAATAATGGTAATCGATTTAAAGCACAATAGACGGTGTTATGGTGTTTTTTATAGGTTAAGTCGCTTGAGTGTTTTTCTGGGAAAACAATTACACCCACTCTTTGCAATATCATTTGATATGGCCTATGTTTGCCATTGGCGCTAAAAATGTAAACTGTTTTGTCCAACGAATTGGCACAGAATTCTTTTTTCTGAACATTCTCTTCCTTTATGAAGAGTGGAACAGAACATAATCCAAATACAACAATACAATATTGCAATAACATATTCTCAATTTTCATTACCGTGTTTACAACACCTAGTCCGCCCCCGCCCACCCACCCACACACACACACACACACACACACACACACACACACACACACACACACACACACACACACACACACACAGAGGTTGTGTGCTGTGTGGTGTATATGAAACATTTGTTTCCAACGGGTTAGATCTTGGATACAGTTGGCTATGTCACTGTTGAAATGATCAATGTCTCCTTTATTTATTTATTTATATAGTTAGTTAGTTTTGAAAAGGACAAAGTCCTTTGTGAGGGAATGTAGGCTACTGGAGACAGAAGGAAATATGCATGGATTTGTTAGAGCTGAGCGCCCTCTACTGTTAAGACTCGTTTGCTAATCTTCCTACACCATGGCTCGGATTTCTTAAATAAATAAATAAATAAATAAATAAATAAATTGGCTGAGCTTAAGAGCAGCTATCAATTACAGCAGAGCCACTGCGAACACATTTTCGTTTTTGCTTATTTACTTAGCCAAAAACTTAACATTTGTTTTAGAGCATCAGCATTGTCATTAATTTAATTGATCTTATATTATGTAAAACAGTTAATTTGTTGTAGTATGCTAATAGGCTATAATTATTTTTATATAATCCATTCCAATTCATTCCAATTAGGCATGGCCTAACTACCTAGCCTATGTCTATCATGTAGGCCTAACATCAAATTAAATAAAAAGCAAAACACACCTGATGCCCATTCTTTGTTCTTCATAGAAGAGTTTAAAATCCTTGTGTAGTTATGCTGCCTTCACGTGCTATCGGAAATTTGATAATTCCCACTTCTGAGTCGTGATTACAAGCTCGTCGCATTCAAGTTTTGAAATGGGAGGGCGTTCATGTGCAATTTTTACATAGAAAACTTGTATTTACGATAATTCAGAGAGCACGTGAAGGCAGCATTCATTAAGAGAAGGTACACCGCCATCTTGCTCCTACGAAAGTGACTTGAACGCATCTGACGTCGTAAACACTTCTCAACTTGTAAATACGAACTTCCCAGGAGGACTTGAAAGCATAATAAGAACCAGCTAAACAAACAAAAACTTACACTGTGCACGTGTAGAATTAGTGATTTTATTTTAATCAAAACACTTTAAAGACTCATTGTTTTGTTTATGACTGTAGTTTAAAGAATATGTTCTGGTGTTTAGGTATTTTTAGACTGACCACACCTTTTTATTTTAATGTTTTTTCCCCCAGTATTCGGATGACTGGATAACGATTTTTAAATAAATGTTAAATATTAGGTTACTGATTAATTTTAGTTGTGCAATTTCACTACAGCTGGCCGCTCAAAACTGTCATTGTTTTCTTTTTCCCTTTTGTCATTACTTGGTCAACTTTACGTATATTACTATGGGGAAAAGCGTGAGACGTGATTTCAACGAGATTGCATCGTCCATTGCTGACTGGAGAGAGGTATATCACTCACTTTATTAATGTTTTTACTCTACATTTGTGCAGTGTTGGGAGGATTTAAGGTATTTTGTTAATTTCATATAAATAAATTAAAAAAAAAAAAAATATATATATATATATATATATATATATATATATATATATATATATATATTAGTTTTTATTTAAAAAAACTACTTTTTATGTACAATTCACTTTAAAAGATCCACAATTCTCATTTTAATTCATGGACAATGTGCCATGGTTTAATGAAAGATTGCTGCCATCAGCTGGAGAACAAACACTTATAAAATTAAAATAACATTAAATTTCAACTACAGCCAGTATATGGCTTCAATGCATTTTACTCAATGGCTCATTTGCCATTTCCTCATGGGTTTTCTTTTCACAAGTTTTTTATTATTATTATTATTATTATTATTATTATTATTATTTTTATTTAGATTTATGTTTAGACATTATAAAATAATTGTTATAACAATAACTCTCTCAATAACAATGACTCTTTTTCAAAGTTTAGCATTTATTTTTGTACTAAAGTATCATTTTTTGCAATTATGACACAAATTTTCCGTATTTATTTTTTACAGGTGTTTTACCTGTATTTAGAATTTTGCACTTCATTGCTTTGTGTTTTAGGGTTAATGGAAATAAAATTACTAAAATTACTAAAATTATTATTATTATCCGTAAAATTACTGGATAATCTCCGGGTAATAAGCTGCCTGTACTTTTTCTGTTATTTTATAGATTTATTTACAGTGGCCTGAACATAGTGTTATATATGTGTTTTACATGTGTTAGATGAGTGTATGTTGTTTGTGTTTGCATTTGTTCTCCATTGTGGATGTGTTGTGGTGTCACTCCATCGTTTTTGTGCGTGTTCTGAATTTTAGCTGATTTATTTCGGAGAAATTATGTAACAGAGAGCAACTTATGGCAGCCCATTTTTCATCTCTTATGAGTGAATTTGTGTGTTTGGATGGGGAGTTGGGGGGTGGGGTGGGGAAGGGGTGTTGTGTGGTGTGTTTACACCATCAGGGATGTGTTATAGTATCACTCCTTCATTTTTTTGTGTTTTCTGCATTGTAACTGTTTTTTTGTTTGTTTGTTTGTTTCATTTGTTTTTTACAAATTATGTAACAAAAAGTAATTTTCTTTATAGTCTCCCATTGATGTCTGTGGGTGATTTTTTTTTTTTGGGGGGGTGGGGCTGTTTGTCATGCAGGTGGTGGAGCAGTGTATGTGTGTGTGAGCACAAGCATTCCACATTGTGCCACTTCACGTCTGTGTATTTGTGTTCTGTGTTGTGGCTGATTTCGTTTTTTTTTTTTATTATTATTTGACAAACATCCTGAGAGGAACTTTTTTCACCCTAACATACAACCAGATATCATTCCAATTTATTATTTATTTATTTTTTTGTCCGTAGAGCTTTCAAGTGTCAACCACAACATCAAGTCTCATGCCATTTAGATGAAGGGAACATTTTTTTCAGCAAACGTCATTTGGGGTCAAAAAGACCCTGAATAAATTGCAAGTGTTAAGTGCATATTCGTTGTATAATTCTGTTATACAACGCCCTCTGGGGTTAGACGTCCTCTTCACGTTTAATTTTCCTCATGACCATAGATGGCACTAAATCTCAATAAGCAATTTTACTGAATGGCTTTGCTCCCCTTAATTTCAACTTTTCACCTGAGCAACAATTGTGAGATTTATTCCATTGGACACAGAAATTCATTTAGATGAATGATTTTTAAAAATGATTTTGAAATGGTAAGGTAAAGTTGTATGCTGCAGGTATTAATTTAAGTATAATTCAGTGTTTTTTATTTTATTTTATTATATTTTTCATCATTGTAAATTACATTTGTAGTTTAGTATTTTACATTCGTAACAGTTTTTGTCCCAAAATGAAAATGGAAATGATTGCATTTATTTACTCTTATATTTGTTAACACATCATCATCATCACCATCATCATCCTGTACATACCAAACTCAATATCAGTATAAGTAAATGGACTTTGTTCTTAAGAGAATATTGTCCCTGCTACCTGTACATTTACTTCTGAATGCAGTTGAGTGCTTTACTTGATAGGCGGACATATTTGTGGTTTTATTCCAAATTTTTTTTTTTGAGCTAGAGCTGCTATTTCAGTACTTTTCACTTCTATGAGCTCCAAGTGGCACCTCAAGTCTTTAGGAAGTTGGATAAAGCTTCTCGGTTGCTTGCTCAATGATCTCTTTTCTGCAAGGTTGGCCTTGTCCTTGTTAAGTAATGTAAGAATAAAGTCAAGGTTATGTTAAGAATTATAGATATAGTTTTAGAACATTACTCATGAGACTTAAGTGACATTGGCTCCGTAGTTACAAATATATAACAAATATGTATTGATTATCCTTCTACTACAATGTAAAGCCACATTTTTTTTTTTCTTTTTAATTTTTCCAAAGGCTATTTGTGAATGATTATCACCTTCCTGTCAGTCTGCTTTCCCCACTGTTGTAATTCATTAGTCTTGTACAGTTTCAGCACCATGGCCAGTGCCTTGCAGTCTTCAAGCTCTTTTACAACTGTTTACATTTGTCTAACTGGGTGTCACTTCTCTTTCTCTGAAGAGGAAATCCTTGCTCAGTCAGTGTTTTGACACTAAGGTTTTTAAAGACTTTTATTCTATTTTGGAGAGTGGTTTCCTTGTGATTAGGAATTTTTGCTGCTTTCAAAACAATTTGCTTTTTCATTCCCCACAAAGCTAAGGAGGAGTGGGATCGATTCAGTTGGAAAGTTACTGTTGCCCCCATTCATCTACATCAGAGACTTGTCTATTGTGGAAAAAAGTCCCTTAAAGGGTTAGTTCACCCAAAAATGAAAATTCTGTCATTAATTCTGTCACCCTCATGTTGTTCCACACCCGTAAGACCTTTGTTCATCTTCAGAACACAAATTAAGATATTTTTGAAGAAATCCGAGATGTATATGACTCGTCCGTAGTCACAGCAATATAATCAACACTTTCAAGGTCTAGAAAGGTACTAAAGACATCGTTAAAACAGTCGACGTGACAGCAGTGGTTCAACTTTAATTTTATGATGTGACGAGAATACTTTTTGTGCACAAAAACAAAACAAAACTAACGACTCTATTCAATAATGTCTTCTCTTCCCTGTCATTATCCTTGAGTAGTTGCCGCAGTAAGCACAGTGAAGGCTTCCGTGTTTACGTCCGAACGCCGGCTCAGTATTGGCCAAAGCTGCACATGTGAGCAGCACGACGCGTGCGTGTGATGCTGACGCAGGAGCCGGCCAATAATGAGTCGGCGTTCTGACGTAGAACGTGGGAGCGCTGGACATAAACAACGTATGAGAATGACACAGAAAAGAAGGTATTTTATATATGGTTATTTTTGTTTTGTTTTTGCGCACAAAAAGTACTCTAGTCGCTTCATAAAATTAAGGTTGAACCACTGCAGTCATGTCGACTATTTTAACAATGTCTTACCTTTCTGGACCTTAAAAGTGTTGATTATATTGCTGTCTTTGGACGAGCCGAGCCATAAACCTCTCGGATTTTAATATCTTAATATTATCTTAATTTACGGGTGTGGAACGACATGAGGGTGAGTAATTAATTACAGAATTTTCATTTTTGGGGTGAACTAACCCTTCAACTCCCAACATTTCAGCTCAAATCCAAATGTAAATCCAGACATAGTCTGCTCTATATGTAACTTTTCAGTTACGTATTACAGATACAGTTATTAAGTAGGCTAGGTATAGGCTGTGCTCTTTATCGAACAAAGAATTATTTCTTTTCATTTTAAGTATTTAAAAAAAAAAAAAAAAAAAAAAAAATCAAATTAGCAATGCGGATAATCATAAATATAAAATGGACGTTTTTATTTTTATTTATTTATTTATTTATTTTAAATAACTGGAATTTGTTATATCAGATCTGGTGTTGGTTGTATGATTTATTACTAATTACGTTTTCCCACAATTGCAAAGCGGTTAGGCAGATTATGTTGACTGGTATACAAACTCATTCCACTAGAGGGCGGCAAATATAGCAAAATGTAGCACTTTCACAATTTCTTCTCAAACAAACCTTCTTTTTTTTTCCATTGGCTTACGTTATTTTAGTTTCACATATTTAATTGAGTGCTCAGTCAGAATGCTTTATACATTACATGTTTTTAGATAGCATCAAATTTAATGTTAACACTTTGATGGATATCTAGAATTTTCGAATTTAACAAACTCTAAAAAGCTCTGACTCTTGTAATGCTCAGTAATAACCAAAAGATGGAGTTTTACCGATGATTTGGGAAAGTAATACACTAACTCTTGACTTTTGAGAATTTATGGTGGGGGATGGGAAGCTCACAATCACTTTGGATCTGTACTGGTTACATTTTATGACATCTATTGATTTGCCAATGGTATCAGGCAAATACATGAGTATTTTTTTTAACACATTGAGTGTACTGACTATCCACATAGCCTATGCACACAGTCTGACAGATATGAAAATCACAAATGCCTGAATGAAAATAAACAAATGGCTAATGGAAAAAAAGAAAAAGAAAAAGGCTGGTTGTCACTGAATGCTTCATGAGAAACAAGTGATCCAAAGTAATCTCAACAGCAATCATTTGTATTCATGCGTATTGATACTTTGCCCTTAAATGAAAAGATGTAAAATGACTCTGGTCTTTTTTAAAGTGATGACCCAGGACACAAACATAGGGACCTACCTCAAACCTGCAGTCCAGATGGCATGTGGCTTTAATGCTCCTTGTTAATATGGCAGCACATGAATGATGCAGTGACCTGTCCTGAAAACAAAATTGATCCCACAACAGATGCACTGATGGGAAATAGAGAAATTAGCATGCTTATTTTCTTGCATGCTATTTTATTTTATCATTATAATGATATGTATGTTTGGCAATATACCAATACTATACAAATTTTCATGTGAGCTCGAGATTTTTTGATGTCTAGATTCCTCACTTGATGAATGGCACCAGTTAATAAGTGCACTTGTCTGAGGAGGGATGCTGACTTGAAATGTTACAGTAGAGGTTTTATAAATAACTCTGGTCTCTGGTTTCTGCAGCTGTCACCATAGTTAATTCCTGTTCCTTGTATCTCTCTGAGGACGCTCTGTAAACTCTAACAAGTCCTGGTCCTCCGGATAGCTTGTATATTCATTCAAGACCAAAAAACATCCTGTTATAAAGGAAAGGCTACCGAGAAGCATAAAGACCCACAAGGACTGTTTGTTGTGGGACAATTTGTTGTGGGTTTTGACTTTTTATATATATATGTATTCGATCTTTGAATATATTCAAAGATTCTTATCACTGGAATCTATTCTTTGAATAGAACACTTTTATATCATCCTGCTTTTAAATTTTGAATATATTCAAATGAGATTCAAATTAAGGTGATGAAATGTATATTGTAGAAAGGCCTGGACATCCTAAACATTGGGTTTGAACTTTTATTTTCTCTGTTTTTCTTTGCAGTTTTTGTAAAGAATGGAATGGTACTCCATTATACCTTTCATTTCAGTTTCTTCCTGTATCCATAATTTGAAGCTTATCTTGCAGTGTGAAATAGATCCTGGTTAAGGTGTGTTAAACCCTCATGCAACCCAGTAATTCTGGTTGAGGAGCGACGGATGCAGACTGAGCCACTGAATCTCTGTCCCCATCCCGCACACTGAATCCGACGGTCCTTTAGATGAGACCAGGTGCTAATGAGGCTAAAGCGGCCTCTTCCGTGGGGATCTGAGTGAAGAACACTCACTAAGGCACCAGTAGCCTCGTCTCATTCTTCGGATATTACAGTGAAATAGCTTCCATAAATTCAGTCCCAATAATGTTAAAGTAGATGAGGACATTGGAGGAACTAAGAATCAGACGAGGAAATTCATTTTTCAGACTGACATGTATTTAATTTAATTTGCACCCAAAAAAAAAACAAATGTTGAATTGAGCATATGTAATCCTGCAATATATTATAAATGACAATAAGATCAATATTGATATAAATTGGATTCAATACAATGTGCAATGGGAGGGATGCAGGGGGTTTATAACAGAAAAGGGTTGTGGTTGACATTGGACGAGGTGTGGGGTTGATGGCAGGCCAGGGAATGGACAAAAGGAATGGAAAACTAATGTTAACAAATACAAATCTTGATTTTAATAATGTATTAGTAAATGCTGAAATTAACATTAACAAAGATTAATAAATGCTGTTGAAGTGCAGTTCATTATTAGTTCATGTTATCTAATGTAGTTAACTAATGTTAACTAATGAACGTTATAGTAAAGTTTTACCAAAAAAAAAATATATAGAAATAATAGTGGTGGGGGAGACTTCAAAAATGGACTGATATTAAAATGCTATTATATACATATATACTCTCCACTGTTCAAAAGTGTGGGGTCAGTAAGATTATTTTTTTGTGAAATAAATTAATACTTAATACTTTTCAGCAAGGTTGCGTTGAATTGACCTTTATAATGTTACACAAGTTTTTTTATTTTAAATAAATGCTGTTCTTTTGAACTTTCTATTCATCTTAGAATGCTGAGAGAAATGTATCACGGTTTCCACAAAAATATTAAGCAACACAACAGTTTTCAACATTGATAATAATGTTTTTTGAGCAGCAAATCAGCATATCAGAATGATTTCTGAAGAATCATGTGACACTGAAGACTGGAGTAATGATGCTGAAAATTCAGCTTCGCCACCGCAGGAATAAATTACTTTTTAAAATATATTAAAAGATTTTTTTTGAACAGACCCCAAACTTTTGAACAGTAGTAAATATATTATTGCCACGGTCATGTTCTGTTTAGTAGTCGTGTCTACATTAGTTTTTGTTGTTAGTTTCCATGGCTACACATTTGGTTTTCATTTGGTTCAGCTGTTCCTGTTTAGTTTCCTCTGTTTACCTGTGTATATACTGTACACTTCCTGTTCTGTTTGCTCATTGGCTGCATCCAAAAACCTAGGCAATGCCTTGTAAGGCAATGCCTTGTAAGGCAGCGTTTGTGCATGAAGCCACCTCACGAAACTGATTTCGAACAGACTCCTGAGGCAGCGTAACGGTTTAATGATCTACAGCAAAATAACGTGAGCTTTGGTGAGAACTAAACAAATATTTAATTATAACAGTAGTAATTTTTCACTAGAAATGACATCAAAAGTGGAAAATGTTGGTCAAAAACGTACACACAAACTGACCAGCAAACGCAAATTTTGGATGCCATCTTTATTTTTATAGCTCAACTATCAATGGAAAGCACAGGATTGTGGGATATCAAAGGCAGCGAAGGATACATCTATGCTGCCTTCAAAAATTTATCAGATAAAGGTATCTCAGGAAACAGGAAGTGAAGCTAACATTGGATTCGAACGTGCCTTGATGCCTTCCTACCTTGAAATGTGTCCTCCGAAGGCAGCATTTTCCAGTTTTCGGATGCAGTCATTGTTCTATGTTGTCGATGTGCAAGAGTTGTATATCCTGTTTCCCTGAGTTTTCGCTTGCGTTAAAGTCTATTTGTATCATATTCTCCTGTGTCGTGTCAACGTGACAATTGTGTTTGGTTTAAGTGTTTTAATTGATATAGAACAGGTAACCAAAGTAACTGATAATATTGGACTCAATGGACTGAGATCATGTTTCTGCATCTAGTTTGAACTCTCACTGTTGTATTTTTAACCATATACAGCTTATTTACGGAGACATTGGGGCATCAGGCCAAACGTTTTGTTATAAACTTCAAGTATTAAAAGTATGAATGCTTAAACTAACTTTTTGGCTTCTTGAATTGTCAGAATAATCCTTAACCATATTTGGATTAAGAACCAAGAGAGTTGACTGATCCTTTAAATTGTTTATCATTTCTGTTAGTACACAATGCAGAGACGATGAAGGACTAGTGATTATTTTATTTCTTACATAGAGCTGTCCAGGCTTGCCTCGGTGAAAGAGACGCAGAGGACATCAAAGGTGTTTCCAGTTTGTCTCACCTTAAGAGTTTATGCTTTGTCACTCATTTAACTCTCACGATACGCTTCAATGAAGCATGACTAGCTCTGCAATGAGCAGTGACAGACGGCACTAAACATTCCAAGCAGTGGGGAACGGGACAGCTGCATGAACTAGAACAGAAAAGAGAAAGAGTGCGCACTTGGTTTTGCGACGTGTGACTGCTAAAGTATTTAAGTTATTACATGAAAACATCTAAATGCATCCTTTTTTTTCCTCCTTCACTTTATCACCTTCTCCCTGAGTCACCTCTCCGGCATCCTTCTCTTTTTCCTCTCTCTCCTTCATTTCATTCTTCCCTCCATCATCTGTTAGGTGAACAGTATCCGCCAGGTTTGTGAGCCTCTTTTGTCTTGGAGCAGGAGATGTTGGCGCAGCCGGATCATGTTTCAAACTTTCATTTCCTGAAATGTTTGAGGGAACATCCAGGGTTTTATCAGTGCCCGTTACACTGAGTGAGGGGAGGGGAGGAAGGGGGAAGGAGCTCGAGTTACCTGGCAAGTCACTTAGCCATCAATGAACAAACGACTCTCTCTTTGAGCTCAGATCGAGGGGCTCATATACAGGCCCCCCTCCATTATGATTCATTTTTGCTCAGGGCTCATTCGGACACACACATGCACATGCAAAATGTATCATGCACCTACTGTAATAACGATAAATGCTTGAGTTAGACATTTCAGAGCAGCAGTCAAGGTCAGCAGCAGGTAAACAACAGTTTTAAGTACAGTGCACTTAATAGTTTTAAGTACAGTGCACTGTTTTTTTTTTTTGTTTGAATTAATGGTTATTTATAATTATTGTTTACTTTAAAAAATTTAGTTGCTTTACTTACATTTTTTGAGGTAATCGGTGTCTACAGAAATTTTGAGTATTCTGAACTTATCGGGTTTTATGCTTAATATTGTGTGTGAACCCAACACAGACTAGCAAGAAGCTACACAGTATCTTAAAATGTAAAAAATCTATGCAAATCATCATCGTTACTCACTGTCATGTTGTTCCAACCCTAACTTTCATTCTTCTGTGGAACATAAAAGATAATATTTTGAAGAATGTTTTAACAGTTTTTGTCCATATAATGTAAGTCAATGGGGTCTAAAAACAAACACTAAGACATTTTGCAAAATATCTTTTTTTATGTTTCACAAAGGAAAGGACGTCATGGAGGTTAGAAACGACATGAGGGTGAGTTTCTAAGCAAAGACAATGCAAAGATTGACCTTCTTTCTTGGACACAGATCAAGATGTTATGACAGGCTGTCTGTCAGCACTGGTCACCTGTGAGTCTCCTCCCACAATGCCCCTCTTCACCTCTGTAATTGTGCGTGTCTTCACCTCTGCACTCCACAGGAAGGATCTGTGTTTGTCAAGTCTACTTTAAAAAACCCTGTGTGGAAATGTCCAGTGTGAAAAAAAACCACTAGGTTTGTTCAGTTTGGAGCTTCAGAATATGTGTGTAAACAGTTGTTCTCCCTCACCTTGAGTGATCTCTAGGTGCGTCCAAATTTGCATACTTATGCACTATTCTATGACGTTTTTTAGTATAAATAGTGCAAGTAGTGTGTTCACACTTAAATTACAAATAGAAAAGTGCACTTTAAATACCTGGATGATGCACTTAATTAACTGAAAAAATGAAGTGTTGAATGTTGGACACTTCATGCACTCAACTGTAGCAGCTTTAATTATGTAGCGGAGAGGGAGGGTCTATCAAACTCTTGATGGTGAATGATAAAATAACCTTGTAAATTTCATACACTACATGGGTGAATACATAGTGCATAAGTGCATAGTGTATACGCAACTTCTGTCTTTGTGAGACTTTCTGAGATCATTATTGTTGTTATCACTTCTGACTGAACTAATACCTTACTTATAATTTCAACTAGGGATGCACAATATTTAAATTCTGTTCATGTTATGCTGATAACCGATAAATGGTCAATATTAAAAGTCTATATTATTTTAGTTAAATATATTAAAAATAAAACACTGAAAAATCAAGCATTTTAAATTCTACAAGTAAATTTAAGCATCACAATATTATAAAAAAATTATATTCACTTGAGATTTAATTTTAGCAGTGTTGTGTATAAATCATGTAATGTTTCTAATATCTAAAGTCTGATGCTCACAAAGGCTTCATTTATTGATCAAAAATACAGTAAAATTGTGTTGTGCTGATTAATATAATTAAGGAAATCTCAATACATTTTCAGGATTCTTTAATAAATAGAAAGTTCGAATGTATTTAAAAGAATTTTTAATAAATATCTTTACTGTCACTTTTGATCGTTTTACTGACCCCAGACTTTTGAGCAGTGGTGTGTTGGTGTGTGTATATATTTTCTAGAATTTTCCTTCCATTCTGCCCATGCATGAATTGCCTGTGTGATAGTTTATCATCTATGTAAAATATTTACAGTACTGTGCAAAAGTCTTAGGCCACTATTAGATGTTGTTTTAGCAATGGTATAATGACCATATATAATTATTTCTTAGTCTCTTTATTAGAATGGAATTTTTATGCAGGAAATTTATATGCAGTATTAAAAAACAGAAAAAAATCAGGTGAAAAAGCGGCTTCTACAGGCTAAAGTGGCAAGTATTTATTGACCTCCCCTTACACTTGAGCAATAGCAGGAACCCGGCTCTCTTAAACCTAAATGGAATCTAAAAGAACTGGAAGGCCAAGAAAACTTTCAAAATCTGATGGGAAGTTTCTCAGATTTTCTTCTTTGAGAAACTGGAAGAAGTCCAGGAGGTCACACTACTGATTTTTGCTTAAATAAGCCATTTTGTTCTGATTTTTTTTTGTTTTGTTTTTACATTTTGTGTACATATTTCCTGTATTTTCTGTTTGTATCGTAATAAAGACCAAAAAATAAATATGGATGGTCATTAAAACATTGCTAAAACAACAAAGCTGCGGTGGCCTAAGACTTTTGCACAGTTATTATATATATATAATATTTATTTATTTCAACTTTCCTGTGCAGGACAGGCCTCCTATATTCTGGAAAACTTCTGTAAGAGAATGAGAATGAGTGTGGTATGTATGTGTGAATGTGAGTTTGTATATATTAATGTCCATTTATATGAGCCTGTGCATTCTACACGTCGGCTCCTCCGTGGTCATCACCCTTAAATACCTGCTCTATGAACCCTGCAGCGACTGACGCCAGGCTCACAGCAAGTCTGTGAAAAACCCCTGCCCTCTTACTCTTCAGACACTGCTGATGGAGGACTCCCTGCCTGGGTGACAACTGCCTCCACTCGTTTATCAGTGGGGCTTGGCTTTGAAACCTGAGCCTCTGTGACCGTTTGGAAGTAATCCGTTACCCAGCGCTGCAGAACAGACCATGACCATCGAGGGTGCTGGGAAAGCGTGTGACCTTCGAGTTTTTACTGATAAAAGCGTGAAGTCATGCCAAATTGATGGAGTAATATTGCTGTCTTTTTGACAAATCTATAAAAGACAATAGCTTCCTCAGACAGGATGCTCATCTGAAATCAGCTGTACAGAGAGATGACGCACAGGCAGGTGTGCCGCACAGGTTTAGTCTGCCTTTTATGATGTGTGTTTGCTCGAGTGCAAGTGTTTGTCAATGCATAAGGGAACGTGGCATGTGTTTGTTCACAAGTGATGCGTTTTTTTTTTTACCTCCTATAGTAAGTTCCCCATATTATACTGTGCAACACGCTTACTGCACCAAAGTCTGAAGCTTTGATTATGTTTTTTTCCACACCCTCCTACATGAGATAATTACAACAATTATAATTGTATTGTTAATGTAAACGTTGATGTCATTGTAATGGAACACAATGCTGGTCGGCTGACAGTCTGAGAAACGCACAGTCACTGTGGTGATGCCATTAGTCATGACTTCCTGTAAGGTGATACAGTGTACTGCACTATGCTCGTTCACCTCGCTTCAGTCTTTTGTTTAGTTCAGGGGTGCAAAACTCAATTCCTGAAGGGCCACAGGCCTGGAGAGTTTAGCTTCAACACTAATTGAACACTTGTGATTCTTCAGGCTTATTTGAAAACTACAGGTATGTGTATTGGAGCAGAGTTGGAACTAAACTCTCCAGGGCTGTGGCCTCGAACTGAGTTTTGCACCCCTGGTTTATAGTTTGTTTGGGGGAGAATGAAAGGGGCTAATAAAATCTTTCAAAGCTGACAATTAATTTTTGAAATTTACCAAGCAAGTTTTGATTCATGAAGTGATTAGTCATCCTTTCTTCTGTGGAACACAAAAGTAGATATTTGGTTGGTTGGTAGGTAGGTATTTTTTTTGTTTGTTTGTTTGTTTGTTTGTTTGTTTGTACAGTGAAATTCAATGGGTTCGATGTTGTTTTAAACCCCAGTGACTTTCATTGTATGGACGAAAACAGCAAAAACATTCTTCAAAATATCTTCTTTTGTGTTCCACAAATGAAAGTCTTGAAATGACAGTGAGTACATGATGACATCATTTTTCCCCCTCTTTTTTTAACTATTACTTTAATAATGAAATAAGAAAATAATATTTAATAATATTAATGTATCATATGTTGCTTCTTTGATTTATGATTGTGTATTGTAATAAATGCTCCACTGGGATTACAGAGTCCACTACAGTTAATAAGGGATTCTCAGCATCTCTCCAAGGCCATATTCTTTGACACAAAACCATATGGAAAACCACTTTCACATTTTTTTTTAAATGCCTAACCATTCCTGAGCTTTCCAGTGATTTATTATAAGCTGTTAGCACAAACTAACATTTGCCTCTGACACAGAACCATCTTAATCTTCTAAATTCTAAGGTTCGTTTAAACAGTTTATGTCTATCTTTTCTCAACCATCTGTATGTTCATTTATCATATAGTCTCTGTAGTCACACAGACTCCTTCATTTGATATTTCAAAACTTTTCGGTCTGTACAGCTTCCAAAAGTTTTGCCTTGTGTGTGTGTGTGTGTGTGTGTGTGTGTGTGTGTGTGTGTGTGTGTGTGCGTGTGTTGTTTGTTTGTCCCGTCCTGTAATCCCATGATGCCTCACTGAGCCGAACCTCGAGGCAAGGGATGACCTGAGCTCAGGTGACAAAAGGTAATACGGGGAAGGGCAGGGAGCCATGAAGCCCACCTGTTCTCCCTTACCCCCCTTAACAACTCCCAAAAGTCTCAACTATTATCTGTGAAGAAAATAGCACTCAGTCATTCCCCCTCCTAAACCCCACAAAGGCTGCTCACATTACAGCCGAACCCTTTTCTTCCCACATGAGAAACACTCTATTTGTCTCATTCACGTTCAGCACAGGCCTCTGCTTTGTGTGCTCACCTTGGTTTACAGTGCTGTAGAGCTTGTGCTCCGAGAGGGAATGAGGGAACTGGAAACCTGAACCCTTTAAAAAGCAGCCTTAGTCCTCTAGAGCTCCAAACACTCTTTTCCAACCTGCCCGCTTCTTGCGCAGTGACTATAACAGCAAACCTTGTTTTGAAAGTTCATACCTTTTGTTATTTTTCATGTACTATTATAATTATGTACTATTTTGCTGGACTAAAGCGTTACAGATTTACTCTTTCTGTTTGAGTTCAGTATTCAGTCCTTAAAGTGATAGTTCTCCTAAAATGTAGAATTCCGTCATCGTTTACTCTCCCTCATGTCATTTCAAACCTGCATGACTGACCTTCTTCTGTGGAACACAAAAGATGATTTTTTGAGGAATTTTGATATTATCTAAATTACACTGGACCCTGTTGGCTTTCACTGTATGGATAAAAAAGCACATTTTCAAAATATCTTCTTTTATGTTTCTCAGGTTTGGAACAACATGAGGGCGAGTAAATAATAATGACAGAATTTAGTTTTTTGGAGTGAATTATCATATGCAGCATTTTTAGATTATTTGAATTAGGCTGTATGTGACTGCATTTGTTAAGAGGACAGTAATAATGTTGTGCATATAGGCTATTTTTTACAAATAATATATTTTTAAATATCCACAAATATATTCTCATATAAACAATGTTTAAATTTGTTCAAATGATGTAACAGTAAAATACATGAGACTGTGGTTCCTAAGACATTGGTACTGGTTTGCTAAGGTGCCTTTTCAACCATATGTATAAGTACATATGGTTTTTTTATTTTTTCAATCACTCTTAACACTCATAATTGACATAAACAAAGTTAGATTGTCCATCAGTATTTATATCACTATTCCATTTTAGAGAGATCTCTAATCCGTTAACTCGATTAATTAATTTTAGAAATACATTTTATAAACAGGCATACGAAATAATAAATTATTTTTTCATTTTAATTTATATTTAATTTTTAAAGTTGTTCTGAGTAGCTTAATTTCCTAATTTGATTATCTAATAATTAAAACTAAATAAAGAGAATGTAGATAAGAAACGAAAAAAATGAAAATGGTACCCGCGGCTGTCAACAAATGTTGCATTCAACGTCAAAATTGCACGTTTTGGTACCCTTGGGGCAGAATTGAAGTTGCCCCTCTATGGGCGGTTCTGGGCCTCCAGTGCTCTAATGCGAACCTAACGCAAGCAACTGGTTCCGATTAGCGACCGGAAATCCTCGGTACTCTCTGTTAAAAACAATTACCCTGACATGCGTGCGTGGAAGATGGGTGGGAGGCTGCCTGGTTTCGCTGGGATAACGATCAGTGGTCCTTGTAAAGTCTTTCCTTCACTTTGACCACATTTTAAATGAGCCAGCATTGGCCATTGACAAATAATGTAGTTATTCTGTAAGGGTTAAAGTTAGTGGAGGACATTATTATTATTATTATTATTATTGTCTGAATATCATTATGCCAATGAACAACAAGAATATAGGTCAGCTGGCCCCGAAACCCATGTTTGCTTTTTTGCTCAAAAGAAACTTATGAATGAAGCCACGTGAGTTTGCCTCCCGCAGCTGGTATGTCTTCTCTTTGGCCCAGAACCACCAGAACAAACATTGGGAGAGCGCAAAGTAAACACCCCACTACAAACCTAACGATGCACTGCGACCACAAAAGCAACACGCGCCTCCTGAGGCTAAAGGAAAATCAACAACTCCCCGCTTTTTGTTGACCCACATTATTAAGAGGACGTTTGTGACACGAGTATTATAGAGACAAGCTGGATGAATTAGCCTATCAGAAGAAGGGCTATTAGTATTATAAGATACATATTAGGGTCATCCAATAGGTATTTTATCTACTAATTTATTTATTAATTTATTTTACCATAGGCTACTTAATTCGTTTTTGTTTTTGTTTTGTTTTTTTTTTTGTTTTTTTTGTAATTTCCATTGAGTATGTCATTTCTTCTCAAACTATTTGGACACAGAAATTTTAAAACGAATTGTTCTGGTATTGGGTTTAACTTTAATATTTAAGTTAGATCAAGGATTAACATAAAGAGCGGGAAAGGGTTATTTACAATAATTTCCAAACACTAGTATTATTTTTTAAATGTAGCCTACTTTTGAAGAGTAGCTATAATGTATCTAAGATGGATAGATTTCGGACCTTTGGTCAGATGCATGAAGTGAATATTCGAATGTGTGTTATTTTCACCCTTGATTTAAAATTTAACTTAATTAGCCATTTTTTATTATTTAAATGTAATGGTGTATTACATTTTGAACTATTTAGGCTACATGTTGTGATATAAAGACCTGGCGCTTCATCTGTGAATTTTTTCACCATTTATGGTTTTCCACTTCATCTTCGTATTTTAATGGTGCAAAACAGTGTGATGAAATGCTAGAAGAACGTCTTATGAGTTTGAAGAAAAGAATCGTTTTATTAACTGCTTTTGGTTTGTCTTCTGACCAGTTTAACGACTTGGCAAATGTCAGTCCGTAATAGTCTACCACGGTAAAGCGTACCACTGAGTATTTCTCTGAAAACCAGAGAAAAACTAAGGTTTTTATTTAGATTTATACTGTTCATTTTTCCTTTATATATATATACAGTAAAAGTGGCAGATCTCAGTCTATATTTGGTACAAAATAAACAAAAATAAATAAAAGCTCAGTCGTAATCACTTAAGAACCGAGGTCCACTAGGCTTGAAGTTAAAGGTCCCAGTAATGAATCCTGGAGTTGATGTGGGTGTCCTTGCATGCCGTGTACCGACTGTGCGGCGCCGAGGCCGGTCATGGAATATGCGGACGCGCCGGGGTGGCTCATATTACCCTGGAGCAGGAGCACGGAGTTCTGGTCAGGACTCTGCGGGGGCGAGAATTCGTCCTCCGAGCTTGACATCAGGGACTTCCCGCCGTCCAGCGGTGACAGCTGGTTCTGTTTGTTAGCGCCCGTGTTGTTGTTTTCGCTGTTCTCTCTGTCAAAGATAAATGACATGAGGGTTACGACACATTTAACATTAGATACTGTAGATAAAATATGCTGTGTAAAATAGTATAAAGCCGTAGTCTTTTCAAATATAAATCTAATTTTGTCATGACGGATGACTATGCAAGAAGAAGAATAAATTCTCACACTAAAATTTAATATTTACTGAATGACCATCGAAATTAAACGAACAATTTCAATTTCATCTGAAAATATTTAGATTTTATAATTAAGTTTTCTTTTATTCTGACTGCTGACAATATAAAAATGCAAAAGAAATTGACAGGTAACGTTCTCCATCTGCTAACATATAAATTGTGTTTTTTAACACACAAAAAAGTGGTTTTATTCAAGTCAACAAATATTAGCTATATAACATGACTATTTTTAAGTGTTATATCAATCAGAAAGAGGTCCATAATGTAACAACTGTAAGTTTTTACACTGATGTTACGACGTTAATATTTTAAGGACTGACCAAAAGCAGCGCTCTTGGAATCAAACTACATGTCAACAATAGCATCATCAGCGCTGCACCAACAGCAGTCAGCTGTGAACCAAGTGGTATGAGGGGCTGAATTGGGTGTATAAAACGCATTTTCATTTTGTTGTGACTGAGCTTACCTTTCTTTTGCCTCCGCTGCACGATCCCTCTGCCGTCTGTTTTTAAACCAGTTGCTCACTTGGGTGGTGGTCAGCCCTGTGGCCTCAGCCAACTCCCTCTTTTCCCGAGGAGATGGATAGGGGTTGTGCGTGTACCACTCCCGCAGCACACCGCGGGATTTCTCTTTAAAACAGTAGCTGGTCTCCTCGCCGTCCCATATTGTGCGTGGCAGAGGAAATTTCCTCCGCACTCGGTATTTCCCCACCGCTCCCAGCGGTCGCCCCCTCAGCTTCTCAGCCTCAATGTAATGGGCCTTAAGCCACAACTGCTGCAGCTTCGGGTGGTTGTGCGGAGAGAACTGGTGACTCTCTAGTATCTTATAAAGTTCCCTGAAGTTTCCACGATGGAAGGCGACCACAGCCTTGGCTTTGAGGACGCTCTCGTTCTTGTGGAGATGGTCGCAGGCCGGAAGAGACCACAGAAAACGGCCGAGACGCTCAAGGTTCCCCCCTTGTTGCAGCACCTCACACACACACGCGACTTGCTCCTGAGTAAACCCGAAAGAAGGCAACATTGACATGACGTCTGACTCCCGCTACCAAACCGCTCTCCTCTAGATGCTATAAAGGAAGCGGAATGGGTGACACCCCGTTTGCCTTCGTTCAATGGGAGCGATTAGGTCGCTCGACAAGATTTTTTGGGGTTGGAGATGTCCTCTGCGCGCGCCGTGAAGTTTTGGGTGTTTGTTGAAGACAGTTTGTTCACTATCGACTCATGTCGCGCTAAAAGAGCACTGCGCGACTGCTGATTGGCTCTCCAGCTGCCCTATCCCCTGCAGCAGCAGTGCTGAGAGAACTCTGCTTCCATTTCCTCCCACGGGGACTCGGTGGTCTGAAACTGGATCCCCCGTCTCCAGTTCTACCTGAGGGAGCCGGGCACCTCGATACTAATCAATTATAGCAACTGTCTGAAGGCAGCGTTCATTTGGCAACGAAAGCCATTACAGTGCTTATATTTTATCCTCAAAGAATTTGAATACACAATATTATATTATATTAAGAAAACCGAGTCAAATGAACGGCATTATCTTCATTTATTAACGTATGAGGAAAAAGTCGTTCCTCAATTTCATATTAATATTAATTATACAATTCTCATCCGCAGCGAAGAATCATTGCGATCATCAGTTGATTGACTCTGCTTGGCTTGTGCCATTGTCAAGGGCACGCGCTCTGCGCACCGTCTAGATGCACGCGGAGATATTTGGAGTTCCATTAAAAACAATCAGCCTCTCGAGCTGGAGAGATAACATAATGCTAATCACTAGATAAGTAGCGCCCCCGGCTCTTCAAACTATTCGACCGAACGTGCAAGGCCAGTAGAATCCGTGAAATGGCGCTCAAAAATGCAAGATTGCATTAATTTACGAGGAAAAACTGAGCCAAATACGGTTAATATCGATAATTAACCGCTTCAAGTGCTGCTTATTTGAGTTCCACAAAATCGTTATGAAACAAAAAAATATTTTAAATCAAATTTTCCTATGCTGTTTTTCTGTTTTGATTTTCTGCTTTTACTTTTTTTTTTTTTTAACTTGAGCTCAGAACATCAAACATAGCCTGTAGCACTTAATGATTTGTATTCTTTAGGCTCAGAAGAAAATGCATTCTTTCCATCTCTTTCTTTCTAGTCCTCTCCCCTCTCTCTGTACAGTGAAATCTAAAACCGATGCATTAGTAAATGAGTTCTGTGTTCGTCGAGGTCTTTGCCATCCAGACGCTGTTTCAAGGCATAGATCGCGTTTCTTTATCTTCGTAGAAATCTGCAACCTGACACCGCGGCGACGCGAAACTCACAATCACTCACCCAGAATGGAGCACCTCTTTTAATTTAATTTGAGACGCGGCGTTCATTTTTAAGTCGCGCATGGGCCCGTTAATGTAGACTATAGCTACTTAAGGAGCCTCCACTGTTCCCTCTATATGGGGCTGAAATGATCTTGCAAGCTTCAAGACACTGGGATAAAACGAGGACTTAATCGGTTTTAGCAGCCAATCCGTACACCTGTGAAAACAACTTTTTGCCCACTGTCTCTGAAGGGTCAGAGGAGCAGGCTAATGAAAGCTGCCCCATCCATCTGTCCTGAGGGATCACCCAAGGCACAAAAAACTTTGCAAAATGTAAACGTTTACAATTTTCTGGGCTTACAATTTGTTTTCAAATGCAAAACAAATCATCGTTGTAGTACATTTTGTATTTTTAGAAGAATTTTTTTTGTGTAATTTGTTCACTTTAAGGTTTTAAAATAATTTCGTCTCCTTTTATAAAATTAAACAAGACCTTACCTACATAAACGTAGTGTTTTTAAATGCATATTCATTTTTCAACTTTCATATGAATGTAAGCTCTTGTAAATTATTTTGACTTCTGTAGACTATCACTTTATATCTCATTGGTTTAAATAAAGTTTCATAAGTTTGTAACGGTGGTTTCCCAATTCGTAACCAATTTTCCATTGCTGTATGTGACTGTAGACTTTATTGAATTTAACGACATTTAGGTCTATTCGTCAGCAGGGTCAAGTATCAGCTTCAGTGTAACAGCACACGGGCCTGTGATTGACGGCGCTCGGGTTGTCGTAATGTCTCCACCACATTGCCGCGCGCCCCCTCCTTAAACCTCAGAAATCGAAAGGCCGTGCCCGTTCTCAGGCCTTGATCATTTCAAGATGTGCTCTTTTATGGCCTAAAGGCGAGGGTTGGCAAGGTCGACACGAACTCCGGCACACATACCAATGGTAAACACACCATAAACTGCTTCCCTCAAAAAAATATTCACGGTAGGCTATACAATGAACAACAATGAGGTCATTCTCTTAAAGTAGGCTAGCTACGTTTCAGTCATGTCCATAACTCTCCATGCGTGTTAAACGGAATAGCTGAAATGTAAATTAATATATTATATCAGGTTGTTTGACGCAGAAATTTAGTTCGTAAACACGTTATTCTAGAGAACTAGTTGTAACATGCTGGCCTGTTCTAGTAGCCTATAATGCTATGTGAAAGGCTAAACATAAGTAGGCTAATCCAGTATTAGACAAAAACCTAGCCACGAATTAATTTAATAAGTAAAAAATAATAAAACAAGAAAATCCTAATTTTGGTCATTTGTAAGGAGAGAATCAAAGATTTGAAATGTAAAGTGACATTTACATTTAATTATTGAAGTCAAGGTATACTGGGTAAAATGACGTTGGGTAATGTAGGGCATATGCTCAATAATTTTATAACTGTATAAACATCTTCTTGGTTTATAAAAATGAAAACCTGATACAGAAATCCTTTAGCCTATATCATTTTATACGCAATGATCTTTGTAATTGTATTTTTTTTTTTTTTTGAGTTTTTTTTTTTTTTTTGAGTTTTTAAAGCTTAACGTACTGTACAAGAAAGACATTGTTTTTTTCCCCTTGTGGACATTATGAGAGATTGTGTGTGTGTGTGTGTGTGTGTGTGTGTGTGTGTTCATCTGCTGGGAGGCACAGCAGATTAATTACATTATTAATTCTTATGAAATAAGATATTTCTTTGATATTAGATATTTATACTTTTTTTAATAAAAGTGATTTTGTCATCTGTTTATAATGCCCAAACACTATTATGAAAAAAGGTGTTTTTTTTTAGGAAACATCATTTCTGTCACATCAATGACAATGATTAATGCATGCAGTTATTTCAGAAAGCTTCACTTGCTGTCTGCTCAGGAATGTGATAGAACAAGTTTTTTTTTTCATTTCTCTGGTATTTTAGAGTTGTATTTTAAAGCTTTTATGTGTGGTATCAAGTCTTTGGTTTCCTCATACCTCATACCATTCTTATACTTTGCTACTGCGGTAAAGTTTGCAAAGTCACAGCAGACCCAGGCCAGAAAGCTCTCAATACAGCATTTAAAACTAGCTTATGGGCATCCCTTACATTTAATGGACTATACATATTGAAGTAATTCTGCTGACCCCTGCTGGCTTGGATGTTCTAGTGATTTGCCAAAAGTTGATGATGATAATAATAATAATGATATATAATAAAATTATTATCATCCACTTTTGGCATTGATAACAATAGAAATATTTTAAATATTTATTTAATATATTTTAAAAAATATTATTAAATATTTTTATAATCCCTTTACTTGGAATGATAGGGTTTTTTTGTGTGAAAGTATTTGAAAGACCTCCATTCTCTAAAACACACAATGTTCACTCAGTGTTTTCATAAAACAAACATAGATTTTTGTTCTCAGATTTACAGAAGTGGTGGGTCTCAGACCCAGTTGCCCCTTGACCTCACATTAGCACAGTGTATAGTGCTGCGGTGCAGTGGGCACAAGGGTCCGGTTACATTGTGCTTCACAATCTGCTGTGCTTCACTAAATGCCACACTTTGAAACCTCCAGAAAAAGTCAGGGGTCAGGTTCTTTAATAAGCTCACTTCTGCAGGGTTTCTCACTTTTTTATGGCTTGTCCTTCCCAGGATTTATGAACATCTTCACTTTGTTTAAAAACATGACTACAGAAACATACTAAAAATTGGAATGTGAATCTGTTATTACTTTCTTCATATCTGCTGAACATATATGACTTTGATGTACAGTACTTTTCTCAAGATTTGTGGTTGACTTCATCCACACTGAGGGACCGTTCCTTGTACTTTACATTCTTCTGGTGAAACTGGAGATCGAATTAAAAGGAAGGTGTTTTTTGTTCTCTTCTGTGCCTTTTGTTATAAAAGATGAACCATCCCATTCACGGTACAAGGTGATGGAGTGATGTATTTTCTATTTAAATAATACAGAAAAGCAACATAACACCGCTTCCCATGAAACACATAGTCTGCCAAGGGGAAATTGGGGACATGAAACACACATGTCCCTCTTTTTTGCGCCCACCATTTCTTTGCTCAAAGCCCCAGACAATAGTGCTTTCTTACCCTTCAGTATTCCAGGAGGCGCCATCTGATACCTGGCAATCAGCTAATCTGGTGCCCTAGGCGACAGGGTCACCTTTGGGCAGGTAACAATAGATTCTTTACCCAATGTGCTTTTTTGTCTCCTCCTTTGTGCGAGGGAGCAAATCCTACCTGGGCGCCATTCAATTAGCGCTGACTCACACGGGCTGGTGCTGTGCGTCAAGAGAAGGAAATGTTCCCACGGCAGTAAACAGACATTGGACGTTCTGGCTCTTACTTTCATACTTTCTGGAACAATCAAAATTTGCATAAATACTAGTCTCATTAATACTAGTCTCTGCTGTTGTATTCTATTATGCGCCACCACTCTACAATGTGCGAGAACAGAGAATGTCCTTGTAAAATCTTGTTAATGGTATTAAGAACAGCGTATATATCTCTCATTACCCTTTCATAATCTACCAAACGATGAGCCTGCATTTTTGCCCTGAAGTCTTGGCCAAAAATCTATTCCTGCTAGATCATGTGAGGACGGTTCAGGAAATCTAATAAGGATATGTAACTTCTCCTCATATACTCTGGCTTTTTGGATGACCTTTACTTTGAGTAATGTCATGACAGGTACCATATGACACTTTAAGAGTGAGCGGGGCTTATTCAGCTGCCAGGTTTTGGCTAGAGATCACAGAGAACGCCCCTGGTGAGAACACAAGCTTGATCTCCACCATGCTGCATATGTGTACGTCCATGCATTAGTAATGTCTGAGATCACCGCCATCCATCCAGGGGGTCCAAGTTGTAGCCTGATCTGGTTAAATGGATAGTCTTGGATGACCGACATCTTGCCTGCCATTGGTTAAAAACATATAGCTGACTTACCTGGTGCTTCCAATAAGAGATGATTCATTGAAAGTGATGTCATTCCCTTTACTTATTGAATTATCAGGCTTAGGACTCTAATGTGAAACACCGGTGTCAGTAACATAGACAACCCTTGGATCATTCATTATATATGTACAAATATAAATATTTAATAGGGTGCAAGGGTTTAGGAAAAAATAGGTTTTTCAAGCAGGACTGACGTTTTAGGTTTTCTCATGGTTCTTGAAGTATGTACAGAGCTCAAGTTTGGTGTAAAGGTGCGGTCACATTAGTGAAATCTTAGCAAATTTCTGAGACAGAAAGGGACATTTGTCTATTTTCAATATTGTAGAGATGTATAAAGTACTGAAGTCTCTTTCAAACAAAGCAGCTTTCTGTTGGTCAATGTAGCGAATTTGCGTGACTAATTTGAACCTGTTGTGAATTCTGTGTGGGGAAACCTTTCACCCTCATGCAAAATTCCCAATTGTGGATTCCAATTGAAATTACTGCATTTTGCCCATGAAAATTTGCTGAACAGTAAATGTGACCGCACCTTAAGAATATTCATCTTGTCCTGCAAGGATCACAGAATTCAGCGCCGGGCATTTTTTAAAGATAAAGTAAATGACAACATATGCCCAAATCATTTTAAAACAGTCGGCAGACAAATCAAGAAAAACAAACACTCATACTTCGGTTATTTCTGAAAAATTCTACCAAACAAATGTCTTGTTGTCTAGCCTAGCTTCCTAGTATATTGACAGTTTATGAGGAAGGCACATGTGACCAGTTAACGGTCAAGATTATATACTTTAAAAAAAAAAACAAAGTCCACACTGGGATGCATAGAAAGAGGTGTATGTGTTTGAATCAAAAATTCTGTAACATAAAATTCCTCAAGACAAACATAACAAAATAACCTTTATCACATTTGCATTGTCACACTCAAAGAATTTAAATAAAAAAGTCCATAAACAACAACAAAAAAATCTGTGCTTCAGTAAAATCTTGTTAAATGAAAACAATCACTATAAAGCTGCAGTTTTTTTTTATTCAGAGCACATTCGTTTTGTGCTTTTTAATGGGTCTTTTCTTAGATTTTTTTGAGGTGCGAGTAAAGACACTGCAGCCAAATAATCTTCAAAAGGTCAGTGCATTGCCTGGTACATTCTGCAGTCCTCTTAGTGCAAGTTGGGATATCTGAGGACATGAAGGCACTGTTCGCATTTTATATCCATCGTTAGGGTTCATTTGAGAATGATTTGTGCTTACAGAGTCCGTAAGAGCACAATGCGGTGCGACAAAACCGGTCCAGCACGAGTGAAATGCTGCTCTTAATTGCTAATGACATCATCAGAGGTCACTTCCATCATCATCCATCTGTACAGTCTGCAGCTTGGCCAGCTCTTTCCCTTCCATGTCCAGATCCCCACAAACAACCCTGACTGGGCCTTCTCCTGCCCTTGAAGCAACCTGCAGGCTGTTGGGCAGCTGGACATCTTGAGACCTGTAATTTGAAGACAGGGCTACACTGTCTTCTTGGAGGCCACGTCCAGGTTGACTCAGAGCGTGATGTACCTCGGTGCTGGAGATGGCAGAGGTGACTGTGGCCGTTACGGTGGGATGAAGAGAACCACCAGTGGAGGAAGACGAAAGGAAAAGGGAGGCTGTGTAGCCCAAGTTGCTGCCTTGGTCCAAGGGTATTTCAGAAGGATAAGTGTAGCTTCCAGACACATCCAAAGGCTCCTGTTTCACAGTCTGGGTGTAGAGCAGGGTTTGGCTCGAGTGCTGGGAAGAGTCACTGACCACATTGCCCAAAGGAGCAGAGCCTGTATGGGGTATAAAAGAGAAAATGAAATCCAGTTCAGTAAATGTAGTAAGCTTCATAAATTATCAAATAGCCTATATGTGACACGCACGTGCTCTATCAATTTGAGCCGGAAGTTGCAGTGAGTTGTTTGTGGAGAAACGCGATTATATATATTGTTTTTGGTGTGTTTATATTGTTTGTAATTCTAAATTGTAATAAATATCGTTTTGGCGCTCTTTAATGTGTCATGGCAGATCGCTGTAGCCACATCAGTTCAAGCTGCAGCGCGAAGTGCACGTGAACTGATCATTTCTTCCGCTTTACCAGTTATATATGAAAGAAACATGAATGAACATAAGAAGGTATGCTAAAAGATACAATATAACTTGATGAAATCTATAATCTTCCGTGTAATTGCTCAATCAGTGTTTCAACCTTGGAAATACATCAAAAAAAAAAAAAAAAAACAGTTTGTGAACAACACGTCACTTGACGTGACATACCTTAAAGGGTTAATTCACCCAAAAATGAAAATAATGTTATTTATTACTCACCCTCATGCCGTTCCACACCCGTAAGACCTTCGTTAATCTTCGGAATGCAAATTAAGATATTTTTGTTGAAATCCGATGGCTCAGTGAGGCTTGCATAGCCAGCAATGACATTTCCTCTCTCAAGATCCATTAATGTACTAAAATCATATTTAAATCAGTTCATGTGAGTACAGTAGTTCAATATTAATATTATAAAGCAACGAGAATATTTTTGGTGTGGCAAAAACAAAAACAAAATAACAACTTATATAGTGATGGCCGATTTCAAAACACGGCTTCAGCAGTTCAGAGCGCCGAAGTCACGTGATTTCAGCAGTTTGCCGGTTTGACACACGATCCGAATCATGATTCGATACGCTGATTCATAACGCTCCGAAGCTTCATGAAGCAGTGTTTTGAAATCGGCCATCACTATATAAGTCACTATTTTGTTTTTTTGCCGCACCAAAAATATTCTCGTCGCTTTATAATATTAATATTGAACCACATGAACTGATTTAAATATGTTTTCAGTACATTAATGGATCTTGAGAGAGGAAATGTCATTGCTGGCTATGCAGGCCTCACTGAGCCATCGGATTTCAACAAAAATATCTTAATTTGTGTTCCGAAGATGAATGAAGGTCTTACAGGTGTGGAACAACATGAGGGTGAGTAATAAATGACATTATTTTCATTTTTGGGTGAACTAACACTTTAAGGCAAGTCATTCAGTGTTCACAGCTCATTAGTTAGCAAGAAAAAAATAATTTTTGAAAAGAGCATACATAATCTCCGATTTCATAATTGTATGTATGTTTGAATAAATCTAATTCTGTCAAAAATGTCAGTTTGTAATCTTTAGAGACCATTATCTCTAAAAGTGGACAGCTATGATTTTAATTATTATATTTTTTGTTATGTAGAATCATAATAATTACATCAGAAAATGCAGACTTTCCTTTTTCATTCAGTGCATAAAACTTTCAGGGTCAAAACGACTCTGAATGATGGAGTAGTTCACATTGTGCTGTGACTTCAAGGTAACCCCAAACACTTTGGCCGAATGGCCTGGACATCAACCCTCCCAGCTTAGTACAATGTTCTTTTCTTTTAGCTGGCAAAAGCTACAGCTCATAACAACTCAACTGAGAATGAATGAGAGACAAACGACAGAGCGTGAAGGTGTGATCTGTTTATCCAGATGAGACTCCTTTGTTGCTGTCTCAGGAGGTTCGCTTCTTTTTCTCTCTCTCTTTCTTTCTCGGTCATTCTTTCAGTACCTCTCTTCCTTATTTTCTTCAGAACTTTTCAAGTGAACTGTAAAATGAAACACCTTTTTCATTTTCTGTTTGCGGTTAGACTCGCTATGATTTCCTTGTAACTCTAGAATGTGGTTCTTGGCACATGTCTCTTGCAGTGACAGCCTCTGGCTTTTGGCCAGACACTTTTCTTCCATTAGGCTTGCACAAATGTCTGATAAATAATCACAGAGCCCAAACTCCTCCTCCCATCCCCCCCAACTCGCTCAATTTATGAAACTAGAACCAAAGTTTTCTACAAATTTTCTTTAGCTTCCCGCAGACATTGCTTGCGAGGGTGGGTTGTTATATAAAGGGGGTCAGGAACATATTTTTCTTCCTTCTGAAAATTTGCCTGTGACTTACTCAGTCCTCTTTTGACATCTTAAGCCACTATGGGACAGAAAATTATCTCACTAGTTTTGACTTCATAGACAAGAATGGCACTGCAAGGAATAATGTTTCTTTGTTTTTGTGAGGCACTGGAGATCAAACTTTGTGTTTTTATGAAGACATATTTTATTGAATTGCCTTGAAAATTATGGGCACAAGGAAACAGGGTTTTGGCTAAACAATTTTAATATCGTCTTTTTCTTGCTTGATCGTTTGGGCTCAACTGTTTTTATTCTAAATCAAAAGTTCAGCCAGGGGTGGGTTTGTTTTTATGTGGCTCGTAAACTGCATATTAAAGGATAAAACAGACGAGCGAGAGAGGAGCAGAATGCAGCTAGCCTTGCTGTTATTGATGTGGCCATAAAATATTCATGGAAAGAACCATTAGTGAGTGGTTAGGGCCATGAAGGGGAGGTGGGGACCGTGTTGAGAGGCCTGCGTTTGGTACGATCCTCTAGCCAGTTGACCTGGACCCCACATGCCTCTCACAATTTTACCCACAATACACTCCAACTGCCCGTGACCCACAAGGCTCTCTTGCGAAACCTCTGCTCTTTTGCATCTAGCTCTGCGGTCACTTTTGGCAAGCTTAATCGCATAAATGTTCAGTCTTAGTATTCTCCAAAGCGATGATGTAATTACTTTGGCTCTTATGAGCTCACTAGAAGTGCTCCGACTACTTTAGGTATTGTTGTTATTGTATCTTCAAAGACATATGCATGAGACGCAGAGGCGCAAATCAACCATTTTTAACTGGAAGAGGCAGGAAAACTTTATGTATATACACAATTAAAAGAGAGAGATTACCCAAAAATAAAATTCTGCCATCAATTACTCTTTCATGTTGTTCCAAACCTGAATGACAACAAAAGATGATTGTTTTTTGCCCACACAATAAAAGTTAATGGGATCCAAAACAATATTGGAGCCCACTGACTTTCACTGAATGCACAAAAAGACACTGAGACATTTCAAAATATGTTCTTTTGTGGTCTGCAGAAGAAAGTCATACAGATTTGTAATGACAGAATTTGTATTTTCGAGTGAAAACCCCTTTAAGCAATATATCTAATGAATAAGGTCCTCCTACCGTGAGTGGATGATGTTGAGGATGGTGGCAGCATTAGAGGAGGAAGACCCATGGTGGTTTCACTTCCTGGGAGATTGACCACACTGTAACTGCTGAGATGAAGGGCTCCTGAGGTAGTGGATGGCGTGGAGGGGGCCGAAGCAAAGGAGACCACTGAAGAAATGACTCCATCTTCAGCATTGGAAACTAGAGTCTGCATGGCATCTAGCTTTCCAGAGGCAGGTTCCATTGAGAACGGAGCATAAGACACAGAAGACCCACCTAATAGCCTCTCCTGACCGTGATGGGAGACCCTCTGGGGATCAAAGAAATGGCCACTTGTGGTGCCAAGTCCATTTAGGAGAGCATTGCTACTATGTGATTGAACGTAGCCTACTCCATTGATGTAGTGAGCATTCACGCTTGCTAGGTCGCCGTTAAAACTCATTCCTCCAGGTGCATGTGAAGGCATCTTGACTTCTCCAATTTGTTGGATGACGGTTGTTCCTCCATCCGAGTAAACTGTAGGGGGGGCTGTTCCATGTGCAACTGAGCTAGAAGAGCCGCTGGAGAGGGGACGTGGCGACAAGTCCTCCTGGCCTTTACTGGACTCGTCTTCTGTACTGTGATTCCCATCTGACTCGCTGAAAAAAAAAAAAAAAGATTAATTGTTTAAGAATTAGAATTTGTGTGTGTTTATCTGTTGTGTTGATGCTGAAAATTTGTTTTGCATGAGAAATTGCTTCTTTTTTTTTTTTTCCTACATAGTCATCCACCATTTGCACTCTTTTGAATTTGGTCTTTTCATTTTGAATTGTTGTAGTATACTTCAAATTTTCCAGAAAATTTAATAACAATACATTTAAAATGTTCATAATCGTTTCATAATGCCTTATGTGTAGTCAAAAAGGTATTTTTTCTAATTGATCTCTTTGTTTCTCTATTAATCAGCGAATTAAAAAATTCTGTAAAATTTCAAAATGAAAAAGTGTGCTGCTTTATCAGTAGCTGTATTTGCACTTGTGTAGATACTCTTTAGGAAATAGATTTATAAAACAATGGATCAACTTAAACACATTGAAATCACAAATAGGCTATAAAAGTCGACCTCTCCTGCTCTTCTAAAAACAGATCGCTATAATAAAAATCATTTTCTGTAAATATCTCAGTCATCATTTCTAAAGTGGACTTCTTGCCCCCAGGGGTCAAAAATAAGATAAAAGGATCTGAGCTCTTGGAGGCATTTGGTGGGTCTCTTTACAGACTATGACAGCTGCGGGTGCTTCGTTCAGAGTGACTCGAGCAAGCCGCATCTATACAAAGATCTTATTGACACGACAAACCGTTGATCTTTTCTGATCCAAAAGACTCCCATAAGGAGTTCATGGCCATCTTCGTTCAAACAATGAATAATTATCTTTGTCAGGGTGACAGTGCAACATCAAAGAAACGCTCACTGCAGACGCATACGGAAAAGCCTGACCTCCCTTATTTACGAGACTCAGGATTTATTATTTATGATAAAAGCAACATTTTGCGGGCGGAATGGTTGAGTTTTTTTCCACCGCAGCTTGAAACTCGGTGTCATACAATTAAGGTGCAAGCAAAAGTTTACAAATTCTGCCTCTTATCTGCCTCAAGCTGTGAAGAGGATTTCGGCCACGTCAGGAGATTGAGTGCAGATCCCTCTGACTGATTATCAGGGTGGGACAATGGCTTTAAAATCCAGAAACAAACATAGACAATGACTATGGTAATGTAATGGCTGATCATATCTAAAGTAAACCGATGGTCTGTTTTGGTTGTATTTGAAAGCAACTACATGTCTGTTAAAATGTTTGTCAGCTCTTTGTTTTGCTTATCCAATTAATGTGACCCTTTTAATTAAATCTGACCATTTATAAAATGTCTACATCGTTAGCTGAACCGACTATACTCAAAATATTGGTTTTACATGCCAAAGAAGAACTTATAAACAATTCTTCAAATGTTTTATTCTCCAATTCAATCATACGTAGGCCTACTTCAAAAATGTACTTTAAAATTGCTTTCAAAGGTTTCAGTGACGAATAGACTAATCTGAACAACTTATTATGCAACATCAAGAACTTTTTAATCTCCACAGTACAATATAGCCAACTCAAGGTCCATATATACAGCCAAAATGGCTTTGAATAAGAAAATGTTTCATTGATAAACCTATGTGACTTCAAAGAACCACTGAAGAACGTTTATTTTTAAGAGTGAACGCGTCACGGTCTCCACGTTCTTTAAAACTACACCTCATAGAAGCGCTCAAAGCTTCGTATTTCAAAACATTGGTGAAACGTGTCCTCCATTCGGTCTCGCGCATTCCATCATACTTTTCCCACTCTCTGTCAACGATTTAAATACTGCGTCCTACCTTTTTGACTGCGCCTCGGATGGATTTCTGTCTCTCTGCCTCCTGTTTTTGAACCAGTTGCTGACCTGCGTCAGAGAAAGTCCTGTCATTTTAGCCAGATTTCGTTTCTCGGCTGGAGACGGGTACCGGTTCCGCTTGTACATATCCTTCAGCGCGTTCCTAGACCTCTCTTTGAAACAATACACGGTCTCCTCTCCGTCCCAAATTGTCCGAGGCAGCGGATATTTCCTGCGTAAGCGATACTTGTCCACGGCACCCAGCGGTCTGCCCCGCGCCTTCTCCGCCTCGGTGTAGCGTGCCTTGTACCACATATCCTGCAGAGACGAGTGATTTGACGGACTGAAACTGTGGTTCTCCAAAATGCAGTAAAGCTCTTGGTAGCGGGCCTGGTGGAACGCGACTATCGCTTGAGCTTTCAGGATGCTCTCGTTCCCCTGCAGCAGGTCACTTTGCGGCAGTGACCAGAGAAACCTGGCCAGGCGCTCCACGTTCCCTCCCTGCAGCAGCGCTTCGCAAACGCACGCGACCTGCTCGGGGGAAAAGGCCAGGGAGGCCGGCGAGCAGTCCAAAAGTTCGGCATTCTCCATCGGCAACTCTGCGGGGTCCAGCACTGACAGCTTGACACTCCCACGATTCTCCCTCTTGATCTCATCGGCACTAATGACCTCGCTTGAGGAAGAAGACATTTTGAACGCGTCCTGATAAGTCACTCCTCTGGGTTTCAGGCAGCACATCAGGCGATCGGGTTTCGCCCCTCCATCCAAGCACGATCAGGTATCCGGCCGCTGTGTGGTGTGGATAAGATCTGGCGTCCCCCGTTCCACTACAAGTTTAACTCCACAGCCCACGTTGGAAAGGAGTCCAAGTCCTGAGCGCATTTTGATTCGCCGCTCTGGCCTTGCGGGGTGGAGCGACTGGGATGTGAAGACAAATGTTTGCGCTGGGAACGTCTGTCAAGCGTGCCATTTAGAACGCGGGTACCTGCGCAAGGTAATGCAGGCTGCACTACGTCCACACGCACACAATGCACGAGTTTTCACATTTTTATATGTACAAAATAGTTGATTCCTGTTCAGATTGTGTCATCACTGAATAGCAACTCTCAATAATTGCTATGAGGCCAAAACATGCCTTTTCTTGAAGAATGAGTAAAGTTGTAACATCATTTTAGAAATTAGCTTAATATGCGTTATCATTAGCCTACCCTCCGGAGGTGAGACGTTATAAGACTTACAGTACAAAAAAAAGATAATAAAAGTATAATTTCATGTCGTGATCTGTTAATGAATATTAAACCACTATCATCTGAATATATCTATATTTGCCACACACAAAGCACACACACAAAGTTTTTGTTATATAGTTGTTAGCCTGCTTTATGTATTTATATATTTTATTTGCTGTTAAATTAAAATATTTACTAAATATATACACTCTAAAAAAGATGGTTCTTTAAAGGTTCTTTACACGTAGTAGCAGTTCTATTTAGAACCGTAAGGCCCTGAAGAACCCTTTATATGCTGTAATGGTTCTTTGTGTTAGAGTTTAGGGTTCTTTATTCCCGCCTTTTTGTTTTTCAAATCTGTAACTGTCAAAGCCACCTCATTACTGATTTTCTGGAGCTCAACCATCAAAATACAAAGACTGTCAACACACTCTCAACAGGTAAATGATTTCTTTCTGAAGATGTCTGTAAATTTTAACTTTCAAATTGTAACTGGCTATTTTTAATCCAAATGTTAAAAATTGTTGTGAAAATTTTGATTACCACAATAAATTTATACACAAACTTTAAAACCCTGGTATTAGGTTGTAAACAAGATCACTCTTTGTACTTGACATTAACACATTTTTTAAGTTAATTTATATATTTACAAACTTGTTTAATTTACAGCAGATACATATGGGAATAGTAGGCTATATATCAAAGTTTGGGACACAGAAAGCAAAATAAATAAATAAATCTAAGTTGCAGAAATTGAAGCAAAATGTGCTACAACACTCCTCTATTTGACTTTTAGACAAATCTCTGAGCCAGTGCTTTGCTTTGTCATGCTCAGAATATGTTTACATTTATTTTGGAGAGATAGTGTATACCATTATTGTTGCTTCACCTTTAACAAAGAAATATGAAAATGAACTAAATGCAGTGCTATTTATTTATTTAGGTTGTATAAGAAACAGGCATTTTCTGAGTCTAAAATATTGCACTGTAACTTCCAACTGTTTATGTCTGTCCGTTTGTCAGACAGGCACTTTTTTCTTTTCTTCTTTTTTCAGTTTGTCATGCTGTTTACTGGAAACTGAAGGTCTGTATGGGAGCCAACAACCGCAACAGCTGACAGGAGGCCCCAGAAGCCTCCCACAAAAGCAAAGGGAAATTTGATGTGATTGCATCCCTAAAATTAAACCCAGCACAAACAGAATACCTGGCAGCAGCTCTGTGCACAACCCTGCATTCACATGCTCTATGGTATGAAGGTGGAATGAAGGTACGTATAGGTACTAGACTTTACTCTGTCCAGTGCTTAGAAGCCCATGCACGGGAAAGGCAGCAAACTATGTCTGGGATGTTCAGCCATATCAGGAATGGACTATGTAATGAAGAGAGCTGTCATGAAGTTGTGTTATGGTGCATTACAAACATAAGATAAGACCTCTATATAACCTTGGGAGCATTCAGCTGTAAAATGGCCACAGTGCTACCTTTATCCCTTAGATTCCCAGTTTAGATTAGAAGAAGTGTTGCCTGTTGTTGTGGGCATGGCTTTTGTTAGCAGATAATTGGTTTAAATTGTCTGTTAGAAACAATTAGAGACAATAGAGGATGATTTATAGTTTTTTCTTTGTTCTGCTGAATCATCGTCATATGCACTTTGTCAATCTTTACAAGGCTTGTTGATGGAAATATCAACTTTTATTTTCCTCATTTCTCTTTACAAGGATGTTATCTCTAATCAGGGTATGATGAAATGTTGTGATGTGAAGTGTTTCTTTACAATCCATTGTCAATGGAGCTTAATAGCCTGCACACATGCACATCCTGTGTGCACACTACTAAGTTTTATGTGATTTATGTCTTGCATGCTTTTTCACAGTTTAAAATGCTCCATTCCCATTGTTAGTTTCTGCTCACTAGCTGCTTGGGTGGCCTGTGAAGATTTCCCTGGTTGAATCAATGTGTAAGAGTGGGATGATAAGTTTGTCATAGGGGGCTGGGTGTTGGAATTCAGCAGAGAATTTCCTGCCAGTTAAAGTTCTCAATATACCTGGAGCTTCAGCAGATGATCCAAAACACATGCAACCAGATCCATCACAATGCTTCAGTCGACTGGCCAAAAGAGACCAAACACACACAGAGTGAGAAAGAGAAAGACAAAAGGAATGAAGGACACCCAAGGCCTTTTCTCTGAAATGTTCATTCATCCATTCATCCATTCATTTTTGTTTGTTATTGTTTTGTATTTATTTTATAATTTTTATCCCAGATTGTTCAAATTTCAAAGTACTCTGAGGTGGTTTAGACAAGTTCATAATTTATATATGATGAATAATTTATTATAATGAATAACTGTTGTTATTCATTCATTCATTTAGAGTCATTAATGTACTTGTTTGTAGATAAATTATCGTAGTTGGATATTTTTATAAATAATATACCAGATTGATCAAAATGTCAAAGCTTTTAGGGGATTTAGATATGCTCATCATTCATTGACTTTTTATGTCTTGATATCAAGGTATAGAGAGTGGATCACTATTTCTCCAAAATATGGTCACCACCCGCTGTCTGTTTCATTGCTTGTGGCATCTCCACATGTCCAACAACTATGGCCATGAATGAATCCTTTGTGGAACTGCAACTGCACAGAAGCAACCCACCCAACCCTTTTGCAACCTCCATCCTTCCCTCCATATGTTCCCAATACATCTAAACCTGTGGCCTGGGGGGCTACCACTAAACACCTGCCCCTGTCCGGGCTACAATGGGGGCTATTCTTCATGATGGATGGACAAGCTAACACTGATGAAGACTTAGGAACATCAGCAAGATAGGAGGGAGTGGGATATATGTCCTTTTCATATAATGTTTCTGAAGGTGATGGTCTATGAGAGTGCTGATGTGTGCAATTGAATGAGCGTGTGTTTGTCTATGTGCTTTGTGCATCTGTTTGTGCACGTCTTTCTTTGGTTTCCCCCATGTCTGGTTTTACCAGTCTTACAAAGGGGATTTTTTTTTTTCAGTTTGTTCGCACCGCGCTCTGAGTTGTTATCTGTTAGATCAGCGCATGCTAAATGTAGGATAAAATGCCCTTGATTTGACTGTAATGCTGAGTTTCGGATGGAATGTAAGCAAAACGAGTCAGCGCAAGCATTTTTTTATTTCTTTTGACAGAGGTTTGGCACAGAGTCTTTAGACATGCTTGTCTTTACAAATGATCAATTTATCTTGGTTCGCAGTTTGAACTGAGTTCAGCTTACTCACTTCACCAGAAATTACCTCATCATCATGGCTGTAAGTTTACAGTTGAGCGTTCCGATGGTTTGATGAAAATGCCAGGTTGAACAGCCTACGGTGCTGTGATGCGGTCGCTGGATGTTTTGCGTTCTTCACTCCAAGGAAGTAATGGATAATTATATCGTTTTAATAATCGTAATAATTCCACGAGAATAGGGAAGTCCACACCACAGCTATAATAATAATTACACGGAGAAACTATATCGCTGGAATCACTGTAAGAATTTTTTTTTCTCCAGCTGATGAACGATAAAAACATTGACAGCCAATCAAAATCCACACAACTTTAAACAGCTCGAGCACTTAAAGCAGCAGACACAACAAACAGAGCGTTATCGTGCGTTGGTGTGGACGCTAATACAGTTATCGTTATAATTATCTGATTATACAATGATCGTCCTGATATGAACAGGTCTTAAAGGGTTAGTTCACCCAAAAATAAAATTTCTATCATTTATTACTCACCCTCATGTCGTTCCACACCAATAAGACCTTGATTCATCTTCGGAACACAAATTAAGATGTTTTTGATGAAATCCGAGAGGTTTTTTTAATCTCCCATAGAAAGCAAAGAAATTAGGCTACCACATTCATGGTCCAAAGAAGTAGGCTAGTGAAGACATCGTTAAAATAGTCAACGTGACTACAGTGGTTCAATCTTAATGTTATAAAGTGACGAGAATACTTTTTGTGCGCAAAAACAAAACAAAAATAACTTTATTCAGTAATTTCATCTCTACCCTGTCAGTCTCCTACGCAGTTGACGCAGTGCAGCACTTCCGTGTTTACGTGCGAACGCTTGCTCAGCATTGGCCGACGCTGTTCACGTGAGCAGCATGATGTATGCGTGTGATACTGAAGCAGGAGCCGTCCAATAATGAGTCATCGTTCTGACGTAGAACACAGAAGCTCTGCAATGTGTCTTCAATGTAAACTGAGTCACGTATTAACAATGTCTTTACTACTTTTCTGGACATTGAATGTGGTAATTTCGTTGCTTTCTATGGGAGATTAAAAAAAAACAACCTCTTGGATATCATCAAAAATATTTGTGTTCTGAAGATGAACGAAGGTCTTACGGGTTTAAAACGACATGAGTAATTAATGACAAAATTTTCATTTTTGGGTGAACTAACCATTTAAAGGGATAGGCCTAGTTAACCCAAAAATGGAAATTCTGTCATAATTTTCTCACCCTAAAGTTGTTCCAAACCTGTATGAACTTCTTTCTTCTGCTGAACACAAAAGACTGTATTTTAAAGAAAATGGGTAGCCAAACAGTTAATGTCCACAGTATGGAAAAAAAATACTATGGAAGTCAGTGGGGCCCGTCTTTGCTTACCAACATTCTTCAAAATATCTTCTTTTGTGTTCAGCAGAAGAAAGAAATTCATACAGGTTTGGAACAACTTTAGGGTGAGTAAATAATGACAGAATTGTCATTTTTGGGTGAATATCCCTTTCAGAGTGTGCATGGTATGTGCATTAGCAGGATGTTTGCATTAGTGTGTGCCTATATGCTTAGGACCTGTTCAATGGGTAACTCTGACAGACAGGGAAATAAACAGAAACTTGGAATGCCACAGGGGTAAACACATTCATTTAAGATGAGACACCCCACTACAGACACTTTCTTCACCTTTGTCTTGTTGTCAAGGTGATGATGGCCATTATTTTTGAAGACTGATTGCTCGGTATCAAATATATTGTGTAGGCGTTTATGTAGGTGTTACATTTTCTATTCCTTTAATTGAGTTGTAAAGAAAAAAAGTGTCTTGTCAAATGCTGCAGGTAAACTGTCATCTTAATGCTCTGACCTCTGGGCCTGTGCAACAGGCATACATCTAGTTGTCACTGCTGGAGGGAAAAATGATTTTAGCCTTCTGAGAATGATTGACAGTGGAACAAACCATAGCCTTGAAGAATGTGCTTTTTGTTTCAGTCAAATTACCTTTTAGGTTGTTGCAGTTTATCAACAGCTAATCTTGCATTATATATAGAGTTAAGAGTCTTGCTGCTTTTTGGCAAGAGTCCTGCTGTCTGTCATCACTTAATATATATAATTAAATGCATTTTCAACTGCCTTATCTGCAAATAGAAAGGTGTGAAGTTGGAGGTCAAACAAAAACCATTGTTGTGAGTTAGTGAAAAGGGAAAATCACTTTAATCAGTCCTACAGTGTTCAGCCATATCGTATTCCACCAATGAATATGAACTACTTCAGATGAGATGTTAAGATTATGTCTTTGGACACGGTAATTACATACATTGACATACGTTCATTGTTAAGTTCAGTGATTTTTTCCCCCTGTTACTTATGGCAACAAATGAAGCTGAAATATTAAAATGACAAATATGACACTTGTATTGTAATGTCTGTGTCATCTGTGATGACTGTGCAGTATTTTGTATTGCCAACAAATCTTCCATTCCCAGGCTTCTCTGTCCAGGGTGTGTCTTAACCTTGTGTACTGTCAACAACGGAGGAGGGTCACACACACACACACACACACACACACATTGGGTTTTCACATTGAGTTTTCACTTTCCATAAACAAAATGATTTTTATACTGTACATTCTATCCCTACCCCTAAACCTACCCATCACAAAAAAACTTTCTGCATTTTTACATTTTCAAAAAAACAACAACAACAACAACAACAACAAAAAACATAATTTTGTATGATTTATAAGCCTTATTGTCCTCATGTGGACCACAAAAAATGTTCCTTCTAGGTCAAAAATTACTGATATTACTACACACACACACCTATTCAATACTGACCCTGCCACTCACACACACACACACACACACACACACACACACCTTTACACCTTCACAATGGATAACGGCCACTCTGAGGTTTTGTTGTTTTTTGTAATTACTTCTAAACAGTGTTGCTCAGTGAGGGAGCTTAAACACGTGGAGTGGACATTGTCTTAGTCTGTGTTTGAGAATCTAATGTTTTGCTGACATACAGGCTTTAAAAAGACAGAATATTATAGATGAAGTGAATGAGGTGAGAAGAACCAAAAAAAAAAGTGAATAGTCAAGGTAAAAGTGCTCTTTCACTTTCATTATATTTATCAGGAAAGACCTCTGAAAATTCATTAAAGCAATAAGCTCAGACAGTAGTTTTCCTTCTAGCCCCATCAATGTGGGAAATGTCTTGTCTTATCTTATCAGCAGTTGACTATCTCTTTCTCCCTGAGCTTTGCAATGTTTGCATAGGGGCTGCTGTGGAGAGCTTGCAGGTGTGAAGTCTGCCCTGTCAGGGCTTTAGCTCCTGGCATAGCTGGCTCCCTTTGCTGTATTGTTTATGTGACCCACCCTCTGGCATCTTTCCACCTTTCACAGGTATTTCTCCCCATCAAACATGTCATTATCAGGTATTATTACTAAAGAAATGCTTAAGAAAATGTGGTTTTTTTTGGCCTCTGTCTTCTCCCCTGAGGAGAGGAACTCAAATATAGAATAATCCATATCTCTCATTTTGCAACATTTTGACACCGAAAAGATTTAATGAAAGGCAAATTAGGTCTTCTGTCCTCATGATGTATAAGAAGATATAATTAAACAGGCACATCAATCCAAATAGTTTTACATAACATAACATCAGACTTGTATTTCAGGTTGATCTTTGAAGGGAAGACAAACACTTCTGTCTTAACTCTAGTCAGTCATGTAGTGATCAAACCCACATTAAAAGGTAGTTATGGATGAGTGCCTGCATGCTCCCCATGAGGATGATTACTCTTTACCAGTCTGCTACATGTTTACATAAGCAAAGCAGGCCTGCTGTTTGACAGAGCCTCCTATGGTGATAATATTGACTAAAGGGGAGTTCTACTTAATTTGTTCCTCAGAGCACCTTTGGTTTGGTTTCAGTGTTACCAAGTCTGCGGTTTTCCTGTGGAATGGGCTACTTTTACACTGTCGCAGTGGGTTGCTTGTTAGTCCACTGGTTGAAGTGATTTTGAATAGCAATTGGTCTGGTTTTGTTACGCAACCCTGTTTGGTACTAAACTATGTGCACCTGTGAACTCTACCATCGGGACCGAGATGGGTTTTGTGCATGTTGCCCAGTTGGGACCCACGGCAAGTGCAATCCTGCATGAAATCCATGTGGGCAATTGGCATGGAGCCATTATGGAACCTGCGGACAATCCTATATAGGGCCCAGTTTTCCAGCCCATTTCATACCCATATGAGCCACACACACGTGTTGGCTGGGTAACAGCAAATCAGCAGCTGATTGATTGGGGAGGTTTTTTGTTCAAACGTTTGGGATAGGTAAGATATTTTCATGTTTTTGAAAGAAGTTTCTTACCAAGGTTGCATTTATTTAAGCAATACAGTAAAACAGTAATATTGTAAATATTAGAATTTAATTAATTTTATTATATATGTATTTATATATGTATTTATATTTATATATATAATTATTTATTATATTATTCTTTATTATTTATTTATTTTTATTTTAATATGTTTTAAAATTTATTTATTCATTCTATAAATTGTTCCGCTGATTTGGTGCTCAAGAAACATTTCTTATTATTATCAATGTTAAAAACAGCTGTGCTGCTTAATATTTTTTGTGGGAACAGCACCCTTTTTTCAGGATTCTTTGATGAATAGAAAGTTCAAAAGAACAGCACTTATTTGAAATAGATCTTTTCTAACATTATAAATTGAATGTATCCTAGCTAAAATCTTACTGACCCCAAACTTTTGAAAGGTTTATATATATAATTTTATATATATTTTATATATATATATATATATATATATATAAAATTATAATTATTATTATTATTATGACTATTATTACTATTACTCATTTTTACGGTTAGGGATTGAAATAAACTCCTAAATCTAATTATTAAACTTTAATGCATAACTCGTCCTGCTATTACTTTTTTAAGTTGTTAGATGTACACATTTTGCCTGATTAATTATAAGCATTTAGAAACCACCAAGCACACCTTAGCAACACCCTGGTAACCACAGAGAAAACTCTAGTGACCACATAGCAACATTCTAGTAAGCACCACTGTAAAAAAAAATACAAAAAACGTAAAATAACAGAAAAGGTACTGGCAGCTCATTACCCGGACATTATCCAGTAATTTTACAGATTTTAATTTTAATTTTACGGACAGTAATTTTAGGGTTAATTTCCATTAACCCTAAAACACAATGCATTGAAGTTCAAAATTCAAAATACAGGCGAAACACCTGTAAAAAATAAATATGGAAAATTCTCTCAAATTAATACAGTACATTATGCCCTATTTTTAAGGGGTTTTTTTAGAGTGCAAAGTATCAAATATTAAAACAACAACAACCCCATAATAACTCCCTGGCAACCACCCACAACACATTGCGGTACACTTTTGCATTGGCATGCACCACTTGCATTTTCTTCAGAAGTTTTAAAAATCGAGTTATTTTTGCAGTGCCATTTGGTGTTGTTGTAATGATGTGGAAATTAGGCACTGCACCTTTAAGCTTTGCTTGTGTTTCTAGAAAGGGTCCAAGTGGCATTGTTTTTGTAAAAATAGTTGCTGCAGCATTTAACGGATAATGCAGACAACCCCAAACACACGCACGAACAGACTTACACAACAACCTACCTTAATAACCTCACCGAATTCCTCTTTTAAAGGTCATGTTATGTTCTCATGACAACCTTAATCTGGCCTGCTCATTTGTCTGTGATCAATATTATTCTCCAGAAGGATGAGAAATGGTCATTAGAGAACTGGGGAGTGCTCTCTTGCCATTACTATTGGCCATTATCTCTGCCTCCAGTACTTTAGCCTCTCTCTCTCTCTCTCTCTCTCACACACACACACACACACACACACTCACAGACTCACACTTTTCTTTACTTCGGCATGTTTTTTTCTGTCAGATTTTTATAAGCCAGCTGCAGGGGACCTACATCGGCTCATCATAAATCACCCAGCGTATTACAGTGTGAATATGGAACTTGAACCGTAGATGTGGCCAGTGCAGCTGGCCACATCTACAGTCCATTACTCGGCTGTTTATTATACAGGGACAACACTTGTCCTTCGATAAGAGTCAAAAAGAATAGTTAGTTGTTCATGTTTTTTTGTACGGATGTTATGAACAAGTGTGTGTGTGTGCGTTTTTGTGATTTATGAGGACACAAATTTGTATAATGACATGGGTATTACACTGGTATTACGACGTAAACATGAAATATGAGGACATTTCATGAGTCCTCATATTTAAAATAGCTTTAAAAACATACTAAACAATGTTTTATTAAAAATGTAAAAGTGCAGGATGTTTTCTGTGATGGGTAGGTTTAGGGTTAGGGGTAGTGTAGGGGATAGAATGCCTATGGAATGTCCTCACTTTGATAGCAAAACAAACCTGTGTGTGTGTGTGTGTGTGTGTGTGTGTGTGTGTGTGTGTGTGTGTGTGTGTCAGGATTTACCCTTGCCAAATCAATGCTGTAAGTTTTAAGCCTGCATTATAGAAGTAGAAAGCCATTATGTTTATATAGTCATATGCAATTTATTCACATCAATAAGTGGTGCAAAATGTATTTATATTATGAGTGCCCTGACTCATATATTCTGATTTGCTGAGATCTGATTTTCGCTGTGTGAGTGAATGTTTTCCTCACACATATCTTGGCAGTAGGCACCATATGGTGTATTAAGGGAGAAACAAAAAACTCATGAGGATTGTGAGAGTTTGCAGTGCAGTTCCTCAAACCTGAGTTAAACCTCAAATTCTGACAGCAAGAGAGAGAGAGAGAAAGAAAAAAAAACAGTGTGCGTTCTTGCTCTTGTTGCTGTTGGCACAACGTAAGAAAATGACTTCATCTCGGAGAGACGCAGATTTCTCAGCACTAACTGTCAATCAGGAAAACATTCCAAAGACATTTTCCCCTTTTCGGGTTAATTGGTGGGATACCCAGAAGATTTTCTGTTCATTTGTTTTACCAAGGAGCAGTTGTCGGGAAATCATCTCTCATCATCAGAGGAAGAAGAGAAGGACAGCAGTGATGAGTGTTTAGTGCGCTCCCACCCTCTCTCCAAGCAACAGCAACATGACGACAAAGCAGGAAGTTCAGCCTTCACCCTCCCTTCTTATGGACCTTTGGGAATCTGAGTGGTTGGAAAAGGTCATGATTAATAATTTAATGTTTATTAGTTTAGCTAACGCCCTTGCTTCACTAACAGGGGGAGTCTCAAGTGGCTAAACTCTCTGTTTAGGACCCATATGATACATCGTTAGACCATGTTTTCATGAGATTTTTTTTTTTAATATTAACAACTTTAGTCTACTGGGCTGTAAATGCTTACAGTATGTGTATGGGGAAACTACTCAACTAAGAGGGAATGTTATTAACAAAGTTATTTTTTATAACTTAAAGGGATAGTTCACCCAAAAATTAAAATAATGCCATTTAGTACTCACCCTCATGTCGTTCCACACCCATAAGGCCTTCATTCATCTTCGGAACACAAATTAAGATATTTTTGATTAAATCCGATGGCTCAGTGAGGCCTGCATTCAAAGCAATGACATTTCCTCTCTCAAAATCCATAAAGCTACTAAAAACATATTTAAAACAGTTCATGCGAGTTCAGTAGTTCTACCTTAATATTATAAAGCAACGAGAATATTTTTGTGCGGCAAAAAAAACTAAATAACGACTTTTCAACAATATAGTGTTGGGCCAATTTCAAAACACTGCTTCGGAGCTTTGCGAATCGAATCAGTGACTTGGAGCACCAAAGTCACGTGATTTCAGCAGTTTAGCCATTTGATAGGAGATCGGAGTCACTGATTCGATTCATAAAGCTCCGAAGTAGTGTTTTAAAATTGGCCCATCACTATATTGTTGAAAAGTCGTTTTGTTTTTTGGCGCACAAAAAGTATTCTCGTCGCTTTATAATATTAAGGTAGAACTACTAAACTCGCATGAACTGTTTTAAATATGTTTTTACTACCTTTATGGATCTTGAGAGAGGAAATGTCATTGCTTTGAATGCAGGCCTGTGGAACGAGGGTGAGTAATAAATGACTTTATTTTCATTTTTGGGTGAACTAACCCTTTAATTAGCAAAACGTTCTTTGAACATATTTTTGTTAGCTGGGTAAGTGTTGTAACAGATATATCATACAAATTCATTTGACCTTTTTGTGTGTTCTGAATCTGATTTTCTTCTTTTTTCAACCGTTCAACCAGTTATCCTGAGTGCTTTCATCTGTTTCCTTCTAGAATAAAGTCCCTTTCAGTGTTTTCCCTCCTAGTATATTGCACTCAACACAGCTGGGAACTCCTAGATCAAGTTTCATACCAAAGCATCACGAGCTCAACACTACTGATTCTTAAAAGGGAGGTGTTTGCACTGACAGCAATTTGCATTGACAAAGCAACCGATGTGATCCGGTGATTTCTGGTGACATGATGTGGGTGTGTCCAGCGATGCGACAAAGTTAAGAAAAGTTTACCTTCATGTAAATAAAACTTTTTGCAGCGACTAGCAATGGGAGTGAATTCAGTGGTGCTCACACTATCTCCTTTCAGTCATTACCTGCTCTTTATGATTTGTATAATTACTGCACATCACATTCAGTGATATAACCCCCCCAAAAATCTGTAGAAAACCCTGTCAAAAAACTCCATATAGACAAAAATACAAAACCAATGGGAATGGAAACTTGGTGGTTATCAACATTCTTCAAAATATCTTCCTGGTCTCAATCTTCTCAGTCATATCAGGTTGGGAACAACATTAGGGTGAGTAAATAATGACAGAATTTTCATTTTTGGGTGAACTATCCCTTTAATTTGTGCCTACAGGTTAACCAATCACACTTCTGTCAGGACCACTGTCATCAAAGAAGATTCTAGTAGGCTATATGGCATGTGGAGGATGCTGTGGGTAGCGGATCATTTATAGTCTTTTCTCACAGCAGCTGCAATAATTAAACTTATCATTTTGATGGCAGATTGTAATCCAGAAAGGTCCAAATGACAATCATCAGTGACAACTAGAGATTCACCCGTAGACAAAAGCAAAAGTCTTCGGACTGCGGAGTGGCTACAGAAATTGAAATCTACAGGTAACGCTAATACACACTAAATACACATAGTCACGCAGTGCTGATGTTGTTAACATTAACAATTTGAGAACAAAGTATAACAATAATAAAAATTTGCAAGGTTTGACGTGATCTGAGCTATGAGATTGTTAGATTTAATCACCATTGGCAGCATGATTTATTGTAATGCTTTTTTTCTCAGTTGGTCAGAACAAAAGTGGCAGTTACTTACTTGTTCAGAAGACATTTTCCGGTGAAAATTCTTATTTTGGTCATACTTCCAAGATGTAGAATCTGTGATTCCGCAGTACAGTATCCACACCGATGTGGTGACTGATAGCAAACATTAGATTCATCCGCGCTGAGGAGCCGTGCCGATGCACAACCCATGTAAAGATGATAATTCCGCAAATAACTGCAATTGCAGGTTTCAAACAGAGATGGCGACAAAGAGGCAAAACTTACAGACTGCAGTTTTAATGTAACAACATAATTCAAAAATAAGTCTGATTCGAGGAGGTATATCAGAATCCAAGTCCTGACTGGATGAGAGGAGGAGCTGGGGATGGAGGAAGCTCCTGAGCAATGTGATAAAGCTGCTGATAAACCTTAAATATAGGGATGCTGTGAAAGGTGTCGTATTCCTATAGATAGATGTGGATCAGCTGATGTGAGCTTAAATGTGACCTGCCAGAACTCACAATATCAGAAACATGGCTTCCTTACTTGAGCAAACTTTTTATCTCAAAAGACATAGAAAGTTATTTAATTTGTATCATCAAGTACCAAGTTTAAAAGTTACAAATTTCAAGGTTGTTTTAGGATAGCTGCTGGGTTTTGTCTATTTGTCCTGATGTAAAGACTATTATTCTCTCCATCTGTCAGTTGTCAAGTCAGTGCTTATAGGCACAGCAAACTTGAGCAGGCATGCAGTCCAGTCAGATAACGGTTTCATTTGCCTCATTTTTAATTATTTCATATATATATTAACAACTAGAAAGAAAAGGTATAATCCTTCATATAGAATATATTGTACATATTTACATATTCCCTCATATATACAAGAATAATAAGCAGCACAACTGTTTTCAACATTGATTATAGTGAGAAATGTTTCTGAGCACAAAAATCAGCATATTAGAATGATTTCTGAAGGATCATGTAACACTGAAGATTGGAGTAATGGCTGCTAAAAAAATCATCTTTGCAATCACATGAATAAATTAAAATATAATATATATTATAAAATATATTAAAATAGAAAACAGTTGTCTTAAATTCTAATAATATTTCATAATATTACCGTTTTTACTAGCATAAGAGACTTCTTTCAAAAACATAAACAAATATTATGTTTGTCTTGGTTTGTATTTCCATATGTGCATTGTCTTTATGCAGTGTCAGCTCTCACTTAAGTACCCAATCTAAATTAAACAGTCACACAAACAACAGGACAGGACACTCTGTGTTGTGACACACACGTACACAGAGAGGTCTGAAAACAGAGCTGTGTGAGGAATGTTGGGGGTGTTGAGGGGTGGGCAGAGGAGAAGTTGATTGGTGTGGGCAGCTGAGATTTGTCCCCCAGCTGTAATGACAGATTACTCAGCAGGTGTGCCACTCATCCTTCACAGTAGAGCCAACACAAGTGCTGGACTACACAACTCAGCTTTCAGACACTTTTCCGGTTCTGCATGCAATATATGTACACAAACATATTGCACACATGCATACGAGTGTGTATGAGTGAGTGTGTGTGTGTGTGTGTGTGTGTGTGTGCGTGTGCGTGTGTGTGTGTGTGTGTGAGTGAGTGAGCCCTGTGATGTACCACCTGTGGCCTAAGACTCTGGGATAGACTCCAGCATCCTGACAACGCTGTAGAGGATAAGGCTGTTTGGAAAATGGGTGGATGGATATAATATATGTGAACCGTGCTGGCAAAATGAGTCACAATGAGCAAATAATTATTGTTATTTTTACAATCTCTATTAAAAAAAACCTTCAAAATGATGTATGATTTGTTTGTTAAAAATCGAGTTAAAGTTTTCTGAAGGTTCCAAAACAAAATCACCTAACAACCACACCTTAAAATCCCTGTTAATAACACCTAATTTGGCACACACCTCGTCAAAATCAAATATCTATAGGAAAATATATATATTCAACTTTTTTTTTTCAATAGGCCTATTTTACTTCAATATTTTGAAGTACTGTAATTCTGTTTATACGTGTATATCGGGATCGCACGCTATCGTGCTTACACTTCGGATCTGTCAGTCAAAGACTGATTTGTTTACATCAGCGTGAGTTTGAAAATCACATTTCATTGGTTCATGCCATCAAAAATTCGTTATGAATATTCACAAAGTTGGAATGCTGCACTTTAAAACGATACCAAACTTGGACTAATGAGGAAGTTGCTGAAGGTGAAGCACAAGTGGTGAAGTGAGCAGAGAAAACGTCTCGGGTTACTTGTGTAACCCTGGTTCCCTGAATAGGGAACGAGACGCTACGTCATATGACGTTATATGACGTAGCGTCGACAGTTCCCATGAAAGGGAACGTCTCGGGTTACTTGTGTAACCCTGGTTCCCTGAATAGGGAACGAGACGCTACGTCATATAACGTAGCGTCGACAGTTCCCATGAAAGGGAAACTGCATTTTCATGGACAAATGAATACGCCTTTCAGAAAACATACAAATAAAGATACTTTTAGATGTGTAATTGCTATTTGAAGCATTTGGATCACTAGATAAGTACTTAATGAACTCATTTTTGTGAAAACCTTAAATTCGGCCAAAATCAACATGTTTTACTTGTTTTGCCTGTAGCTCGTAATTAGCACGTGCGCATTCCGACTCATTTTGCCAGCATGAGTCACATATGTTTAATATGTATTTTTATAATATATATACTTCAGATTTCAGACTTCTTCTGCAGGTTACATTGTTACACCAATATGTGGCAACATGTGACTGTCTTTATGAGTGAGTCACTGAATAATTCACTCAACCGATTTGGTCAAAATCATAGATGCTTTCAGGAACAAAACAAGATGGCACCCTAAGCCCTCACAGTCTTCCTCCGTAAAAAGGGTGGTCGTGAGCACCCTTCTGAAATTTAAAATGTCAGATGGGATACCCTTTACAGTCTTGTGGACTTAACAGAAACGCGGCATCCATTTTAAGTCTGCAAGACTGCATATGATCTGTTTCTTTTTGCACAGGGCCCTAAACAGTGGGTTACTGAATCATTCATTAATTCACTTTTGTCATTCAGGAACAACAGTGTGTTGCTTGGAGCCATGTTTTTTCTTCTGTTGCATCATTTGAAACTATTTTTTGTTTGTGCAGCAAAAATAGACAAAGTAACTGGCAACACTGTATGTGATATGTCCAATATTATTACATCCGATATCAGCTTCTTGTTAATTGAACTGTTGTATGAAAGCATTATCATACTCAAAGCAGCAAGGTTATATATACATATACATATATCTTAGCCATGGGTTCATCAGTTCATCAGTTTATCACCTTTAATTTCAGTCAAGCACATTTACTGATTGTGGTTGTGGTTCTGCTTGAGACACAAGTATTCAATAGAGGGAAAATTCAAGCTTATTTCTTCATGCAGACCTGCATTTGTGTATGTGTGTCTGGACTCTCTCCAGCCCCTCATATACCCATTACAGCCCCTTCAGTCTGTCACACTTTCGTTTGATGGCTCTTTACAGCAGGGCGGGCTTATGCCACAGGGGGGAACTCAGCCTTTGATAGTCTTTATGCAGAACACATGTGGGACAGAACCTGAAGCAGCCCTGCTGAGAAGACCTGGCCCCCAAAAGTCACCCTCGTGTTCATCACTTCTCATCAGTCACTCACAGGCCCCCATCTTTATTCTCAACACTTTCCTTTCAATCACAACCTACATCCCTCTGTTTTAAGGCCATAAGGATTTTTAAAAGGCATATAATTACATTTTTGCATGATATTATGTGAAATAATTTAGAAAATAATCGTTTGTGGATCATATTGGCTGCGCTTTAAGAGCGAGGCAAGTGGTACTCAGAGCTGCGAATTGCTAATTATCTCAGCAAGAGATCTGTATTCCCTCAGCATGGCATTCCAGCAGGACTCAGCCTCACTGCAGTGGGATTATATGGATGAGTGGGAGGGAATGTCTCCACAATAGGATTAGATTGATTTGTATCTTCATTATGTCCCTAATGGAGCTTTAGAGTGTGTCTGCTAATGTGGGGCCAGCCTACGTACTCTCTTTGTTTGAGTAAGACGGCTTCCTATAGAGTTGCTCATTCTCCCTTCTACAGTTTAAGCTGAAAGGCAACGTAATACACTTTAAATTACACTTTCGATGAAGTATATCAATAACTACCAAAATGTTTTGCTGCAAAAAGATCCTAAAAAGCTATAAACACTTTTCACTTTTCTCTATCCTTGAATCTTCTCTCCTCTAGTGCCCCCTGTAGAACAGATCGGTCATGGCAGGAGGCCCTGTATTTATCCAATAACAAGGCTCTGCTTGAGGGCCCAGATCAAGTTGCATCTAATGCTATAGCAAGGACCTGCTGCTGAGAGACATTGCTATTTGAAACGGCTAAGGTTTCAAGGTGCCTAACAAAGCCTGTGGAAAGGAAATTATATAGAGGGAGAGTTAGGAAATAAAAAGGGAGGGCAAACGTAGGGAGGGGGAAAAGAATATGAAAGACACTTGAGCAGGAGGGAATGGATAGGGAGGCGAAATGATTGTGCATGAAATAGTCTGTGAAACTGAACAGTGAGAAGAAGAATTAAATCTGAAGTATATAGGTGGAAACAAGGAAAAAAATGACTACTATTCATTTACAATGGCTATAATCCAACATTCAATTTATGTGTGCACAAATGGTTGTAAATATGGTGTTATGCTGCACAGAATTAAATATATAGCATAATTTTGATGAATTTATGGAAATAATTCAAAGACAAAAAATGAGATAAAATTGTATATAAAATATTAAAAAAAAAAAAAAAATGTTATTATATTTAAATGTTAAATATTATATAAATAATTAAAATATGTAAATACTATTAATTTATGAATACTGATAAATGCCAAACATAAGATAATCTGTGTCACCTTCTGCTAAAAAGCAAAATCTGACTTCCTTTTTCATCCATAATGTACACCTACCCACCCATACACCCATATACACACACACACACACACACACACATACACACATATACACGCACTGGTTTTTCAGGGGCCCCTGTTGGTGTTTGGTTACACATTGCTCTCCATTTTCTGGAAGGAATGACCACATCGGTTGCCTAGGGGATCAAACCAGGAAGGACAGCCGCCTGTGTTGAGCTGGAAATAGCCTTGAAACTCTGACAGAGGGGAAAAAAAAAACTTCTGAGCAAATCAATACGCTGATGGCCTCTCAGAGATAATCTCCTTTTAAGTTTTGCTTACCTTCATGGCAGCCTCTCCATATGTTCGAACATCACCCTGGTATATTCATCTGTATGTGTTTAACCCCCTCTAGCAGTATGTGTTTTGGAATTCCCTCACGTCAATCTGCGCTAGGAGATGTGCTGTAACCAACACAGGAAGTATTAGTGTAATTTGAGGTCAAAGGTCAGCTGTTGTCTGGTTTGGATGAGGTGAACCCTCGGTTTGATGTGAAGCATGTGGGGTCCCTTAGCAGCATTTGAGCATTATTCTTATTTGGACTAGTAGTATTCATTTTTATATACACTCACATTTAAGGGGTTAGTTCACCCAAAAATGAAAATTATGTCATTTATTATTCACCCTCATGTCGTTCTACACCTGTAAGACCTTTGTTCATCTTCAGAACACAAATTAAGATATTTTTGATAAATCCGATGGCTCAGTGAGGCCTGCATCGCCAGCAAGATAATTAACACTTACAGATGCCCAGAAAGATACTAAAAACATATTTAAAACAGTTCATGTGACTAAAGTGGTTCAACCCTAATATTATAAAGCGATGATAATACTTTTTGTGCACCAAAAAAACAAAATAACGTCTTTTCAACAATATCTAGTGATGGGCGATTTCAAAACACTGCTTCATGAAGCTTTATGAATCTTTTGTTTCGAATCAGTGGTTGGAGCGCGTATCAATCTGCCAAAGTCACATGAACTATTGAAACACTTATGATGTAACGAAGCCTCGTTTACTGAAACCACGTGACTTTGGCGCTCTGAACCACTGATTCAAAACAAAAGATTTGTAAAGCTATAAAGCAGTGTTTTGAAATCGACCATCACTAGATATTGTTGAAAAGTTGTTATTTTGTTTTTTTACAAAAAGTATTATCTTCGCTTTATAATATTAAGGTTGAACCACTGTACTCACGTGAACTGTTTTAAATATGTTTTTAGTAGCTTTCTGGGCATCTGGAAGTATTAATTATCTTGCTGGCAATAGAGCCCTCACTGAGCCATCGGATTTCATCAAAAATATCTTAATTTGCATTCTGAAGATGAACGAAGGTCTTACGGGTGTAGAATGACATGAGGGTGAGTAATTAATGACAGAATTTTCATTTTTCGGTGAACTAACCCTTTAAGTTTATATGAATTTGGCAGTACTTTTAATATATGTTCTATATGGTAACATTAGTTAAAGGGTTAGTTTACCCAAAAAATGATATTTCTGTCATTAATAAGGTTTTTTTTAATACCCTGTAGAAAGCAACGTAATTACCACATTCAAGGTCCAGAAAAGTAGTAAAAACATTGTTAAAATAGTCAACATGACTGCAATGGTTCAACCTTAATGAAGCGATGAGAATACTTTTTATGCGCAAAAACAAAACAAAAATAATAACTTTATTCAACAATTTCTTCTCTCCCTTGTCATTCTCCTACGCTGTTTACGTCATATAGATGGTGCAGGCTTCCGTGTTCTGCGTTTTTTATATTAGGTATCATGATAACAATAATGAACAATACTTTTACAGAATTTATTAATCTTAGTTATTTTAATATTTTAATTAATATTAAAATAGAAATATTAATATTTTATTTTATTATTAAATTTTATACTTAATTTTATTATTATTGTTATTTAATTATAATATAAGATTAATCTTATTTTCATTCTATTATATAAACTAAGATGATTTAGCAATGAAAGATTGTATTTTTTATTATTAAATTAACATTAACTTGATTAAAGATTTAACTGATGTTAATGAATTGAACTTTATTGTACAATGCATGTCTGGGAACTCTTTATCTGGTAAAGCTTAATGTTCAAAGATCCCATTTCCAAGAAAATACTTATTAGATTTATTTAAACAATTAAACCCAGATTTCATATCCTGCTGAGCTATTTATTCTGTACTTTGTTTGCTTGTTGAGTCTAGGGAATAATGAAAAAAAAAAGTTTATTTCCCAAGGGACATTGTCCTACTTTGCTTATCCGTTGTCTATTTTCTTTTTATGCACTCACTATTTATTTCTTTCATCAGATTTTGTCACTAAATCACATTTGGACAACTCTCAAGTGAGGCAATTGATATACAACAAGTAAGATATTAAATATTAGTTCCTCTGCATTTAACTTTTATTTAAAAATCATTTAATTAAATTGATATTTATTTTAATTTGATAAATGAACTATAAATTCTCAAATTATAAATTATAAATAAGCAAAGTTATGATGTTTATTTGAGAGTTTGAGCATGTATTTAAGCTGTTCTGGATGCATTACTCCATACTTTCTTCTGCTGCAAAGCTGCATGGGCAAAAAGTGCCAGCTAGTTGGTCAGTTACTGTGAATCTCTTTGCTCTCTCTGTATGGTGCCAACTCCATTTACACTGTACCATGCTGTTCTCGTCTTACTGCATCACCCTGTCAGCATTTTCTTCTCCCCAGTATTCTTCTCTCTCTCTCCAAACTCTTTCAGTTGTCCTTCAGAAGGGCAGCAGTAGGCTATAGTAGCCACTCTATCCCCACATGTCAATAATCGTAAGCTTCAGAGGGCAATCCTCGTGAATGCTCTAAACACATACTTCCTCAAACTTGGCAAGGGTAGAATCCCAAAAAAGCCATTGCTAAGCCTCTTACTCCCTTGCGGATGGTAGCCATACAGAATATTTGTCTGTCAACGAGACTAATAACACTCTCCAAGGAGATGTTGTGATAGACGTTCTTTGATTGTACAACCGCACACCCAGTTGCCAATGACGGGTAGTTGCTACACACTTCAGATATGATTAGAACTCAAAGACTTTCCTATAATTTTCACAACTTTTCATTGCAAGAAAGAAGTTCACTGCACAAGAAAATCAAGAAGGTGAATTGGGAAAAAATTGTACTTCGGAGCTGGATGAAAGCCTATTGATTATACTTTGTACTTTGTCGACCAGAACAGAAGCCTAAAGGCCACGAGCTTTACAGATTATTCTGCTGACTCTACATAAAGAGGTCACCTACTTAAAAAACAACAACAACAACTCAGAAAGCTATCCCTTCTTATAGCAGATAATGGGACGAGGAGATGAATCAAGGTCATTTAGGTCAAGGAAAAAGATGGAAAAGAAATCCAATGGCCAAAGAACCTTTTCTTCAAGTCAATTCCTTTGGGCCTCTGAAAAAAGGGAAGGAAAAAAGACACTGGTTTGTTATTCTGCAGTCATCAGAATTTATAATATGATTCATTTGCTGACTAACAGAAACAGAAAAATACTGAACGTTGCAAATCCAGGAGCACAGAGGGCATTTCAGCCTATTGTTCTCTCCGCTCCCAGAATCCCCTTGTTCTTCCTCTTCTCTGCTCCTTATAAGCTCTGCCTGAAGAATCCCACATATGTTTTCTATTTGAATAATGCAATAATGACACACAGATAAAGGTAATCAGATGTAATGTCCTGGAATCAACAAGACACCACAACCAGCCTATCCTGTGGAATTATTGCACAATAACCCCATACCAAGGTTGCCCTGCGTGTGCTTTGCCAGAAAGAGCAGGTGTTGTGCTGGTCCGGATCTGTCCAGTTAGAGGAGGATCACGGAGTCATTCCACCCCAGGCACACAAGACAGCTGCAGGGGAGCTTGGGCCCACTGTTGGCCCCACAGCTGTCACTGTTCCCTGGGTGGATAGAAAAGAGCAACCCTGCCAACCAACTACAGTGATACTGAAATACATTGTTTAACAGCAGTCTGTTTACTATTGATGCCATTAGAGAGCTGTTCTAAATCACTACCAAACCCATATATATATATATATATATATATGCACAAGAAGTTAATGCTGGTTCTGCAGACCAGTCAGGGTGCCCATCCTGACCCCTGTCCACCGCTGAAAGTGCCAACAGTGGGTACGTGAGCATCAGAACTGGACCATGGAGCAATGGAAGAAGGTGACCTGGTCTGATGAATCATGTTTTCTTTTACATCACGTGGATGGCTGGGTGCGTGTGCGTCGCTTACCTGGGGAACACATGGCACCAAGATGCACTATGGGAAGATGGCAAGTTAGCGGTGGCAGTGTGATGTGGGCAATGTTCTGCTGGGAATTCTTGGGTCCTGTCATCCATGTGGATGTTACTTTGACACGTACCACCTACCTAAGCATTGTTGCAGACCATGTACACCCTTTCATGGAAACGATATTCCCTGGTGGCTGTGGCCTCTTTCATAATGCGCCCTGCCTCAAAGCAAAAATGGTTCAGGAATGGTTTGAGGAGCACAACAACGAGTTTGAGGTTTTGACTTGGCCTCCAAATTCCCCAGATCTTAATCCAATCGAGCATCTGTGGGATGTGCTGAACAAACAAGTCCGATCCATGGAGGAATATATATATACACTATATTGCCAAAAGTATTGGGACACCCCTCCAAATCATTGAATTCAGGTGTTCCAATCACTTCCATGGCCACAGGTGTATAAAATCAAGCACTAGGCATGCAGACTGCTTCTACAATCATTTGTGAAAGAATGGGTCGCTCTCAGGAGCTCAGTGAATTCAAGCGTGGTACCGTGATGGGTTGCCACCTGTGCAATAAGTCCATTCATGAAATTTCCTCACTACTAAATATTCCACAGTCAACTATTAGTGGTATTATAACAGAGTGGAAGCAATTGGGAACAACAGCAACTCAGCCATGAAGTGGTAGGCCACGTAAAATCACAGAGCGGGGTCAACGCATGCTGAGGCGCACAGTGCGCAGAAGTCGCCAACTTCTGCAGAGTCAATAGCTACAGACCTCCAAACTTTGTGTGGCCTTCAGATTAGCTCAAGAACAGTGCGCAGAGAGCTTCATGGAATGGGTTTCCATGGCCGAGCAGCTGCATCCAAGCCTTACATCACCAAGTGCAATGCAAAGCGTCGGATGCAGTGGTGTAAAGCACGCCGCTACTGGACTCTAGAGCAGTGAAGATGTGTTCTCTGGTGTGACGAATCACGCTTCTCTGTCTGGCAATCCAATGGACAAGTATACAGTACGATATACAGTACTTGCCTGACTGCATTGTGCCAAGTGTAAAGTTTGGTGGAGGGGGATTATGGTGTGGGGTTGTTTTTCAGGGTTTGGGCTTGGCCCCTTAGTTCCAGTGAAAGGAACTCTTAATGCTTCAGCATACCAAGACATTTTGGACAATTTCATGCTCCCAACTTTGTGGGAACAGTTTGGGGATGGCCCCTACCTGTTCCAACATGACTACCTGTTCCAACATGACTGCGCACCAGTGCACAAAGCAAGGTCCGTAAAGACGTGGATGAGCGAGTTTGGTGTGGAGGAACTTGACTGGCCTGCACAGAGTCCTGACCTCAACCTGATAGAACACCTTTGGGATGAATTAGAGCAGAGACTGTGAGCCAGGCCTTCTCGCCAACATCAGTGCCTGACCTCACAAATGCGCTTCGAGAAGAATGGTCAAAAATTCCCATAAACACACTCCTAAACCTTGTGGAAAGCCTTCCCACAGCCACGAAGGCCAAATTATGAGTAAAAAATGACTGATTGATTTATTAATTGCTTAGCAGGGTTTGAGGCTATGCAGTCTGTTAGTTCACCTCACCTCCAGATCAGAGTCGTTCTTTCTTTTGTCACCTCACATTTATCACGTCTGTTCCCCAGAAAGATTAGATACCTCTCATGTCTAGAACTCCAAACTTTCAGGTCTCGGTCTCGACTCGGACTCAGCCCTCTCTGGTCTCGGTCTTGACTCGGACTCAACATACTCTGAACTCGGTCTTGACTCGGACTCGAATGAGCTGGTCTCGACTACAACACTGCAATATAGTGTATTCCTGATTTCTTATATATATATATATATATATATATATATATATATATATATATATATATATATATATATATATATGTATGTATACCATCTTTGGTTCATACCAATCAACCAATCAGATTTGAGAGACAAGTTTACAGTTTATGTCAAGTTTAGGTCTACAACCAGGGTTAGGTGCTTCTACATCAGTGTTATTCACTGATCATTTCCCCCCTGACTATTCAGTCATGAGCAATGAGTGATTTCCTTGTCTTTTGTTGTTTGATTAACATTAAAAACACATTCAGACAGCAGGAATGCAAGGGCTACTGTCTCTTTAAGACATAATAGACGGACCAGTACACTGATACTGAACACATGCTTCTTTCTCGAGTGTATAAGTTCACTTAAGACATAACCTACTATGCTTGCTAGGATACTCGCCAAGATGGGCATGTTGACATAATTTTGTCCGTTCAAGCACAAGACTTGAAAGAGACTTCAATATTTGCGCGCTGTACACGCACTTCTGAGTGCGCGCTTCGAATGAGTGCACAAATCTTCTCACAACACGCGCGTAAGTTCTCTTTCGCGACTTGCACTCGAATGTTTAAATTGGCAAGGCTTAAATGAGTTTAGTTTAAACACAGATAGCAACTTTTTCTGTTCAGGTCTCATCTGCGCTCGTGCGCTATCAACACCCGGTTGATGACGGTGTAAATGACTGGTCATATAGAGCATACAGCGCTCGCGGTGAACAAAGTTTAGGGGAATCCAGAATGCGTATCCATTTACAGAAACATACATTAGTCTAACTCTGTCTGTCTGTTTTATTTATTTTCAACAAACCATATTATAGATGCGTATGCGTCGTCAGATAAGAGATGAACCGCGGTGCAAGTGCGTGCCGAACCGAGTGTGCAGAACAGTACGGTTCGATTTTTTACAGTGAACCGTCCCACCCCTAATATATACACACACACAAATGTTGAGACCTTTTTAGTCAGTTCTCAAAAGGAAGAGAGTTTGAAGTCCCCTGCTGATTACAGGGAGGATTCAGAATTCTCAAACCTCATGTCCCCTCAGGGCCATCAGAACCACCACCATCAGCCTGGGTAATCCCTAATAGCTTTAATGCAGACCTATCCCAAAATATCCAACAACAAACTTACCTCTGCACTTCCATCTACCAAGCTTACCATATGCCATACAATTAGCCCTTGTTGAGTAAACATCACTTAACCCAGTTTAAAGCTGATGAGCTAATTGAGTTTAATTACAGTCCCACTGTTATGGCAAGACAGCCTGGAGGGAAGGCATTTGTGCTAATTAAGAGGCTGCTGTTTGAGGTGTTGGTGTGTCATGAATTCCACTGCTAGAATGAGGACCCGTACAGCACTCTGAGAGCTATTGTTGTATTTATTTGATATCACATCAGCATGTTGCAGTCATTTATAGCGGAATCAGAAACAGCTGAGACGTCCGAGCCAAACACTGAAACACATTTGTTTCTACATTACTTGCTTTGTGCACATTACTTATTGTTCTTAAGCTCTAATAATCAGATCCAATGAAAGAAAAAGCTTGCATACTGCGTTCATGGGGAAAATCCTTAAAGGGTCAGTTCACCTAAAAATTTAAATTCTGTCTTTACAACTACATGTCATCTACCAGTCATTGGAGTATTACACTGTCTGCATAATATCTGCTAATACTTTATTTTAACACTCCCCCAATAGACATTCTACTACTGACTATAAGTAACTTTGCAAGTACATGTCAATGTATTCTACTAACCTAACAGTCTACTCTAATGAGAGTTAGTTGACATGTACTTGCAAAGTAGTTAGTAAAATATCTAAAGTGGACTATAGAAATACAGTGTAACTGAATTTTATACCTTTAATCTCTCACTTTTGTTGTTGTCTGCCAAGCTTGAGCATTTTACATTTTCAAGTTTTTTTGACCTGATTCTACCACAAGTGTGTTAATGATGTCATTTAGGTCATTCTCCAATGGCCTTGAAACACAAACCAGGTCCAGATTGTCTATGCTGCATGGTCCCATGGCTGATAAGATCCCGGGGCGGCAGCTGGGCAGAGGCTGAGCCGTTCGCGAGGGTCCACCCGGCTCAGTTTACAGTGACAGCTGGCCTGCTGATGGTGGGGAAAAAGGGAGAGGCCAGGGCGGGAGGGCTGTTTCTGAATGGGACTGTGTAAGAGGACTACTTGTTGTCTAAGGCTGGGGATTACCTTTGCCGAGACCTGGAGTAAAACATCCCTGAGGGATGCTGTGCTGTGTTGTGAAAGCTTAAGGCTCATGGATGATGTGTAGCTTATGGGGGATAGAGTGGGGATTGCCGTGTAAATATGAAAATATGTGTACAGTCTCAGTAACAGCAAACAAAGTGAATTAATATATGTAAAACAATTCAAAAGAAGTGCTGCGAGATTTTTGTTTTATTTTAACTTGCTCTGTCTCTCATTATATATATTTTTTTCTTTCTTTTCCTTGTCCTAAACTCCAGAAGAGGGAAGAATGGGAAGAAGCTTGAACCCTGAGCTTTGGGGCATCCGGTCGAGGACTGGATACTAATACTCGAAGCTTTCCAAGAGATTTCCTGAACCTACTGGCCCACTCTGTGAATAATAAGCGGAAAATGAGTCTTGGCTCAAATTCAGATTGTTTATTTTGAATTTTTTCAGATTATGTGTTCTCATTAGGTCTTGGAAGAGTATTTGTTTTGGAGAAAGCTCGTCAATTATTTTAGACATGTCCCTGTAGTGCTCAGTCTTCCCAGAAATAGCCATTCGCCCTCAGGCTTGCCCTCTTGGCCAAATGTACTGACCACAAATCAACAGCCACCTTGCTTACCTGCCTTGACGGTGAAGAATTTGTCATTGGAATTTGCCTTTCCATCTGGGGTTCATAGTAAGCCCCTGTTACTTCGTGAAGTTGATAGGGCTTGAGGCCTAGTAGTATAAATTGCAGCTAAAGTTTGCTATGCAGTGTGACTGTGATTGGATGTTTTCACACAGAATTTGGTTTTGCAAGGGTCTAATCAGAGCCAAACGGCTCAGGTTTAAAGCTGGTTGGTGCGTGATGCAATGTACAAAATCACAAAAAAATTATACAAAAAATATTAAATAATATTAAGTATTAAATAATATAGGCCAGCTTATTTCTGCTCTTTTGCTGGTAATGCAGCTTGTCTGTGTTTGTTCCAGACACAGTCAGTCTGTGGATTAAAGCCTTGGGTATACTTGTTTTTTTTTTTGTTTTTTTTTCCTCGTGTGAGCTAGTGTACACGCACATGCACAGCATTTAAGCAATATTCTCACCATGAATTACAAACATCTTTGTATTCTTTCATGCTAGAGTTGTACAAATGAGGGTACTTTCTAACCTCTTCGCACAATCTCTCGTCTATATAGGCCTCCATCGCCGCTGTAGCTTGCATGCATTCCAGTCTGTCCTGTTTATGCAGTTTTTCTTTGACTACCTTGTGAATCGATGCACCCAGGGCACGGTTGCCACCTTGTGGATAAACTAATTACTGCAAAAAAATTAAATAAATAAATGCGCATGTACGACCTGCGTATACAAGTACTCGTGGTTACAAAAATCTGGTGGTGCGCGTACAGTACTTCTGATGACGAAATTCACTTCACGCACTGTACGTTGACCCTCACGTACGCGTAAAAAGTCAACTGTACATTAACGGTGGGGACTTTTCTGTCAATCTTTCTGCAGGTTACACTGTTACGCCAGTAGGTGGCGACTGACTGAGTCATTTGAATCATTTACTCACTTGTTCTGCAGCAACTTTGATTGGATTTTTTATTGGTGGACAAAAACTGTCAATATTGTGTTTAAAATGTACTCAATTTTTTACTTCTTGTATATTGAACTGTTTTAAACACCCTATTTTTAACTCAAAGAGTGCACAAGCATTTTAAAATTGAATGTGCGTGGCCTCCGGTGTCAACCTTCAATTATTTCAACCATACAAAAATAGTCTGTTATGCTGCTTGATTTTGCAAACTGGTCTATTTGTTATCAAATTATTGTAATTTAGGCCTGTTATCGTAATCATAAACACACTGGGTAGTAGTGCAAATGATTTTACCATTTACTGCATTTTGTTATTTTTCTAGTTATGTACCTATAGTGGCTAATGAATCGGAAGTCTCACAAATTCACAGAAAATAGCTTACGCCTAAAGTCACCTTAGTCAAAATGGACAATTCTCAAATCACAGCAATAGCAAACAAAAACGATCCAATCAATTCCTGATGGACAAAATCAAGTCCCGTCCTAAATTTTTTTCTCATTCAAGAATGAGACGAGACGAGAATGAGATGTTTCACTCAGAACTGCAGAACTTGCTTGTGTGATATTGCTTAATTAGCTATTGTGTTAACTATCTTATTGTAAAGTGTGTATTGTGTATTTATCAGACCATTAAATCAATCACAGTACTGCAGTGAACTGCAGTTTGATTAATAACAAACCAAGAAAGATCACTTAAGCACCATCTATCACTGCAAGGCCCGACCAGGATTTTAGCCCAGATTGTGGGATGGGGAAAGGCTTATTGATATCCGGGGTTGAGAAAAATATGTTTTGCTCTCAGTTTCTCCCCTCTGGTGAGAATCAGTTCATGCAGTGGCTGAAGCCTCATCCTTAGAGTGGCGTGTCCATACAGCTGGTCTGAATTATACTTTAGTGGTCAAATGTTTCCCTCGTGTTCCACAGTTGCAGGCATACAGCTTCATCTCACAAGTGTGGAAATTGTAGCCAACGGTAAAGAAACACAACTTTGGCTTTTAAAAATATTACTTTGCATATCCACAGCTTTACATTTCTGCACTGGAGTGTCCACATCAGTTTTACATTGTCTGGGCTGTTTGGTACTAAAACATAGGCTTTAAAGTCATATTAATACAGAGTTAAAGGGTTAGTTCACCCAAAAATGTGGAACGGCATGAGCGTGAGTAATTAATGACAGAATTTTCATTTTTAGGGGGAACTAACCCTTTAAGCACTTGCTTTAGAAGTTGAAAAAAGTTGACTAAGATGGATAGTGATGATACAGAATTCACTACTAAAGTACATGTTTCCATTTCCAGTATGTGCCTGTGTTTCTATGTTGGGGTTTATGTGTGAGTGCTAAAAGCAGAAGTCCATGAGACATAAACCTCTTTCTTGGCGTCTGCAAAATATGTATATTGATTGAGCACAAACTCTCATAATAATTTCTAATTTAATCATACCTTTCTCTTTCTGCCTCTATCTCTTTCACATATAGTACACACGCACAAGCTTTTTTGCCCTTGAAGGAATAACCGAAGAAAATAGACAAAGCTTTTATTGGGCACTCTCAATCATCTGAAAGAGCAGCGGGGAGCTAGGGTTACACGTGTCCGCATTATTTCCTAAATCGGATCCTTAACATGCTGGTTTTCCTCCTTCAAAGGTGAATTGTGGTGACCTGATGGAGAGCTTATAGATGAGGTCGATAACTTTCAAATGGGACCACTTTGTATCAGAAGCTTCCTATTAATGTGATCTGCTGTGAATCATTGCCTAAAGGTTGCAGTGTGACAGAAATTACTGTCATGCTCCTTAAACATATAGAAGGTGGTGAGTGTAAACACACTTGTCCACATAAGAATGGCAGGGTTAATTACAGGCCTGTTGCTATACAATAGACAGAATTAACAATGCTACAAGTTTTTACATGAGTTATTTAAGGCCACTCTAGACACAACTACTGTATCTAAAGTCAATCGTGTTATATACATATATTTGTAATGTGCTGTCATTGAGGTGGAGAAAAGGAGCAGCATCAGTACTGTTGTTAAACACTGAAAAAAAATGTAAAAAGCTAACATGGTGCTCCTCGTGTGGCGGTCAAATGAAATAAATGTGCAATATTTTTGCTTGATGATGTTTTTTATTTAATATTTTGTATTTTTAGGGGATTTTATGGTACTAAAGTATATTTTTGCAGTAGTTATGATCACTTTTTGAGCATAGACCTAAAATGAAAATTTCCAACTTAAACTGTTATAAATCTTGAAAGCTTACAGACATAAGTTTGGTCTCTTTTTAAAGAAGATTATTGCTGAAGTGAATAAAATAAAAATAAATAAATAAACTCATTTAAGTTATAGAAGTTTAAATTTATTGTTATGAAAAATGCACAGAAATACTATTTTCAATTTTTTTATATGAAATATATATATTTTTAAAACATGTTTATAAATGTAAACAAGTTGTGTTCCAAATTTAAGGGTTGATACAAAAAAAAAAAAAAAAAGCTTTCAGTAAGATTTTGTTTGGGCGCAGTACCAAACGTTTCCACTAGATGAAATTAGTGTACTAAGGAGCCCTGGACATGACATGCAGGAGAAAAATAGTAGGCTAAAACGTGCGCACGATTTACTATTTCGTTCCCTCGATTTACTAAATCGTGCGCACGATTTATCAAATCGAGGGAACGAATTAGTAAATCATGCGCACGATTTTTTTTTTTTCATGTCATGTGCGGGGCTCCGTAATTTCATGTCCATGATTTTTTTTTTTTTTTTTTTTTTTCACATAGCAAGTGCCAAACCCCTTTACCAAGTTCCATACTATTCCAAAGAAGTAAAAAATAAATAAATAAATAAATAAATAATAATAATCAAAAAAAAAAAGTAAGAGCACTAGAGGGTTAAGTTAACTGGTCAAAAACATTATTTAAAGGGTTAGTTCACCCAAAAATGAAATTTCTATCATTAATTACTCACCCTCATGATGTTCCACACCCGTAAGACCTTCGTTCATCTTCAGAACACAAATTAAGATATTTTTGATAAAATCCAAGAGGTTTTTTTTTATCCCCCATAGAAAGCAACATAATTACTACATTCAAGGTCCAGAAAAGTAGTAAAGACAGTAGTAAAGTAGTAAAGTTAAAATAGCCAACGTGACTACAGTGGTTCAACCTTAATGTTATGAAGCGACGAGAATACTTTTTGTGTGCAAAAACAAAAAAATAACAACTTTATTCAACAATTTTGTCTTTCCCCGTCAATCTCCTACACTGTTTACGTTGTATAGACAGTGCAGAGCTTCCGTGTTCTATGTCAGAACACCGACTGTGTGATGTTGATGCAGGAGACGCCCAATACTGAGTAGGCGTCAGACCCTGAATGTGGTTATTACGTCACTTTCTATGGGGGATAAAAAAAACTTCTCAGATTTCATCAAAAATATCTTAATTTGTGTTTCAAAGATGAACGAAGGTCTTACGGATGTGGAATGACACGAGGGTGAGTAATTAATGACAGAAATGTCATTTTTGGGTGAACTTTCCCTTTAACATCACTAAACCGTACACATTTTTACCAACAAAACTAATTTTCATAGGTGAAATCAGGTAGAAATAGTTTTTTAAGGTAACAATTGCAGGTTACCACTTTTTACAGTGTAGTTTTATGTAGGCAAACTGGGTAGCAGCTTGCAGGTAGATAAACTGTAAAATTCCTCTTGTAACTAGTATAGAAGTACCAGCAAAAGCCTGGGTTTAGTTTCAAACACCATATGGCACAATTAAGACAAAAGAACATGCATGAGCAGTCTGCTCTCATGCCACTTAAGAAACATATAGTCGATTCCTCAAATCAATATACCCAGACAAGTATATGAAGGTGTTTGAGAGAGGCTTTGTAAATCTGCAGTGTCTATTTTTATGCATGTGGTTATGGTGCACGTGTTCCCTGGGGTTCTTTATGGAAGATGATGAATGAGGTGCTATTCACAGTTTGAGGCCTGACTTGTTCAGCTGCCAATATAGAAACTCAGTAGCCCACTTGCTGACGTTCACATTGCAGGGCTGTGATGGCAAAGCAGGTGTTGTGTTTTCAGATATTTTGTTTTCGTTTTTTTGTTTGTTTAATGTCACATATCAGCAGTGTTGGGGAAATTTACTTTTAAAAGTAATGCATTACAATATTTACTCTATAAAAAAGTAACCAATTGCATATTTTTTAAGGAAGGTAATGCGTTGTTATTTTTGCATTACTTTTTCTCAGCGGGCTGGTTTTGCTTTTTTGTTTTTTAATAACTATCTTTGGCAAATGTAAAGGCCCTTTCACACCAAAGTGAAATGAATAAGCCTCAGGCTGAAGGAAATGCAAATTCACGGCTGTACAGTAGAGGGCGCGACTCAAACAAACCTTTCAGCTGTGCTGCCATTCTGGATCGTAGAAGAAAGTTTAACACTCTGGGTGCATCCAAAATCGCATACTCTCTTGAACAGGTACTTACTTTTGAATAAGTAATTACTTTTGAATAAGTAATTACTTCACGACTGCTAAAAAAGTATGTACAGTACAAATGTGTGTAGTATGAATGTAATTCGGACACATCCGCCATGCTGTCATAATCATATGACCAACCAGCGTCAGTTATGTTGCTTTACAGCCATTCACAAATCCTCTCCCGTGGCCTCATGGGATAGTAAAGTGTCCATCGTATGCACACTTCAGAATCTCACTGGAAGTAGTAGGTCATCTGGGTACTTTTTGCCTACTCTTTTATGAGTACTGTGAATTCCAACATACTTCTTTTGTCACATACTGTTTCGCCTACTACATAGTGAGAAAGTATGCGATTTCGGATGCAGCCTCTTACTTCAGCAATAAAAAAAAGAAACACAAATGTGAATACTGTATATATAAAGTCATTTTTGCTTATTAGTATGGTTGCAGTGTAACTATTGATGGTCAGCAATAAAGATATTGGTTAATAAATGAGATTAAATACATATTTGCATTATTTAACATTTAATTATTGTAGTAGGTTTGCATTTCACAGTTTTTATTCATTTTGAGAAATACTGAATCTGTTTCTGTTCAAGTTTATTGTGCATGCTCACATTTAGTCTAGAAATACAATATCCATCATGTTTACACAGCACACACAATGCCTCTGCACCTGATTTCTTTCAACAATGGGCCCCTGTATAAATATATATATATATATACTTCCATCATGTGCAATCTTACCTCTACAAATGATTCAGAAAGCTGCAGCACGTCTAGTCTTTAACATGTCACACCTCTCTTCATCTCTCTGCACTGGCTACCACTTGCTGCTTGCATCAAGTTCAAGGCGTTGACGCTGGCTTACAGATCTACCACAGACTCAGCATCCTCCTACTTAATGAGCGACGGCTCGTGGTACCATCACAGTACCACGAGGAATGCAGAATCCCTGGCAATATTCAAAAGACAGTTGAAATCTCTTTTGTGTGCACTTAACCTCATCATAAAAAAAATCTATGTTTTTACTTCCTTTAATCCCTCCCTATTCTAGCTTAATCTACTCTAAGCAATGTCTGAAACTTTGTATTGTTTTTAGTGGTGTATAATAAAATTGACTCTTATTCATTTGAATATTCTTCTTTTCACTCACTCTCTATAATTCCTATGTAAAGCACTTCCACTGTGTAATGAATTTAATGAATTTCCATTGTGTAACATTGTGTAATTTCACAAGGTGGGCCATATGACTTTCAGAGTGGGCCAGATGGTTAGGGGATGAGGTACGAAGGTGTTTGCCAGACTGGACCAAACTCTTGATGGTCCAGACCCACCCTTGCCCCCTGGAGCTGGACCTGTGAAGGTCATTTCATGGATTAGATGTATGATTGGCCATAGTAATTATTATAATTTTTCCCTGGTCAATTATGTTAAATACATGTAATAATAGCTGTGACTCAGTATGACTAAAATATCATTCTTGCCAAATACCTGTGTGCTTACAACTGTATAAGCTAGGAAGTTTAACTTGCATAAATCACATAAATGATGAGGGCGACATGTCTTATTTCGCCTAGGGCGCCAGAACCACTTCTGCCCGGATTGGAAGAGCGTTTTAGAAACTTTGAAACCTAAATTGGTAAAGGTGACGTTTGATACCACAATGCAGCGTTATGCAACACTGCCCTCTTCTGGACAACTGTGCATACACTACTGCATAACTGCTATACATTAAAGGGTTAGTTCACCCAAAAATGAAAATTCTGTCATTAATTACTCACCCTCGTGCGGTTTTACACCCGTAAGACTTTCGTTGATCTTCGGAACACAAATTAAGATATTTTTGTTTAAATCCGATGGCTCAGTGAGGCCTGCATAGCCAGCAATGACATTTCCTCTCTCAAGATCCATTAATGTACTAAAAACATATTTAAATCAGTTCATGTGAGTACAGTGGTTCAATATTAATATTATAAAGCGACGAGAATATTTTTGGTGCGCCAAAAAAAAACAAAATAACGACTTATTTAGTGATGGCCGATTTCAAAACACTGCTTCAGGAAGATTCGGAGCGTAATGAATCAGCGTGTCGAATCTTGATTCGGATCGCATGTCAAACCGCCAAATTGCTGAAATCACGTGACTTTGGCGCTCCGAACTGCGGATTCGACACGCTGATTCATAACGCTCCGAAGCTTCCTGAAGCAGTGTTTTGAAATCAGCCATCACTAAATAATTCGTTATTTTGGTTTTTTTTTGGCGCACCAAAAATATTCTCGTCGCTTTATAATATTAATATTGAACCACTGTACTCACATGAATTGATTTAAATATGTTTTTAGTACCTTTATGGATCTTGAGAGAGGAAATGTCATTGCTCCCTATGTAGGCCTCACGGAGCCATCGGATTTAAACAAAAATATCTCAATTTGCGTTCCGAAGATTAACGAAGGTCTTACGGGTCTGGAACGGCATGAGCGTGAGCAATAAATGACAGAATTTTCATTTTTGGGTGAACTTACCCTTTAAAGGGGTTAAGTGCTGTTATTGTTAACTAAAACAATTTTAAATTTTAGTTAATTGAAATAAAGATGATATGAAATATAAATTTTGGATCTGCCTGATTCTGATATTCTCTGATGAGTTTTCATCTTTGCCCAACACCTTGTCCTCTAGGCCTACAACCCACAGTATCTCATACTCACTGTGAAATTTGGTGGAGGATTGGTGATGATCTGGGGGTTCTTCAGTAAGGCTGGAATGAGGCAGAAGGATGTGTGACTCAAGCCACGCACAAGGTTATCCTGGAAGGAAAATTGCTTCCTTTTGCTCTGATAATGTTCCCCAACTCAAAGGATTGCTTTTTCCCGCAGGACAATGCTGCATGCCACACAGCCAGGCCAATATAGGTGGATGGAGGGCCACCAGATCAAAATCCTGTCATGGCCAGGCCAAACTCCAGGCCTGAACCCCACTGCAAACCTCTGGAATGTGATCAAGAGGAAGATAGAAGGTCACAAGCCATCAAACAGCCGAGCTGCTTGAATTTTTGCACCAGGAGTGGCACACCCAACAGCAATATGAAAAGCTGGTAGACAGCATGCCAAGACACATGAAAGCTGAGATTGGAAATCAGGGTTAGGCTATTCCACCAAATACTGATTTTACTCAAACACAAACAAATAGTAAACCCATAGAAACTGCCAATTTTGCAGTGGTCTCTTAATTTTTTCCAGAACTGTGTGCGTGTGTGTGTGTACAGTATTATTGACCCTGTTGTATTAGACTTAAGATTCGGATATTAGATTCAGTGCTGACATTCACATTTAATATTTTTATGTCAAAAATGATAAAAAATCTTTCTCTTTCACTTTCACTTTTCTCTAGTGCCAGCAGACATCTTAACAGAAGCTCTGCTCTGTTTTCTTGGGAAAGTTGGTGTTAATGTACCTGTTAAATATCGAAAGACATTTAATGATTTTAAGTTTCATAGTTACTTATAGACAGTCAACTGGGGAAAAAACTGCTATAGTCTAACCCTAATTGTGATTAATTCTAAATGAATGGATTTCCATACCATCTGTTGGTAAGGGAACCACAGAGTCAGGTGTGACTAATCGTCCGATTTGTTGTGCTCGCATTGTCTGCATAGTTTCTATACTAGATGACGGTACAAACACGGAATGAGGCATGTAGCCTACTCATGACGCTCTACTTCGCATAGCTCAAACTACAGAGAGAGAGAGAGAGAGAGAGAGAGAGAGAGAGAGAGAGAGAGAGAGAGAGAGAGAGAGGTATATTCTACTGACAAGAAGGACGAGAGCTCAGCACTCATCTGTGGTTTACTGCTTTGGTTTTTATTGACTATGTGACAACAACGTGACTATGTATTTTTATCAGAACGTATTGTTTTGTAGTTTATTATGATGTCGTGTTAACTGAAAGGTGAATTCTTTCGATTTATTCCATATTCGGTTTATTGCATCGAATATTAAATATTGGGAGCTACGACTATGAAATTCAACGGATATTTGAGGCTGCGTATCGGGGAGGCGGTGGATTTAAAACCAACAACTTCTTCAACTCGCCACACCTTTAATAAGAAAATCCACCTGGATCCTTACATCGTTATTAAAGTAGATAATGTGAAAGTTGGACAAACCGCCACAAAATCGAAGACCAACAAGCCGACCTTCAATGAAGACATCTGTGAATACATCTCGAATGGCAAAGAGCTGGAACTGGCTGTTTTCCATAACACCCCTATAGGATACGACGATTTTGTCGCCAATTACAGAATCCAGCTTGACGAACTGATAGTGCCATCAAACACAAGACAAACTTTTGAAGGATGGGTGAGTTTTCAATGCATAACATAGTTTTGTCTTGCCTATACATGATATAACAACAAATAGAGGAGTTTTACAAAATGCTAAATTATGGCAGAAAAGTTGACATGATAGGCTAATCACCATTTACTGACAGTAAATGGTATAAAAATATAGGCTATATATAGGCCTATATATATATATATATATATATATATATATATTGATGTAGGCCTATACAATTGTAGCATGATAAATTATTTGTTTTATCGATGTAAAGTATGAAACAAAGATCGAGCAGCTGTTGCTATGGTTACCTCATCTAGCATATGCGATTTTTTTGTCTTTTTTTTTTTTTTGTATCTATCGTTGTGAATCTTGTTACTTAAAGGGGTAGTCCACGCAAAAAGTCTGTCATCATTTACTCACCCTAAAACTTGTATAAATTTCTTTCTTCTGCTGAACACAAAAGAAGATATTTTGAAGAATATGGGTAACCAAACCCATTAAAAAAATACTATAGAAGTCAATGGGGTCCATCAACTGTTTGGTTTCCGACATTCTTCAAAATATCTTCTTTTGTGTTCAGCAGAAGAAAGAAATTCATACAGGTTTGGAACAACTTGAGGGCGAGCAAACTGACAGAATTTACATTTTCGGGTGAACTATCTCTTTAAAATGAACATGATTTTGTCTTTTGATACTCTGATATAAATATTCTGATAAAAATTTGCATACAAAATGCAGTGAAATACAAAGAGAGATGTGGAAACCATCTGCCTGTTTTCTTTGTAGTTTTAGTCTTTCCTGACTACAGACCTATCAGTGCTCTTGTCAGAGGGTCCTGTCGCTTTCATTTGTGCAATAACTAGGTCGTGCTCAAAACCACATGTTGCACCCCTCCAAGCATCACGGAAACTCTCAGAACGTTACCTTCTCTTACATCTTTTGGGTAAACGGTGATATGTGGTTTGACATACTCGTGTGCTGCTTTTCCTTTAGTCCAAGTGATAAAATGTGGTCAAATGAGCCCTTGTGAACAGTTTTTCTCGTTGTATTTTGAAATCTGATTATGATGTTTTTTGTGGGTGTTAAAGATTATGTGTCATACTAAAACATGTCTTAACTTTACACATTAACATTTTTCAAGGTTACAAATTTGGCACAGAACATGAAATCATTACTTTTATTAGTATTTTTTTTAGGCTGCATTTGGATGATATAAGAGTTTCAAAATGATAACACTTTATTTCGATGGTCCACTTTAGACATTCTACTAACTATAAGTAACTTTGCAAGTACATGTCAACTTATTCTACTTACCCGAACCGTAACACCTAACAGTTAACTACAGCCTGTTAATACTCAGATTTTAGTTAATTGACATGTAGTTGCAAAGTTACTTATAGTTAGTAGAATGTCTAAAAATTGGACCATCTAAATAAAGTAACCTAAAATATTCCCCATTGTCACAGTTTCATGTCCTATTTTTTACTGATCATTTTAAATGCATTACAGTCATGACAATATAGGTTGCAGAAAATGTGCTGGGTATTTTGCAAATGTGGTTCTCTCACTCAGTGTTTGCGGGGGACGTGCTTGCAAACTCACGTACCACCAGTGCAGACATGCTGCTCAACCAAACTAGCCAGATTCCTCTCTTTGCCCCATATTACCCTCCCATATGTTGTAAATCTTAAGCTACCCACATGTAGGCCTACGCTAGTGTTTTTACCAGAACTTAAGTTGACATTTTGTAATGATTTCTATTTGACTGTGTGGTTTGAGGTGTAATTTTAAAGCCAGCTGCCAAACATAACTGAGTTAGTGGGTAAGCTAAACCTCTGCTTTTGCTTTACAGCTGAGAGTTTGTTAAGGAAATACGTGTTATCTTTGCATCTGTTATGCAGTCTGCTGGCAACCTATATATTGTGTATTTTAACTATGTGCCTTATGCAATGCTGAGTTTGTCTCTTTACATTTCATACTTTTTAAATACTATTTAATTGTCTTGGGTCAATGGTTAAACCTTCCAGTCCCTAAGCACTTGTTGTGCTTTGCGGTGTGTGCTATAGACTTGACTCCCTGAACCAGCTTGTCCTGCTTTCCTTGTCTTGCCTTGCATTACAGGAATTCCTCCCACATTGCAGGGCAGGCTAAATGATAGTAAGCGAAAGAATGACTTAGATGGCAAGATTGAATGACTGAAACTATGATAGAAGGTCCGTGTGAATAGAGAGACGACTGTTAATATGCTGCAGCGAAATATAATTTTTGATTATATCCGCTTGTTAAGTCGTGACGTAAGGAACGCCGTTTCTGGGTCCAAGCCTCGACTCGTTTCACTTGAGAATGGCATCTCCACGGCCGTTTATGAGCGCTATTTAGTCATTTTAAAGTTAAACATTTAAAATACTTACAGTCTACACAACAGTCTCCGTGCTCACAGCGTCACAGACATTAATATTAACGATTTATAAAAGATGAATCACTGTCTGGCCATCTGGGATTTTGGTATGGAGATAAAGGGGTATGATTATAATTTTTTGGAAGTATTACACCACATCGTGTGTGTATATTAGCACCATTTTTTGTTTTCTTGTGGTATGAGATAGTGTTTGGACCCGGAAGCGCTGCAGCGTGACGTCAGACTTAACAACCGTATAGTAAATCAAACAACATTGACTCATACAGGCATTGAAGAGCATTTTCCTCTTATTCCACGTGGTCTGCTGTGACCTGTCAAGGTCTTATCCACATCAAACATAGCCACATCCTTCACACTAAAAAACATTTCCATTTACCTTTAACATCAGTGCTATCAGCTTAGTGGAAGGTCTGGTGGTGCTTTTTTAAAAATTGGTTTAAATATTTTCAGTTTAAGTGTGCAGGCTATCATGATATTTTTACAGGTGAAATATCGCATTGTGAACTAAAAAATTATTTTGTGTTTAGTTTGTTCTAGTGCTAACTATTGGACACAGATGTTATGAAGCTCTACAGGATATTATATTTTATATAAAAGTGATATTTTATCATAGTGTCAGCACTTACAGTAGTTTTAGTGTGCTTTTAAAGTGTAATGTATAGTATCTCACTGGTTATCTTCTCTTCCAGGTGAATCTGGAGCCAGAGGGAAGTGTGTATATATCCATCTCTCTCACCGGCTCCTTTACAGATGGTTAGCTGTTTTCATTAACTATAGATATGTTTAATGTTTTAAATATAAATCTTTATTTTAATTATTATTCTTATTCTTATATAATTATATAAATCAGTTGTTGTAATTATAATGTGTTTGTTTAAGTGTATATGTCTGACAAATCTGCTATGAACATTTTCTAATTATTAATTAGACAATAGAGCTATAAATAGAACCTGGTGTGCTGTTTTTCTCTTAGACATTGATGAAAATGTTTCTTTCACCATTTTTTGTCTCTTAATAAGATCTTGTATTTTTGTCTTTAAACATAGCATATTAGCACATTTCTTTTAGTTTTATTCTAAATTTTTTGTCAGGATCATAACCAGCATTTTATTAACCCCTTTAGACCTGTTTTTTTTTTTTACTGAGCCAATATATATATATATATATATATCCACTTGATATTTGCTCTTCTTTAATGTATAAATGAGTCTAAAATACAAGGTTTTAGCAAACTAATTTTTTTTATGTCCACTACAAAGGACACTAGGACTGAAGCATCAAAAAATGAATCATATTTTAACCATGCAGTACTTATGAGCTAGAATTTACAGTTTTTTTCAACTGCTTACACACATTTTCAAAACTTTGCCTCTTTTTTTCAAAACTTTACACACAAATCCAAGAATTGCACACACAAAATGCAAAATGCCTCACATCTCTTGCAAAATGAAGCACTGCATTCAAAATATCACAAACTCATCTCAAAAGCAAACATTTGTCTTATGTTGCAAACACCTTAGCCATAATATTCTATTTTTGGATATATCATATACACACAGTTATTCAAAACCTAAAGCTCTTCTTTCATGAGCTCCTATGTACATTTCTGTACAAGATTGAAAGTAATTGGCAGAGAGATGTTGAAAAATTCATGGTAAACACGAAAGCTAGATTGAAACCAAACTATTTAGTTTTTTACTATAAGGATAAGCATTTGTGGTTGTAAATACAGTATTACACAGTACAAAAGAAAAGAAATACATCAGCCATGTGTAGTACAGAAACTTTGGTTGTGTTTGAAAAAGGAAATCAAGATACTTCCTGTTCGATTTGTGTGTGTTACATAGAGAATTGTGTGTTGTGTTTTGCAAAAAGTATTTTATAAAATTGAAAACTGAATCAAAGGCCGAGAATTTAGTGTATGGTTTGGTTTTGCAGATTTGGTGTGTGGTTCTAGTGTTTGATTGTCAGGTTTCAGAAATTGTGTGACAAGTAAAGATTTTGTGTGTAAGCAGTTGAAAAAAACTGTAAACACAGTATGTGAACTAGCATTGGCGATTTTGATAAGAGCACATACTGTAACAATGAGCAATGGCCATAAGAATGTAGAAAAAATGTAAGATGATAAGATGAAGTCTCAAAAAACTTGTTTGATTCTTTTTGTATGTGTCTGTGTGTGTTTGTGTGTACTTGCTGGTTTTGATAAATATGTGATTGTTTGCTATAGCATCAGTGTGTGTTGCTGTGTATGCACTCATTTCACATTCACTGTTTCTGTTTTTCACAAACTAATGAAAAACTGAATGACAGTTTATGGTCACAACACTGAAGACATAAAATCAGAAGAAAAAAAAATTTATCACTTGATACTATTAAGATTATAATAGGTGTAAGTTGATGATGGTAAAAGGTAAAAAAGGAGATCTTCCTCTTTCTATCTGGTTAGCCATTCCTGTCTTTTGTGATGCCTGAAGCTCAATCAGATTAATTTATTGGTCATACTTTCATTGTGATTGGTTGATCAGGGACCAATCATTGACCAGGCAGTACTCATATTATAAAGACATAAAATCTTTTGGTTTAAACCAAAAAACACAAAAAAAAACAAAAAACATGTGATGTCCATTCCAATGGACGCAGGGTCTGAAGGGGTTAATTCTTTACAAATGTCCTACTTACATGTCTACTTTCCCACAACACTTATAGATTTAGCTTTACACTTAATTTCGTTAGCATTTTAATTGTACTGACTGAGTTTTTCCATAAATTTCAGACGAAGCTGTGAATGGATTGGGAATCAGACCCCATAAAAAGTTTACAAGAAAGAGGCAAAAAGCTTTAAAGAAAAGAAAGGTCCACCAAGTCTACGGACATAAGTTTATGGCAACCTTCCTTCCCCAGCCTACTTTTTGCTGCCATTGCAAAAACTTCATTTGGTGAGACTTACATAGAAAATGCATTCATGCACATACAACCAGACTTAGCAAGTCAGCCTCATTCAATGTATAGAATGCCATGTGGTTATAAATACTGCATATAATCTTTCCCCAGGGGTGTTATTGGAAAGCAAGGTTATCAGTGTCAAGGTGAGTGTTGTTACTAATATTAGTGGAATAATAATTTTCCCATATGCATACTCCAGGAATAGCAACATTCACTTTTTTGCCTTGCTATTCTAGTGTGCGCGTGTGTGGTCCATAAGAGGTGTCATAACCTGGTTGTAAGTGAGTGTCCACGTATGAAGAAAGATTCAAATGAGGTAAGAACATTTGTGTAAATGCATGTGTGATGACAAAATTATGTCTTGTGGATCCATTTCACATGCATATTATTCTGTGTACAGGACCAAAGGCAGGGCTTCAGCATCAACTTACCCCACCAGTTCAGAGAGCACAACTACAAAGTTCCCACATACTGTAACCACTGCGGATCTCTCCTTTACGGCCTGATAAAACAGGGTCTTCAATGCAAGAGTAAGCACATATTTACTCGACTTATTGGAATACATGGATGGCTGCTTTGTAGTCAAAGATTGCTGTTGTCATCTGTGTGGTGTGGATTTGTTCAGGTTGTAAAATGAACATCCACAAACGCTGTGAGCAGAATGTCGCACCCAACTGCGGGGTGAACAGTTCTGAACTTGCCAGCAAATTGTCGGAGATTGGATTGCTCAACACGCTCTCCAAGCGAAAGTCTCAGGTATCTTCAGTAAGGAGCCATCTCAAAAATCCTCCTTTATCAAAGAATATTTGCTTTGGCTATATGCACATTTATTGTGAGATATTTCTCTTTAAATTTGTGTACATTGGGTACATTTCTCTATTTTTTATTTTTTTTCACAGAGTTCTCTGTACATGACAGGAGTAAAGGGTCAGAACTCCGTTAAAAACATACCAACAGGACTTGAGGAGCAAGAGGATGAGACTGTTAAAGTTGGTCTGGAAGACTTTAGTTTCTTGCAAGTGCTGGGAAAAGGCAGCTTTGGCAAGGTAGACACACTTGTATCACACATGCATCTATTCCTCATTACCAAGATTACATTTACATGCATTTGATCATTATCAATTCTCACTATGTCTTATAGGGATAGTTATACATGTATATTACTATCTGCTTTCAGACGAACGCAATCTATAGATATATTTAAAAGTATCCTGGCTCTTCCAAGCTTTATACCAGTAGTGAATGGGGGGCGAGATTTTGTAGCCCAAAAAATCGCATCCATCCATCATAAAAATAATCCACTGCTCCAGGGGGTTAATAAAGGCCTTCTGAAGTGAAGCAATGGGTTTTTGTAAGAAAAACATATCCATATTTACAGCTTTATTAACTATAATAGCTAGCTTTCGGCAGACGGCTGAACACATCGATTTGCGGCGGAAGAGTAACCCGAATGACGCAATGATGAACGCAGAAGTGCAGAGGATAGAGCAAAACAAAACACCAGTCACGAATTAGAAGTCTAAAATGAGAAATTTTAAAGAGAAATGTCAGAGGATTTTGATGCCCAGCCCTATTTGTTTGAACCGTGAGAGGCGTCTAAGCTTACACTACTCCTACATCCTACAGTCGCGTCAGGGGTTACTCCTGTGGTGCACGTCGACTTGCGCATTATGCGTCCAGTTGTCTGCCAGAAGAAACAACCCAACGCTTCGCTTCAGAAGGCCTTTATTAACCCCCTGGAGCCATATGGATTATTTTTATGATGGATGGATTCGTTTTTTGTGGCTTCAAAATCTCGTCCCCCATTCACTACATTTATAATGCTTAGAAGAGCCAGGATATTTTTAAATATATCTCCGATTGTGTTAGTCTGAAAGAAGATAGTCATATACACCTAGGATGCCTTGAGGTTAAGTAAATTATGGGATAATTTTCATTTTTGGGTGAACTATCCCTTTTAGAACATCCATAGCAGTTGATGGCACTTCTAAACCACAGATGTGTATATGTGTGTATCTGTAGGTGATGTTGGCTCGTCTAAAAAGTGATCACAGGGTCTTTGCCGTGAAAATGCTGAAGAAGGATGTCATACTGCAAGACGATGATGTCGAGGCAACCATGATTGAGAAGAGAGTGCTGACTCTGGCCCACCAACATCCATTTCTTACACAGCTCTACTACTGCTTTCAGACTGCGGTAAGAGTCCACAAATGGATTCAAGGATTCAATATACCCATATTTTGAATTACGCATTATGTTGTGTTGTGTTTTAGGGTTAAAGGAAATGTCCTTAAACTTAAAGGGTTAGTTCACCCAAAAATTAAAATTATGTCATTAATTACTTACACTCATGTCATTTCAAACCTGTAAGACTTTCATTTTACGATCTCTTTATGAACTTTTTGAAGTGTCAAAATGAAATTTGCGTAGCTGTCTATGTATGGAGGGACAGAAAGCTCTCAGATTTCATCAAAAACATCTTCATTTGTTTTCTAAAGATTAACGAAAGTCTTACGGGTTTGGAATGACATGAGGGTGAGTAATTAATGACAAAATTTTCATTTTTTAGTGAACTATCCCTTTAACAGATAATGTCCTCACAGAAAATTACTAGTACCCTTTTTTTTTTACAGTGTACACTGAACTCTAAACAAGGAGAGTTTTATTCCTTATGTAAATTCATTCTTAGAAGGCACATTCTCAGACAATAAGAATCCAGAACTGCTTCTCAAACAGCTTTCAGTAAACCAGAGTAAATGCCGTAATCCAGTCAGAGGTGAATTCTCTTCAGTGTTTGATTGGTTGACATGTTATCGGGTAGATAATCTGTAACACGAGCCTTGAAAAAATCATGCTAGTTGTAGCAGTAGAGATTAACTTATGTCACCATGATTCCCACGTTGACAAGCGTTGTTGAATGTAGACACTCCATTTTCCTCACTCAACCAGGAAGCACAATGCATTTTGCCAAAACCCCCTTGACATCATATCAACAATTTGTGTTTGCGTTCCTGAAATGCCTTGGTTTTATCATCAACCTCCTGAAACATCTGCAATCTCCTGAAACATGAGAATGTTTCCTGGGGTTAAAATCTGACAGCTGAATAGCAGTAGGTTCATTTAATGGTATCAAATGATACTTAATCACTGTTTGATACTTGATATACACTACATAAGATTACTGCTCTTTCTGGGAGCATAATTTAAAATAAAAGCCACCCAAAAACCCATCTTAGAAATAATCTAAATGAGTGATGACCGTTGCAGTACCAAATGTAAACAGTAGATGGAGCGTCTTGGTTACTAATGTGAGGTACGGTATTCACTTCCTGCTCTGCATACCGAAAGTGTGGGAGGAACATTAACGGGAAGTGATGGAAGTTTTTTGTTGACTTACCATCTCACCCGACTCAGACACTACAAAATATCATATATATATTGATAAATTGATAAAAAGTGACAGTATATAAACTTTTAAACTGTAGTGTATATTAAATAAATATGTTTTATAATTACAATAGATATAAATGTAAAATATAATATAATATAAAATCGTTGTTTATAGTCATTTGTACGTTAATAGCATCAATGTGTTATAGAACACAAGTTCAAATACTGTACATATTACAGGTTTACATGTTTATTAATGCTGGAAAAAGTAATAGAATTAATATATTACATATATTCCTTTGTATTTTACTCTTTTGTACTTTTATACGGGTTTTTCCGCATCATTTTTCTATGTATATGCTAACCTGTGCTCTTCATTTCCCAGGAGCGGTTATTCTTTGTCATGGAGTTTGTGAATGGTGGTGACCTCATGTTCCACATCCAGAAGTGCAGGCGTTTTGATGAGCCACGAGCACAGTTTTATTCCGCGGAAATCATTTCAGCCCTGATGTTCCTTCACTCCAAAGGCATCATTTACAGGTGAGGAATACTGTAGATCATGTTAACGTCACATATTTCCTGATATTATTTTGTCTTTGTATTTATAAGTATCTTTACTCTCTGGTTTAAAGTTTGCTACATTATTTTTGAGCTAGCTGTCCAAGTTAGCTAATCTTTCCTCACGGTTTTAATGTACTAAACATGTGATTCCTTTGTCAGAAGGAAAGAATATTTGAAATTCATAATGTTCATTCGAAATTATTGTAGATTTTCACACCCCATTGCAAATGCCTTTCAGTTGTTTGCTTTGACATGCATGTGTTCAGCCCAAAATCTCATCTGCGCATGTCCTGACACACTCTGTCTGATTTTACAGACAGTCTCCGCCCCGGCTTAGCCTTCCCTTTCCTTGTCGGGACATTGTGCTCTTCCTGGCTGTAATCACATGACCTTTGTCTACCTGAATAAGCTTTCCTATCACCTTTGTAATAGAGCCAAGCCCAAATATAAATAGTGACAAACTGCTTTCCCATTCAAATGAGGCTCGCAGCATTTACGAGATTCCCTGCTGGGCCTTTTCTGGAATTCCAGCAAACTTTGCTGACCCCCTTTTGTATTTACAATCATATGGGCCTCTTTATGGCCACCCTCACCTTTCCTTTAGATTTTATTGGGCTTTAAAGCAAATTATTTTAGGGTAATTATAACGCTTCTGTGAAGTGAAGCTTATGGGGAGAAGGGTATAGAGTCCTGGGAGAGATGGCAGTGTTGTAGTGCAAGAGGACTATGGGGACATTTTGAGTGTAGACTTGAGCTGGCATCACAGGCCTGCCCAGCATGCAATGGAGCTATTATTACATAAGCTGTTTACTCAGAAAGACAGTGAGAGCAAGGGAGGGAGGCCTGTGCACTGCTCTGATTTTATCACATGACTCTGTTTCTGTTACAAAGTGCAATATAGCAAAACATGCACATAGATTATTTTGAATAAATATTAAAAATCCCATCACAATATTTCAGCATTGATGTTGCAGGACCACACATTTAATCCAGCAATACAACGATTCGTTGACCTCTGAGTCATCAAGCTGTTCCTCTCCACTTTACCTTACTTAACCCTGATCTTATATTAGATGCGGCTATAATGCTGTGTAATCTGGCTCTGCTCTAATCCGAGGACTGGACTACACTGGATTTATACAGACAGTGCATGACGGAAACGAAGAGTCCATCAATGACTTTAGTGTTTTAGTCTCACTACAGCCTGTTGTACCCAGAGGCGTGGATAAACTGCAAATACAGACTGTTTATTGACCTTTCAAACTGTTCCACTGTTGCTAAATTATATCTGATTTCCAAAAGGCCATCAGAAATGACACACTTTCCATTATTGTTTTATTCTTTTTATAAATTAAATGATAAAACTTTTTATTTTTTATCAGAATACTTGTTGTTTCAAGACATTTGTTGCAACATTGCAAGAGTTGGGTTGTTTTACGTAGAGAAGCAAGCATTCGTTGCATTAGTGATGGTCGGGCAGGAGAGAGATTTGCCCATTTTGTAGACTCTGCAATAGTTCTGCCAGTTCTCCAGCTGCAGATTCGAGCTGTGGCTAGGCTGGTGAGTTTGCCATGCTGTCATTTTTGCCAGCGTCAGCCCTCTGAAACTGTGAGCGTGAGGCTCTGCATGTCTCTGTCCTTGTTCACTAGGCATTAAATAAAGGAAGTTAAGATATATTTTTGATTTTGTAGGAGTCTCTGTCTTTCTCCCTCTCTTCAATTTGTGTATATTACCTGATTCATAACACTTGAGAATAACATTTGTATACATAATTTGAGAAGAAACTAGAAAACACAAATCGCAAGACACACACACGCACACACACACACAAATATATACTACCAAAATTTCGGTAAGATTTTTAAAATGTTTTAGAAAGATGTTTCTTATGCTCACCAAGGCTGCATTTATTTGTTAATAAAATATAGTAAATACAGTGAAATATTATTAGAATTTGAAATCATTATTTTCTATTTTAATATATTTTAAAATGTAATTTATTCCTATAATGGCAAAGCTGAGTTTTCAGCATCATTACTCCAGTCTTCAGTGTCACATGATCCTTCAGAAATCATTCTAATATGCTGATTTGGTGTGCAAGAAACATTTATTATTATTATCAATGTTGAAAACAGTTTCTGCTTAAAGGGTTAGTTAGAACCTTTTTTGATTTCATCAAAAATATCTTAATTTGTGTTCCAAAGTGTTTCAACGACATGAGGGTGAGTATTTAATGACATTTTTCATTTTTGGGTGAACTAACCCTTTAATATTCTTGTGATACAGTCTTTATCACAAGAATATTAAAGTATTACAGTCAGAGGAAAAAGTATTAATGTAATACTTTAAAGTATTAAAGTATTACAAATATTACAGTCTTTCAGGATTCTTTGATAAATAGAAAAAGAACAGCATATAAGCCTGCAAATATAGATACACTCTCTGGCACTCTCTCCTTGAAGATTCTCTGTGATTCTAAATGCCTGATGAAACTGAAGATATGACAGAAACATAACATCTAATTATTATTTTTCCAAGATATGGTCAAGTATTTATACAGGATTTATTTATATAGCACTTTATACAATACAGATTGTTTCAAAGCAGCTTTACAATGATAACAGGAGCTGTACAGCAGCTCTAAAAGAAAGTCAATTCAGTGTTGATGCAGGTCCATTGTAAAGATCATCAATTAGCAAATTAGTTAATTTAATCTATAAAGCAGTTCTGCAGAAAAACTGTGTTGTTGTCATCCAGCTCAGTTCAGTTCTCATCCAAAAGTCTCAGTACAGTCAAATTAATAATGTTGAATATTAAGTGTCCCCAACAAAGCAAGCCAAAAGGCAACAGTGGCAAGAAACACAAACTCCATCGGTGACAAAATGGAGAAAAAAGCCTTGGGAAAAACCAGGCTCAGTTGGGACTTCAGTTCTCCTCTGACCAACGACCAAACACAGTGTGATTATGATTCAGGCTGCATCACAAGAAGTCAGATTGTGGATCGGTAGCATTCAGATATTTCATCCAGTTCCTTATACTTAAAGATCGGTTTCATCATGCCAGTATGGAAACAAAGCTGGTCATAGGTCTGTGCAGAGGATTCTTGTGGTCTATGTTATTAAACTACGATATTTATATTTTATAACATCTTTAAAGATGTAAGTTGAATTCTTTTATTAGTTTTTTAGTTAGTTTGTTGAACTATTCTCAAGTATTCTCAAGAGAATGATTCACACAGAAATGCTCCTGTTTCATGAATGAGGCTCCAGTGTTACCCATACATTGATGTAATTGTACCCTGACTGAACGAAGTAATGAGAGATGGAACAACACGTGCGCATAGTGTTGTACAACACTCTGTTCTTTGTTGTTTACCGGGTAATGTGGCACAGTCACGCACTTTTAACAACACAGTAAAGAGGTGATCTCTCAATGTGTTCTCTGTTAATTGTGTTCTAATGAAATTAGACCAGATTTGGGAACCTTTGACAACAAGATGCTGTTAATCCAATTTACATTCCGTCATTCTCTTTTCCACTGGATCAATATTGCCTCTCCTTCTCTGATGTCAGGTGACTGAATGCTCCTTCTCATGCTGATTACTCTACACCCTTGTGTCAAGCATGCAAGCACTGCAGTACACGCTCACTTTGTCATTGTGCGTCAATACTATTTGAACTCTGTGAACCCCATTTGTTATTCACTATATGTTTGCGATATTTTGTTTACATTTTTTGTGCTACCGCAGGCTGTCTTTCAGCTTGTTATTGATGACTTATGCGTATAGGCACACATGTATTAGAGTTGTAACGCCTGTCATTCATAAAATTATACAAATCCTTCAGCTGTTTAATAAAATATTTTGGCTATTTAAAGCATTTAATAATGATTTTAACTTACAATAAAATTGTATTACTTTTTGCTGCATTTAATGCATTTTAACATGTTTAAATCCATTCAGCAGAATTGCACAGATTTTGGCCCAAAATAAGTGAAGAAAATGCAGAAAATATCTGTAATTAACCAAAGTAAAAAAAATAAATGATTAATTATTGATATTGGTAATAATAACTTTTACCTTATTGCCATTTACTTGATGGTCACACCCAGTATTATTATATTTTTATTAATATTTTTGAGTTAGCTTTCGTTTTTAGATTTTTAGTTTTCATTTTAATTTTAGTTTAAGTTTTAGTAATTTATGTGCTTTTATCATTTTTTTTAATATTTCTATTTAGATTTAATGTATTTTTTTTTACTTATTTATTGTATTTACTTATTCATACTTATTTTTTTTACTACTTAATGTATTTTTTATGTATTTTTTTTAGTTTTAGTAATTTTAGTACTTTAACTTAAACTTATTTTATTTCAAATAGTACATTTCTAATAACAAAGGATCACTTAATACAACGTGGTAATAATGTCATTCTGTTTTGTGTTTTAAAGGGACTTGAAACTGGACAATATTCTCCTGGACAGACATGGCCACTGCAAACTGGCAGATTTTGGCATGTGTAAAGAGGAAATCTTTAATGGAAAACTTACTAGCACCTTCTGTGGGACTCCAGATTATATTGCACCTGAGGTGAGTATCACCTCTAAAAGAAGATGTATATAAGAAGATGATGGTTATGTGGGTGTGTGTTCTTTTCCCATGTAGATGTTTTATGCTGTGTGTCTCTCTCAGATCATCCTGGAGGAGCCGTATGGCGTATCAGTGGACTGGTGGGCTCTGGGCGTGCTGCTTTATGAGATGCTGTCGGGTCATGCTCCATTTGAAGCGGAGACTGAGGACGAGCTGTTTGAGTGCATCCTAAGAGATGAGATCATTTATTCATCCTGGCTCAGCAACGAAGCAGAGGACATCCTTAGAGGAGTGAGTCTATATCTGCAGTCAAAAAATCGGATTGATTACACACGATGGCTAAAAATCAGTCAGACTAAAATCATTTGTATTTATAAAATGTCTTGTAAACGTGGCTGTAGCTCGGCTTCGTCCAGTATGTTTACACATTAATTGGAATACAATTGGCCTAAGCACATGCTCCAAACAGAGGTGACACACAACATAAATTTAATCATTCAGATATTTGATTATGCCTGTCACAATTGTAAATCTTGTGCTGACGATTTATTGTGAATTTTTCCAGTGGCTTGTGGCTTATTGCAGAAAATAAGGTCTGTGACTAACAAAAGCTTATGATTCTTACACATTTTGTTCATCATGATAATACTCACAAATGAACACAACTTTTATGAATTTCGAAGCGTTAATACAATCGGCAGAAGTTAAAAGCTAAACGTAGGCTATAAATGAACTAACTACACTACGGTCACATGACTTCAATGTCACCATCACTAAGCTTCCTTCAACTCTTTAAGTCTTTGTTTAAAAACATTTTCCCTGGAAGTTTGAGTTATAATAGTTTGCAAGTGCACATTTATAAACACAATGAGGCTGTAAAAACGGATTAGTGATTAGGTGAGTTTTCCTGTTTGGCTGATAATGTTTAATGTCCTTGACAGCCTATGTAGTCCCTTTGTTAGCAACTACCTTTTACAAGACTATTAAAAGCTTTAAAAATCACAAGGGGGTATTACTGTTGTATTTTAGATCATAGAATAAAATGTAAAAATATCTTGAGATTGTGTTCACCATTGACCTTATTTTAATCATTTAACCAAAAACCCATTTAAAAAAAAACATTGACTTCAGGACGATGAAACGGGAAATGCTAAAATGCTAGCTCATTTACAGGTTTTGGCCTACAAAAATATGTCCTCCCTGCACCACTTTATATGATTTTTATATGAATTTTCTATGCTGTGAAAATTAATGATATATTAAAAGTTAAAATATTTCTCTTTTTGTTCAAATTTAATCTTGGTCCACTTTACATTGACACTGGAGCCCAGCAAACCTGAATATAATACGAGGTGTGTCCAGAAAGTAATGAGAATGAAGTTCCTATGCTCCAAGGGTTCTGTGAAGAGAGAAGCTGGCCAAGGTCACTTGGGGTGGGGTGTCAGGTATACGTTAGAACACTGATCAGTTGCATTCCAGCCCTGTCAGAGTCGAGACATTCTTTTTTGTGACACCCTGTTCAAGTGCTTCGTATTAAGAAAAATGCAAGCGAGTTTGGAACAGCGGTATGTGATAAAATTTTGTGTGAAATTGTGTGAAAGTGCATATGGAGAAGCGGTGCAATCTTCTGCATAAGTTGAACGATGGCACAAGGCCTTCAAGAAAGAACGAGAAGGGGGTGATGAACAACCCCTCTTTGTCAAAAACGGAAAGGAATGTGGATGCAGTAAGGTCTGTTGTCACCCATGACCGACGGCTCACTATCAGAATGACTGCAGAGGAAACGGAAATTACCAAGCCAATTGTTCATGAAATCGTGACTCAGGATATGAACATGGGAAAAGTGTGTGAACTTGTCATTTGATCAGAAGGACCACCGTCAACTTGTTTGTCATGACCTGTTTTTTTGAGTCGAGTGATCACGGGAGATGAATCCTGGGTATTTGAGTACGATCTCGAGGTGAAGAAACAAAGTTTAGAATGGCACACACCCACGTCACCTTGCTCCAAGAAAGCACGAAAGATCAAATCGAAAGTCAAATCAATGGTCATTGTTTTGTTTTTTTTGATTCACATGGAATTGTCGCTACAAAGAATTGAAAAATCGCTGTGGGTTTTGGGTACACTCACAAGGTGCATAATTTGAAGGAGACAATGTACAATTGCTACATTTTTCAATAAAATAATTTTTAAAATATCATTCTCATTACTTTCTGGACAAACCTCGACTGTTTGGCATTGTGCAAATGTTAAATGAATTTAAACCTGGAGCGATGAAGACCAAAGCTTCAATGTAAGCGTACTCAAAGACACCACTTAAATGAAATCCATTGTTTTGTACAACAAGTGCATTTATTTGACTTTTACTAGACCAGATTCTTTACATTTACAAGGACACAACCCAGAGTCTTGACTTACATCTCAGGCAGCTATGTTGGGAAATCTGTGACTTTCCTGGCAGTGACGTCTTATGATTAAACCACTCGCTTCCTCTTCCATGGTATTCATTCATTACCAAAACATTTATATAAAAAAGAGTGTCAACTTAAGGCCTTCATGCTGAAACATGATTCTGTTCTAATCTTCAACAAGCTCTTATTCTCACCAGAATAACCTCAAATCTGGCTTCATTTAAGAGCTCCGAGTGAACATGTTTCTTGGCTAATGCAGTCGAGAGGCTGTTCTGAAGGTCTTGGCCAGCTTTTCCTATGTAAGCACCAGCAAATATGAGACTAATAAGGAGCAGAGAGCCTGTGGGCAGACCCTCCATTGCTGCTGTTTTATCTATTTAAAGACCTGAGATGTCTCTATCACAGGCTATCCCTGCCCTTTGTGCCATTGCATAAGCTCCATTGTGCCCCATGAAGGGTTAAAGAGCTGTGTCATGGTAGAAGGATTAACATCATGTGCCTAAGTAGAGGTCTTCTCGCATTAGTAGAGTAAAATCCCTAATATCTCTGTCTCCTTCCAAGGGCTCAAGTCAATGATCTGATCTGTGCAGTATTGTGGACAGTAAACTTTACAGACCAGTATGACAGAGAGAATTGTGGAAGTGTAAAAAGACGAAGTTGTATTTTTCCAGTGATTCTTTAGTATTTGGACTTGAAACTGTGTTCTTGCATTAGATAACAAAATGTTAAACCAAGTACACTGAAAAAAGTGGTAATCTAAATTAACTGGTTTTATTCAAAAAAATATTATTTAACATCACTGAACCAACCTATATACATTAATTTGTAGCAAAAAAAAAAGGGTTGAATCAGGTAGAAAATGCACTTTAAGGTAACAATTGCAGGTTACCACCTTTTACAGTGTGGCACTTATTTGAAAGATTGAACTAGTGTACTTTTCAAGCACTGTGTTCAAAAGCTTAATAATGAAGTTTGCTTTTGCTATTCACCCAGTTACTCACCAGAGACCCGGCGTGTCGGTTGGGCTGCATGGATAGAGATGGAGGAGAAGAGGCCATCACTGCACACCCGTTTTTCACAGGACTGGACTGGGAGAAGCTGAACAGACGAGAGATCACACCACCGTTCACACCTCGAATAGTAAGCCTACCTCTTCTTCACTTCTACTGTTTAATTCTCTTCTGTATATTGTACAGAAGAGAATTAAATTCAGTTATGGACTATCTTTATATTAAATAATCAGAACCAATTTTTAATTATCTATTTATTTTAATTCATTTCATTTTTTATTTTTTTTAATAAAACACTGGCAACACATTCCAACAAGGTTTCATTTGTTAACGACATTAGTTACCAACCGTCAAATTAAAACCTAATAGGAGAACCCTATGACGCAATAAGTGAGACAACAACAAACCCACTTGCTCCACACACACGTCTTCATTTTTTTGGGGGGTTTTTTCAGTTTTCTTTTCAAGAAAAGCCATGTTCAAAATTAATGCTAGACATTGTTTTTGTTTGCTAGCCACCATTTCTGTCCCACATGTAAATGCAGCTTACAGTCACTGAAAGTGTCACGGATTTATGATGTAAAACTCTGGATGAGTCTTCTTGTGTGTGTCCGTTTTTAATGCGTAAACTTAGTATTAACTTCGTATGAACTAATTTAATAATTATAATTATTGTAATAGTGTTAGGTATTATGTTCACCTTGTTTTCCTGTGTTCTGTTCCTGTTTCTTTTGTTCCCCGCTTTGCCTCTCTTCATTTGTTACCATGGTTACTGATTTAGTTGCACACCTGTTTCTAGTCTGCTTTGTTATCCTGTGTATTTAAGCCCTTAGTTTTCCTCAGTTCCTTTCACGTATTGTCTTTGTGTTTGTAAGGGTACGTGTACACGACAGCGATATGCTTAAAACTGAGAAGTTTTTCCTTTGAGTTTTCCGCGTACAGACAACACCATTGTCAAAACAATCTCCATTCATACAAATCCATGAAAACGACTAAAAACGCTGTATTCTGCTGGCAGGCCATTAGATGGCGATGAAACACTATAGACTGAACATGTAATACGCATGTGCATGACATCGTCGTTTTCGCAGATTCGCGTTTTTGTTGTTTACACGGAGACCGTTTTCAAAACCTTGGACTTTGAAACCCGTTTTTTTAAAAGTTTGCGTTTTCAGGCACCCAAAACTCCGTTGTCATGTAAATAAACGGCCAAAATGCATAAAAAGTTTTACATTTTTAGTTGTGTAAACAGTGTTGTGTAAACAGCCCCTAAAGCTGTTGCGTTCTATCTTTGGATTCCCGGCTTCTAATTTTTTTGTTGTTGTTGTTACAAACACGTTTTGCTGCTTTTGGATCCAACTTTCCTTGTTCTTGCCTGCTCACATTGTAACAAATAGCCTTGATGATGATTATATTTATCCAAAATTGTTTGATCTGATTAGTTGAAGACATTTTACAATACTTATATTAATATATTTAATGACATTGAATTATAATATAAAGTAACTAAAATGTCTTTAGTTACTTTACCTGTGAAATACTGTTGTTGAGTGCTATTCTTCATAGACTCACCAAATGATGCTATTTATCAGTAGACTTGGCATTAATGAACCAATTAATTTGAAAAGGGTGAATATAATGTTTTTGTTTTGTTTTGTAGGACTCGATTGAGGATGTGGCCAATTTTGACCCTGACTTCACCCAAGAGGAACCCTGTCTTACACCCATAGAGGACAGCCTTTTCCATTTGCACCAGGATGATTTTAAAGACTTCACCTATACAGCTCCAGAGCTGCGACTGAACTAACATTCACGGCTTACTTAGATTGTTACTTTCCCTAATTAACTCCCTCTGGCGAACTTCTTGTATGCACTCTGTTGACAAACCTGGCGCCAAGACAAAAATTTGGATATATTTCAAACCGTAGAAGCGTTTTGAAGTGTTTTTTGCATATGAAGTGTATCTGTTTTTTTATTTGTTACTAGCATGATAATATGCATATTCATGCAGCTGCCAAGTGCTTCGCCTTGCAGCTTAATAGTAAGCATGGGAACAGATTCTCAGCAAGTTACATGCAATGAGCGCTTGTTAGCTGAGTTGTTAACTGAGTCATTGTAATGAGTTACGTTATGTGTTGTAAAGTATTGCTAACTAATAAACTTAAAAAACTCCTTTTGTAACAGATTGTAAAGGACCATTTTGGTTTACCTTAACTGCATGTGACACAAAGTCCAGTTCATTGAATAATGAAGCAGAAGACCTGTGGTGTGAGATGAAATTTTCATGAGAAAAACAAAAAAACATATCCTTTACACCTTAAAGGAAAAACAAGAGGTGCGGTCATGTCACATTTCTCTGTAGACGTGCAAATCCTCCATGAATAATTTATTACCCTCAATTTATTTGTTGTTCTCACAAGCTCACCCTGTATTTGAAGCAGCGATGATGCACTGATAATGCACTGTGTACACTAGTGCTGCAAACCGTTAATGGGATTAATGAGAGTAAGATGCCATTATGAACATAAAATATTTTTTTTTTCCCCTTTTGATTGTTTATTGCATGTCTGGACATTTGGTTGAAGGGATTAATTTTTTTTTCTATTCAAACATTCTATTGTTTGAAAGGTGACTTGGTGAATTACCCAATATGGGGTTTTACACACTTGCCCTAAACCAGTTTTAACTGGAAACTCTGTGGCTCTGACACATTTTTTTTTATTTTTTTTGGCATAATGTTCTGGCAGACAATATCAGTGATAGTGAGAAAGTGACAAAGACAATTGCACTTCTGAGACAGTGAGGAAGATTTATTGGTCTACTTTGTTTTTGCTACTAGTTATATATGCATATGCCAGATTCAAGGAATATTGTGGGTTCAGTACAGGTTAAGACAGTCAACAGCATTTGTGGCATAATGCTAATTGCCAGAGAAAATAATTTTTATAATTTTCTGTAAAAAAAAAAAAAAAAAGGTTACAATGAGACACAATGAAAGTGAATGGGGACAATTTTTTGGAGGATTTACAGTACTGTGCAAAAGTCTTAGGCACGTCAGTATTTTCATCCCCCCAAAAAAGGTTTTAAGCCAGTTATTTATATCTTTTGCTGTAGTGTGTCAGTAGGAAATATCAGTTCACATTTCCAATCATTAATTTTTCCATTAATTTTAAAAATCCAGTGAGATTTTTGAATACACAAAGAGTCTGACAACAGCTGGTGCTCCACAAGGAGATCTGATCTGATCTCTGTGAGATCTCCGTGTGGAGCACCGGCTGTTGTCAGACTCCTTGTGTAAAAATCTCACTGGATTTTTAAAATTATAGGCAAAATGAATGTTTGGTAAACCGATATTTCCTACTGACACACTACAGCAAAAGATATAAATAACTGGCTTAAAACCATTTTTTAATCATTGTTTCATACAAACAATGAGTATTTTAACATTTACAGATTGGCCCCATTCACTTCCACTGTATTTCATTGTAACCAAGTTATGTTGTTGATATTGTTCCCAAGACCATTTTCCGGCAGGTCGTATGATGAAATCCTCACCATACTGAATCCTTAGTGACGGTGTATGAAATGTTTTGACTTGTAGTCAGGTGCTCTGGTGATTTTCCCAGTTGCACTTATGGTGTTAAACTGCCAAAACCCAGCCGTGTCTGGTTGGGAGAATGCTTCATGACTCAAACCATTCATTGAGTCAGCACTGCTGAGAAGTTCACTGGGTTCCTCTAGTGAAAATGTGCCAAAGGTATCGCATTTATTCTTAAGCAGTTCAAATGTGAAAGTAATGGTTTTGGCAAGCAGACTTAGCTCTTAACTGGAATTGAAATGTTTCTCTGAGTCTCAGCTAATTCTGTTCAGCGGCTCCACTGTATTCTGCAGTCTTCAGTGGAGTTTGGCTGTTCACCTTTCCACCTTCATAAATAATGTTCACATGCTTAACTATTAAAAACAAACATTTTGGTCCCATTGGCTTGTTGATAACATGTAAGTTTGTAGTAGAAATCAGCAGAAGTCCTGCTCTATGATATCAGCTGCCGTCTCTCCCTGGTTCCAACTGGATAAGAACTTATTTTTGAAGTTTTATTAGATCTCAGAGATGGGCATGCTGTGCTATTATTTTTAGAACTGGAGTAGCACTGTTTATATATGGTGTTTTATCTTATATCATTATTTCCTGTTTTCTCTCATGCCATATTTGACTCACACTCTGATAGTCTGTAATTTGGGTTTTGGGCTTCATGTTACAAGAGATGACGTTACTGGGAAAACAGCGTTTACAGTGTTATTTTGCAGTAAATGATAAGCTGATTGCTTTTGCTGAAACATTTCCCAACAGCAACCTGGTAATTCCTCTAATCTTTCCTGAGAGAAAGCAACTCCTTATTTTTAGAGCCTGAAATCCCTTCACAACCCACTTTGACAGGTGAAAGAGTTTAACACCTGCTAAAACAATTCCTTTGCTTGAAGGTATGATCAAAGCTGTGCTGGTAGACTGAAACTTAGTTAAAACAGATGACAACCAACAACATTGGCTAACTAATACAAAACTCTAATCTTCTCTTTCATATATCTGGATTAAAAACATGTATCATTCTTTATACAGTCAGGCTTGTGTATGACACAATATAATTGTGCAATGCTTTTTTTTTCCTCAAACGTCTGACCTCCATGAAAGTCAAATGACTGTCAGTGAAGAATTATTTTCAATCTTATTGTTACAGTTTCATCAGCTAATTTTCATAGGACTTCTTCATGGATATTAACTCACTGTGTGTTTTCGGCCATATCTTACCGCTAGGTCATTTTAGTTTCATTGGTTTCAGCCTTGTTATCCATCTATTGGAGTTATGTCTCTCAGTGATCATAAGTCAATAGCAGTCACTGCCTCCACATCAGTAGGAACCTTCCATATGGCCTTGGCTGCATGTGACAGGTAACCCTTATAATGCTGTATCCACTGGCATACTACTTATAAACAGCAGCTTACAACTACTTTCATGGAATACTTGAGCAATTTTATCTTTATGATAATTGTGGGTCAAATATGTGCATTTACATATGAATAATATAAACTACCACTCATAAATGACTATTAGAGACCTGCATATATAATTTAGATTGGTGATGCTGATAGCAAATATTTATAAATTGCAGAATGAGGTCTTACCAGCCGGAAGAAATATAACACCAACACATTTGAGGAAACTGCTGAAATTTTCTGCCAAACATTTCACCATCAACATCAGTACTTCCCTATACAAACAAATTTGCCCAAAGTTTAGGCCCACTCAAACCTAGAGCAATAACTATAAAGTAACTATAACAACTTGGCAATATTAGCATCCACACCAACGTTCTGTTTAATATACGTTATGTTGTCTACCCATTTAAATGATCGGGTGGACTCTGATTGGCTGTCAATGTTTTTATTATTCATCAGCTGGAAAAAAACATTCTGAAAATGATTTTTGTCAGGGTTCATAGGATTTATTTAAAACATGTAGGCTAATGAATGAAGGAATGTAACCTGCCTTAAAGGGTTAGTTCACCCAAAAATGAAAATTATGTCATTTATTACTTACCCTCATGCCGTTCCACACCCGTAAGACCTTCGTTAATCTTCGGAACACAAATTAAGATTTTTTTTTTTTTGAAATCCGATGGCTCAGCGAGGCCTGCATAGCCAGCAATAACATTTCCTCTTTTAAGATCCATTAATGTACTAAAAACATATTTAAATCAGTTCATGTGAGTACAGTGGTTCAATATTAATATTATAAAGCGACGAGAATATTTTTGGTGCGCCAAAAAAAAAAAAAACTTATATAGCGATGGCCGATTTCAAAACACTTCTTCAGGAAGTTTCGGAGCGTTATGAATCAGCATGTCGAATCAGCGGTTCGGAACACCAAAGTCACGTGATTTCAGCAGTTTGGCGGTTTGACACGCGATCCGAATCATGGTTCGACACGCTGATTCATAACGCTCCGAAGCTTCCTACAGCAGTGTTTTGAAATCGGCCATCACTATATAAGTCGTTTTTTTTTTTTTTTTTTGGCGCACCAAAAATATTCTCGTCGCTTTGTAATATTAACATTGAACCACTGTACTCACATGAACTGATTTAAATATGTATTTAGTACATTAATGGATGGCTACGCAGGCCTCACTGAGCCATCGGATTTCAACAAAAATATCTTAGTTTGTGTTCCGAAGATTAACGAAGGTCTTACGGGCGTGGAACGGCACGAGGGTGAGTAATAAATGACATTATTTTCATTTTTGGGTGAACTAACCCTTTAACTGTGTGTGTGTGTGTTTTACAGTGTTGTACAGTCAGATAGAATTACCAGGGTGTTGTTGTTAATCAGATGATAGGGTTATTAGATGGTTGGTGTTTTGGCAGGTCGCTAGGTCATTCTAACTGGTTATTAGAGTCTAGTTGCTGGTTGTTTCTTGGGTGGCTGATGTATTTTAGAAAATAATTGTTTTCAGTTACCTAATCATTATTATAATCTCAAAAATAATAATAAAAAATTAAACTCTTTATATTATAACACTAATTAGGCTACTGGTTGTCAACATCATTCTCTGGACGAGAAAGAAAAAACTTCGAGGGATGTTTGCAGGACAAGCAAAAAAAAATAATTTACTCGGATCTGTGGTCAAATCAATAGTGATGATTACATCACACCGTGGGGGTCGATTAAACTGCAAGCTGGATTGATGTCCCATTGGTTCTGAGAAAGAGTTTTTGAGTGCGACACTGCCACCTAAATACATACGGCTGTGCTCGCTCCCATCAGCGCCTCGTGAACGCGCGGGCCACATAGTAGTAGGAGCGTATGCAACTGTTAACTCTTTGTACCGACTAGAAGCTGCACCGACCGGGTGCCAGACAAACGATTTGACCTTCAGCGAACCGGAGGGTTGATCTCAACAGTTCTGACGTTTTTAACACACCACACCGGACTCGAATCGAATCATTTTATCGCGTTTTCTCGGTTTCTTTTAGAAACATTTTTATTTGTTAGCAAGAAGTGGCCACGTCCTTGATTTTCTGGCCTCGCGGTTTGGAAAAACCTAACACATACTGAGTGGTTTCACCCAGGAATGGATACTGGAGTTGTCACTGAAAAGAAAAGGTAGGGATTCCAGTTTCTGTTTTAAAGAAAGTGGTTATTGAGCGGATTTTGTTATGTCTATTTAGTAAATAGACCGAAAGATCTTCATCCCCGTCACACCGACAGAACGTGTCGCCATTTTGTGTTGTATGGCAAACCAAACAATTAAGAGCAAGTTTAAAGCGCTCATGCCGGCTATTTGTTTCTAAATTCCCATTAAATGTTGTTACAAACAATAAAAAGAGTGATATTTGTTGCTTTGTAACGCAATATTTGGCTTTATATGAGGTAGCAGAGTGTCTAGTGTCTGTCTGTTGAAATAGGCTAAGAAATTAGCAGTATGCTAACTTAAACTTCCACTGATTTATTGCTTAAACAGCTTTAAACAGTTTATACTAGTATATACATATTTCAGTTCCAATGGGAGTGTATAAACAAACTGTTTATATAGGCATAGACATCTTTGAGCATAAATGTCAAATGAATGCTTATAATAAAAACAAAATACATGCTCTCTTTTCCCGTAGTGCAATGATCAGACCACTGTACGTCTATTATACTAAAGGAGAAGGTAAATGGCATAATCTTTGTTCTTAGTTCAGTGGGTTGTACTCGGTATTCTGGTATTGTGCACTTACAGTTCTGAATGTTTTGATGCAGTTTATTTGTGAGATAAAAAAGCCATGTTTTAGTAATATGACTGAACCCTCCTTCACCCCTCAGACCACTTGACCCCACAGGTCACATTAACTCGTTGCCCTTGTTCAGACAGCTTGTCTGGCATATTTGTGGATATAGGACTGGAAGGTGGAATTCTTGGATTTTGCTGACTTTGTCTTATTCTTTGTCAGGCCTGTCATCAGTGTAGGCTCAAATGAGATGACATGGAAAGAAATGTTGTTATTGCTAAGACTGGAAAATGTTGCTTGGTTTTTCTGTACTAGTGAATTTACAGTAAGGATAAGTCTGGCATTAGTAGTTAAACTAAGATCCATTTATGTTATGGTGTCAGTTTGACTCATTTTGATTTTTTTTTTTTTTTTAGAAGTACTGGTTGATGAACCTATGATGTTTTATTTTAAATATATGTTTTGTGACTTTTTCCTCATTTAGGTTCATTAACATGCCTGCAAATTGTCAATACTTTGATGTGTTGTGGAATGTGTGTACAAAATTTCTTTTACAATATGAGATTTTTAACAACCTCATTTTATTTTTAGTTATAACAATACTCCGTGATAGGCCCCATATAAAGTGAATAATACCTTGTTTTCAGTGGCAATATTTTCTTGACATATATTTGGTTGGCATCCAAGTTCAAGCAGCTACATGCACTTCTCTCAAATCTTAATCACTCTCAGCATTGACGTCAAAGCAACTTCCTGCCCTGCCTTGTGGCAAGACAGCTGCAAAACCCCTATCAGTTTGAAATGTTAAAATGTGTCCCTCTTATATTTTCTTGTTTTGGAGTGTTTTTATATATATATATATATATATATAATTTTTTTTTATAATCCTCGGGTCAAAGGGATGCCTATTGATTCTGTCATTGTGTCATAATGTCTTGTATGCGATCTATATGAATCTAATTAGACTGGTAATCATGCCACGTAACAGAGCACCTTTTAGGCTGGCGTCAATTTTGGTTTACCGATCAATTGTCAACAAGGTATTTTTAGGAGCTCAAAAGGAGCCTTGTTCTTAGATGGTAAGATTAGGCTGTGACAAATCTTATAGTTTGAGTAATTTTGAGTCACTAATATAAAAGTATATCATAATGTAGATTACAGACTGTAATGTTTCTGAAAATTTGCTAAAAAAATGTTTTATTTAAAGTGTAAATAGCATGAAGCAGTCTTGCTTTAGCTGTGCAAATGTCAAATGATACTATAAATGATGTCAACCACTAAAGATTTTACTACATTTCTGCCTTTGCACATCATATACATGCATACTGAGCAGTTAGGGCGTGCAAAACTGTATATCTTCCATATCGACTAGTCAGTAATTTGTGTAAATGATTAGTTAACTAATCTGTCTTGTATAATTAGGCTGGTTTTGGCTTCACTTGACCCCGATCAGATGCATTTCTTTCAGGGTGTTTACATTAAATATGCACTTGCATTTAAGTGTATCAGATTGGAACAAAAAAGAAATCATTTTTAAAAGTTGGACTTTTTAAACTTGTCATGGCATCTTAAAATGCAGTATTTGCGGTGAGATGTTCAAACAGTGAGGAAAGATAGTTTAAAGAATGAAATGAAATGCACCACCACTCTAAATATCACTAAAATATCTAGCTATATAAGCAGAATAAATCTAGACATATTAGATGGCCTCACTAATTGACTAGTCAGAGCTTACCAGTTTTGCTATCTGTTACTATTCAAAATTGATAAGAATAGACAGGGTTGGTTTCAGTGTTTTTCCTGCATTGAAAATATTTTGGCGGCCTCAAATGAATCTTTGCCACTCTTTTGAGTATTTGTGTAAGCGCTCTCTGAAGAGCGCCAAGGGTTTCTATTTGCAGTGTGGTTTGCAGCGTTAAGAATATTGTAGCTAATCACAGGCCTGTCTGTTGAGCACGTAAACTCATTGGCCAATCAGAGGTTTAAATTAGTCAGAATCCACTCCAAATGGCAGAGCTTTTGTTCATTGTGAGTTCCATAACCAACAAAGTATAAACACGATGTCAATAAGAGATTCTTTGTACAGCATAGACAGCTTTCCAAAATGGGAGTTTTCGCAAGAGTGCAGCTTTGTGTACCTTGCGTTGTAATGACTGCTTCAGTGATTATAATGGCAGCGATCTTTGCTAGCTTTCTGTAGGCCTACATAATACTTTTCATGCTGCTAACTTCACATTGCAAAGTTTATGGATTGACAACTGTATTTAAATGTGCGATTTGAATCCGATTGACAGTGATAACCGTAGCAATGGACGAAACAAACAATCAGATGATCTGTGCATTAAGCGTAAAAGCACAATGAGGCCTAGTCCACACGTGCACGGGTATTTTTATAAATGGAGTTTTTTTTCTCCGTTTTAAAAAAAATTGCGTCCACATGAAAACGCAAAAACACGCTATGAAGCACTGCTAAGAGCATGCCAAACCAACAGGTGGCGATATAACCCTAACCGTAAAGCCATGTTGATCAATCGGAAGCTTGAAAAAAAAGGTTATTACCGGTTCTGAGGTCAAAAGCCAAAATGTCTGGTTTCACCATCTACACGACAACACTGCAACCAGAGTTTCTAAAAATCTTCACCCTGGCAGGAGTTATAAAAAAAATGGTTTGGTTTCAGCGACCGAATACTGTTTGCGTGTGGACGAACGGCCAAACCGCATAGAAAAAGCTGCAGTTTTTAAAATACCCGTGCTCGTGTAGACAGAGCCTCATAGACCTGCTACTTTTTCTATGTTGTAACTTTGTTGTTTACTTTTTAAATCAGTTACTCAGTGACTTATATTTTAAATGTACAGATTTTTTAATATAAAATAGTTCTAAGCAGATTTGTTTTATGATCAGTCCTGACAGTGATTATTTTTTATTTCACATATAAATAGGATAATATTACAAATGGTTTCTTTGCATTTGTTTTGGATTTATTGTCAGTACTGGGCTTGCAGTTCACATGGGTAGGGTACTTTGTACTGTGTGTGTGTGTATGGATGATCATTTTCATCCGCCACCACCGAAAACCCTGGGTTTATTATTATAACACAAAGTTAAACAATTAAAATCAAATAGACAGTTATGTTTTACCAGTCAATATAAACATGAGAAGCTGGTGATTGCTTTGGCAAATGGACCGAGAGAATACAGCAAATTAAATTTGCATCAACAGATGCAGTATCAGAACATGATTTAAGGTTATCAGTTTGCCATTAGCCATCTTGTCATCATTGAGAAACACCCATTTCAAAGGAAGCTCTTGTTTTGAAACCATACAATGCAACCTCATACTTGCACATTTACCTCTTTGACAATGGGGTCTTTCAGCTATCCTGAAATCAGTAAGAAATGTAGACATATTATTAAGCAGTCCATATATGGAGCTTACATAAGACAACAATGTACTGTGCTCAGACGCTAACAGGCTGAAAACTGTAATGAAATGCGCATATGAACATCCCCTGTGCACAAGGGTTTTCCTCCGTTTCTGGCCAGATGATTTCCGTTTTACTTGAGAGAATGCTTTGATAGGGAGGATGGGAGCAGATGCCTTCTGTCTGAAGATGCTGTTTTTTCCTGCTAGGGCACTAGGCCGTCTTAACCGTTTTCCTTCCTTTTGTCTTGCATGGCTTTAACGGTTGACACAATGCCTGCTCATTGTTTTTCATTGCTGCTTTGACCTTGACCTTGGAGCTCTTGTGGGGAATATGTAGATTTGTTGCCAGTTGCACGGAGACATCATTGGTCATTTAAATTAGAAAAGGACAAAATAATGGAATCTGCATCACTTCATGCATTTATTGTGGGTGTGAGTTGACAGTAGTCAATTAGAATCACTATTTGCTTGTCTTCAGTCAGATTCAGAAGCCATTTTTGCAAATTCATAACAATTAATTTTAATTCAGTACTTCAAATACTTAGACATGCCCAATAAAAAAGACAAACTACTGTTTATTGCAGTAAAGTAATCCACGGTTTTTCCTGCACAGGTCCCCCTAGAGGGACCAAGGTCCACCCATAACCGTCTCACAAAATCCTGTGGGAAACACACTATATGATAGTGTTCTCCAAATAAAAACCTAATTATTAAAATACCTAAAATACGTGCTTGTAAAAAAGTGTTTTCTTCAGACAGGTCAAGGTGCGGTAGGTACACTTGCATGTGTGCACAAGATCAGGATTTTACCACCTCGACCTCGTTTTGAGCTAGGAAAAACCCTGTAGCCTAATCCAAATATCTCAATATGAAAGTGACAGATCAGGATATTTTTACTTTTGCTTTTATTACTTTTATATTCCCTAAAGGCTACATATGTAAATTAATGTAAAAAAAAAAAAAAAAAGAGAGTGGTGCAACTTATCACAAAACTCACGGTTCAGATCATATTATGGTTTTTGAGACACAGATCAGGTTATTTTTTGGATCAGAAAAAAAATAATAATAAAAAGGGGGTGGTTGAGGGTCTTTTTTTTTTTTTTTTTTTTTTTTTTTTTAATAAACTACTTAAAGGGATAGTTCACCCAAAAATGAAAATTGTCATTTACTTACCCTGAAGTTGTTCCAAATCTGTATGAGTTTTTTTTTTTGTCTTCTGTTGAACACAAAAGAAGATATTTTGAAGAATGTTGGTAATGAGACAGTTGACGGTAGACATTGACTTACATAATTTTTTTTTCCCTACTATGGAAGTCACTGGCTACCGTCAACCATTAAGTGTTCGCTTAAGAAACATTAACTATTATAAAAAGATTTATTCAAATAAACTAAATCAGTAGGCAGCGCAGGACCAATACGTTTAACCCTAATAGCCCGTTATAATCAGGTTTCATCAAATAAAAGTTACTTCACATAAGTCAGCACTAAGGTGGTGTTGTTTGTTACCACGGCAATCACTGTCCGGGTTTGAACATGCTTTATGTGTATGAAAAGTATCTGTGTACACATGACGAGTGGCAAAATCGCAAGAAAAGCTTTGTGTACTGACAACTATACATTATCTAACTGTATTCTCTTTGTTAGGATGTTGATAAAGCAATTGTTCAAGTGTCAAGTTTCAATTATAATGTTTCTCTTTTAATCCGATATAAAATTTCATACTGTATTGTCCCTCATAACCGGTAGTTTAACGAGCAGGCTTTATTGTTATATACTACTTTGACATGACAGAGAAGAAAACAAAAAAGTTTTAGGCTTTCACAATACTCCCTCACCTTGCTCACCTTCTGAGTGGACATTTCTCTGAACCCGCTGCAAGTGATACAGAGAAAATGAATGCATGCAAAATCTGAGGTAAAATGAAATGATTTTGTTTTCTGCTCCAGATACACACTTTTCAAAATAATGTTAATTTTAAAATGTAACATTAAAATGATAGTAAATTAATAAAGCAAGACATTAAATGTGGAAAAAAGAAAAAGAAAAAAAAAGAGGCCGTACATTACACCCTCTGCCCCCCAACTGCTGACAATGCATTACGAAATTTCATGTTGTTGCAATAAAACTGTCCAATGCAACATTATTTCTCAGATGCTTCTGGTCCAATTAAACAGAACAACAACCATTGACTCGCTGTGCTGCTTTTCAGATATTGACATGTTTTTGCTGTTATTGCAATTTCAAATATCGGCCAAATCCTTAACAAATCCAGCTTTTGTTAACAATGGACAACTTTCTACAATGGTACATTGTGAATGAACACCTGAGGGTATTGGTGTGTAAGGGGACTTTTGTTAAAAGGTGTGCATTACATTGTTGCTCATAGTTTTGATTGTTTTGTTTTTTTTGTGGGAGTTGGTCTTTGAGGTCCCAAGGGTAATAGATATGCTTCTTTAGAAATCATAATGAGACTCATTTTAGCAGAAAGCATGGTGACCTATTTATTGGGAAAGAGGTTATTTTCTGGAACTGTTTATGTTTCTGATCCTGATCTTGCTTGTTTGTAAGACCATGTGTGTTATGGTTTGTGTGTTAAAGTTTATTGCTTGTAGTGCATTGAAAAGTTTATATTGAGAAGTCTGAAAACTGTCTGACACTGTTGGCTGAGCTCCAAAGGCTGTAACTGTCTTTCACACTGTCCACACCCCTTTCACCAGCTAGTCACATTGAGACTATCTTTCGGTCCTTTGACGTTGACACCATGCAAATGAGAGCTTTTATTAAAAAAAAAAAAAAAAAGGTAGACCTTGCTGCTGTCCTCCAGCACTAGTGCAAGTTGTCTCGTCACAGACACGGAGCCAGACTAACGCCGCAATCTCCTCCCTTATATTTCCAGGGTGAGCTCGGAGCGCAGGAAGGAGAAGTCCAGGGATGCAGCGCGATCTCGCAGGGGAAAGGAGTCCGAGGTGTTCTACGAGTTAGCGCACCAGCTTCCCCTGCCACACAATGTCACTTCCCACCTGGACAAAGCCTCCATCATGAGGCTGACCATCAGCTATCTGCGCATGAGGAAGCTGCTCAGCTCTGGTCAGTTCGATGATATGAATATTTGTATCTAGAAGTACATAAAAGTTACACCACATGCAAAACTGATTCAAAACCTTGTCACCAGTAGTTAGAGATTCTGTAAACATGAAGTACGGAGGGAAAAATGTACGATCTGTCACTGGGGCAGTCCTCAGAGGGTGCATATTAATACTAATTTGTACCTTTTAGATACTGTGTACTAGGGCTGCATCTACATTAAGCCAAAATCACAATTATTATGAAACCACAAAGAAAAACGTGTTCCTTTGTACACGAGCAGTTCATCATCTGGTGTTTTCAGTGTCTCAGATCGACTGTGTTCACAGTAAATGCTACTCTACATGAACTCATCTCTGCTTCTGCTCTGAGTTTGGGTCGGGTGTAATGTGTATTTAGGAGCACATTTTCCGAAACTTGTAATGAGAAGCACTTAAAACCGGCTATTGTCAACTAAAGAGAAGCTTTAGGTCTCCCTCTGGTTTTCCACCAAAATAAAAGCTTTTGAAGAAATTAAGACCAGCCATTAATGTTAGTATTGTAATTTTACAGTTGTACTGAAAAAATAGTTATTACTACTACTAATACTACTACTATTACTTTTAACTTTATTAATATTATTTAAATGCTTAATTATTTTAAATTACAATAGTAGTATTTCTTATTTTGTCTAATATTCTTGTAGTAGTAGTAGTAGTAGTAGTAATAACAATAATAATAATAATAATAATAATAATGTTGTTGTGGTTATTACCAAATTTTGTTTGTTCAGCCCAACAAACAAGCACCTTTTGCAGTTTCATTTTTTTCCCACAAATTGTGCAGCCCTACTATGTGCCTTGTGTACCACTATAGCGTGCCTATTAGTACCAGTATGCACCCTTTAGATTCTGTGTAACTTATCTACCTCTCAAGGACTCATATTAATGCTAGGTACTATAGTGCCCCCTTTAGGTTTTAACATGTACCTTATCTTCCCCTCAAGGGTGCATTAAAGTACTGGTACCTTATATGTACTAATATGTAGGGCTGGGTGACATGGCAAAACAAAATTTTTTATATATATATATATATATATATATATATATATATATATATATATATATATATATATATATATATATATATATATATTCATTATTATTATTATTATTATATTTTTTTTCTCAGAAAGATTGACCGATTCACAGTTTCATTTTATTAACAATCTAGTTAAATGTTCTATTCCAAGTGCACCACATCTGAAGTGATCAACATGGTGTAAATGTAAAACAAATGACTTATTAGTTAAATATTTTTCCAGAAAATATGCATGAAATAAGGCAAATACTGTACAAATTTATCTTAATCATATTCTATATACTAAATAATATAAAATAAAAAATGCTAAATATTTCTTAGCCAAAAAGTAATAGCAATAAATAACACCAGTAATAGTATAATATTATTAACAGCAAATGCTTTGTAAAAACAGAAAACAACAGCACCTTTCAGCCTTTCACCATCATGCAAACATGAAAAATCAAAATACAGTTGTAGTTCTTTACAGGTTTTTGCATTCCATTGCGCTGTTTTTCCTATTGTTTTTATGTTTGGCGGACGTCTTTTGTCTCACCCATGAAATGGCATTCTAAAAGCTTAAGTAAAAAATAAAAAAAAACCTCATGTCTAAAAAAAAGTCTCACGTCTAACTCATGTCTAATATCTTTGCTTTTTTCCCATTCCACTGCCCACGTCTTGTTTTTTTTTTTCTCTCAACGCAATAACACATGATTTCTGAGTGAACAGCCGCTTAAGACTAGCGATGTGTTCTACGTCACACGAGAGCGGTTAATCAGGTGCTCCATCATGTGTTCGGATCATTTTCTTTTCTTAACTGTTATCATTGCTGAATTGTCAACATGTCCAAATGTAACGTTTGCCAACATTTTTATTCAAAACCACGATTTAAAAATAATATAACTGTGGCAAAACATTAAATTCTAATGAATTGCTGTTGTTTAACTGTGCAGATGACACCGACAAAGAGAATGAGCTGGAAGGTCAGTTGAACGGCTTTTATCTAAAGGCACTGGAGGGTTTCCTCATGGTCCTGTCTGAGGATGGAGACATGGTTTATCTCTCTGAGAATGTCAGCAAGAGCATGGGCCTCACACAGGTAGCCAGATGTTTACAGTTTATTCTCTGCTGTTTAGATTTAAAGCTTATTATGGTGTAGCTAACTATCTCTGCACTCTTTTCTCTCAGTTTGATCTGACTGGTCACAGCGTCTTTGAATTCTCACACCCATGTGACCATGAGGAGTTGAGAGAGATGCTGGTCCATAGGACAGGTGAGTCACGCAAACTGCTATGGTTTTTTTCTGCAGATAAATGCATCAGCAATTAATAACAAATGCATTAATTGAATGTTTAGTATCCAAAAAGACCAAGGAACAAAACACAGAGCGCAGCTTCTTCCTGCGGATGAAGTGCACACTCACTAGTAGAGGACGCACTGTCAATATCAAGTCTGCTACATGGAAGGTGAGATGTCTGAATTGTGATGCAGTTTTCTCAGACTGTCACTAAACTGTTGGTATCCACACAGCTTATATATGGGTTTCCCTTAGCTTTACCTTTTCCTGGTACATTTTTAGGTATTTGTTTTAGAAGATAACATGCATGTATTTCCCTGACTTGATTTTAAATGGTTAATTAATTTTGGTGACTTTGCAAGTGTACACAAAATTTAACAAGGAAAAAAAGAAAGGAAACTAGCTTTAGTCCTGTTGTGCATACAGCATCCTTTTAGTGATTTTTATATATGTCTGACTTGATATAAATAGACTGAGATAGTTTTGCCCTTCTCTCTCCTGCTACAGGTTCTTCACTGCGCTGGTCATGTCCGTGTGCAGGAGCGCAGCGAGGGTTCGGGAGACTCTGGCTTTAAAGAGCCCCCTCTGACCTACCTTGTGCTCATCTGTGACCCCATTCCTCATCCCTCAAACATCGAGGTGCCTCTGGACAGCAAGACCTTCCTTAGCCGTCACACTCTGGACATGAAGTTCTCGTACTGTGATGAAAGGTTAGCAGAGAGATGTGATTCTCTCATATACACAAAACAACAAACAGATTTCCCCCAGATTAGATGGTAGACAGTTTGGCACACATTGTCTTTTCTTTCTTCCCTTTGTTTCAGTGTAAATGGTTTGCCCTTCCCCACTTCCCTTCCCCATTTCCCCATTTCACATTTGTCTTTTCTTCTTGTGTTTTGGTTTACCTTGATGGTATCTATACCTAGCAACGAATGGTTTCAATCTCTTTGAATAAAATCAATGCTGCAGAACTGGTCTAGCATGCTAAAGAACAAAAGCCTGTATTCTGTACTTTTGATGAATGTTAGCCAGTGGTGTTTTTTTTTTTTTTTTTTTTTCTGCTATCCATGAAGCCGTTACAGGGTCTCAGCTTCGGAGTAGCCAGAAAGGGTTAGTTCACCCAAAAATGAAAATTGTCATTTATTACTCACCCTCATGTCATTCTACACCCATAAGATGGCTCAGTGAGGCCTCTATTGCCAGCAATGTCACTGAACTTCTCAAGATCCAGAAAGGTAGTCAAAACATATTTAAAATAGTTTATGTGAGTACAGTGGTTCTACCTTAATATTATAAAGAGATGAGAATACTTTTTGTGTGCCAAAAAAAACAAAATAACGACTTTTCAACAATATCTAGTGATGGCTGATTTCAAAACACTTCTTCATGAAGCTTCAAAGCTTTACGAATCTTTTGTTTAGAATCAGTTGTTCGGAGCGCCAAAGTCACGTGATTTCAGCAGTTTGATACGCGATCCGAATCACTGATTGGAAACAAAAGGTTCGCAAAGCTTCATGAAGCAGTGTTATGAAATTGGCCATCACTAGATATTGTTGAAAAGTCGTTATTTAGTTTTTTTGCCACACAAAAAGTATTCTCGTCGCTTTATAAAATGAAGGTAGAACCACTGTACTCACATGAACTGTTTTAAATATGTTTTGAGTACCTTTCTGCATCTTGAGAGGTTCGGTGACATTGCTGGCAATAGAGGCGTCACTGAGCCATCGGATTTCATCAAAAATATCTTAATTTGTGTTCCGAAGATGAACGAAGGTCTTACGGGTGTAGAACGATATGAGGGTGAGTAATAAATAACATTATTTTTATTTTTGTGTGAACTAACCCTTTAAATAAATGTTTCAGCATGTAGCTACTAAATGCACACACAATCCTCTCATTCTCACTCTGTCCCAAAGGATCACCGAGCTGATGGGATATGAGCCAGATGATCTGCTGAACAGGTCGGTGTACGAATACTATCATGCCCTGGATTCAGATCACCTCACCAAGACACATCACAACTGTGAGTATCTGGATTTAGATAATTGTTGGGCATAGTTTACTAATTTAGTACAGGTGTCAGTGTCTACCTGATCATGATAGAGGTTTTACTTTTAACATACAAAACTGTTACAAAATATGGCTTGTGGAATACTTCTAATTGGAGAATGTTATTGTTCCCAGTGTTTGCAAAGGGCCAGGCTACCACAGGCCAGTACCGCATGATGGCTAAGAAAGGTGGTTTTGTGTGGGTGGAGACTCAGGCCACCGTTATCTACAATCCCAAGAATTCACAGCCACAGTGCATTGTGTGCGTCAACTACGTTCTCAGGTACGGATCTGAATGTTTGTGAAAAGTTCTCTGGTGTATTTAGTTTGCGTGTGTGTAAATATAATCACAAATGCACCTGTGATCAAACTTGTAACTTAACTGATCTGTCCTGTACAGTGGCATTGTGGAGGGGGACATTGTTCTGTCCCTGCAGCAGACCATGACAGAGCCCAAGGCTGTAGAAAAAGAGAGCCAGAAAGTGGAAGATGAGGCCTCTGAGGTGGACATGCTCAAACTCTTCAAGCCAGAAAACCTGAAGTGTCCCATGGAGTGCTCTGACCTTTATGAGCAGCTGAAAGAGGAACCTGAGGCCCTCACTGTGTTGGCGCCTGCAGCAGGAGACACCATCATCTCTCTGGACTTCAACAACTCAGGTGGATTTCTGGTGGATGGTTACATTTTTAAATTTTTCAACTTGAAACAAACGGAAGTCAATTGCTTTCAGTGAGAGCTGGCGGTTTGAGTTAACATGACCAAAGAGCATGCGTTTATTATTATATTTATTCTCATTATTCTCATCTCATTTAGTCATAAATGACATTCCTGCAACTTGTATAAACGTTTCCACTCCAAAATGTTAGATTTTAGAGTAATTGTCAAAATAAAATAAAATAGCGTTAACTGGGGCAATATATGATTTGTGGCCTGAAGTTATGCTACGTTGTGCAGCCCACAAGTACTGTAAGGCAAATTCAGAATTTGAAGAACGCCTACTAGTGACCGACAGCTAGTTGGTGACCGGCAGTGTCTGACACTGTCATGTTTGAGAAATATGGATTCATATTTTTAGTTTAGTAAGAAATGAAATCATAAATATACACACAATTACTTAGTGTGCTGCCAATAATAATTAACCATATTAATTTTCCTCCAGACTCTGACATGCAGCTGGTGAAGGATGTGCCCCTGTACAATGATGTCATGCTGCCCTCCAGCAGTGAGAAGCTGCCCATCAGTCTGTCTGCTCTGACACCCAGTGACCCCACCCCAGCTCTGTCCAAACTTGAGACCAGAGCGGAAGACTTCCCTTTCAGCTCTGCCTCTGATCGTGTTCCAGACTCCGCAAACACGCCCTCCACATCTGGACTCGGCTCCTCAGGGGTAAAGACAAATTAAACGCTTGCTTTTTTTTATTTTTTATTGTAGTTCATTTCAAAATGAATGCCTTTTTTTTTTTTTTTTTTTTTTTTTTTTATGGCTAATGAGATCTTGTGTCTCAAAGACTTTTTTTTTTTTTTTTTTGGTTCTTAGCCCAACAGCCCCATGGATTACTGTTTCCAAGTGGACTCAGACATCAGTTCTGAGTTCAAACTGGACCTGGTTGAAAAACTTTTTGCTATTGATACCGAAGCAAAGACCCCCTTTACCAACCAGGTAAGCCTTTATCTGCCATATATCTCTTCTCTATGGTCGTTTATGCATTTGCATAAACTTAAGAACATGTATTTCTGTGACCTCTAGGCCATAGAGGATCTCGACCTAGAGATGCTGGCTCCATACATCCCAATGGATGACGACTTCCAGCTGCGTGTCCCCTCTCCACTGGACCCGCTCCCCTCCAGCTCTCTCTCTGTTTCTGCCATGAGCTCCCTGTTCCAGCCCTTGCCCTCCCCTGCATCTCCAGCCTCTTCCTCCAGCATCGCAGTGAAGAAGGAGCCATCGTCACGGGCCCCTTCGCCTTTGCATCTTCTGCAGGAGGTGTGCAGTGCTCCTGTCTCGCCTTTCAGCGGCAGTCGGGACACTTCCCCCGCTCGATCCCCCACCCCACAGAGCAGCAATCAGCTCATTAACAGGTAAAGCTCTCATTGGCACGACTTCCTGCTGGCGGCATCAATAATACAGTCAATCTCAGTCAGATCAATTTGCACAGGGATCGGATAGCTGATCCGTATTAAACTGCAAGTAGATTAGAGTCGAGCCAAAACAGTTTTGTCATGAGCATAAGAGCTTTGATTTGGAATTCCTTTTAGATAACATTACTTTATCTGATTACCTGATCTTCTGTTTGTTGCTCCAATTTCCCAGAGAGCTGTCTCCAAAGATGTTAGCCATCCAGAATGTCCAACGGAAGAGAAAGCTGGAGGAAGTGACATCACTTTCTGAGGCTGTTGGACTGGTCAGTATGTTTTTAGATTTTATACAAAGATTTTATGTAAAGATGCATATATAAAAGTATACTTTGTTTTGTTAAATATTATTTTTAATGTTAATTATTTTATGTTCAATTGTTTTATGCACTATAAATTCCAGTTTTTGTTTTTTGTGTACATGTATAAATTAGGGAAACTTTGCTGATAAATATGTGATCTTTTTGAGATCTGTTTTCCATGTAACACCAATGCTAATGGCTACTTTACTATTTCCTGCAGGGTGCTTTGCTTCAGAGTGTGGACAGTGCTATAGAGCCTGGAAAAAGGGCAAAGGTTTTAGAAGTTAAAGGATCGAGTGTGCTCGGGGGAAACAGAACCATTCTTATACTGCCCTCTGGTGAGTGACGAGACCATCACTGTACCATATATTTTATGATTTTTAAAGTCTGCATGAAACAGAAGTGCACATGCATTAAAAAAAAAAGATGCACAGATAATTTGTAATAAACACTGCAACGTTCTGTAAAAAAAAAAAAAATTGTCAATTTAGATTTCATGGTGACTTTTAATGCACTTAACAAATCAAAGCCAATACTATTTTAGCATGTATATACTGGAATGATTCTGGATTGATTCAGAGAATTTCCGAATGCATTCCATTCTCTCTCAAATCGATTCTGAGCTAAGTTTTTAACAGCAGATGGCACTGCGTGCTTTAGAAACAGGCGTACTCTGCTTGCTTCCAATTCCTCACACACACCATTTGAACCTTTTATAAAATAATCATTCATAAAGTTTGAAAAGGTTGAAGCGAATTCCAAGGGGGTTTGCAGTGGGGTCCTATAATGCTCCTTTTACAGGATGTAATATAAGCATTCTGGTGTCCCCAGAATGTGTCTGTTTCAGCTCAAAATACCCCACAGATAATTTATTATAGCTTGTCAAATTTGCCCCTATTTGGGTCCGAGCAAAAAAACAGTTTTTGTGTGTGTCCCTTTTAAACGTAAATAAGCTGCTGCTCCCGGCCGCTTTCCAGAAGAAGGGGGAGCCTTACTAGCTCGTGCTTTAACCCTCTGGGGTCTGAGGATTTTCGGGGCCCTGGAGAAGTTTTGACATGCCCTGACATTTGTGCTTTTTTCAGTTGTTCATAAACATATTAATGGAAAAAGTGTAATTACACTGTATTCAGCACAAACTAGGCTACCATAATATGTGAGGAACATGTATGTACATGTTTGTGTTTTTAAAGGAATAACATTTATGCGTGGTTATTGAAAAAACAAGTAACTTAAGTCACTGAAATAAAGCCAAAAAATATATATTAAATCTGTGTTCACATTATTTATTATAATTCAATTTATTATAGCTTGTCAAATTTGCCCCTATTTGGGTGCGAGCAAAAAAACAGTTTTTGTGTGTGTCCCTTTAAACGTAAATAAGCTGCTGCTCCCGGCCGCTTTCCAGAAGAAGGGGGAGCCTTACCAGCTCGTGCTTTAATTGCTCAACAACAACAAAGCTGGAGAATTTCACGCAGCCAAAATGCCTTACATTGTTCAAACCGGAGTCGGACACTGATGGAGAGACTCAGGAAGAAATTACAACTTATAGAATGTATCTGGACATTTCTGGACAGTTAGTGGATAAATTTATGTAGTTTCTGTGGAGTTAATTCAACTCATCTACAAGCATGTGCCATCATATTAACTTAATCTTTTGTGCAAATCCAGCGTTAAATGAATTGACCCTTGTTTGGGAAGCAGTCTGTGGTAAAATGATGGCATAGTAACAACACTCTACTACAACAACTCTTACTCTTCTCTAAAGGAGCCCAACATGGCCTCGCCCCCTTTGTTGCATGTTCTTGGGGGCAGGGTTTATGTAGATTTTAGGGTTAGTGATGTCACTAACTCGGGAAGAAGTTTGTTGTAGTCCCTACCAGTTGTTTGTTGTAGTCCGTAAACAGCAATTTCTTTAAAAGAAAATATCTCCCTTTGCATTGAACTTTGAGCGTCGTCACTTTGCAGATGTTGTTTATACTCTAACAGCAACATTACACACGAACTAAAGTTAAAAAGTGAAATCATAATCAGCCACCCCTTGAATCTTGCATTATAAAAGCATCCTGAGGTGCAAGTACTTTCTTAGGCTCAGCCAAATGCACGAGCGCTCTTCTTCATAAGCTTTTGATTGTGCGATTTTAAAAACTAGCCTAGAGAGCCATCTACTGTTAAAAACTAATCTCAGAATTGCGATGTATTCAGAAAATCTCAGAATTGAGTGATGCATTAATTTATTGCCCCAGCCCTAGTATATACAGTTGTAAGTGAATCAGTTTATATAGTTTTCCCATGACCTTTATTCTCACAGTCTTAACCATTTATACAATTAACCATTTTAAGTGTCTAAATGGTTAATTGCATAATCTAATGATTATTTAATTATCAGTAAAAGAACCAGAATTTTGTTTTTCAATTGACCTGGTACTTTCTTTCTTTTTTTCTTTCTTTTTTCTTTTTTAAATCTGAATCGATTAAGTTATTCAAAAGTACATTAAAATACAATTTATACATGTAGTGACTTGAATACACTTCTATGACGAACATTAAATTTTCTGAATCATTGTAAAAAAAATTGTGTGGAGCTTAAAGTAAAAATGTATATGTAGTTATACTGGACATTGTAAAGAAGGGGTGAAATTTTTCTGAGTTGTCAGTAAATGTTTATATTCTTTCCCCTCTGACTCTGTAGATGTGGCCAGTCGTCTGTTGTGCAGTTCTTTAGAGAGCAGCGGCGGGCTGCCTCAGCTAACACGTTACGACTGCGAAGTCAACGCTCCCGTGCAGGACCGCCATCATCTGCTCCAGGGAGAGGAGCTCCTGCGTGCTCTGGACCAAGTCAACTGAACTCCGCTGTGTTTAGCGATTCTGGACATTGCATCCCTATCTCTCGCCCCTTGACCCCCACGATCCCTGAAATCTGCCTCCACTTGTCTCCTTTTATTCCATGCCCTAATATTCTCTATAAACCCCCAGTGTTTTAAAAATGTAATAGATGACTTGCACCTTCTGTTGATTCCGTCAGTGATACAAAGAGGAGCCTAGAGGGAGTCCATCCATGCCATTGTGTAGAGGGTCTGAAGACAGAGAAGCGTTATGTAAATTAACAGTGGCATCAACCAGACAAGAGTTAAGAGCCTTAATGCGAAATACACAACTTGCCCAGACACGCAGATGTGTACAATCTCCCACACTCCCTCTGGATTCCCTACTTTCACCTAAAAACCTCCCGTTGTGTTTTATCCCCCCCAAAGTGTGTGTATTGTAGCTACAGTCGCACAATAATCTATTTTCTTAAGACAGAATACCAGCAGTCCATGCAATATACAAAACCATTTTTACGAATATGTACTTTTAATGAAAGATTGAACAATTTATTTTTTCTCTTCTCTCAGTTTTGTTGTGTAGCGGTTATGTAAGAGCTCTGTGTGTGCACTCATAGGCTCAATGGTTAAATGCTGTTGGATGTTTTGTGAGTGTTGCTTTTCATTGCATTGATATTTGCTTGCATCACTTTGTTTTCTCTTGAACAGCACAGATGAATTGTAAAAGCCATTGAAAGTAATGGAGAATGTGCAAAAAAGGGAATTCTAAATCATGTTATGTTCTCATGATGGTTTTTGTCTCAAAGAGGTTAAACAGATTTATAGTTTAATTATGCAATAGATTTTTATATTTTTAGTGGTCATTTTGTTTCTGTTTAGTTCTCTATGTGGTAGATGCTTACGGTAATTCATGCTTGTACGAAGTCATAGCTGGTAACCATTTTTCTGCTTCATGAGCGATTTTAGATCACGCAAAGCTGATGTATCATTTATCCCAGTTTTACAAGTATTTATAATGGCATTAGAACATAAATGCTTAGTTTTAAGTAAGACAATATTTGTTTTCTTTATGCTTACAGATGAATGTCCTGCAAGTATTTTATGACCTTTTATCATGTTTTTCAGTAGGAAAGACATTTTCTTTTTGTTATTGTAATCTTCTGTTCATTTATCTCTGCAGTCTCCAGTCTTCTCCTTTATTCTCTTAACACTAAATGTATTGTTTATTGCAAAAATCAGTAAAAGACAATTGTGGACCAGAATTTTGTGACGTATGTTTCAATTGACATGACACTTTATATATGGATCTATTAAGTTATTCAGAAGTACATTAAAATGCAATTCATACGTAAAGTGACTTGAATAGACTTCTATGATGAACAATCTTTTATTTTCTGTTATTTATTTTTTTTAAGTAAAAAAAAAAAATGTTGGTGTGGTTTCACTGTCTGGACATTATAAAGAACTGCTGAAATTCTTGGTGGTAAACTGAAGGGAACTGTTGTTTGGTGTAATTTTAATTTAAGCAGTAAAGCAGCTTTGTTTTAAAATGTTATTGTTTTTCTTTTCTTTCTTTTTTTCTTTTAATTTTTTTATAAATATTATTGTAAACTATATGCTGGAAGCCATTGTAAGAAGCACTGGAAACCTTAAGAAAACTCAATCATAGTCATGATTTAAAGGTGCAATATGTAAGAATTCTGTCCGCTAGAGGTCGCTAGAGGCCTATTCAAAACAAAGGAGTAGCTTGATGACGCCAAGTTTGAGTGCAGAATCTTGGGACATGTGGTCTTCATCTCAACGGACGGTGCAAAAGAATAGGAATAGGACTCGGGAAGAAATCATGTTCATGGATACGATTAATAACGTAATTGTAGTATGAAGCAGTATGAAGCTCACGAGCAGCGGAACTTTTATTATGTCACAGTCGCCGGCGCCACTTCCGCTTTTCCAGTCATGAGTATGAGGTAACACAGCTCTGTTTATCATATGAGATACATTTGAGAGTGTTAAAAATGATGTTATAACGTTACCCTGTGCGGTCGCTCGGTGGCAGCTGTGAGACACTGTTGCACACTTCAGTAAGAGAGCTAGATCGATTTTAGTGTATCATATTAAATGCTGGATGGCCTGTGTTGATAATGGCATGCAATTAATTTTAAAACGTATTGTATGATGGAGAAAATTCTGTATTACTTTCACTATAAATAAAGCTGCATCTGATTATGCTATGTTAGCTACTTGACAAAATTGTGTTTTTCTCTGAAGCATGGTACTCGCAAAAAAAATCAAGAAAATTAGATTTAAACAATAAGACTAAACGTGTTGAGCTATATAACAACAATTAGTTTTCTGTCTATAAATATATCAAAACAGTTGTTCCCCTGTCTATTAAAACATGTCATATATTAAAGCGTCTTTGGTGTTTCCATGGTTTCTGCAAAATAAAACCGGAATCCGAGGCAGACCGAGGGTTAACGCGGGTATGATGCAATTGACAGGCGACTCCTCACACGTCCCGGAGCCTTGGTTAAAATTACAATTTTCTCACGAATTACAAATAGTTGGAAACATTTGGGATATTGTAAGTACTCAAGTGAACAAAATATATAACACTGGCCTAGTGGTTTTTGAATATTTTACTGTAAAATTCTTACATTTCTTACATATTGCACCTTTAAATGTATTTGTTGTCAAAAAAAAAAAAAAAGTCACATGTCTATCTAAGATGTAAGGGAAATATTTTTAGTTGATGGCAACACCATTTTCTCGTTTCACTGCAAAGCACCACTTCGGACTGCATGATGGGACATCCAACTTATTCCTTCGACCTGTTTTCTTTTACGATTCGTTTCAAGTATCACTCAAACACATGAAAGCATATGCACCTTTTTCTGGTGGTTTATTGTCACTACATGTAATGACTTTCCTGCATGCTGAATGACTTATAAAGATTGATTAGGTTTTGGATAACCTAAAATAATTGACATGCAGAAAAAGTACATGTATAAAAACTAAATGAACCCTTTCATGCATGAATTATGACAACCTCAGTTTTTTATTTTTATGACAACCTCCCTGTGTTTTTATTGCTCTTAGGGCATGAAAAACAAGATTTGAACTTACTTTTTTTTTTTTTTTTTTTTTTTTTACTTTTCAAAGAGATTTTCAGATGTCCACTTGAGTGGACAGTATGCGTTTTTGGTTTTAACTGAAGACATACTCTATTAAAAATAATACAGTAATAACAGCAATACTGTGTGTATTTAACAAACCAATTAATACAATTATATAAAACCATGTGAAAACTATAAAATATTTGCAAAAAATATACTACAGCTTCAATTATTGCAAATGCAATTTAGTTTGTTCACGTTCAACCAGTAGATGAAGAACTTCATACAAGCTGAACTTTGCGTGTCTTTGCTATCAAAACATGAGGATGTGATTCCATCAAAGATCTCTGCAACCAGTAAAGGTACAACTCTGTAGAAACCCAACTCAGACTATGTAGAAAATGCTCACACTTGTTGATTTACCCTTATTAGTTGATAATTCTGATTATGTTATATTGCCTATCATAGCTCTCCTCTCTGGGAAAAAAAAAATCAGACTGAAATCTACATTGATCTATTGATGTTTTCAGACTGGAAAAACTAGCGATCAGGTGTTTTCAATCTCATCTGAAATGAGGAGTGTTGGGGAGTAACGCATTACCCCAGTTTCACAGACAAGGCTTAAGCCTTGTCTCAGACTAAAATGCATGTTTGAGCTGTTATAACTAAAAGCAACTTGCACTGACATATCTTAAAATATGTCAGTGCCATTGTTTTGTCTCAAGATGCACACCAGTAATGTTTTTTTTACTAAGGCATATTTATAAAATCTACTTAAATGTCCTAATTGTACCAAGGCCTAATCCTGGCTTAATCTAAACCCAGTCTGTGAAACCAGGCCTACAAGTAACATACATAACGTAATCAGATTAGGCCTACTTTTTTGATGTAACTGCAGATTACATTCTAATAACAAAAATACATTTATTTACAGCCAAAAAGGTACTGCAGATAAATTATTTTCAAGAACAACAGTCACAGTAATAGTATGAATTGTAGCTGAAATATAGCTAGTGATGCATAATGTCCAATTTAGTGGACAGATGATTAATCAGAATTCCCTCCCAATCTAAAATCAGACAATGATATGACTACTTAAATGTTACAATTTGTCCTAGGATAGAAGGAATGGATTGATATTCTGGAGCAATTTGGCATTTCTGACTGGACGTCGGCCATCTTGGTTTGGAGAAAAGAAAATTCCACATACATCGGCTTGCCACTTGGTGGCAATGTATAGGATGATGCACCAATGTCCACTGTAGAGGATGATGTGCAACTCTCCATAGGTGTAATGGTTTTTATACTGTACTAAATGTATAACCATCACAGATAATGTTCTGCATTTTTACATTAACATACATTACATTAGTATTATGTATAAGCTGTTTTCCTTATGGGCACCAAAAAATGGCCCCCACAAGGACAAGGATTTCGGATATTGTCATCTTTGTGGGGACATTTTGTCCCCATAACATAGGGTTTACCAGGACCACACACACACACATTGGGTTTCCATGTTTTGAGCACTTTCTATTGACATAATGATTTTTATACTGTACAAACTGTACATTCTATCCCCTACTCAAACACGTACTTGAAACTCCCCCCAGCACTGCACATTCTGCATGTCTCCAAACACACCTGATTCAGGTCATCAGCTGATTGGTAGAGACTACAGGAACATGGTTGAGAACCAACCCTATCCCTAAACAAAACCCTCACAGCATTTTTACATTAGAAAAACAAAAACATAATTCATTATGATTTATAAGCGGTTTTCCAAATGGGTACAAAAAATGTCCCCACAAGATCAAAATATCTGGTATTACTAGGGAACATATTTATTATTCCACAATCACAACAGCATACTTGAAAGCCATCTTCAGCTACAATATAGAGTACTGCTTACTGTGCAGTGTACACTGCCTACTATGTTTTTTAATAGAATGTGGAACAGTATGCATTATGAGCAGTGTTCGAACTATACCGTGGATTTCGGGGGAGCCCGCTTGTTTTTTTGTTTTGTTTTGTTTATAACGGGGGGGTTGTTTCGTGCGCTTGCGCGTGCCTCAAAAGAGGGCTTACAATGACTTACAAAAATAAATAACAGCTACAAGTGTATGCACCACTTGCTTTATGCAAGCACTATATAGTATAAATCACTATTCAGGATTTACCCTATTATACTTTATCGACACAAATTGGTAGGTGAAACAACAAACAGCCACCCACAAATAGTTTATAAACAAAGCATCAGGCTGTATTTGAGTTCACATGAACAACGGTTAAAGTTTTCGTCAGGCTACAGAAGAATACCATAATTCCTCCGTTCAATTAGACATCGAGAGTCACGCAGACCTATAACAACCCAGCCACACAGAATAACATGCATTACCTTAACATAGAATCGACCACAAACTCCAATGTTTATATTTTTTCTACGAATCTTTGAGTTAACATGTACTAAACATGAGTGGAATTTGCACCGCAGCGCCCCCACAACTTGATGCGCATGATAAGAATGGCATATTTTCTTTATTGAAGTGAATTAGGTTTAAATCGCCGTCATGCATGAATGAATGATATTTTTGCAATTTTACACATAATAATCCACAATGATCACATTACACATTGCACGTCAAAATAACACATTGTCAATATTTTTTGAGACCCCCCCAAAATTTCACAAATCACGTTTTCAGGGGAGCCCATGTCTTATTAAGGGGAGCCGAGCTCCCTCTAGATCCCCCGTAGTTCGCACCCTGATTATGAGGCAATAAACGTTTTATACAGTATGCTACAGTGCTGTCACGTGACCTTATGTGTAACAATAGGCTACATTATTATAAAATATTGCTAATGTATATTGTATAATGCAACGTGTATTCATATGAATATATTTTGATTATATTTTAGTTGTATTTATTTTCCAGGTTTTGGCCATATTCAAGCTATATGCCAGAACGCGCCCACAGCGTCACCTGCTCGGTTGTTAAAACAACGCGCGCACACACAGGTGCACTCACCTAATCACAATTCAAAGTGTGATAGAGCAATGTAAACAGAAAAGTTCGAGGACGTGAGGTGATGGCGCGGAGTAAGTTACTGTAAAGATGGTTTCAGATATGGTTGCTGATATCAGTGCTTTGTTCTCATGTGAATGTGTGTGGTTGGGTAGAGAAACCGTGCGAGTACTACTGGGCGCCTTTCAAAAGCGACTGTGAGGAGCTTCTGGGCCGCTTCCAGCAAACCGAGACGGTTCGGTACGAGGAGTTTTCTGCTATCTGGAGGGAGATGGACTTTTCTAGTGTGTTTTTGTAAGTCACACATTTACAGCGTTGCACTACGACATTTTTTGTGCTTAACGTTAATGGTTAAGTGGTTTTACAGAGAATTAAATGGACTTTTTTGCTTAGAAATATCAGCTTATCAGGAGTGCAAACAATGGTTTTTGAGGCTCACTGTATGTCATTTCCATGTACAGAACTCTTATTATTTAACTATGCCAAGGTAAATTAAATTTTCAATTCTAGGGCACCTTTAATTTATTCACTGCTATGGAATCCTAAAAGGTCATCCGTACAGGTACTATGATGTTTTAAGATGTTTTCCACACTTAAATAAATAGTTTACCTCAAAATGAAAATGATCATTCACTCATACATACTCATGTTCCAAACACTCATCATCTTATTCTTGTCTGTGGAAGAAAAATTTAACACATAATAATTACATTTCATAGAGAACCCGAGTGTGTGTGAGAAACCGACTTCACCCAAAAATGAAAATTGTCATATTTACTCGCAATAATATCATTCCAAATCTGTATGACTTACTTTTCCGTGGAACACAAAAGAAGATAATATTATAAAGAATGTTTACTCACCCTCAGGTTGTTCCAAACCTTTGTAAATTTCTTTGTTCTGTTGAACACAAACGAAGATATTTTGAAGAATGTGGTAAACTGAACAGTTCTGGGGCACCATTAACTTCCATAGTATTTTTTTTTTTTTCTACTATGGAAGTCAATGGTGCCCCAAAGCAGCCTGGTTATAAACTTTCTTCAAAATACCTTCCTTTGTGTTCAACAGAACAAAGAAATTTATACAGGTTTGGAACAACTTGAGGGTGAGTAAATGATGACAGAATTTTCATTTTTGGGTGAACTATCCCTTTAATGAAGCTTTAGTTAATTAACTCATTAATGAACTCTTGATGTCAGTGAAGTCAGTTGTTATTGGTTCTTTTGTCTCATGACTGATCGTAAGTGGTCAGAACTGATGACCCATATTTTAATGTTTGCAAGCACATTAAACTGGAAACCCAAATGAATAAATGTTTTCAAAATCAGAAAACCTGGAAAATTGTCACAGATGGTCTATTTTTATAGGTTTTTTTTTTTTTTTCACATTTCTGCAGCTTGAAAGTTCGTGTTTCCATTCACATTCACTGTATGCAAAAAAAAAAAAATCAGCCAGGACATTCTGCACAATGTCTTTTATTTTGGAAGAAAAAGAGATACAATACAGTTTTTAAACATGAGAGTGAATAAATGACTTTCATTTTTACTGTTTCATTTTGGTCACTCTCCTGTCTTTTTCCCATCAGTGGGACTCATTCCGACCACGAGAGCAGATCCTTCACGCGGCTCACTTTCACCATAGCCCACAGCTACGTTCTGCCCCCATACAGCTTTCAAATTCGGGTGGGGGGCCTGTATATGATCTATGGCCTTTACAATACACAGCTTGTTTGGCCAAAGGAAAAGGTAATCCAAGTCTAAATTATAAGACCGACGATTCAGCATTACCTGTGAATTTTCTCTGAATATGAGAAATATATAGTTGATTATGTGTCTGTTTTACTCAGATCAGGATTGCTTTGAAGGACTGGTACAATGTGCAGAAGCTTATCACGCAGGCAAAAAGTTGCCAGCATCTGGATGTTGTTTACATCTTTAAAAGGCTTTTGTCAGCTAGGGCCTTTTGTTTCACTGCCATGCCCAAGAAGGTCAGCAGGTTCTACCACTGCTTTTGTGTTTTGGGTCAAAGGGGTGTATCTTCCAACAGTGTCTGAACACTTCCCAAATGTGACTAACTCACAGCTGACATTTGAAGCAAGTGATCGTGTTCAACATGATGTGAATGAAGAGTTTCGGGCCCGCAAGGACAGAGTGGCCGAACTTGCTTCCTTTGAAATGCTAGGAGTGAGTATTTAGTGTAGTGTGTTTTTATTGTAATACCAATAATTTTAAATTAATGAAGTATTTTTTGATATGCAGGAAATTGCAAACGTGCAAGGTCATTATGATAGATTGAAGAAATCGTCAATGCCCGCATCATCTGGAGTGACGCTGCTTAACCTGACGGATTTACTTCGGAAATGTACTTCTGAGTACCAACAGTGGCAGGACAAAATCGTAGTGAGTTGGTGGACTTCTAATACTATGCATTGACTAGTTTTCATTTCTGAATGTCCTTGATGTTTTTTGTTCTTGAATAAGAGCTTTCTTCAGTTCCGTTTATATAACTGTCTTACTAGTGTGCATCATTATATTTGTACTCAGGCTGCAAAGGATAAAGACTCTAAAAAGGAAACCACTCAGAAATCAGAGGCGAGTTAAACCCTACTAAGAACTTTCCATAGTAAAGACCTTTCATATGGATAGAAAAAAAAAGAGTCTGAATTTATGAAAGACCCTGTAGCGTTGTGTTTCTGCAGTCCTCCAGTAGAGCTGATCTGCTTGCTGCCATCAAGTCCAAATCATATGGTCATCTGCCAAAGGTTTGAGATTTTCTTGTTGCTACAAATGCTGCTTTGCTTGTTCCTTCAGTTGAGGATAGTACTCAAAAAACATTGCATCATTAATGTCATTGCTCCGTTTAAATAGGTCACGAGTTTTTGTTTCTCACGCTTTTTAAACACCAGGACTTGAAACAAGGTAGTGTGCCCTTGTCCTCATCAATGCTCGTCTGTCATCAATCACAAGAGCGATACTGCTGTCAAGGTTAAAGGGTTAGTTCACCCAAAACGAAAATTCTGTCATTAATTACTCATCCTCATGTCGTTCCACACCTGTAAGACCTTCGTTCATCTTCAGAACACAAATTGAGATATTTTTGATAAAATCCGATGGCTCAGTGAGGCCTGCATTGCCAGCAAGACAGTTAAAGCTACTAAAGACATATTTCAAAACAGTTCATGTGACTACAGTGGTTCAACCTTAATGTTATGAAGCAAAGAGAATACTTTTTGTGCGCCAAAAAAAAACAAAATACGACTTTATTCAACAATATCTAGTGATGGGCGATTTCAAAACACTGCTTCATGAAGCTTTACGAATGTTTTGTTTCAAATCAGTGGTTTGGAGTGCGTATCAAAGTCATGTGATTTCAGTTAACGAGTCTTCTTTATGTCATAAGTGTTTCGAAATGGCAATGGTTGACCACTGGGGGGCGTGACTTCGGCAGTTTGATACACGCTCCGAACCACTGATTTAAAACAAAACATTCGTAAAGCTTCGAAGCTTTATGAAGCAGTGTTTTGAAATCACCCATCACTAGATATTGTTGAATAGTCATTATTTAGTTTTTTTGGCGCACAAAAAGTATTCTTGTTGAAGGTCTTACGGGTGTGGAACGACATGAGGGTAATTAATGACAGAATTTTCATTTTTGGGTGAACTAACCCTTTAAGTGTGACAGAGTGAAGACGTGGATGGGGAAATGATCGTTTTTACAATTATTTTAACTTTAAAATGTTTTTTTTTTTTTTTTTTTTTTTCTTCACATGGCTTTGGCACATGGTTTGAAGGGGACAAAATCTAGGCGTCACAGAAAGGTTAAGATGGTAACATCAGGCTCTGAAACTGATCAAGCCCTGTTTAGTCGTAAAAGGAGACCCCCATCCCTCAAGACCAGAACCTATCAAAACTTTGGCAAATCAGGTCAGAACTGGCTAAGGCACTCTTTTAGACAAAACATTTTTTGAGAACAATGGTAGTTTAAATTTTGGGTCAGAAGTTCATTTTCACTTTTGTCTGAAAAAGGGGAGCCAGAACAAACACAGGATTGGCTTCTGAGTGTGATGGAGGAAGACAAGAATGCATGTAAGTGTAGTTTCAATAAACAGAACATTTTACTGGGATACATTTTACTTGTATATTATATATAACTTGTGCATATATGACCTATATATATATATATATATATATATAATGTGTATATATAATAAAATTTATTTTTCTTTTCTCTTTCAGTGAAACGCAAAGACCGGAGAAGATTCAAGTGGTGAAATGACCATATTGCACTGGACAAAGTCATGTCAATTAAACTGCACAAAACCGCACATTTTTCATCCAAGCATCTATACATAAATTTGAGAAGTTGCATTATGTAATTCAGTGTTTTATTTCATAATATGAATACTTGAGCATCTTATTTCTTTTGTTTTGGTTTGCACAAAAAAAATAAAGTAACTAAAATATATATAATTAAGAGATCTTACCATCCTCCTATTGCATTTCTGGTATGATTCAGTTTACAAATCATCTGCTTTCTTGCTTAGCTGTATGCATTGTTCATATTGGGAAAGCACAAGTGTTTGTTAAAATGAAATTCACCAAATTTAGGTGAGCGTATATATTTTCAGAAAGCCTTGATGTTCTTCATGATGTTAAGTTGCTTTGGCCAGATCATTTTAAATTAAAAAAAAACAACAACAACAACAACAACAAAAAAAACACTAAGGCCACCAGTAAATGAACAGCTGTCATGAACAGAACGGAAGTCTCCCTCTAGTGGAGAAATGTTCAAAACGTCATTGCAGTGTTTTTTTTTCTTTTTTTTTTTTTCTTGATGCATCATTTACACCACTCTTTTACACAGTGGCCACAAGTGTGACGTAACCTACGATAGTCCCACAGGGTAAATGAAAAGCTTCAGTTAGGGGAACCTTTTCATCCGACCACAAAGATCCCTCTGTGTCTGGTGTACTCCACATTGTCATACCACTCTCTGAATCCAGTTTTGGTGTAGTGCTGCTCTTTGTGGGCTCCGTCAAGTCTATTTAAACCCATGAGATGCAGTTTTACCAGTGTCATCAGAACTTCACACATATCCTCGAGATGTGTTAAAACGAGCTAATTACAGCAATGTAATCAGATTCTCCAGTTGTTTTGTCCACATTTTCCTTTTCCGTTCCCTATTCTTAAGATAATAATTGATCATTAAATTCAAAATTATTATAAGGCGTTTCATGAGCCAAATTAACCTATTTAATCATTAACTATAAGGTTGAACTCGTTTTTTAAATGCTATTTTGTTTATGCACTAGTTCCTTGCCTTTGGTTCCCTACATTATTACAGGAAAGCGGCACAGTAATCACATGATGTTTTCAAGAAGTTTTAGCCTATGTGTGTAAACATCTGAAGCACATAGGGGTCCGTTCTTCGTACCTTGCTTAATACATCTGGGATTATTTGCTAGATCTTCTAATCGTGATAACTGAACTCTGGCTAATTTGGTTCTTTAAACGAATTTCCGGATTGGATTAAAATATCTGGATTAAGTTGTCTAAGATTACTGCGCGTTCTCATGTTCCCTGAAAAGGGCAGATTTATCGATACTCGAAACCACGATCAGCAATGCAGCGATTGGCTGGAGTCAAGACGGCAACGTAATGACATCATATATTTAAAAAAGACACCTGACGAAAAACTTGACGAATTTCTAGACATTTATAAGGAAACAGCCAAAGCGAATAAAATGACAGAAGAATGACATAAATGTTATAATAGAATGTGCACTTTTTTTTCTTTTTCTTTCTTTTTTTTTTTTTTAATACATGATTACCCAATTATTTAGGCTATATTCACGATTTCTAGTATTTGTACAGGCACTTTTTATTTCAATGTTGTAATTAGCAACTAATTTACCTTTGAAGCAGATTTGACAGCATTAATTAAAGTTTCTTAAGGGTCAAGATCAAGTTATCTGCATCTCCTGCGCTTCATCAAGCCACTCCAATAATAGCTGTCGCGGTTCAAATCAATGCACGCACGACAAAGACGACAATCTGTACATCATGTGTGTAAGACTCCAATAAAATTATTATGTAATTATTCCCTCACGAATGAATCTCTCAATGAGTAAAACTGGCTGTGTCTATATTATGATATACTACACAACATTATATTATTTGCAAATTTATTTTTAAATCATTATTAGCCTATTGTCCCAGGTTTACATTAGGGTACTCTTGTGGGAAAGTAGCAGTGGCTGGGACAAACTTTGAGCATCACCTCCGCTTAAAAAGATGCAATCTAATCCTGTTTACATGAAATAAGCCTGCTCCCGAGGAGGTAGGGCTGGGCGGTATATCGAGTTTGTACGATATACCGATATATATTTTTAATATACGATACGGAATGAGGCGATACCGTTTATATCGATATACAGTAGTTTTATACAAGAGCATCTGAAAAACAGCGGTGGACGTCGCAGAGTGCTGCTGCGGGGGAAATGCATAATACAATTTGGCTTAAACATGAGACGTGCTTAATATTAAGGGCTTTAAAAGTAACTCGTAAAATTAAGATATAGTTAACACGTAGGCCTATCGTTTAAAGCGGCTTGCCCCGTCAGATGCTCTGACAGATTCATGTGCTGACAGATTTTTTGCGCTGTTTAATGCTTTTTTGATGCGGTGCCATTTTGCTGTCAGGAGTGGACGAGCCTTCTGCTAGAATCTCATTCTCCTCTAAACTTCATAGACTTCCGTGAACGAGCGCCGCCGAGCGCATTCGCGCCAAACAGACGGAGCTCAATAGAATGGGATCGCCATAATTCTGACTAAAATATACATTTTGATAAAATGTTTGTTGTTGAACAATAAATGTGCCATATGTAGAATTTTAAACCTACAAGTAAGTGTATTTTTATGATAGCAGTAACTATCTATCTATCTGTCTATCTATCTATCTATCTATCTATCTATAGCTAATTAGTCTGTGCTTTTTTTTTATTTTAATTTTTAGACTAGTGAATTCAACTTCTGCTTAAAAAAGCATTATTTTTATTATTAGATTGTAATGTTACAATGTTAGAATGTAAAGTAACTTTCTCTTTTTTGCACATACAGGCCTATTAGTGTGCCAGACTACAAGGTTACATTCACTATATTTGTATTAATAGCTTTTAATATAAACACACTAATGTTTGTAGGACAACATTAGGCAGGATGTTAAATTAAGATTTTTAAAAAGTAAATACAGATTTTTTTTTTCTAAATCCAAATAGAAAAATTTAGAAAATACCGAGATATATACCGTATATCGCCGTTTAGCCAAAAAAATACCGAGATATGACTTTTTGGCCATATCGCCCAGCCCTACGAGCAGGTTTAAGCTTACGGACCTGTTGCTATGACAGCAAGTCCAGGATGAGTGTCGAAGAACCGAACAATCCAAGATAATGCCAAATCGTCATCAATCAAATCCAGCTAACTGAGTTAGCAACGTATGAAAAACAGGCCCCAGAAAGCTGCCTCTCAGACAGGGTGCGAATAACCTAATTGAGGTCACTTTCACGTCATCTTGCACTTGAATAAACAAATTCACACATAATTATATCAAAATGACCGTAAAGGCGAGTATTCTTGTGAAACATAAGCTATGCTTCCATCAAAAGTTGTAAATTTAACTTGTGCACAAATTTGGAATAGTCTATCACATAAAACATTTGCAAATAAAGCAGCGTTTCCATCCAGTGAGCCGAAGAGAACAACATCTTCACTTCCTGATAAACTGGCACTAAATATCACTAAGAAAAATGGTTGCTGCAGTAGAAGCCACTGTATATAATAATTTTCGCATATAATAAATTACTTGCGCCTCAGAGCGTGCAGACGAACCGCAATAAACGGTGTCATGTTATCTTGCATTCAGATGCATGGTGTTTGTGAACTCAGTCATGTGAAGCGCTTCTGGGAAGGAATTATACTGAACCACTTTAACGACAGACTTTCCTCAAGCATTACAGAATGACCTAAACAGCATTTCAGTCCAAGATCAGTCCGCTGGTTGGTCCAGCTATGCCGTTCCATCGCAGTGTCACGTCTTTTTTGATTCGCATCAAGGTATTTATTTGGTAAAAGTGTTTCCATCGTAGTTTACATGCATGTTTTCATATCGCATAAAAAATGATCTGACTCAGTTGAGCACATAAGTTTTATATGCGCATTTTTAGAATTGTTGCGCATCTTGGCGTTTCCATCTAACATTATTTTATGCAATATCCCAAAATGCGCATTAAAATAGGTGGATGGAAACAGCTATAGTCGCTTATGTCAGTCTAAACAGTTGAGAAAGAAAACGTGTTGGACACGTGCAGCTCTTAAAGTGACAGCAGCCTAATAAACTGCTGTCTTTGCTCATGTTCATCTAACAACGAAAGACAAAAAGAAAATCACCCATTGCTCTTGACTGAATAACTTTTGTAACTTTGGTAAGGATTAATCTGTATTTAATTTATACAGTGAAGACTATACATTTTTATTTCACATTTGATTACTTTATTTAATTTCTGTACCTGAAAATTATGGTGTTTCACTATCTAAAAATTTGATTTTAAAAGCTGGGCCAGTAGAAAAAGTCAACTCAAATCATTCAATTCAATATATTAAAAATAAATGGGAAAGAGAAGGCAATTTCACTTTGACTGATGAGGAATGGGAGAATATATGTACAACACAATGGAGAACCAATGAAATGTTTGGAAAGAATTTTGTTGGAAAGGTGTATCTCGTTTTTTTATAACACCATGTCAAAGCGCTCATTATTCACAGGGAAATGCTGAGTGTTGGAGAAACTGTGGTTGTCAGGAGGCGCATCATTACCATGTGTTCTGGGACTGACCTGTGGTTCAAAAATACTGGACTGAAATTAACAAAGTGCTGCAAATTGTTTTTGATGTCCCCATCCCACTGGATTTCAGAACTATGTATCTGGGCCTTAAAACTCCTGCCATGGACACAGTTAACGGATATCTTTGGAGTATACTCCTGGCCGCAGGGAAAAAGGCCATCACAAAAAAACAACCAAGGACTGGGCAGACATTATTACGGACATAAGGTAAATAGAAAAAATCACATTCGGACTACATTTAAAAACGGACAAATTTGAAAGACTTTGGAACAACTGGGACATTTATATTGGACTACACTTGCCTTAATTTTCTTTTGATGCCTTGTTTTTTCTCTCTCTCTCTCTCTCTGGTCTTGTTCTGTTTTTTTTTTTTTTGTGTGTGTTTTTGTTAAATGTTTTAAATAATTAAAAAATTAAAAAAAATAAAATATATATATAAAAAAGAAAAAATTACAAATGCAATGAATATCGATACTCAATGGAAGTATTGGTGTAATATTTTGGCAATAATAAAAATGTAGTCCTATAAGAAAATAATCATTTGAAGACAATAATGATATTTACAAAAAATATTTATTCTTCCTTTCGGGGGGCGCTTGACTGCTTACAAAGCCGAAAACTCAATGGCCACAATTAAATCTTATGATGTTTTTGTCTTTGAGACATCTGCTCAGAACGAATGGTTTCAAGTGAGTTATTTCTGAGCATTTTTTCCGCCATTCGTATAAATAGAAATCCTCAGCAATCCCGATTTTAGTAATACTTCTAGACGAGTGTGATTGGTGAAGCCTGAACAGCGAGGAGAAAAGTAACAGGTACCACGTGAAAACGCCATTAAAACGAGCTGCTTCAGAAGCGATAATTCAGTACGATAATTTGCACTTGAATATGACACCAAAAACTTGAATACCAATTGAATATATTATGCACAGTTAATAACAGGAAGATTTATAATTCGGACTCATCGTTCCTGACTAAGTGCTGAGCCCCGCCCATTTTCAGATCCTCCTGTATCATGCTAGTTATTATAATTTATTAGTGAATAAATATTGTCTGCAGACCATAACTGAGAATGACCGGGACCTACTGTGCGTCATTACTAGCGCGCGTCTCCGCCTTCAACTACGTACATCTGTCGCGGTGTCGCCCTCCCTGCTTAATAACGGACGGGTACTTCCTAGCTCCTAGTCAAATAGCCACTCTATTTTACTAATGTGTCTTATGGTTTGAAGACTCGAGGATTGTATAGCTATGCGACGTACAATATAATCTGCCATTGTTTAGCACAGCTTTTGCACGCGCTTGTGTTTACAGCATCACACGAGCAGCGCGTGTGATATTGATTCAGTATTAGAGCTCTTTCGGTTTCACCATGGCAAGCAAGGCGCTCCACAAATTCGTTTGCCTTTGTCGATACCTACAGGATCCCTGCCATGTCGCCAGATTCCAGCAGTTTTGCGGCGTCCGCGGGACGTTTCCTAAAAAAACCGCCGAGGCTGACGACAGTGACGCGAAGCTTGGGGTCAACGGTGCTTGCGTGGGGCAATGTCAGGAAGACCGCGCGGCTAGTGGGGATTCAGCACACGGACTCGCGGGCCAAAGGCTGAGAAAAAGTTTAAATGCCGCTGGAAATGATGAACAGGACGAAAGTCCCGCTGATTTTCTCAGCGGACCTTCGGGGCGAGAGGCAGAGAGAGACTCCAAAGGCAGAGTGAAGCCTTTACGCAGGAACTCATTGACTGGTGAGGTTGGCCAGGAGTTCATAATCGAGAACAAGTTTCTCTTCTATCTCTTCACCATTGGTACCGAGCTGGGCAATGAGATGTTTTTCATCGTGTTCTTCCCTTTCTTGATGTGGAACGTCGACCCCTATGTGAGCCGGCAGCTCATCGTGGTGTGGGCTTGGGTGCTGTTCTTCGGCCAGTCCACTAAAGATCTGATCCGGTGGACCCGTCCTGCCTCTCCTCCTGTGATTAAAGTGGAGGTGTTCTACAACACGGAGTACAGCATGCCCTCCACACATGCCATGACCGGCACCGCGATGCCCTTCTGTCTGTTCATGCTCACATGCAGCCGCTGGGAGGTACAGTATACTTGTACACAAAACCAAGCGATAATCTTACCCACGCTAAGCAAGTAGTTGACTATTTCTGTTTATGGCAATGTGTTGAACTAACTAGCATTTTTATTTTACGAAATATGCATTAGCATTATTCCTATTCACTTGTACTTAATTCATTACATAGGTTAATAGTACTGTTCCATTGTTACTGCCACTGGCCACAAATAGCAAGTCTTGGGTATCACTCCCATTAGTTATTAGTAGTTAAAGGAATAGTTCACCCAAAAAGGAAAATTATGCCATAATTTACTCACCCTCAAGCCATCCTGGGTGTATATGACTTTCTTCTGTCAGCCGAACACAATCAGACTTATATTAAATAAAATCCTGGCTCTTCCCAGCTTTGTAATGGCATTGAATAGTGCCCAAGCTTTTGAAGCTCCAAAAAAATGCATCCATCCATCATAAAAGTAATCCATATGACTCCCGTGGGTTAATAAATGTTTTCTGAAGTGAAGCAAAGAAAAATATACATATTTAAAACTTTATAAACTAAAATCACTGGCTTCCTGCAACACCCGTGCGCACAATCACGAGAGAATCGAGTTCCGGCGGAAGGGTGACCTCTGACCCAAGACCTCTGACAAACTATGAAGTAGCCATACTGGCTTGACTATATATGGCAAGTAAAAATTAATTGTATTTAATGACACTATGCAGTTAAACAAGGTCATTTACACCACGCTCTCTCGTCTCGTATATGAACTCGTTTTGGAGCGTTAAAACATTTTTAATTACTTTAAAAATTTGCACTCAGAATTCAGTGTTTTTTGTTGTTGTTTTATTTTTTTACACAAGCAGAAAAGTACTCTTTTCAGCTTTCAGGCCTTCTTCAGTGTGTGTGTGTTTAATGACATAAGAAATATTTTTAATATAGGATTTGGGATATAAGTGCAGTGGTGTCAAGCCTAGAAGGCACCATCCTGCAGACTTCAGGTGTACCAATGTCTCATAGATGGGTATTATTATCTAATAAGCTGAAGCACTAATACAACTGAAATACATCCTTGTAAATATTGGGAAAATTACTAGGAGAGCCACAGTTCTTTGGCCTGGTACAACCTTTATCACGGGCCCTCTGGCACATTCACTCGGTCGAAATTGTGACCGTTTTCCAGGCCTGGGACAAAAACTACAATTGGCCCTGATTACTTAATTAATAGCTGCTAGTAAAGCTGGACTATGTAACAGCAAAAATTTGAATGCTTACTTGCATGATATTTGAACCACAGATTCCCATTGAAATTCACTAGCAAACTTGTTCAATTTGCTACTAGTAAGAATGGAATTTTACTAGTTACTAGTAGCAAAAGAAGCAGTACCAGTGACTAACTGAATGGACAGTAGTATTGGAAAGTGCTAGTATCTAATGAATAGTTATCAGTGAATTTGAAAAAGATACTTTCTAGTAATAAAATATATGCTAATAAATGAAAACAAATGCAAGTTAGGTGTATGGAGTACATGTTAAAATGACTTGCCGTACTGTAAACATCTGTCCTCATTATCAAAACAACCTGCCTTTAGCAAGCATGTCGGTTATCATGCATACACCAGCTAATAATATCCAGATGCCCAGCCTTTTAAGAGTTTTAATTTATCATTTGTCTGAAGTTAAATCCTTTAGAAAATGTTATTGAAGAATGAATGAAATACTCCAAAATGCACTAATATTTTTTTTACTGTATTAAAAAACGTATTGCATAGTCCCTGAATGCAATGCATTAAGTTGTGAACCTTGTGAACCCGGGATGTGAACCCAGTAAAAGGGGCTTATAAGGATGTGTTCTCACATCATACCTCAGCTGTTGATGTAGCATCAAGAGAGTTGTGTAATGCTCTTAAAACATGTCATTATATGTATTGCTATGTATTGCCCTTTAGTTCTCATTAACTAAAGGAACATAAAGGTTTTGCAGTCTCTATATACATACATACTCTACATACATTCAATCCCAGCCTCTCATCATCCTTAGAGTAAATTAGCTATTAAAAATGTGTAAGTTACCCTTAGTTTCTCTCCATCCCTATATTAAGAAGTGCTGTAACTTGCATGTGTCATATTTATTCAAGCATAAAATTTAAGGCGTAAGGCCAGTTCACACCAAGAATGATAACTATAAAGATAATGATAAAGATATAGTCTTAAAAATCGTTCTAAATATAAAAGAAAAGCACTGTCAGTGTCCACACCACAGCTATAACAATAACGATATAGAGAAACGATATCGTTGGGATCACTTTCAGAACGATTTTTTTCCAGTTGTTGAACGATAAAACACTGACAGCCAATCAGAATCCATTTTAATTTAAGGGCTTGCGCATTTAAAATGTCAGACGACATTGCAGAGAAGTTAATCACCGTGGTCCAGAAAAAGCCACCACTGTTTGACAAGTCCAACCCCCTTTTTTAAGGATACTTTAAAGAAAATGGATATATGGAAAAAAATCGGTCATATCCTCGGAATAAATGCTGAGAAGTATTAACGATAATATCATTATGCCAGGCTAGCAAACAGTGTAACATAATATTACCTCAGGTATCCAGCGCTAGTTTGAAGCTTGCTTCCTTTGAAGTTGCAGTGAAAAAGACTAGACGTTGTTTTTATTCCACTATTTTGACTTTGTCAGCTAAATTCACTGTTAGATTAGATCGATTACACTAGCTATTCACTCGAAACATAGCATGCTGAGGACATCTGCTGGTTGAAGCTGTGTAAATGCAACAAGAATAGTAAAAAAAAAACGTTGAACACACTTCAAAACTGCAGCGCGTGAGCTTAGAACAAACAGGTCGTTATCGTTCCTTGGTGTGGACGCAAATATAGTTATCATTATAGTTATCTTTATAGTTATCGTTCTTGGTGTGAATGGGCCTTCAGGCCAAAAATCATTCTAAGTATAAAAGAATAGCAAAGTCCACACCCCATAACAGAGAAACAGTATCGTTTAAATAACTTTCAGAATGATTTTTTCAGTTGATGAACAATAAAAACATTGTCAGCCAGTCAGAATTCTTCTTGCTTAAGAGCTCGAGCATTTAAAGTGGCAGACGACAAAACTGCAGTACGTGCTTAGAATAAACAGAACAATATTGTACTTTGGTGTGGACACTAATATAGCTGTCGTTATAGTTATCGTTCTTGGTGTGAACAGGCCTTTATTCTTAATGCTTTGTTCTCAAAACATGCCACAAATTGCAGCATCAAAAACACTGAAATAAGCTGTTTCTCTTGAGGGGAAGTTATATGTTTTTACTTTCTCTATTAGTTCAGTTCATTTGCCCATGCTTTGGGAAGTTCATGCAGTTTAATGTTGACATGCTAGAATGATTGTTTTCCTCAAACGTTGTTCCTCAAACATTGATTTCCAAATCACAAAAGTTGTCTGTCCTTACTCCTTAGTCTATTGCATTCAGTGGAAAATTTTTTTACTTTTCCGTATTATTGTAGAACTGACTCATCTGGCAAATCGAGGTTCTCAGTGAATGCATTTCCAGACAGGACATTAATCTCCATCTTTTTACAAAATATGCAGGCTTTGTTACTTAACCACTAAAGGTCTGTGTAGTGCACAGTATTATTCATAAATATGGATTTCTCTGCTGGGTTGTCTGAATCGTATGCTTATTGGTGTCAAAGAAATCATTACATTCAACAATAATTAGCATACAGTCAGAAGAGGTTGTGCTATTGCGTATGATAACTCTTTTTATATACACCAGAGATTTGATCTTGTTTTGTAGAAAGCTTTTCTCAGTCTCTTGCTTTTGATAGATTCTTATGGATGTTTTTTGTTTTCCCAACACTTTCCCTGAAGTCAGCAGAAACTGACTGATAATGTGCTGTGTACCTACTGAAGGCTGAAGTCTTATCTATCTTTTTGAGCGAAAAACGGAACAGTCTCTATAGTTTACTTTCTTGCTTTCATATCCTCTTAAATTTACCAGGAAACTAGAAACAATAGCCTGTTGGTTTTCTGCAGATGATTGATTCAAGTATTTGGCCAATGCTAAACTAGAAGTTTTGTATTCATGTTTGTACTTTAACAACGATTGTACTTAAATGGTAAAAGAGGTTTCTTCATTTTTCAGGGAAACTGAAGATTAAACTTTATTTTGGAAGTTGCAGATGAGAACCAGTGAGGTCAAGTCAGATCAAATTTTTAACATATACACAGGGTAGTCAATGTTGATGGGTTTGTGGGAGGTACTGGTATATTGCCCAGACTACTGGAGCGAATAAATGCATGAGCACAGAAAGAAAGTTCAGTTGAATGCCAAAAACAAATAGATTTTTTGTCTGAATAATGAGAAATCCAGCATTTCTGCAGATCAGCAGCTACTTCGATCCACTTCTCTTCCAACTGTGCTTGGTCTGCCTCTAAAATATTAATCATATGATGATACACACGGCAACTTTTTGAGCAATGTTGCCAGGCAATGTTGCAGAGCGATGTTGCTTGGACACTTTCCCATTGAGAATGGGCAACAAATTTCGATCTAAAGTATCCAGATAGAAATTTGTTGCCCATTCTCAATGGGAAAGTGCCCAAACAACATCGCTCAGCAACATTGCCTGGCAACATTGCTCAAAAAGTTGCCCCGTGTAACATCACCTTCAGAGTATGTTTAGGAATTCATCTGACATATGAGCTTACATTAACAGTGCGCCTTCTGGTCCCAATGACTCTTAAGGGCCCACTCTATCCTGATACTGTTGCTTAATTTGTGGTTAATCATCATAGGTATTGTAAGTTATAAGCTTTTAGTCCTTTACTAAGGCATTTTCACAGTAGGTTCGTAAGCAGAGTGCAAGCTGCGAATGTATTTTTTTTCTGACCATGTTAACAGATTAGAGCATTCATTTCACACTGCACGCCGAAGCTTGAGCAGAGCAGAAGCAGCAGTACCGATCGTTTCGGCGCCGAGTATTTTTGCTGTGCCACTCACACTGTCTTAACAGTGCATTGTTCTTGGTCAAAACAGACCTGAGTTAACACGAAAACAAAAACATTTTACCATAAAAATGTATAAGTGAGGTCGTCGTTTAACAGTTACCATATGACATTCGGCGCTGTGAAAAAATAAACTGCACGAAAACACATCAATGCCAGGAGTTTTTGCCCAAATATTAAAGGCCTGTTTAAATTATTAAGACTAGAGGCAAAATGTCAAAAGGTAAATCTGGCCCTGTACATACAGTATATATAGCATGTTATATGCATATGTGTGGGACAGTAGGAGGGGAACACCTGTTCAAAAGTTAGGGGTCAGTAAGATATATTTTTTTTAAAATTTCTTAAGCTTGCTAAGGATGCATTTATTATAAAAAACAGTAATATTGTGTAATATTATTATAATTTAAAACAACCCTTTCTCTTTCAAATGCATTTTAAAATGTAATTTATTCCTGTGATGTCCTTTTTATAAAGTCTTACTGACCCCAACCTTTTGAACACTATGCACTGTTTAAATTGGATCATTTATATTTGTATAAATTGGATCATTTGTATTTTATTGCTAGCCTAGAATATAATTTTTATACCCTGTAAACAATTTCGATCATGTTTTTTTTTTTTTTAACATTGATGAAATTACCTTACTGCCTATTGAACTGCAGTTCCCTTATGAGTTTTTCATCTCTGTGTGTTCAACAGTACCCGTTCATGATTGGACTGAGCGCAGCTCTGTTCTGGAGTGTCCTCGTGTGCATCAGCAGGGTTTATATGGGAATGCACTCTGTCCTGGTGAGTAATCTTTTCATCACATTTAATAATTCTGTCAAGTAAATGAAGAGTTCATTTACAAAAACAGATAACTCAGTTTTTGTTCATTTTCATAAATCATGTTTTTTTTTATTGTGCATTCCAAGTAATATCAATCAAACTGCAGTTGGGTTGTTTTAAGTAATAATAACTAGGGCTGGGTATTGACACAATTTTCACGATTCGATTCGATTTCTATTCACATGCTTGCGATTCGATTCGATATCGATTTTGGATGTAGTATATCAGTTACAGTACATGGCAAATTTTCTAGAGGAAAAAAATCTCTCAACTAAGGGGAGTCAGTTGGTACTACTTTACTATAATATTGAAGGTTAAAATGAACTTATTTATATACAAACACTTAAATTACACTCAATTATGCTTTTTTTATAATAAATAAAGTTTAGAATTACATAATCATATTTCTACTCCAATTAGTTTATTTTAAATATAAACATTTAAATTGTGGCTGTCATAACTTTATTCAATTCAATTTATTCAAACATGCATTAAATATTGAAGAACATTATAATGAATATGTAACGGTGCATAGCTATATTTATCAGAATGCTGCTTTCTAGAATTCACTTTTCTAGCTGACTAATGAGTTTATGGTCACTGAATATGTTTTTCTGAGGTAAATCTGACGTTACTTGACATTGTTTACAAGCTGTTTTATGGACGTCTTTCCGAGGTTGAAACACTGATTGAGCTATTACACGAGACATGATACGGATTTCGGTAAGTTGTACTGTATATTTTAACATACCTTCAGATGTTTAATAATGTTTATTTCGTGCTGTAACTGGTATTAAAGCGGAGGAGAATTCACATGCGCTCCGTGCTGCCGCTTCTCTTTAACTGAGGCGCTAAAGCGATCTGTCACGTCACATTAAACAGCGCCAAAACGGTATTTATTTTTTGAATCTCATAATAAGATGGACGTCATTTGAAATCTGAGACTTTGCTTCATATCAAAAGTAACAAAGCACAAAGATTATTGCGATTTATTGGATGGGAGGCACGCTACATGTTCTGTTCATTCATCAACTGAAAACAGACTAGACTAATTGATTCTTGGGATTTAAGAATCGATATTGGTTCGTAAAAATGAGAATCGATTAAAATCGAGAAATCGATATGTTTTACCCAGCCCTAATAATAACTAAAAAAAAATACAGGTAACTTACAAAATTAAAGTTCATTGTAAGTATGTTTTTCGTAAGCCATTTTGTCCGACAAAGCAGTCAGGAGTTAGAAAGTTAGATTAACGTCGGTGGACTTGAACTTGAAAAATGCCGTGTACTGACGTCTTTCCGTGTTTGAAACAACATTCCTTCTCATGTTCATTCATGTTTATTTGATGCTATAAATTAACTAGTAAGAAGAGATGATCGGTTCACAAGCTGCTTGAGCTGAGGCACTGCAGCAATCTGTCACGACACATTAAAGAGCCACAAAACGTTTTTTTTTTTTTTTGTTCGAATTTCTTAAATTACAGTTTGAAAGCTGGGACTTTAATATCATAAATAACCTGCTCTGTCTTGTCTGTCGACGTGTTGTCAGTGTCCTTTTTTCTCCGCAATGTATTTTTCACTCTGTGTGGCGTGACAGCACCATGGCTTTTTGGACAAAGCAACTGTAACTAAGGGGGGCGGGTCTTTGCGAAGGGTCAATTGTTTTGTAATTGCATTTAAAACATTCAAACACATGTGCACATATACGCACACACACACACACGTACACACACAGAGCGCGGTGTTGGGGGTAATGCATTACAAGTAACTTGAGTTACGTAATCAGATTACTTTAAATAACTAGTAAAGTTACGCATTACTTTTAAATTTACAACAAAATATCTGAGTTACTTTTTCAAATAAGTAACACAAGTTACTTTGTTTTCCCATTTATTGACTGACATCACCATCGACCATACTAATAAGCAAAATGACTTTAGATAATCATCACATTTGTGATCAGCCTGAAGTTTATTAATTTCACTTTTGGTGTGAAAGGGCCTTTACATTTGCCAAAAATAGAACTTTTTTGTTATTAAAATACAAACAAACAAGCAAGCCCAGGTGAGAAAAAGTAACGTAAAAGTAATGCAACACATTACTTTCCATAAAATGTAACTAAGTGACGCAATTAGTTACTTTTTTAGGGAGTAACGCAATATTGTAATGCATTACTTTTAAAAGTAACTTTGACAGAGAGAGACGCACACACGCATAAGCACGCGCTCACACACACAAACGCAAAAGGACAACAGTGTTCAGCATGTAAGACGTGTATGGTGTACAAGGAGTTGCAGGAGTCGAAATTATAAATCCTTGATCACTTTTAGTCAGCTTTGACGAAACTGCCCTCAGCTAGCGCGTCTTTTCGAAGTGAATAGCAGCCTTGTCACCTGACCTGAATACTGCGTGCTGATTCGCTAAAACGGTCTTATTGGGTTGTGTTCACAAACAGCAGGGTTGCTTGTCGGTTTCTGCTGTAAAACGTGAACTCGCGATGCCTTGACAGTGGACAATACTGCTTTTGTGACAAAACGGATTTAGGGTTCAGAACTTGCTATATGTAGAGAAAAAGCACAGCAGTCAGTTCATTTTTTTTTAAAACTTGGTGTTTATCAGTTTTTGCAAATGAACTCGTCAAATGATGACAGAATTTTCATTTTTGGATGAACAAACCTTTTAAAGACTATGACCATGTCAGACAGTTGCACTAGTAAGTGTGCACAATGGTTATTCTGAGCGTCTTAATATGTTTTTATGCAGTTCAGGCACCTTCAGCTGTCCGCTATAATTTGCTCTCTCCACAGATTTTAAGGTTGAGGAACTTTCCAGTAGCTTCGTGACTAAGGTTTTGGTATCAGTTCAAGAAGAAGCCTAATATATGCTGCTTCAGTCTTTGCAACCCTTTCCTGTCAGTAGAGCTCCTGAAACGAAGCAAATCAGTGAGTCATCATGGCTGACTCAGTATCCTGTGATCTTCTAATGCTCATCTGTTTTCCACTCTTTTCCTCACAGAAGATCTCTGATTGCATAATTGCTTCCCTTGGGCTTGTATGAGCCAGTGGTGATCATTTACATTTTGATGTGTAGACGGCTCGAAAAATAAGCTTTGCTTTAGTCATCAAGATTGACATGCTGTGTATTAGTCATCAGTTCTGCAGGTTTCACATGCAGTAACGATTACGACCAACTTCACACACCTGTTATTTTTATAAAGGCTGTGTGTCTTTATCTGTTTAAATGCTGTTGGTGTGAGCGGACAGATTTAGAAAGCAGATGCTGGTTGCCTAGGTGATGGAAACCTTGTTATTTTAATGCTGTGCTTTCGATGAAGGTGGCTGAATCATCTTTGTGGAAATCTGCACACCCAATGATTTAGGAAGTCTAGATCGTGCACTGTGTGAATATTGTAGGAACCGTTTAATCCACTTAAGTCTGTGATGTTTTGATGACCCGTGTGAGAGTGGACGTTAAACAGAACGGTCACTTGCCCTATTGGGCCGGTCCACGGTCCACTATATCTTATGTTGATTGATCACACACACAAATTTTTTTTTTAATTAATTTTTTTTTTTTTTTTTTTTATGTGAACATTGTAAATTGTGCTGATTTATGTATGCCAAGTCAAAGTTATCCAGCTGACTAACATCAATGGAATTTTTTGAAATTGCGAGAATAACTTGGAAACAAACAGTAGTTACAAGTTATATTATCAACAAATCATTCATGTTTTGAACCATTTGTTTTCAGGCAAAGTAGGTTTATTAATGGCTATCTGTTTAATTGAATTAATTTAATAGCAGTTAATTGCATATATCAACTTTTTTTTTGGTTGTACACATTGATGTCTTTGGCTGTTGCATCATATCTCCCTTTTTTCAGCATCTTGCTTTCATGACATCTTGCCTTCTTGCCTTCAAGACTTTTATTCATCTTTGAAACACAAATTAAGACATTTTTATTGAAGACTGAGGGATCTCTGTCCCTCCACTGAAAGTCTATGCGATTTTAAAAAGTTCATTGTAAAAGTAATCCATATGAATTGACAGGATTCATATGTAAAACATTGATCAACGCACATAGAGCTCATCAAATATGGTAAACAGAAGCTCAGCCGTACATCGGTTCTATGAAAGCTCACATGTACTTTATTGATGCGGGAGAACCGATGTGTCTAACAGAATCCCTTTGTGTAAATGTCTATAGTTAATAAAAAAAAAATCAAATAAATGATCAAATATTTTATTTTTAACACTGAACAATTAGTGTATTAACAATTTACACTAAATTGAAACATGAAATTGATCGTCCAAAAAGTATTCTCGTCGTTTCATAACATTAAAATTGAACCACTATAGTCACATGGACTATTTTAACAATGTTTTTACTACCTTTCTGGGCTTTGAAAGTCGTAATTGCATTGCAGTCTATCGGACGCCAGAAAGCTCACGGATTTCATCAAAAATATCTTAATTTGTATCCTGAAGATGAACAAAGGTCTTACGGGTGTGGAACGAAATGAGGGTGAGTAATTAATGACAGAATTTTCATTTTTGGGCGAACTAACCCTTTAAATATGTTGCTAAAAATATTTATTTGATTTCTGTCAAAATGTTGGCAAGGCATATAAAAATCTGAACTAGTGGACCAACCAAGCCAGGATTGAAAAATCCTTATTGTTGAGCCCCTGATGGGCTGTTTGACAGCTTAGAACTGAAAAGCCTGTGATCAAAGAGCTTTGGTAGAAAGGATTACGAAAAAAAAAATGTCTCAAAGAGTGCTTAGATCTTTCCAGCACCCGTTCAGCCCTGTAACTTAAAAAGAGTGATAGAGGGAAGGACTAGAGCAGGAGGACGGTGGGAACATGTAAAATGAGAGACTGTGCTGGAAAGAATTAGTCTTTTGGCCTGCAGTATATGGAGAAGCGTGTGTACATGTACGTATAAAGTATGCATGGACAGGTCAAACAGGCTACACATCTGTCAGATCTAGGTGTCAGCAATCTCTAAAGAGAGAATTCCTTCTGCAGATTCTGCAGGTTTCTTTGACCTTTGACCCATTTTAAGTACATATCAGCATGAGTGTATCGCATAAAGACGATCAGATCATAGTGTTACCACGAGGCGTCCAAAGTCAGTCTCTAATCTTCTGTTAACCTTGAACATGCACCACTTCAGATCAGGCGACTAGGGGGAAATAGATAATTTATTGAACTACCTAATGTCTTTCCAAACCCTTTTGACTTACTGTCTTCTGTGGAAGACAAAAATTTGTGCAGAACTCTGTATCATTTCTTTATAATGAAACTGGGGCTGTCATGCAAATATGAGGCAAAAAAGTATTATAAAAGTGCTTTTGTGCTATGCAGATCATTTATTTATAAGTATGCTTTGTGTAACAAAAAGACTGACATTTAAATCATCATATTGTGACCGGATTGTTGAGTCTGGACTAACTGATTCACTGAAAAGATCTGATTTAAAAGGTACTGGTACACTACTGTTTAAAAGTTTGTGATCGGTAAGAATGTTTTAAATAAATAAGAGTTTAACACATTTATTAAAAAATGACTGTCCTTGGTTTGCAAAGAAATTACAAGGTCAGAATTGACTTAAAATATCTAAAAGCAGAAAGTCTGAAGGAAGAATGTTACAAGACCAGTTCCCAATGTTCAGGCTGCAGTGCAGTGTAAGAAACAGTGAGCTGGAAGGCACTAGGGAAGACTTTGGACGTCTGATCTCTGTGAAATCTCACACAAAGTGGAGAAGTGCCCTGAACATGGGCTTTAAAGGGTTAGTTCACCCAAAAATGAAAATTCTGTCATTAATTATTCACCCTCATGTTGTTCTACACCTGTAAGACCTTCGTTCATCTTCAGAACACAAGTTAAGATTTTTCATAAAATCCGATGGCTCAGTGAGGCCTCTGTTGCCAGCAAGATAATTAACACTTTCAGATGCCCAGAAAGGTACTAAAAACATATTTAAAACAGTTCATGTGACTACAGTGATTTAACCTTAATATTATAAAGTGACGAGAGTAGTTTTTGTGTGCCAAAAAAACAAAATAATGACTTTTCAACAATATCTAGTGATGGGCGATTTCAAAACACTGCTTTGAAGCTTTACGAATGTTTTGTTTTGAATCAGTGGTTCGGATCGGGTATCAAACTGCCAAAGTCATGTAAACTATTGAAATTTTGAAACACTTATGACGTAACAAAGCCTCGTTTACTGAAATCACGTGACTTTGGCGCTCTGAACCACTGATTCGAAACAAAAAAATTGTAAAGCTTTGAAGCTTTATGAAGCAGTGTTTTGAAATCGCCCATCACTAGATATTGTTAAAGTCGTTATTGCGTTTTTTTTGTCGCATAAAAAGTATTCTCGTCACTTTATAATATTAAGGTTGAACCATTGTACTCGCGTGAACTGTTTTAAATATGTTTTTATTGCTTTAAATATGCTTTATCAGATCTACAATATATGCCATATTCTTTCAGCTTGTTCTCAGGCCTTTTTTTTGCTCATTGTAGAGTTAATAAATTCACTGCAATTTTTCATTTTGGGATTAATGTTCTTGTTAGCTATGGATGTTTTAGTTAATTCTGCACACAACTGAGTCCTGTTCCGTAATGACTGTTTATATACAGTTCACTTGTATCAAGCAATACCACACCTGTTTTCAGTAACCTTCATGTGTTTGCCTAGCCAGTAGCAATAAACAATGAGAAATGCCAGTTTGTCTAAAAATGGCCCCATGTATAAACAAAATCAGCATAGCGGTTGACTTAATGTCTAATAAGTTTGTGCCTTCATCTTTTCAGGAGGTGATCACAGGCTTCCTCTACAGTGTGCTCATCCTGGCGGTCCTTCACCCCATGCTGGCTGACATCGACATGTTCTACCTGTCCCACAGCTACGCCCCTCTGGTCGTCCTGCTTGTGCACGTGGGCTTCAGCTTAGTGGCCTTCTCGCTGGACTCATGGAGCACCTCCCGCGGTGACACGGCCCAGGCTTTAGCCACAGCTGCCGGAGCCGCGTTGGCATGCCATCTGAACCACCAACTGGGTCTGCAGCCAGATCCTCCTGAAGAAGCTCTACCACTCACCCTGCCACTGATCGACGGGGCCCTATTGACCCGCTCAATCATGCGGCTCCTGGTGGGAGTGGCGGTGCTTCTGGCCGTCAGGGCTGCCATGAAGGTGGTGGCGATCCCGTTGGCGTGCAAGATCTTCGGCGTGCCTTCAGATGACGTGAGGAAGGCTAGACAACACGCACAAGTGGAACTCGCATATCGGTTTATTGTCTACGGCACAGTGGCCTTTTGCTGCGCATTCCTAGTCCCATTTCTCTTTAGCTTCCTTGGCTTATCCTGAAGAAAATCCTGTTATTTTCCTTTTTTTTTTTTATCCTAGCTAAAACCTATACATTACCTGGACTAGTCAGGGTCCACAGTTGTAGTCAAAACTGACAAACTTGGATAAGCCGCTTGGGTGCAAACATGTATGATGTTCATGATGTTGATAATTTCACTAGCTCCATTTCCATGCTAATTTGTTTGTTAGTAGATTTTATTAATCTGATAAATTTAAGCAGGGTTTTTAGGCACATTTGTTGCCATCTGTGGGAGATCAGTCCGCTGTTTTTCATGAAAGCGAGTGCATGTGATCATCAGAGCAAATTGTACTGTTCAAAGCTCAGTGATGTTTAAAGCCATTCTCAGAAAGTTCTCAAATGTTTCCTGCATTTGTCTTCAGTGGTTTCTCCTCAGCAGACTGACACCCACCCATCCTGAACCCAATACGCAGGAATGTTTCTCGCTATATACAGACTTTGTCTCAAGTTTATAGTCCTTTCCATCTGTTTTCAGTCTTCGGAAATGAACTAACCTGAGCGACCACCCTTGTCAGACATTTGTATCCATGGTTTTCCCTCAAGGGCTCACTCTCATAACAATTTGTAATTTTTCATTTATCCCAGGGCTTGTTTCTTCTCCTGTGAAGAAATGCTGTGGCTCCAATGGTTCATTCAACGGTTCAGGAAAGACACTCCAAATTCTGAGAGCTGTAGAAAGTTCTGTTCTTATCTAAAAACGGGTTGAACTCAGGCCTCACAATAAGCGGTAATGCATTGAGAGAATGAGGGTAGGGAACTTCCTGTCAGTATGAATGCTGTATACATGAACTTCCTGTGGATGTGTTGCTCTGAAACCCAAGCCTGGAAAAGACCGCTCTGAATATGAATGCCACATATCTTTCTTAACATTCTGCCATTGTCAATATATTATCTATACACGTCTGATATGTTTTTAAGTATTACTACAGAGAGTAAGATTATTTACGCAGTGAGTGAATAGCTATGTACTCTCAAGCAAATTGTACTATTTTAATTTAAACAAATAATTACAAGTAGACTTTTGTAACATTTCTGTTGTTGTTTTTCATTTTTCTTCCAGTTCTGCATAAAGGGATAGTTCACCCAAACATGAAAATACATGTAATGATTTATTCACTGTCAAACCTGTAAAACGTTGTCTTCTGTGGAACATAGTCCAGTTTTTGGACCTCATTGAAAAAAAAAAAAAAAACCTGGATCCCATTCACTTTAATTTTATGTTTAAATATATATTTATACATATTTCATTTTTGACTGAACGTGTCCCTTTTTACATCTGTCAGATTGTGCTGCAGATGTTCTGCATGTCTCCGTTTGACTTCTTTAAAGGTTAGTTCACACAAAAATGAAAATTCTGTCATTAATTACTCACCCTCATGTTGTTCCACACCAGTAAGACATTCGTTCATCTTCGGAACACAAATTAAGATATTTTTGATAAAATCCGATGGCTCAGTGAGGCCTGCATTGCCAGCAAGACAATTAACACTTTCAATGCCCAGAAAGCTAAAGACGTAGGGTGAATTCAGGTTGATTGGGACACTTTTTCCCAGTCATCTCAATAACAAAAAGTGTCCCAATCAACCTGAATTCACCCTATATAAAAGTTCATGTGACTACAGTCAAAGTCCCTTTAAGACAAGTCGGCGGCCATCTTTGAAACGCCTCTCAGCTCCTATCTCTTTAAATGTGGAAACATCATATTCTTCAAAGCTGTTTGCCAAGCTTGAATTAAATTAAATCACCAATGAAATTTGACAACAACTGTCTCATAAATTTTGTTTCTAAACGCTCAAATCATGACAAAAAAAAAAAAAAAAAGGTATTCTTCAGGCTGGATCGAGCTAATGCGCATGCGCAGTCTCTTGTGCCTCATTTCGGAGGCGCACGTCTGACTGTTTCTATAAGACCTTATGTAGCCCCGCCCCTTTTCAGCGTTGCGCTCGTTGTCTTTTGACTTCCGGTTTGTATTTCCATAGCGATCTTACATTTATGAATGAACTGCTCGTTTTAAAATCTTCCCGGTCTACTGACATTTGTTAAGACATATGCTTTAAACATTAAAGCAGAACCAGCTTAACCACTTAACCAGCTAATTATTCTTTGACAGCGATGCCATAGAAATGTACAGAGCTACCGCAAAACGGAAGTTCAAAGACAATTTTATAAAAGCACAACTGCACAACTTTTATATTGTTTTTTAAATAACATTAATATATATATAAAAAAAATTGTAGAACTATTTCTGAACATTCGTTTGATCTGTGTACAAAATATTATGTTCATGTTGGCATGTAGTTTATTATGTACAGTATTATGTACAGTATTTTGTATGCTATTAATCTGTTATGCTGTATTTGGAAAAGCACAATACACTTTTTGTATTTTGAATTAAGTCATAAACATATTTCCAGTATGTTTTATGTTATCACATTTTCCGATGTTCAACAAAACTTGACTAACATGCTTTTCGTTCTCTTGAAAAAGTACACACATGCGCAGTATCATCAGCTCATCGGTTCTCAAATCGGACATGTCCAAAAGAAACGGTTCTCGGTTGTGTACTGGTGATCCGAAAACCGTTGCAACCGATTCTTGACTCGAGAACGAAAACGGTGACAGGCCATGGACGTTCGTTCGTGTGCGCCGCACATGCGCACTCATATCTGCTGCTCGTGCTCATCATCATCAGTTCTCTCTTCACAGCAGGTAAAGTCAGTGTACTGTTGGAGTAACTGAATAACTCCGGGATGTTGGTTTATTTCGAGAGGTAGTGTCAGGCACGTCAAAAGTGAGTAACTTTAGTAATTTGTGGATTAGTGTTTGCTTACTGAAGATGCGAACTGTTTGGAACGATTCAATCCGATTTGGTGAACTGGTTCGACCGGTTCACTGAAAAGAACCGGTTAAAAAGAACGATTCGTTCTCGAACCGGACATCACTATGTTATAGTCTTTGCTACAGTGGTTCAACCTTAATGTTATGAAGCGACGAGAATAATTTTTGTGCGCCAAAAAAACAAAATAACGATTTTATTCAACAATATCTAGTGATGGCCAATTTCAAAACACCGCTTCATGAAGCTTCACGAATCTTTTGTTTTGAATCAGTGGCTCGGAGCGCCAAAGTCACGTGATTTCAGTAAACTTGGCTTTGTTACATCATAAGTGTTTCGAAATGTCACGTAATGTTCACGTAACTTTGGCAGTTTAATACGTGATCTGAATCACTGATTTGAAACAAAAGATTCGTAAAGTTTCGAAGCTTCATGAAGCAGTGTTTTGAAATCGGCCATCACTAGATATTGTTGAAAAGTCATTATTTTGTTTTTTTTTGGCGCACAAAAAGTATTCTCGTAGCTTTATAATATTAAGGTTGAACCACTTGAACTGTTTTAAATGTTTTTAGTACCTTTCTGTGCATTGAAAGTGTAAATTGTCTTGATGGCAATGGGGGCCCTCACTGAGCCATCGGATTTTATCAAAAAATATCTTAGATGAACGAAGGTCTTACGGGTGTAGAACGACATGAGGGTGAGTAATAAATGACATAATTTTTTGGGTGAACTAACCCTTTAAGACATCCAGGTTGTCCCATACTGTCAGCAGTTTGGAGAAAATCGACTGAACTTCCCTGCTTTCTTCACTTCTGCAGTTTTAACCGTTTAAATATGAATGTGGGCATGGTAACATGTATTTTCAGATTCCAAGTTGTCGTCAGTATTAACCTAGGTAGTTGATATGTTTGTCTGTCATTGAACTAGTGCCCTGTACTTGCAGTATATTTTATTAGTGTGTTCAGTTTCACAAGAAAATGTTGTAAAGCCATAGAGGACAGATCTCTGATATACATCCATTGCTCACTGCTCAGAAACCCCAGTGCCTTGCATCCTTGTTTTCAGGGCAACTTTACCCTCCAACTAGGCACAAGACACCACAGCTGTCTTTCTGTGAACAGTTTGGTAATGGTGCAAGTGACAGAAATATCATTACACTTCCTTAATGTTTATTTGCAAAACTTTTTTTTTTTTTTTTATGTGCAACTTATTATCAGGTTTCTGGTAACACATTTTAATGGTCACAAATTAGTTTGAAACAATTTATCTGTGCACCAGTATAATTAAATTAATGAAAAAGGTGTGCATATATTCAATTGTGATCAGTTATACATATAGTAAATGTGCCATAACTGAATGATAAGCTGTTTTCAACAGTCATTTTACAGTGCACTGAGCTGAAGTGGGTATCAAAGATGGCTAGATGATACAAGGAAATGCATTATGAATGAAGCAGGTACACCCTACCTGTACTGAGCTTTGAGCCCGTTCACGGTCATCTAAACTCACAAATGTACTGTATCTGTAATCTATGGCTACTTGTCTGCAATGCTCTTACCATTTTCTGTATTGGCAGTGAATAGAAACTAGTATAAATTAACACTGTATTTGTGTTTTTGTCATCTGAAATGAGTATTTTTATTCAATAACTCCATTACAAAGCGATCACTGAGCAGTATGAACATTTTGTGTTGTTAATTACAGCATGATGTTTGTGAAAAATGGCTTTTTGTAGGACCAACTAAATGCACTTTCAACAGTGTTTTCCTCTTACCAGTGTAAGTGTGAGTGCTTGAGTACTCTAGATCCAGCAAGGCTCAGAGGCACACGTAGGCTACTCGTTTCTCAGTTTGTCAGCTCTTTGGACAAAGGTCTACTTTCTACATGATGTATTGATTTTAACCTACAGTGTTAGCACTAGGGGACCTTGCTTATTTCCTACTGCACATACATTTACACACTATAGTCATCGTCCTCCTACAATACACATATATTTAGGCTCTGTGACTGTGTACTAACTCAGGTTGTATTTTTCCACATTCATTATTAATGCTGCCTTCACGTGCGATCGGAATTATCGTAAATACTAGTTTCCTAGTTTAAAAAATTGGACATGAGGGCCACCTCAAGTCAAAATTTTAATGCGATGAGCTCGTAATCACGACTTCCGAAATGGGAAGTACGAAATTTCCGAAAGCACGTGAAGGCAGCATTACTCAGGTTGTTTTTTTCACATTCACTGCAAATTAAAACCCTATTTATTGGGAGGGTAGTTGCCATGAAATTTCAAGCAGTGACATCAGTAATGTGACTTACTTTTTCCAATTCTAAAAAAGATGTTTTTATGACCTTATAATACTACAATATAGAATATTTACATTTTTAAAACAGGACAAAGTAAACTTAAATATCGTAAACACTTTATTTGTCATCTACCAGGGAAGAATTTTGAACGGTTTTCATATTTTATCAAACTGTGTTCATTGAGTTCATCTCATACTGAACCTTCATACAGAATGCCAGGCACGAAGTTAAGGTACCTTATCGCCATCTTGTGGTTGTAAGTACAAAGTGCATCGTGGGGAACAGTGGAATGAATTATTGAACTTTCCTCCGGTTCTAAAAAAATGAAATGTTAATATAATTATCATGTAATGGTGTAGTTAACCGCTAAAACAATTAAAGAACTAATTTTCATAAGAACGGACATTAGTGGTGAGGATTTTGATACTTAAATGACTTTTAAATCCATTCACCAAAAGATTTGTGCATTGTATAATTACAACATAGGCGGCGACTAGTGAGAATCTTTTAAATGGATTCCTTAACCCTCTGGTATTGTTCATTTGGGGGTCACACTTGTGTTGTTTGCAGTCAGAAGTGACCGAACACCTGAAATAACTCCCCCCAAGAGTGCCAAGATTAGTGCCATCTGGTGGGAGTAAACATCTGTAATGCCATGGTTTAACCACTAGATTCCTATATAGCTCTATATAAAAAGGCTTATAAATTCTCTAGTTGTTTTTAGACATAAATACCCTATTTTTTATTAAGTTGTGAATTTGGATATATATTTAAACATTTTCAAAGACAAGTTTTTGTAAAGTTTTTTTTTTTTTGTCTGAAATGTTTGTTTGAAGTGTCAGTTTTTGCATTAATTTTACAACAGTCAAATCTGAACACAGAGAAAGACATTTTATTACACATGTAACATTAAAATTCAACAGAAATGACCAAGAATGCTTTATCAGAGGTTAATCAATCTGACCTCAACCTCTTATTTGAGTCTTCTGGCTCAATTTTGCCATATTGTTACAGCCAAACCAGTTCATTTGTGTGTGTATAATAGTGTGTTTTGTGTTTGTGTGTCAGTGAGTGGGTGTCTATTTAGTACTTTTGATATTTTAGAGTATCACCCTTCATTCTGTGCACTTTTTTTCTGCATCGTGGATGATTTGTAGATGTACACAAAAAAAGTCTCTGTATTTTCGTGTTTTTACATATTTCCCATTCATTTCCAATGCGGTGGTCATTTTTGACCGCGAACAGTACAAGTGTGACCATTTAGCTTTTTAGAATCAAGTCTACGTTTTTTTTGTGTGGTCACATAGCGACTGCCATAAAAGTTGCAGAGTTTCGTACCATTCCGATCGATGAAGTAACGATTTTTAAAATTTCAAAACATTTTTTTTTTTCGGTCTAAAATGACCGAACAACACCAGAGGGTTAATATACCGAGTCGTTCAGGACCAAAATAAGTCATATTATACTTTATTAAAAATTGTCTGTTCTACGAATCTACTAAGAAAATCCAGTAAAAGTAAATCGCTTTCAAAAGTGCTCAACAGAGCGCGTTTGCCTGCCTAGCTACTCTCTGCTGTCTCAGACGACATTTTTGTCCTGCGTTGGCCACTGTAGCTTCTCTATATTGCAATTCGCAATCTCACCGCTAGATGCCGCTAAAATTTACACACTTAAGCACCAATTTGTACGATACACCATAGGCTACTGAATAGCGGGAGTTATATTCTTAAAACTCTCGTCCCAGATCTAAACCTATTGAAGATACAGCTCAATTCAAAAAAGTTGAGAGACTACAACTGTTTATTAATTCTCTTAATTACATTTTAGTTAAAAAAAAAAAAAAGTAATTGCAATAGCTGTATAAAATAACGTGGCAATGGAAGCATTACATTTCTCAGTTGACAGAAGAAACGAGAACGAATAGATGGAGATGAATAAAATGAACGAGGAGAAATATCATCACTGGTCAATGTCATTCATGTTATGTAACATCGTGTTCAAAGTGAGGACTAATTGAAGCGGGGGAAAATCCCCCAAATCCTTTTCTAAGAATAAGAAACGTTAGTGGAACCGTCGTCTCTCTAGTCGTCTGCGGCTTTATAAGCGTAATTAATTTGTTGTAATGTAACTCATTTGAGAAAAACAGAGCATGCAGAGACCGAGCAGACCACAGCTCGGGTGACATTTCTTGCCATACGGGCATTTCTGGTCCTTGTCTTCATCCAATCTCCATCTCAGACATTTACGCCGCAACCTACCTCCATAGCTCCTCGACATCAATGACGTTTGACTTTCGAGGCGTACCTAAAACCGTTTTGATTGACAGCTCCTGGGACCAATCCACTCGTTCTTTGTGCAGAAACTGGCCAATTATTGGCTGAATAGCATATACCAGCGTTCCATCATACTAGGTTTACCGGTCTGTTTTGAGCCAGGAAAAAATTGGCACAGAGCACTAGCACAGCCTGCTAACATTTACTTGTGATAACAGGTTAGCAATTAGTCGCTATTTGAGTGAGTTTAGCACTAAGGAGAAGGACAATCTGACTTTAGTGACCAACATCTGGGTATGTAGTCGGTCAGCGAATGTGTATGAATGTGGCTTTTGGTGCAGGCTGGGACGGCAGCTACAGGGATTAGCTGTACGGGGAGCTCCTGCTAGCAGTGCAATGCTGACATACCTTCAGGCGGCTTGCTAATTATCTCATAAACGGGGATTCTGGTGTGTCTTCAGTCGGAAAAATCCTCACCATTCATACGCGGATTGTATTCCAAAGCCGAGACCGGTTTAAATAGTCCGCAAGTGAAGCGTTTGAGTTAGCTGGCTAGCTGGGTCGCCTGCAAGTACAAGGTTAGCTGTTTAAAACGAGCCACCTGGACCCGAGAACCATCGAGAGAGGTAAGAAGCCCAATTGAACACTGCTTTACTAAATTAATAGTGATTTTAGAGTGATAATTAACAAGTGTCCGATCATTTAAAGAGGTGTGACAAGCTACTTATTTATAACCAGAGGACTATACACTCTAATAAAAATCTAAACCTCTGAGATAAATACGAATCGACCTCAGAAGTTAAGATTAAAGATTATAATCTTGTCATTCAGCTTTTTACATATCTGCTCACTTGAGGTATTCAGCAACGCCTTCTTCATTCTGGTTTGGGACACTGCTTTGAAATGAGCAGCAGTTGTTCACTGTGCAGTGATGATTGATTATTGTATTTTCTTCACAAATGTTGAGGTATATTCTCAGGCACTTGTGTTGTGAGTCTGATCAGCCTTTGATAGGATGAGAACATCATCTCACTTTCTAAATCTGCTGTAATCTTGTTTTGATTCCCCCCCTCCCCCCCTTTTTTAGTAGCTTGTATAAGACATTTTTGAAGTGTCCATTTAATATGTTGTCCAGAATGTCCACTGAGTTCATCTTTGAACATAATTCCAAATAACCTGGGTTGTCTTCTTCAGGTTTTCTTGTGCTTTTGCCCGCTTTAACAAGTCAACAGTCTTGTTTATTGGCCTTGTCTTTCAGGCTCTTGGGAATGCAATATACTCCACACCTGTTTTTGTTCCACAGCTGCGGTCATGCGTTTCACGGACTGACAATTGAGACTTTTCAGGCACACTGATTCAAACTCTCCTGACCTCCTGGTATTCTGTCTGATAGTGCTTATATTGAGGCAGGAGACATTTTTATCTTTCAAGGGTGTGCGTTTCATCAGAAAGTGCAGTGCAAGATCATACCCTCACTTTTGCTGAGATTCAGGAAATGCACTTTGTGGATGAGAATAAAAATAGTTAAATCTTGAACAATTTGAGTGACTTGTCAGAACTGTCCATATAAGCTCTTGATTTAGATTGGGTAGTCCTATACTCTAATATATAGAAGGAAAGTTTGCTTTATAAAATTGATCCAGTGTTTGCTTTGTCAAAAATGTTGTCTTAATCTAAAGGAAAACCATCTATATAATGCTTGTAATTTAAGTCAGACGTTCCAATCAACGAGATGAGTCAATTGTATAGGGCCCTTCCTTATAAAACACACACAGACTCTAGCTGTTGTCTCTCAGTATGCTCTTTAAATTTGAGGCTTGCAAAGTTTAAAATTTATTAGTGAAAGTGTTTCTTTGGGACAAAAAAAAAAAAGAATGTTGCTATTCCTGAAGTTGGAAAGGGTTACTACAATACAGTCAGATTTGTCAGGTCGCTTAAGATTTTGAGACAAAATAGTATATTTAATTGCATGATTATTAAAGGTAAAAAAAGGTGTCTACAACATTGTAGCTAAAATTGTGCATTAGGGTTGTAACGGTATGAGATTTTCACTGTATAACCGTCTCAGAAAATATCACGGTTTCACGGTATCATTGTATATCATCAGTTAAAATGACCAATAAATGAATGAAAACAGTTTTTTTTGGTTTGACAAATGCTTTATTATAACAAGCTTTTGTTTGTTTTATTTACATTTCAATAATCAAAAAAAGTATAATCAATTACATTTAATAACTGATTGATTACATTAATAACTAATGAATTAATAAGAACAGAGATTTACTAAATTAAAACATGGACAAATTATATTTCTTAAATAATGATTAAATTGTCTTATTAATATTATGATTATTATTATTTTGAGAAGTACATTCTATTGTACAATCGTAATATATTTCTGTCTATTTCTTCGAGTTAAAAATATGACTTTTATTTTGACGGGTTGTATTTAAGAGCTTCTGAGTTTCAGAGTGTATTTGACAATGGTTTTTTCAAATAAAAGGACGAAATGCTCATTAAGTGTTCTCTCAATTTTAACTTATTTTTCAACATGGGATTAGAGATAACAGCCTCTGTCTCTGACATTTTCTCCGTTGTATGTATGTACACAATATGATAATCGTACGTGTTCATACATGATATACCGTCATACCGCTATTTAGTTACAACCCTATTGTGCATTTGTCTAAATTCAGTCAGTCCAATTAGAACTATACCATTATCATGTTTTAAGCCTATACGATTGTTGCATTTCACCCGCGGATGCATGGAACCTACAAATCACTCATGAAGCAGCCATTTATTCGCCATGGTAAAATGAGTGAATAATGTGTATGACTATAGCCACACCAAAAGCAAAATGTAATTTGTGACCCTGGACCACAAAACCAATCCGCAGGGGTATATTTGTAGCAATAGCCAATACATTGTATGGGTCAAAATTATCGATTTTTCTTTTATGCCAAAAATCATTAGGATGTTAAGTAAAGATCATGTTCCATGAAGATATTTTGTAAATTTCCTACCGTAAATATATCAATTTATTTTTGTGAGAGGATATGCATTGCTAAGGACTTCATTTGGACAACTTTAAAGGCGGTTTCCTCAGTATTTCTCAGAGTTTTTTGCAGCGTCAGATTCCAGATTTTTAGTTATAGTTGTATCTCGGCTAAATATGGTCTGTTAGGATAAGACAATATTTAGCTGAGATACAACTATAACTAAAAATCTGGAATCTGACGCTGCAAAAAACTCTGAGAAATACTGAGGAAACCTCAGTAACCCAGGAAACCTTTTTATATATATATATATATATATATATATATATATAAGACCCTTATGACTGGTTTTGTGGTTCAGGGTCACATTTTTAAAAAAGTTTTTAGGGCTAATCGATGCAAATACTTTAAATATCAGTAATTTTTTTTTTTTTTTGTAATTCTCACTAAATATTGGTGTTCTTTGCTAATTTTATAGTTTTGATTAGATCATATCATTTGTTACTCTCCATTGGAAATAAATTGACTTTCAGTCCGTTTTTCAGAGATTTACACTTTACATACTGCTAAGTTGTTGCTGTTGTTTTTTTCTATCTCCCTTTTTTGTTTTACGTCATGTCTATCAGTACCATCAGTTTGTGTAGCGAATCAACCACCTAGAAAACACTGAATGCTCTTAATTGGAGGACTTCCAGAAAGATATTGGTGGCCGCATCCTGTTCATGATGTAAGGGGGTGTAATATTTTGGGTCTGATTTTTCCATCTCAGGAATGGGACACCTTTAAAATTGTCTCAGTGAAACAACAAATTCAGTATTTTGCCTGGGTGTTTTACAGGAGATTGTAAGAGAGTCAAGGTGTCCGTTTGTGAGCCGAAGCTTAACCAAATCTGGGTCATGCTGTACAACAATGATCCTACACTCTTAAGTAAATGTATAACCAAGCAGTTTCAGGCGAAGACATTTTATGCTTTAGAACAGCCAAGTCAAAGTCCTGACTCTCCAGTTGACATTTCCTTGCTTGACATGACGTGAGAAGTTCAGTAGTTCAGTCAATGAACTCTGAAGAAGGTGAGCTTACATTTTGTGTTAAATTAAGTGACTTAAATGTTATCACAGTCCTTCTCTTACCGATGTATGCAAAGGCCTTGTGTATGAAACCTTGAACATCTAATAAACAACTTGGTATCTTGAGCGTTGATTTGTAATACTGTTAGGTGAATGAATAAATCTTGGACCGCTGTTAAATGTGCGGTGCTTTGTTTCTCTGTGCTTTAAATCCCAGGCTCGCACTGGCAGGCCGTTTAGGGCCATATTACAGCCACCATAATGTAAACACATTCGCATAATGGAAAAGCAGTCGGCTGTTCTTCAAAGTTCACTTTTACATAAGGGTCTCGTGGTCTTTAGTTCATCTCTGTTTTGGTAAGGCATCCATGGGCTACATGCAGTTCATCATATGAAAAACAGATCACTGAAACCATGTCAGTATCTAAGGTTGTGTTGTGTTTAGTTGCTTCTTGCTGAAGAGTTAGAAATATAAACATTAGATTTGTGACCTTTTATGTTACAGTTTGGGTTGACGGCAGGATAACTGTTAAATGTAACTTACTTTTCTATAGGGATCAGAGGAAAGGATTTTTTTCTACTGTGCCAGTGGTTCAAATTTTTACTTACCCCGCCAAAATTATCAATGGCCCCACCAAAAAAAAAGAAAAAAAAGAAAAGAAAAAGGTTTTGTTGTCTATGTTTTGACCCATGTAACATTTGTATTCGAATAAATGAAGTGTCAGATGCAAAAGCCGCTAAATGCCACCTTCGTCAAAAATGTGATATTGAGCGAATGCTTTCCCCACATAGTATACGTTCATCAAATACTTCCGCTTCAAATCCACTAAATCCCAGCATCAGCCCATTCAGAAAATACCAGTTCGTTGGCAGAAACGGCTAAACGCCACTTGCCTTTGTCAGCAAAAGCCTCTAAGTCCACAGAAGAACCAGTCGGAAGACGCAAATTGAATCCAGTGATTTCAAGATGAATGACAGTGTGCGTATGAGCTGGCTTTCAATTGCCGAGCTGCAAGTTTTTACCATGTTTTATCCATCGTTACAGTGGCAATGACAGGATTTCACGAGTAGCAAGTAAACACAACAGTGTTCCTTTTGCTGCTGTAAAACTGACAGAAATGGACATTTTACTATGTCATGTTGTCCAAAGAGGTGGACTTAGAAGTTTTTGCAAAAAAAAAAAAAAACACAAATGGACTGGTTTTGCAGAAAAAGACAGTCAAATTTGTTATATTAATGAATTGAGTAAAGTGACATTTTTGAAAATAAAGCATTTCAATAACTGACTTATTGACAGTCCTTATTGTCGAGCCCTTTTATATGGCTTGTTCTTGTTTTTCAATACACAAGCAGCTTCAGGGATGGCAGAAACACTTCCTTACATGGCATGGCTTTGCCTCCAAAGTCCTTTTAGTTTATGACTAGTGTTATGACAGCCTCACATTTATCAGCCTGATAACTGACAGTTACACACTCTGTTAGTTGTGAAATTTATAAGCAAAGAGTATTTATTAAGCATAAGAGCTTGCTTAAACTTGACATTGCCTTTCATTTGGGAGGCTTTTCCCTTTTGCTTTGTAGATTACACACAATTAGTTTTTTTTTTTTTTTTTTTTTTTTTTTTTTTTTTATAAATGCCAAGGGCATTTGTCTTTCTTACAAGAACTTTAGTTTACATTGGAATGCATAAGTAGTTTTTGACTCTATAAAAGGTATGCTTTTATTTGTTACTTTTAAATTAAACACTTTAAATTGGACATATTTCACTGTTAAGCTTTACCTGGTTGGCTACCAGATAAAGTCAGTAAACCCATATAAGAAATCAAATGTACACCCAACAGCAATGCTCATCATAGCAAATGGCTGTGCAAAACATCAAAACTTTTTTTGTTTGTTTCATTTTTAGTGCAAATGCCTTTTATTTTGACAAGTTCAAGGAAGCCAAGTATGGAGATTAAACACAAGTAGGGTAAGAAACAGAGATATCAGGCCAAGGCAGAGCAGTTGTGATAGTGCGAACTTTCAACCGGCCAGATATGTAGACTTAAGCGAAATATTTTATGTCTTCTTTACATTAACTTTCAGATGAGTCTTGCTCCTTCCTTGTCAGCAGATAAAATGTTTTTAATTGGTATATGTTTGCTGGTCATTGTTGGAGGACTCTGGTGATAATGATATGAGTTGTCATAATGAGAGCACTTTGATTTGCACAGTAACCGTAACTGTGAGGACTCTGTTAGCCAACGCCCTGTAGGCGAATCTAGATGAAAGCAAAAGGCCCTAGATCATTAACTTGAATCCATAAAGGTTCAGGTCAGTAGTACAGCATCTCGAAGAGTCTGTAGAAAAAGTGAAAAACCTTTGCAGTATAATGGATTTGTGTTTATTGTAATGTGTGTAGAAAAATCCTAGTGTGCAGAAACACTTGGTTACTGTGAATGAATAGTTATTACTAGAGCTGGGACAATACATTGATGTATTGCGAATCTAGAAATGATTCTGGATCGATTCTGATATTTTCCGTATGTATCGTGATTCTCTCTCGAATCGATTCTGAGCTTAGTTTTCAACAGCAGATGGTACTGCGTGCTTTAAAAACAGCCGTACTCCGCTTCCTTCCAATTCCTTACACACACCACTTGAACCTTCTAAAAAATAATCATTCATAAAGTTTGAAGGTTGAAGGATAAAGCGAATTACAAGGGTGTTTGCAGTGGGCTGTTTACATTAATCTCAAATACATTCTCAGACTCAGCCGAACACACGAGTGGTCTTCTTCACAAGCATTTAACTGTGCGGTTGAAAAATAGCCTAGATCGCCATCTGCTGTTAAAAACTAAGCTCAGAATTGATTTGCGATGCATTTGGAAAATATCAGAAACGATCCACGAATCGCGAGGCATTGATATATTGTCCCAACCCTAGTTATTACACTAGTTAGTAATGGTGATGTGTGTTTAAAAATCTATAGAATGTTTAATTATTAATGTTTAATGCTAATAGCTAATTTGTTTTCTCTGGTTTTTAGTTAGGTTTCGTTTTGGTAAGCTGGACCTGAAATTCACATGAACCAAATGTAGGACATGGGGCAGAACAGAAGGTCACATCCATAGACCCCCTGTAGATTCTCTCTGGAAAACAAAGTATCTGTGCCTGCTGTGAAATTAATCAGCTGTCTGTTATTCTCATCCAGCTCCTACCATAGCAGTGTGTCAGGATGTTAACATTTTAACTGAAAAGACAAGTGGGGTTAGGATCCAAGAACTGGTTCTTAGTTGGGAAGAATGATTTTCATTATTCTACATTATGGTCTTTTTAAGGACTTCAAACACAAACTTGAACTCTCGAGTTATGAATAAGTCTGTCTCAAAAGGTCCCAAAAATGAAAATTCTGTCATCATTTACTTGTATGAACTTATTTCTTCTGCTGAACACAAAAGAATATATTTTGAAGTATGTGGGCAACCAAACAGTTGAAGGGCCCCACAGACCCCAGAGTCAATGGGGTCCATCAACTATTTGGCTGTTTGGTTATCAACATTCTTCAAAATATCTTCCTTTGTGTTCAGGAGAATTTTTTTTATTTTATTTTTTTTTATACAGGTTTGGAACAACTTGAGGGTGATTAAATGATGACAGAATTTTTTTTATTTCTATAAATGAATTGAACTGTTAGTTCACTGTGTTTTGTCCACATGAGGCATGTGAGAACCAGTCTAATTTCTGTCCGGTTGTTCAGTAGATTTAGAAGAGAAAATTGTGCTAAAAAGTAGTTTTGTTTTTGTATATTTAAGTACATAGTTATTAATAAAAATTATACAAATTAATAAAAGAATTAATTAAATTTAGGAATTTTACTGGAATCTGAACAATAATGATTTAAATCTTTATTTCAATGTCTAAACACAGCCAAATTGTTGTTTTTTTTTGTCTTTTTTCAGTTTCATTTTTGCTTTGGGTTTTGTTTTGTTTTTTCGGCTTTTTTGTTTTGTCACTCATCATGTCCAACACGCCACTCCTATATGGCCTAGATTGCTAAACACGTGTACAGTGTGAAGTCCTCACCTCCTCCTGCCACTCCTCTACTTCCTGCTTTGCCTGGGAGGAGTGCTAAAGCCTTATCACTTCCTGTCCCATCCAGCCCACGGTAATCCCAGTGCACAGCAGTCCTGTGGGTGTGTTTTGAGCCCTTATGTAAGGCTGAGAAGCCTCAGGGACACCAGCCCCTCAAGTCAATCTAAGTACAATTTAACCTGTGATAACTCATCGCTGTTTACTAACTTTGCATTTGAAAAGCTGAAACAGGTACAGGTCAAGTGTTCAAGTACACGTCTGTCCTGATCATGACTGGGTGAGGATTTTAATTTGGAACAGACTCTGGAGCATGTTCTTAAAATGCCTCCTCCTGTAGGCAGCTCGCTTGCATTTGTCCCTTAGATTAGTGTTGTCACTACTAAAATTATGACTGATATGGGACTAAAATATCTCTACTAATAATACAGCAAAAACCTAAAACAAGAAAAGTAATTGAAAAATAGATGACAGAACATGGAACTTAAAAATTAATTGTTTTATTTATTAATTTAAACAAGCTGAGGTAGAGAGATTTGCAACTTTGATAAAAGGATCAAGCCAAATTAAAGTATTACTGCCCTCAACTGCCTCATCAAACTCCAAAGATGAAAAGTTTGCTTGTCACAAAATAAATCGCACTTGTTTGACATTGAAGGCATGAGCATCATGTTGGTTAATTATATTATCAATCACATTCTTTAAACTGTTGTTTAGGGTTGAGCGAGAACAATATAGAGAACAATAGGTATAGCACTTAATAATGAGGCCCATTAGTTTAATCAGTAACACTTTAGTATAGGGAACACATATTCACTATTAACTACGACTTTTCCCTCAGTAAACTCCTAATTTACTGCTTATTAATAGTTAGTAAGGTAGTTGTTATGTTTAGGTATTGGGTAGGATTAAGAATGTAGAATAAGGTCATGCAGAATAAGGCATTAATATGTGCTTACTAAGTACTAATAAACAGCCAATATTCTAGTAATATGCATGCTAATAAACAACTAGTTAAAAGACCCTAAAATAAAGTGTTACCGTTTAATCTTAATCCACTAACTAACAATGAGCAATATCTAGGCTAGATTTGTTACAGTAGTTATTATTCTTTGTTATTGTTAATAAAAATACTGTTAATAAAAATAACTGTTCATTGTAGGTTCGGGTCCATTAAGTATAATATTAACAGATACAACTTTTACTGAAATAGTGTAATACTGAATATAACATAATACTGAATTTAACATTAACTAAGATTAATAAATGATTTAGAAGTATTTTTAATGTTAAATAATGAATTAACTAATGTTAACAAATGAAACCTTGTAAAGTGTTACCGAACAATAACAAAGAATTATTGAAAATATTTCATATTTTCAATCAACATAGGGCATGGTTTAATCCAGATTAAAATGTAAAACTGTAGGTTTGAAAATACATGGCTTATTATATCTTTAAGTATTGAGTATTTGATGCTGTGTTGAGCAACATAGTGAATACAAAAATATGAATGTCTGTTTGAAACATTTAAATACTGTTCAGAAACATATGCTGCTTCCCAATTCGCCTACTTATACTATGCCCTAAAAGTATGTACTGTTTTTGTGAAGAAAAAGTACTTTTGAGTGTGTAGCAGAAGAGTATGCAAGCATTGAGACATACTACTTCATCATAATTGCGTCTTTAACGGACGCTTAGTTACGTGCATCCTGTCACCATTTAAACTGTCGTCAATCATCTTGTAACAGTTAAAATCCTCCACATTCAATTAAATTTAATTTCCTACCATTTCTGAGAGAAATGTATTGCGTTGATCTGCCAGTCATGGAGAACTCTCTTCATGTTTTCATAATGATGCATTTAAAAGTTAATGACCAAACGCATCGTTATAAAAGTTCACAATCCTGTTGTAGATGAAATATAAGGGTTGTGGGCAATATTAGCCGTTAAGAGTGTGCACGGATTTGCACTTCTAATTTTTACTGGGAAAAAGTAAAGAGTGCCTCTTTGACGCAGCATACAGGCAGTGTTGTAAATTTTAGCCGGTTGATTCTTAAAATGCATTCTAAAAATCTGAGTAATTCATAATAAGGAATTATTCACTGTATTTTGAAGTGCCTACAATAACAATATTATGCATGTTCATTATTGTGAGATATATCATATTACTGTATATCGACACATGTTTAGACAGCAGCAGGCATATTAGGCTTTTGTCACTTTAAGATCTAATGTAGGGCTGTAACTGATTATTTTGATAATCAATTAGTTGGCCGATTATTTTTTTTTCTCGATTAATCGGATAAAAAATCCTAATTTTATTTATTTTATTGACAAAAAAAAAAAAAACACCATTGTACATCCTGCCCAATGCACTTAAAAACAAATGTGCCAATTAAATTCTATGAAAACATAGCGCTTAATTTATTAGACTACCTGTCATAATAAAGAGAGAGCACAAATATTTTATGAATCTATCAAAACTTGTTTAAAGCTAAAAATGCTATTGCCATTTTATTAGGAAAATAACAAACTGAAACAACTAAATAGTTTCTAAATAATATTCACACATAAAAAAAAATAATAACAGTCTCTGTTCTTATTGACTGTAATTTGGGCATCTGAAGGAAAAAAAAAACAAACAAACTATGAAGTGTTTTACTTTTTCCTGCCTTTCTTGTAAAACAGTAAAATAAAAAATGTATGGATAACAACAAATAAATATATTGTAGCTTTAGAAATACTGCTGTGACTAAAGAGCCTACACATACTGGTGGATTAATCACCAATACTGATAGTTTAGGCTGCCCTGACCTGTGGCACAAACCATACATTGGGTATCAGATGTCTAATAACTTTAGCGCTGTATATATGAATATAGTTGAATATAGTCAGAGTTAACCAACAGGCAAGATAAATGTTCTGCAGGAACACATTCACTCTGGACACAATCATCTCTTACTGTCATTTATTTATCCTGTAAATAGGCTATAAGAAACGTCTTACATTTATATTCAGTTATATGTTGTTATCCCTTTACGGTTACTACTCTTATAAAATACTTGAATGACATGTTGATTTTTAAATCTAAATTTAACTTTAAACAACAGATATTTCAGCAAAATGAATATTTTTTGCGCTGAATATCCCTCTCTGCCGCGGTCCGTCTGTCTGACGCGGGTGCACGCGCCGGCGCTCATTCAGTAAAGTTTGAAGTTTAACGCAGACTGTAGTTTAAGACGAGCCTTTATGCAAATTGTAAATGGTTGCGTGAATTTGTAACATTTACAGATAAGGATATAGCTGTAGAATGAACGTTTTGCGCTCTGGTCGCACATGCATCTGTAGAAGCGCCTGACAGGGCAAACCATTACACTAATGCATTAACTTGAAGCTTAAAATAAAGAATTCTCATGTTTTGATCAGCTTTGATCACGTACCTTTCCCGCAGCTGCTCAGTCTGTTCCCTTCACTATTTTTTAGATGTATTTTGTCCATAGAAATGCGTTATTCAGTGCTGTAAGTTGACGCGACTGGCGGAAGTCTTCCGTGCACAGTGGGCAGACCCAACTAATCGATAATGTGAATCGTTGTCGATAATGAAAATCATCGATTATTATCGATTTTATTGAATCGTTGTTGCAGCCCTAATCTAATGCACAGATTCAATATACTGATTCACATCTAATGTTTTCCCAACTGTTTACGTTCACTGAAGACATAACCGACTATGTTTTCGTAAATAATCATCAGTCGTAAATCATAGCCATAGTGGGCATTTTGACGAGAGCTAAATTCACAATCGCATGCTTCTTTTTTTTGAATAAGTTCTTCACAACCATTAAAAAAGTATTTTCGATATATTATCAGTGTAATTCGGAAGTAATGTAAACCTACATTGTCATTTGTGTCGCTTCATTGCCATTCATAAATCCGCTCCCGTGGCCTCATGGGATAGTTAAGTGTCCATTTGATGTGCACTTTAGACTCTTGTGGAAAATCTACTGTGAATATATACTGGGGCTGCATGATTTATCGCACAATACGAAAAATAACATTGAACTTAAATGCGATTATCCCTTAAACACATCCCTTATGAATTCGCAAAGGCTGCTATTATTATTATTATTATTATTATTATTATTATTTTTTTTTTTTTTTTTTTATGTGCAGCTTGTCAATGAAGTATGGCTCCAAATACTAATCCATCTGAAAGCACTGCGAGTTTGAATCGCTTATAATGTACATTTGAAAAAGCAACACGCATCAAACATCTTTCCAGACATGAGAAGCATTTATTAACATCTTGTCCAACAAAAGACAACATTTAATAACATGTTTTTACTCCAGACTCACTTCATAATGACAGTTGAGCATCCTTCTGTGAGATGTGGCTTCTTACACAGAATAAGGCAGTCGTGTGTTTATTAGTTATGTTTAATCAATCAAAGCATTTCAATCTTCTGTTTATTCAGCTACAGCGATATGATGCGTGTTATCTTCTTCTGCGGCAGGGCATATTTTGAGTTTCTGCACAAGAGTGCCCTCTTGTTTTCAGATGGAGAAGCATTTACTACTGATCACAGAGCCGTACAGCTCTGACAAGCTGCGCATTAAATAATCGCAGCCTTTGCCAAATCACGTGCGATTTAATCGCGATAAATCATGCAGCCCTAAATATACTACTCTTTTCACATACTATATAGTAGGGAAGTATGCATATTCAGTACTCGTATTCCATTGAGTACTATGGATTTTCTTCATGCCATATTTAATTTAACATGAATGAAAATGTGTGAGGTTGTACAGTCCGCTCAGTTGGTTGCATAAAAATATAGGTCTTACTGTCTTTTTTTTTCACATCTAATTTTTTTTTTTACTTTTTTTTTTTTTTGTCCAGTTAAATTAAATATGAAGTACATGTTGACCATGATTTTCTCTCATTTTAATCTCATTTTGTGCAAGATTTTACATTCATTCTGCACATTATACCTGACTGTTCTCTGTTTCTCCGGCACAGGGCTATGTCTTCAGCAGCCACCACAGCCCCGTCGGTGGACAAGGTGGACGGCTTCTCCAGGAAGTCTGTCAGAAAAGCCAGGCAGAAACGAGCACAGAGCTCATCCCAGTTCAGATCTCAGGACAAGCCCATAGAGCTGGTGCCGCTGCCTCTGCTGAAAGGTAAGCTCTGTTTATGTGACACATGAAGATAATGGTTGGTGATGTCACAGTGGCTTTGAGCTATTTTAATTGGTCCGATAGAGCTGATAAAGATGGTTGTACTATAATAGCGAAAAAGGAAAGCGAAACGGAATGCAGTCAAACCTGTGTGACCCATGTGAAAGAAAGGTCTTAAATGTTAAGATGGGATTGTTCTGTCAAGTCTGTCATGTTGTCGCAGATTTAATGTCTGTATTTGGGGTTGGACAGTAGTCTCTTATGCTCACCAAGGCTGCATTTATTTAATCAACACAGAGTAAAACCCATAATATTGTGAAATATTATTACAATTTAAAATGTTTTATTACAATTTTCAGGTTTTTGTTTTTTGTTTATATATTTTAAAGTATAATTTATATAATTAAATTTCTTTCATGATTCTTTGATGAATTGAATAGAAAATATATCTACATTTTTTTGGAAATATTAATCTTTTATAATATTGTAAACTTTCCAAAAAACAACAACTAATAGTAGTGTATCAGTCATTGCCTAGTTTATTTGTTGTGGATGTAAGAAGTCATTGCTTCTGAAGTGTAGTTCATCACATTAATCATGAACATGTTTGACTGAAGTAGGGCTGGGTGATATGGCAAAAAAAATAAAATCTCGATTTTTCAGAACGATTGACCGATTCACGATTTCGATTTATTTTATTATTTTTTTTTAACTGTTTAACTAGTCACCTTAACTTAACTACAATATGATTTAAGTAACATTCTCTTTATTAACAATCTGGTTAAAAAAAAAAGAAGTTCCACTCCAAGTGCACCACACATGAAGTGATCAACATAGTGTAAATGTAAAACAATTTGTTAAATATCTTTGCAGAAATATGCCTGAAATATGAAGACAAATGTTGTACAAATTTATCTTAAACACATCCTACTCAGAAATAATATAAAATAAGAAAATGCTAAATATTTCTTAGCCAAAAATAGCAATAAATAACACCAGTAATAGGCTATTAACAGCAAATGCGTTGTAAATACAGAAAACAACAGCAGCTTTCAGCCTGTCACCATCATGCAAACATGAAATATCAAACAGGTTTACAGCTGTTTGCATTCCATTGCGCTATTTGTCCTATTGTTTTTATGTTTGGCGGACATGTTTAGGTGTTGCACTTGTCTCGCGTCTTTTGCAGCGTCTCACCCATGAAACGGCATTCTAAAAACACGGCGGTCAAGTAAAAAAAAAAAAAAGCTCAACTCGCGTTTAATAATTTTGCACTTTTTTCTCGTTCCACTGCCTGCCTCTCATTTTTATAAAGCAATAACGGATTTCTGAATGAACAGCCGCTTAAGAATAGCTAGTGATGTGTTCTCCGTTCATAGAGCGGTTATCAGGCGCGCCGGCGCCATCGTGAGGTCGGATCATTTCCTTCTCCTAATACGGTTATCATTGCTGTATTGTCAGCATGTCTAATTGAACGCTTGCTAACATTTTTATTCAAAATCGCGATTTCTCGATTAAAAAAAATAATAAAATCGAGGCAAAACATAAATTCGAATTAATCGAAAAATCAGAAAAACCGCCCAGCCCTAGACTGAAGTTTGACAACCACAAAGTATGTACATTATCTTCATTTGTGAACAGTATATGTGTTGTTTTATCATTTTAAAGCCTAAAAACGTCTTTGTGCATTGTTTTGCTTAAAGTGTGTGTGTGTGTGTGCGCTATCTTTCTGTTTGTCTAAAGTATTCAAATACTGTTGATAAACCTTCGTACTACATGAACATTATCACTGTAATGGTTGGTTATGGCACATATACTGTGTCTTGAATGGCTTTTCAAACTCAAGCCCCTATTACTTGGAATATATAGGGGTTAAATGCCAGATGGACCTCCAAGCTAATAATGAAGTATTTTAGGCCTCCCATCAACAGTCCCGAAACGTGAGACAGATTACAGTACGAAAGTCAAGGAGGTTGATATAAACCATTTGTGTAACTTTAGTACTACTGGACTGTTTTGCATTAAATCTCGTTCTCTTTCTGTCTAGATGTTTCTGCGCAGGAGCAACCAGAGCTGTTCCTCAAGAAGCTGCAGCAGTGCTGTACCCTGTTTGACTTCTTGGACACACTTTCTGACCTCAAAATGAAAGAGTATAAGCGGTCCACCCTTAATGAGCTGGTGGACTATGTCACCCTCAGCCGGGGTTACTTGACTGAACAGACCTACCCCGAGGTGGTCAAAATGGTAAGATTCAAAGATTAGAAGCCTCTTGTGTGATTGGACATTTTCTCTACTGTTATCATCTAATTTATATGCCTATATCAATATTTCAGATATACCTCAAGTGTTTCCTCCTTTTGATTTGTCACAGGTGTCCTGCAATATATTTCGGACTCTTCCGCCTAGTGACAGTAACGAGTTTGACCCAGAGGAAGATGAGCCCACGCTGGAGGCCTCATGGCCACACTTACAGGTACAGAGCCCTGGCTGCCAACAAATGCAATAGGACTTAATCAGTGTAAATACTTAATTTACACTTTGTCTGTTTCTACATGCATTGTGTTTTATATTTCAACGGTCAAACATGTATAAATAAAACATGGGCTTTATAAAAGTCTTGTGCAGTTGAAAGATGAGACCTTGCAAATATCTCATCTTTCAAGGACAAGTTTTCTGATTTCTCTCTTCCTTTTCTGCTTAAGCTTGTTTATGAGTTCTTCATTCGCTTCTTGGAAAGTCAGGAATTTCAGCCCAGCGTTGCCAAAAAATACATTGACCAGAAATTTGTATTACAGGTGAGTGATTGCCTGTGAAATGTTATATGACTTCTCATCCTAGTATAAATCAAATGAAGCCATTATTGCCAGTAAAACAGCACTGATATAGCTCTCTGGAATAGTTTATTCTCATTGGTCAGTTGTGGCAATTTGTTGTCAAATAGTTTAGAATAATTGCCACTAAACAGTACATTTTACGGTTGTCACTGATAACCAGTTCCCTAAAGTGCTGTTACTGAACTAGCGCTCTTCTCACATAATTAATTTAATCTCAAATCAGTGTTTGGTTTGGTTGGTTTTTGTTTTATTTCGACGATACACATTGCTTATGATGAAGATAATGTAGTTAATAAAACTCTTCCTAATTTCTAGCTCTTGGAGCTGTTTGATAGCGAGGATCCGCGGGAGAGGGACTGCCTGAAGACAGTTCTGCACAGAATCTATGGCAAGTTCCTCGGCCTCAGGGCCTTCATCCGCAAACAGATCAACAACATTTTTCTTTGGTAAGTAACTGTCAAGCTTTTTAGTTTTGTATATACAAGATAAAATATTACAGTATGCTGACATAGCTCTTTTTCCTCCTGTCCTGCTTTGACAGTTTTGTATATGAGACCGAACGCTTCAATGGCGTAGCTGAACTGCTGGAGATTTTGGGAAGGTATGTCATATTTTAGAACCTATTAATTGGTTGGAAGAGATGTGGAGAAATTGAAACCAAGAAACTGAAAGTTTGGGAAGACAATGAAGGGGCGACCCAAAAAGGTCACATTCCTGTTTTATCTTACTCCACCCTGTCTTAAGGCCCCGATATACTCACGGCAAAGTTCTTTTTCGATATACCTTTAGCGAACATCCCGATGCTGCCCACACTGCTGAGAGTGGCGATTAGATGAATATGTAAATAAGTGCTGCCCTCTCAATAACAAAATAATCGTGCATCAAACTGAGAAAACAGCATGTTGGTTTTTTTTTTTTTTTTTTTTTTTTTTTATATATAAAAGTACAGGTGCATCTCAATAAATTAGAATGTCGTGGAAAAGTTCATTTATTTCAGTAATTCAACTCAAATTGTGGAACTCGTGTATTAAATAAATTCAATGCACACAGACTGTGAAGTACTTTAAGTCTTTGGTTCTTTTAATTGTGATGATTTTGGCTCACATTTAACAAAAACCCACCAATTCACTATCTCAAAAAATTAGAATACTTCATAAGATCAGTTTTGCATGAATTACTGCATCAATGCGGCATGGCATGGAGGCAATCAGCCTGTGGCACTGCTCAGGTGTAATGGAAGCCCAGGTTGCTTTGATAGCAGCCTTCGGGTCATCTGCATTGTTGGATCTGGTGTCTCTCATCTTCCTCTTGACAATACCCCATAGATTCTCTACAGGGTTCAGGTCAGGCGAGTTTGCTGGCCAATCAAGCACAGTAACGCCATGGTCATTGAACCAGCTTTTGGTACCTTTGGCAGTGTGGGCAGGTGCCAAATCCTGCTGGAAAATGAAATCAGCATCTCCATAAAGCTTGTCAGCAGATGGAAGCATGAAGTGCGCCCTACAATTTCCTGGTAGATGGCTGCGTTGACTGTGGACTTCAGAAAACACAGTGGACCAACACCAGCAGATGACATGGCAGCCCAAATCATCACTGACTGTGGAAACTTCACACTGGACTTCAAGCAACATGGTTTCTGTGCCTCTCCACTCTTCCTCCAGACTCTGGGACCTTGATTTCCCAAATGAAATACAAAATTTACTTTCATCTGTAAAGAGCACTTTGGACCACTGAGCAACAGTCCAGTTCTTTTTCTTCTTAGCCCAGGTAAGATGCATCTGACGTTGTCTTTGGTTCAGAAGTGGCTTGGTACGTGGAATGTGACAGTTGTAGCCCATTTCCTGAAGACGTCTATGTGCGGTGGCTCTTGATGCACTGACTCCAGCTTCAGTCCGCTCCTTTTGAAGCTCTCCTAAGTTCTTAAATCGGCTTCGCCTGACAATCTTCTCAAGCCTGCGGTCATTCCTTTCACTTGTACACCTTTTCCTACCACACTTTTTCCTTCCAGTCAACTTTCTATGAATATGCTTTGGCACAGCACTCTGCGAACAGCCAGCTCTTTCAGTAGTGACTGTCTGTGGCTTACCCTCATTGTAGAGGGTCTTGATGATCGTTTTCTGGTCAAGTCAGCAGATTTCCCCATGACTGCTGTTGGGATTACTGACCTAAACCCAGTATTTATACCCTGAGAATGGTAATTTAATAGAACTTGAAATTAAATATTTTAATAATTTGAGATACTGATTTTTTTGATTTTGATGAGCAGCAAGCTGTAATCATCAAAATGAAAACAAAAAAGTCTGGAAATATTTTACTTTGTCTAATAAATCTAGAATATATTTAAGTTTTACTTTTTGAATTAAATTACAGAAAAAACTTTTCATGATATTCTAATTTATTGAGATGCACCTGTATAAGAATCTGATCATAGCAATATGGATATGTTTGCACAAGCTCTGCAATTTGGCACTCTAAAGTCACGTCACATTTATTTATATAGCACTTTATACAATAGATTGCTTAAAAGCAAGCAGCTTTACAGTAATAAACATGAAAACCAGTGCCAGTGTCTCATTTCATCAGAATTACAACCTCTTTTTCTACTATAAAGTGGCTTTCCAGTGTGTTCATGTTTTCACTCGCGGACGTCTGACCTTGACGGACCGAACATGTCAAAGAACTTTTCCGGAAAGATCGCTTTCGCAAGTTGTTTCGAACTCCCGAAACGAACACACAACAAACTTCGTTTTGGCCTGATTTTGTTCGAAATGACATCACACCAGTTTTTTCTTCAATTTCGCTTGAAGTATATCAGGGCCTTTAGGTGTCATTTAGATGTCTCAGTCTCCTGCATATTATCAGTTTTTGTCGTGGTTATCAATGTCAGATCAGCGGTGAAGCCTCATACGTCTCTGGTTTACAGCATCATCAATGGTTTTGCGCTTCCTCTCAAAGCTGAGCACAAACAGTTCCTTGTGAAAGTGCTGCTGCCTCTGCACACTGTGAGGAGCTTGTCTCTCTTCCATGCCCAGGTACACACACTCAACTGTTTGTTATATCTACACGTCTGTGCTTGCTTACTTGCATTTCAAGGATAGAAGAAACCAAATCCTTGTTGTCATGCTTGTTTATGGCACAGTTTATGAATCTAAACATTTGAAATGCATTTATATTAATCTGCAGTCACCTTTTTTGTAGCTGGCCTATTGTATTGTACAGTTCCTAGAGAAAGATCCCACGTTAACAGAACCTGTAAGTGTTCCTTGTCACTATTATCTTCCTCATTCTTCATCAAGTCCCATCTTGTTTCGTCTTGTTCCTTGGATTTTCACTAGTTTGCCTCTGATTGTTTTTTTGTTTTTTGTTTTCAGGTGATCAGAGGCTTGTTAAAATTTTGGCCAAAAACCTGCAGTCAAAAAGAGGTAATGTCTTCATTTTATGGAATCCTACCTGCAAATCATTATTCCAGTTTCCATTTTTTTGTGACTTGCTCTCAAAAGCAAATTAACTGTTGAATCTTCTACCAAACCATAATTTAAAAAGTCTTAGAAAGTGAAGATATGATTTCTTCCACTATTATTTTCATGCATTATTCAAGAGAAATGCTTCACATACTTGTCCTAAATGTTTCTGTAACATTGACTGCATTGTTTTTTTTTGTAGGTTATGTTTCTTGGAGAGTTGGAGGAGATTCTAGATGTGATTGAGCCCACTCAGTTTGTTAAGATCCAGGATCCACTCTTCAAACAGATTGCTAGATGTGTGTCCAGCCCCCATTTTCAGGTAAACACACTCCACCCTCACAAACCTTGTGATATTTTATAATAGCTAGAAACTTAAACATGAAGATATTCAAAAGCAATTTCCCAGGGAAACCCTGATCCATATTTGCTTACGTTACCAGTCCACTGTTCTGTTAGCATGTTGGATCATTAATATCACAAAATTCTGGGCATAAGATCTATTAAATTAAGAAAAAATAAGAAACATTTGCTCTTGCAAAATCAACTCTGCTTCCACTTTTAAGTCTTTACTTAAGTGTTTAGTTAAGTTATGTTTTTGGCATGAAAATGGCACATTTGAGTGCAAGTGAGTGCTTCAGGTTCTGCAGTCTAAAACCCCTGTGTAAAAATTACTGATATTAAATTATTTTAAAACGTTTAAAATGGCGATTGTATATTGTTTCAGGTGGCAGAGCGAGCCTTGTACTACTGGAACAATGAGTACATCATGAGTCTGATTGAGGAAAACTCTAGCGTCATCCTGCCTATCATGTTCGCTAGTCTCTACAGGATCTCCAAAGAGCATTGGAACCCGTGAGTTTCATGTCATACACACTGTATTCAGTATTGGGACATAGCTCTTAATTCCTGAATTAAGGTGTTTCAATTCGACCCACTGTCACAGGTCTATAAAAGTAAGCACCTAGCCATGCAGTCTACATTTACAAATATTGGTGTCAAAAAAGGGTCGTTCTGAAGAGCTCAGTGTATTCAAGTCATTTGTGAAATTTTATCCCTGCTAGATATTCCACACTCATCTGTAAGTGGTATTATTGAGAAGTGGAAGTGTTTAGTAACAGCAGTCCATGTAAAGTCAAAAAGTGGGGTCACCGAGTGCTGATGTGCGTAAAAAGTCACCAATGCTCTGCTGATTCCATAGCTGAAGAGTTACAAACTTCCACTGGCATTAATGGCCAAGCAGCTGCATGCAAACCTCACCAAGTACAATTGGCAAGCGTTGGATGGAGTGGGGTAAAGCATGCCACCACTGGACTCTGGAGCAGTGGAGTGACGAATCGTTCTTCTCTGTCTGGCAGTCTGATGGGCAAGTCTGGGTTTGGCAGATGCCAGGAAAACGTTACCTGCCTGATTGCATTGTGCCAACTGTAAAGTTTGGTGGAAGGGAGGGATAATTGTGTATGGGACTGTTTTTCAGGGGTTTACAATGCCCCAATGCACAATCAAGGTCCATAAAGACATGGTTGGAGAGTTGGGTGTGTAAGAACCTGACTGGCCGACACACAGAGCCCTGACCTCAACCCCATCGAACACCTTTGGGATGAACTGGAAAGGAGATTGCTAGCCAGGACTTAATGTCCAACATCAGTCCCTGACCTTACAAATGCTTGACTGCAGAGGTCTTCAAACCTGGTCCTGGGGACCCACTGTCCTCCAGAGTTTAGCTTTAATCCCAGTCAAAAACACCTAAAGAAGATAATCAAGCTCTTCAGTGTCGCTTGAAAATATACATGCAGGTTATAATCTTTTCAGGACAGTGGGTCTCTAGGATCAGGGTTGAGGACCTCTGCTGCTCTACTGGATGAATAGGCAAAAATTCCCACAAAATTGTTGTGTTGGTGTAATGGCCAAGTGTCCCAATACTTTTGTCCATATAATGTATATATTAAAGTGTTAGTTCACCCAAAAATAAAATTTCTGTAATTAAGTATTTATGTCGTTCCACACCAGTAAAACCTTCGTTCATCTTCGGAACACAAATTAAGAAATTTTTGATGAAATCCGAGGGTATCTGAACTAAACATAGGCAGCAACATCATTGCACCTTTTGAGGTCCAGAAAGGTAGTAAAAACACTGTTAAAATAGTCAATGTGACTACAGTGGTTCAACCTTAAATGGGGGGTATCACACACAGTTTCTGCCAATCTCATGTTAATCTTGAGTACATATAGAGTAGTATTGCATCCTTCATATCTCTGAAAAGTCTTTACTTTTATCATATTTATAAAAGATAGATACGCTGTACTGAGTCTTTCCGAAAAAAAACGAGCTCCTGGAGGCGTGCCTGCCATCAGTGCCGTGGGCAGAGCTAAAGAGTCACGAGCGTGCGCAGCTTTTGCGTAGAGATTGCCTGCTAGCTGCGATATCATTATAAATAAAAAGGGAACAAAAACGCGTTGTTTACATTTTATGCACTTGAGCGCCGATTGCCAACAAAACACAGACATCTGATGCAGCTTTACTCACCACCCGCGATCTGCAAATCCAGCGCCGAACTGGGACTCGTTTACGAAGTATTCATCACCGAAATCCCAGGAACAAACAAACATACATGCACAACTCCGTTGCTGCCCCGGAAAAACAAACTTCATCCACTGTTCCCTTAACGCTGGGTTCTTTGGGAAGCTGAAAAAGGTAATTTCCCTCACAACCAAAAACACACTCCTTTGGTGACAGGAGCTGTGTCTCATTTTGCAGGCTGCGTCCTCCGGAGGTCACATTTGATGGCTGCATACGTCATCAAGGATGTCATATTTAAGAAAAGTAACCGTAATAAAATTGACTGATATTCATTGTGAGGTGTAAAATACTGTAATTTCCTTCTTACGTTGCAAACTAACAGTTGTTTTTCTTAAATGAGACTGCTTCGATGATGTATGCAGCCTTCAAAGGGTGTAGTCCTTAAACTGGGACACAGCCATTGTTGAAAAATCTCTCGGCTTCTGTATCCCGAGCGAATTGCGTTGATGGGTGTGCTGTTGCTCTTGCTCTGGGTGATGTGTGTGCGCACGCTTATCAGGGAGAAGTGCCTATACAAGGAATTCCACCCTTTTATGACGTCATTTAGGCCATATTTGAAAAAAATTTGGCGAAACCTGTCCACAACTGGAAGTTGTATATTTGGCATAGAAATACTCTGTCATACGTCCAACTCGTGTTTTGAAACTTTGGCCATGTTTAGCATGAGAACGCAACTCTTTAACAGTGTAAACAAGTCAGAATGCATGAAATAGCATTACACCCCCCCCTTTAATGTTATAAAGTTAAGAGAATACTTTTTTACGCAAAAACAAAACAAAAATAATGACTTTATTTAACAATTTGAACTGTTGTCATACGTAGTTAACGTAGTGAACTCAGTGCAGGCTTCCTTGTTTACGTCCGAACGCCGACTCCGTATTGGCCGATGTGGAACACGTGAGCAGCTCGATGCATGAGTGTGATGCTGACGCAATGATGAGTTCAAATTGTTGAATAAAGTCGTTATTTTTGTTTTGTTTTTGCGCACAAAAAGTATTCTCATCGCTTCATAACATTAAGGTTGAACCACTGTAGTCACGTTGACTATTTTATCAATGTTTTTACTATCTTTCTGGACCTCAAAAGGTGCAATGATGTTGCTGCCTATGTGTGGTTCAGAATCAGATACCCTCGGATTTAATCAAAAATATCATAATTTATGTTTTGAAGATGAACGAAGGTCTTACAGGTGTGGAATGATATAAGGGTGATTAATTAATGGCAGAAATTTCATTTTTGGGTGAACTAACCCTTTAAGATTTTAAATTAATACAATATTTTTAATAAAGTCTGCTTACCAAGGCTGCATTTATTTGATCAAATACAGTGAAAACAATAATATTGTGAAATATTACAATGTAAAACTACATTTTTATATATTATAGTAGTTATTTTAAGTTATTTATTCCTGTGATGACAATTTTCAGCAGTCATTACTCCAGTCTTCAGCGTCACTTGATCCTTAAGCATTCTAATATATTGATTTGCTGCTCACAAAACATTACTTATCAATGTTGAAAACAGTTGTGCTGCTTAATATTTTTTTGTGAACACCATTTTTTTTTTTTTTTTTTTTTTTCAGAATTCATTGATAAGTTGAAATTTCAAAAGAAAGAGCATTTATTTGAAATAGAAATCTTTTGTAATAATGGAAAAATCTTAACTGTCACTTTTGATCAATTTAATATAGCCTTGCTTAATCAAATTAATTTCTAAAAAACTTACTCACCCCCAAACTTTTGAATGGTGTGTATTATTAATTGCAGAGTAGAAACTTTAGACAAAGTGTTTTGATGTTCATGTCTGCTTTTCTCCACCATCAGGGCAATATCTGCTTTGATCTACAATGTCCTCAAAGCATTCATGGAGATGAACAGCGCTTTGTTTGATGAACTCGCTGCCAATTACAAATCAGACAGGCAAAGGCAAGAAACATACAGTGTACAGTATTGTTTTAAACTCCTGCACTTTACAAAGCGGTTCAAATAACCTCTTTCTTGCTCTCCTGTAGGGAAAGGAAGAAGGACAAGGAACGGGAGGATCTATGGAGAAAGCTGGAGGACCTGGAGCTCAGACGGGGCATCCAGAACAGCGACGGTGTCATTCCCACCTAACACGGACCTCGCCTCCAACCTTCTGTTTGACCCCAACCAATCCCTTTCTACTCTTCCACAGGGACCCCTCTTTGCTTCTCATGCTGCGTACTTTACCGCACACTCCCTCATTCATTTCCTCTCTTTCAACAGCACTGTAAATAATCCTCTCCTTCTTTCCTGTATCATACTACTACACTGAAAGGAAGAAGAAAAAAAAAAAAAAGAAGAAAATTTGAAGAGAGACTTAATGTGCACTCCTTGTTGTAAAAAAAATATGGTAAAATGATAATCAACTATGGTCAAAGGATATATTTTAAAAAAACCTTTCAGTTCAGAAGTTGTTCAGTGTCTCCATGTCGATATTGTTCTCCAAGGAAGTGCCCTGGGACTTTAGGGTCTGTGCTCACCCTGCGATTAAAGATGTCTTATATGAGGATCCCGCTGCCACCACAATTTTTTTATTTATTTTTTTTTTAATGAAGAGAGACTTTTCCATCTAGACATAATTTGACTCCCCTGACTCAGGGGACACAAACCAGAAACCCATGACGTGAATCTAAGGAAAACAGAAGTGGGGAGAAAAAAAAAAAAAAACATTAAACATCCTCTCTGTGGTGTGCATTTTTTTTCTTTTACAGGATGATCAGCCTGGTCCTTTACTGTACATTATGGACAGGTGCTTTTCGCTGACCAGGAAGCTTAACATCCAAGATGGGCCGCAGCCGGCTACGGTGGTTACCTGTGCTCAATAAAGAGGACAAACCTCTCTGAGGACCTTTATTTTTTTAACTTGTGAACCAGGTAATGATCTGGTCATAGTTTCATGCTGTCTGCTGTGGAGACTCTTGGGAATTCCCATGTGGAAATTCAGTAGTAACCAAGAGTATGTCAAGCTCAGTTTCTCCGACACTAGTAAGGACACTAGTTTGGAATTTCGGTGGCACACAGTGTTCAGAGCTCATCCAGTGTTTTTAAAACCGTTACGTGACATATATATTTTTCGTAAAGAATATTCTGAACATTCTTTTCATGTTCCACCCAGATTTCCACTGCTCGGCTCTTAGTTTTCGATTTCAGGGTGGTTGGATGTCGTCTACATGACCGAGCTCAGCAAGACAAGGTTTTTCTTTCTGTTCATTGAGTGTTTGAAATGAAATCCTGCTTGTATTGGGGTTTTTAGGGCCTATGTTGGTAAACTCTGATCCGGTAGGCCATAATCTCTCTTCTGAAATACCAGCCACCAGGGCAGGCTAGAACTAAACAGCACTTCGAGTTAGATCATTAGTTGTTCTCATGGGACTTCAGCCCCCTTTCTTCTCTTCTTTTATTTGAAGTCTCAACAATCGTGGTTGTGGATTTTACATGTGAGGAGGATGTATTTTATTATATTTTATTTTTTTGGCTTAATCACGTGTCTCTCTTTCTCTCTTCCTTGTTTTAACTCTCCCAAGCTCATTGTGTTTTATGATGGCCCAAGTTTGATATGTATAAAAAATTCAAAAGAAAGGGTTTGATGAATAGAATAAATCTAATTATTTTAAAAAAGAAAGAGATATTAAATAAACCTGTTTTTTGTGATAAATTGTTTGCTTGCTTTTTTTTTTTTTTCTTCCCATGTGTGCTTTTTTTTTTTTTTTGGAAGTTTCTAAGATATTTTTTCTGAATTTGAAGTTCTGTATTTGCAGATTGAAAATCTGATTGACCTATTAGACTTAGTGTATTCATTACACTAAGAATATTATAATTAATATAGACAAAAATAGATTTTATGATCTCTTGGTTCTGAGAAAATAAGAATGGCGAAGTGTATTAAGTAAATCTAGTAATAGCTTAAATGTGCCATTTTAATCCAGTTTGTGCGTCGATCAGTTTACCTTAAAACACATTCCACTCTAGAGAATTAATTTCATGTAAAACTAAACGTGGTATTTTAGTGCAATCAGTTAGATTGGTCTGATGCGACGGACCCTGATACAATGTTGGTTACCAGAGCAGTCGTGTAGTGATTATTTTCACCAACAGATGGGGCTGCAAGCTACATTAATTAGTTGGTCTCGCGCTCCTTCTCCAGCCATGAAGAACTTTACCTTGACGAGAGAAGAGGAGTCATCAATTATCACACGAGACCCCGCAATCGCTTTTGAGGTAGTCGCATACTAACTATTCATGATAAAGTAAAGTAATACTGTTTGTATGTAGGCTACTTTATAAAACAGTGCCTGAATAGGGGTAGTTGGAACAATTTTAAACGTTCTCGAAAGTTCCGCTGTCAAAACCTGTCCAAACACACCTTGACTATGTATTATGTCGGTGAAAGTACTCCCTGATATGAAAAATCAACTAAATTGTTACACTTGCAACAATTACATTAAGGAAAAAGCATGTGGTTTGTGCTCAAATGAGCCTAAATGTCCACAAAGACCCTGACCAGACACACCTGCCTGTAATTAAAGTCAGCATGAAACGGAAGTTGAGATTGTCTTTTCTTCTATATTATGACGTATATCAGACTCAAACGGCTTCTTGAACAAGAAAAAATGGGGAGATCCAGTGTTGTGCTGAATTTCGACTCCTTTCCAGATTATTACTCCCCTCAATGAACCAACTACCTGATTGCCTAATCCTAAACATACCGATAGGGCATCATAATCTGTTGTGTCGGGGGTCAGAATTCGGCACAACACCGGCAAGATGGCAGCAACAGTCAAAAGTTTCAAGCTCTCTGTGCCAAAATAAGAAAGCATTTAACATAGCTGTCAGCAAAATTTATATAGGGTTAGGCCTATGCACTGGATCTAAGAGGGCTTTGACATGGCTAAATCTGCACGAAAAAGAAGAAAGAAAAAAAAAGCCATTGACTCTGGAAAAGAGGATTCATGTGCGCTTGCTAATAACAGCCATTGATCCAAGACAAGCATCTGGCAAAAGATGAAGAATTTCCGCCATTCCCTGCAACTCTGAGCAAACCTCCACTCGCAAAAAAGCCAACATTCTGCAAAGTTATGCTGGAAATATATCTAATTCTCATGAGGCCATCACAACGCTCGCTAATTTCTTATCAATATAAGCAGTGATGCCCTGGAAAAAATGGTGCAAACTGCCTGTGCAGAAATAAAAGAGCTGAAAAGCAAAATGCTTCACATTGAGACACGGATGGAATGGCGAACAAACAAACTGGGTGTACATGAGTCGGGTGATGGATTTGAAATGGTACGGTAGGCTCTGGAACCTCATGGACTGCCAGAAACGACCAAAGAGAATGTGCGAGAGGAGGTTATCCGCGGATGTCCCAAGAAGTGTTACCACATGAAGCAATGAAACTACCAGATGCTGTAGATGTTGCTCATCGACTGGGAACCAAACGTGCTAATAAGACGAGGCCCCGCACAACAATAATTCGGTTCACTGCTAGAAGATTCAGAGATGCAGTTTAAGGAGGATCTGACAAAGGAGGACAGAGACTGTAGACCGAAGTTGTGGCCACTAGTGATGTTCATTTTGAACGATTCTTTAATATGACACCGTAACATCGAGTGTTTTTTTTTTTTTTTTTTTTTTTTTTTGTGTTGACCACGTATTTGCAACATCCCATAGGTTCTGTACAGGAAGAAGAAATGATCAGTTAATTGTCCGAGTCGTTCGTTCATCCCGTGACAGCCCCAAAGGCTAAGGCTATGCAGTCTATACCGGAAACAGAAATGATTAGTTCGTTCTTTTGTCATGTAACGTGACCGACATATTGAATACAGAAATTAGTTAATAATTACCAACCTTCCTCACAAACAAGCGCATAGTTTTTTTACGCTTACAGTTACGTGATGCGTTTCCGGTCTCAGATTTCTTACAGTTTATGAATTTGTGAATTTCTGTCATGATGGTTCTTTTCCATAACTCGTGATGAACGAACGACTCCGACCCAAATACTCGGGAGGTTAACTAATCATTCTGTTTCCGGTACAGACTGCATAGCTTCAGCCTATGGAGATGTGACGTGACAAAAGAACGAATGCAGTCGAATCAGACTGCATAGCCTGAAGACCTAGCTAAGCAATGAATTAATAATTTCTGCTTCCCATAATATGGCCTTAGCTGTATTATCGTTTTTTTTTTTTTATTCTAAATGTAATCAACGTTTGCTACATGTTGGGGAATTTGGCTACTAACATGTAACATTTGGAAAAAAGGTTCATTCATTTTGCTGAATGAGACTCAAAGATCCGAGTCAGTAAAATGATCCGAACTTCTCATCATTTGATCAAAAAAGCATGTGCTGATGGCAAATCTGCTTAATTTGTCGGAGGTCCCAGATTTATTGAAGGAACAGAAGTTACAGGGTGAGAGGAGCAGAAAGAGATATTTTCAATACTTTCTCAAGATTCTCAGAATTTCGAGTTCCTCTGTTACACTGAATCCCTATGCTGCTCCGAGTCCGAACTGTACTCTAATAACTATGGACAATATGTAGTTTTACAAAAAAGTCCGGGTCACAAAATCTGTGTTCAAAAAGGTATGACCAGTTCGCTAATATTAATCTGGAAATTTAAAAGAGATTTGTTAGACAGCCACCATGGGTAATAAAAAGTAGGCTATTTTCCTAACTTTTAGTTACTTTAGATAAAGGTGCTGATTTGATACCACTTTGATTTCAGTGTTTACCAGATTCTACTAAAGGAGATTCAAAATTTTGGAGTTATTTGAATGGGGTTATTCAGTATGGTTTGCTCTAAGATTTAGCCTCTTTTTTTGCTTAAGTTGTTTAATGAAAGTATCAGTAATCAATGCCTTACACCCACCTTGACTCAAGGGTTAATCACATTAATCCCCAAACCAAAAAAACGATTCACTTATTCATGATAATTGGCATCCAATTATAGAATAATGATTATAAATTATTTGCTCTGATATTAGCTTAAAGACTTAGTCGTATTTGATTAAATTATCGAAGAAACAGTCTGGCTCCATGAGGAATAGGCATATAACAAACAACATAAGATTAGTTTGAGATATTTTGGATTATCCTGAATTTACTGTAGATAATGGTTTTATTCTTTTTCTTGATTTCTTGAAGGCTTTTAAATCTGTAGAGCATGAGTTTATTTTTGAGTCACTTATAAAATTTGGTTTTGGAAATTTCTTCACTAGCGCAATTAAAACAGCATCAGTTCAATTAAATTGTTGGGAGGCATTTCTTGATTAATTTGTCTAGAGGGATTAGACCAACTCCTTGCTAATATTAAAGCCAATACGATTAAAGATATGACTATTATTGATAAAGAATTTGTTATAACGCAATTAGCAGATGACACCACCCTCTTTCGTTGAAATGATGAACAAATCCCCATCACAATTAAAGTAACAGAGCTTTCTAAAGCATCTAATGTTTATCTGAATGTATAGAAGTGTGAACTTATTGCGGTCAAAGAATGTTCAGTGTCATCTTATTGTAACATTCCAGTCAAAATGGAAGTTAAGTACCTACAGTAAATAAGAATCAGCAGAATAGAAGTTCATTAAAGTTTAATCCTATTATCAAAAAAACTCAGAGGAAGTTTAATCAATGGCTTTTAAGAGATTGTCATTAAAGACTTGTCAAGGATGAGTTTTAATTTCCAAAGCAGAAGGTATATCTCGGTTAGCTTACAGCATTGGCTCTGCAGATTGATGATAAAATATCAAAAGAGATTGATAAAATGCTGTTTAATTTTGTTTGGAAAAACAGGATACATTATAGGAAGACGTTTTAAATGTACTCAAATGAAAATAGTGGTCTCAACTTCCTGGACTTCGCTACACTAAACAATACATTTAAAATCAACTGGATTTGACAGCTTGTTAAGTGTCCAGTCTCTGTTTTTATTCCCCTCCATATTTTATATAGCCTGGGTGGCATAAATTTCTTCCTTATTTGCAACTTTGAAATCAACAAAATATCTGTAAAACTCTTTTAATTTACAAAGAACTTTTTTACCTCACAAATACTTTATCTGGAATAATAAGGGCATTCTATATAAACAAAAGACTCTAGAAAATATATCTTCTTTGAAAATTGGTTTCGAAATAATATTGTTTTGGTGGACCAGTTATTTAACTTAGATATTTAACTCTTTTTACTTATGAGGAATTCTTGGCAAAATACAACATCCTCATACCACCAAGGGAATTCGCAACTGTGTTTCTTATGGAATATGTATGTTGTTTAAACAGTAAAAAAGATTAGATTAGATTACTAGCAACTCCCACCCCTCTCACCAAAACACTCCCTTGTAGGTAAAATACTTATTTTGTTTTAATAATTATATCATATCGATAAGAGCCCTTTTCTATAAAAAAAAAAAAAATTGTTTCCTATATGCCATTACCAAATGTAATGGCATATAGGAGTCAATTTGTGAGTGATGTTGACTGGGAAAATATAGCTTCTGACCAATCGCTGTCTTAACAAACAAGGTCAAAGAAGTATCTTTAACTCCTTCACAAAATATACCCTGCTAAACATTATTTAACTAAGTAAAAGTTTATTTTAAATGGCTACATTCATATTCAGGAAAAAACATGTTTTATAGTAGGCCTATATTTAAAAAAGAAGAGATTTGATTTTATATATAAAAAAAAAAGAAAAAAAAAAAGGAGGGCGGGACTTGACTTTGTCCCTCGGGAATTGATTGGATGGTTGTGGTTTGCTATTCCTGTGATGTCATGTGAGTGACAGGTTGTCCCGCCCTCTCACCTGTAAACGTCATCAGAAAAGAGATGTTGCTGCAAGAGGGAGGACTTATTTCAATCAAAGGATATGAGGGCATATTTTAATAAAATAATAAAAATAAGAATAGTCAACTTTGATTGACTTTAAAGCAGGTCTGACAGGACAGTGGACCTCCATCAGCATTCTGATTAAAATTGGATTAAATTGTGAGTACTTTCATTAATGAATATTCAAAGACAAGTTAAAAAGTTTTATCACAATCTTTAATCACTCTGTGTATATTTACAACAAATTTTTAGTTTTGGCAAAGAAAGCTGTCACATTTCTTAAGCATATAAACCAATACATGAAATTTAAAGAAAAAAAAAAACTTATTAAAAATATTAAATATAAGTTTACAGTTGAGTTCAAGACTGAGTTCAAGTTATAGCTCTTTCAACCAGCGACTGAAAACTGGTCTTCTCATTAGCATTACAGTATATAAACAATTGCATAGTACAATGCAAGGCACAGTGTCGTAAGTGCACTTAAACTGAGTGAAGAAACAAACTCTATGCTACATTAAAGGCAAGTGAATGAGGCTCATTCTTCCTCCTCTCTGTGGAGCAGGCTTGATTCCTCAGCCCGAGGAAGGTCGCTAGCACCTTGCGGGGCTCTGGAAAGAAGTCCCTGAGGTCAAACTAAGGAACGACTGATGTGAAGAGCAATCACAAGAAATCAGTACCAGTTCTGGTGTCCAAAAACATGGTCGTCTGAGAACTACAAGTTTTTGGTAAGTGAAGTGATAATATGGAGACTTGAACTGCAAGTGTTCAGTTCAATGCTTTGGCAGATAGTTAATATACCTAAAAAATTATGTCATATGTCCAAAACAGAAAGGTAAGGGCTACACATATTGTCCATATTATTTGACATTTGTACCAAAATACAGTAGGGAACGTCCTCATTTTGAAAAGGCCACATAAGGCGGGACTGCACTTTACAGCATGACCACGCTGCACACATGAGGAAAAAAAAACAAGTCTGAAGAACAAAGCCATTTGTGTTTTAACTGATCTTTAAAGGGGAAAATAAGGGGGCGGTTTTAGCCAGAGGAAAAACAGAACAGTTAGACAGTGTACAAGCCTGGTTCTTAGTAAACACACCAGTACTTCAGCTGAAATAGGGAGTGATAGGTTGAGTGTTTTTTTTCACAGTTGTAGGATCATATGGAGTACTATGAGTGCCACTTAAAAATAAAATAATAGTGATAAATATTAAAAAATAAAATATACAAATTTAAATGACATTATAAAAAGGAAAGTCAACCTTTAAAGGGATAGTTCACCAAAAAAATGAAAATTCTGTCATCATCAACTCACCCTTAAGTTGTTCCAAACCTGTATAAATTTCTTTGTTCTGCTGAACACAAAGGAAGATATTTTGAAAAATGTGGGAAACTGAACAATTCTGGGGCACCATTGACTTCCATAGTATTTTTTTTTTCCTACTATGGAAGTCAATGGTGCCCCAAAGCGGGCCACCATTCTTCAAAATATCTTCCTTTGTGTTCAGCAGAAAAAAGAAATTCATACAGGTTTGGAACAACCTGAGGGTGAATAAATGATGACAGAATTTCCATTTTTGGGTGAACTATCCCTTTAAGATTTACAAATAAGTAAACCGTTGACATTTCATGATTAAAATGTTAAATTTAACTAAAATAATACATCAATTACTCTTAAAATGCATTTTAAAAAACAACATGCTTTATAAAAGTATTTAAAAATTATTACATTTAACTAAATTGTTCATTTAATATTTATATTTTAATTTTGGAATTAGTACATTGGTGATTAGTTAATTTTATTTTTAAGTGGCACTTACAGTCCTCCATCTGCTCATTTTTAATAAGGACAATGAGAGCATTTTTTAAAATGTGTATAGGCAGAGTAATTTGTCTTCTATATTTTATCTGTAGTTTATACTTCAAAAATCAAAATGTAAATGCGCATGAAAAATATAATAATTACAGCACCATTATATGGCATCATTGTTCTACATCTACATTGTATAAAGATCAAGGTCTGATGGCTCACAAAAATGTGACTAAGTACACTTAAGGGCATCTTGGTTTTAAAAACCCAAGGAAATGTGAATAATTCATGGGCTAATGTTGTCACAATATACATTTCCCTTTATCCTGTCACTGATAGACTTCAGTCTCCACATAGTGTGCTTGATTGTCATTGTATTATTATTTGTGTCTGGATGTGTAGGTATGCAACGGTTTATCAGTGTTTTTTGCTAATTGTTAGTTGCTAATTTTGAATGACCCAATTATTTTTGGTAAAGATGCACTTCTTACACATGCTCTCTCTCTCTCTTCTTCCTTCTGCTCTACCTCTATTGATGAGTTGGGCCATCCTCCAGAGAATTTCCCTTATTAACTAGCTCGAACTGCTGAAGCATTGACTCCAGAAAGAGCACAATATTGATTTGAGGTGACTGAGAAAAACCAGCTTGCATGGAGGAATGGATTTTCATTATTTCATAAGCCTTGAGAAACCATATAATATAGTCGGTATTAAAAAAAATCCACTGGCCTAAAGCTGAATCTAAAACGTTTGTTTGATTGGAGATTGGCGACATCGAACCATGTCGGTTCAAGTAACCGCAGTCCAGTCTGAAACTTCTTTGGCTTTAGTAGTGAATCCTGAAAGGCAATGTGGGGAGAAATTAAGGCACTTGTTTTGGAAGCTCTCCACAAGACACACAAACCGAGGGAAAGAACGCTCATTGTCCTGAGGGACAACGGGCGGATGGAGAAAGGAAGGATGTACAGCAGACTGGAGGCGGTTTAGGGTCTGTTACGCTACCCGAAGCTTTGGAGGAGTGTGGGTTTTCACAGTTGGAGACATTTTATCCTCACACGATAGCACAACAGCTGCTGCAGGCCGTGCATCCCCGTTTTTGTTTCTTAGGGCTGAAGATTGTCAGGATGGCCTCATCAAACACTGTCTTTAGTCCCTTCTGAGTCAGTGCCGAACACTCCAAATAGCACTGGGCTCCAATCTGTGGACAACAATATACAATATTAAGACAAAACACTCAGCTTTAGGCTAAAGGATAGTTCACTGAAGTATACTTTGTCATCATTTACTCACCGTCATGTTGTTCCAAACCTATATGACTTTTTTCTTCCATAGAACACAAAAGGAAAAGTTTAGCAGAATGTCAGAGCTGCTCTTTTACAATGAAAATGGACCACAGTAACCAGGAACAATCAAGCTCCTAAAATTATCTTCAAAGTAGTCCTAATAACTTGTCCTCTTATAAACCTTAAATGTACATTTTTATTCACTAAAAAATTTGCCTTGAAAATGTGGTCACCATTCACTCTAAATGAATGGAAAAAACAGCTCAAACATTCTGTTAAACATCTTTTTTTTGTGTTCCATATGAGAAAGGAAGTCATACAGGCTTGGAACGACATGAGGGTGAGACTGAATTTAACTAATCCTTTCAGTGCTTTGCCACACAGTGGTAATAGTTCATGAATCATGCTTTCTGTTTTTTGAAAGCTGGACACATCAAGAGCAAACGACAACTAAGCCAAACCACCAAAAATATGAAAATCCCATCACCTCTCTGGCTAGTTTGAGGCCTTGCTCATAGGTCAGTGGCTTCTCCTTCATCTGGAGCAGACGTGCCAGTGTCTTTGGGTCATCTCGCAAATCAATCTGAATGAAATAGAACAAAAGTAAATAAATTGCAGACCAGTGCTGGGTATTTTACTAAAGAAAAAAAAAAAAAGCCAGAATGTTCTCTACAGGGATCTTTTTCTGGGATCTTTTTCAAGCTCCTCAGCAGTCCATAAATATTCAGATTTTTTATTTTTATTTGATCTGATAACTAATCTCAGTATTTGATCTAAAAATAAAAAATAACAACAATAATAATAATTATTACTACTATTATTAATAATATTAATGGTTGATCTGATAATATAAATACAATAATTATTTTTAATAATATTAAAAATGTATTATTATTATATTATTATTATTTGATCCGATAATAAAATATAAACAACAACAAAAATATTATTATTATTATTGTTATTATTACTATCAATAATAATGAAAAAATCACATTACTGCCTGAATTAGAAACTCTTGCACCTGTGTTCCAATGAGGATGTAGGGCACGTGAGGCATGCAGGATTTGAGCTCGGGTACCCATTCCTCCTGAACATTGTGATAGGAAGCTGGATTCACGACGGAGAAGCAGATGAGAAAGACGTCTGTGTTGGGGTAAGAGAGGGGCCGCAGCTGATTGTAATCCTCCTGTAACACATTCCGAAGATGAAATTGATGAGTGAAGTAAATATAAGATAAAGAGGGCAGATAATTAATTTAAAGGTTAAAGGTTTCCAACTCTTTTTTTTTTTTTTTGCCACAACCCCATCAGTGAGGCTCAATTTACTTAACAGTATAAATATATTTATTTATTAACAAACAAATATTTTTTGTGCGTTTAACTGACAGACTTTGATTCAAAGATTGCTTACCCTAAAGTGTGAGTGTTACAGTTAAACATTTCTCAGGACCTATAGCTGTGGAAAGCACAGAACTGTAATGGCGATTATTCTTGATTAATTTCAAGTATTAAGATACTTCAACCCCCACCAGAAGTGTTTCTTTTGAATATTACACTGGATAGCATTCAGCATTATCATTCATTTTATTAAAGTGTCCATTATTACAATAATGCACTTTAAACTATACACAATTAATACTGTAGGTGACAAAGACTTGCCAATTAGAATCTTCCTTTAATGAGAGACTTCAGCTTGTTTGTCTTTTTTACATGTTTTAGAGGAAATCATGAAGTGTTCCCAAAAAAGATCTAATCAAATTTATAAATACACAACTGTGAAAATGTTAAGACATTTATAATGTCACACGAGATTTCTAATTCAAATAAACACTGTTCTATTTTAACTTTTTATTCATCGAAAAATAAGAAAATAATCTGTCATGGTTTCCATAAAAGTATTAAATAGCACAACATTGATAATATGAAGAAATGTTACTTGAGCAGAAAGCCAGCCTGTTAGTATGATTTCTGAAGGATCATGTGACACTGAAGACTGGAATAATGGCTGCTGAAAATTCAGTTTCGCCATTACAGGAATAAATTACATTTTTAAATATATTAAAATACTTATTTTAAACTGTAATAAAATTTAACAATACTACAGTTTTTACTGCAGCACTGGCGAGCATAAGAGACTTCTTTCAAAAAACAAAACAAAACAAAAAAAATCTTATCGACCACAAACTTTTGAATAGGAGAGTACATGAAAACCAGTCAAATTGTAATTTCATTTTATAGGTTAAATAGGCTTAAAAGTATAGTTCACCCAAAAATGAAAATTATCCCATAATTTACTCACCCTCAAGGCATCCTAGGTGCATATGAATTTCTTCTTCCAGCCGAACACAATCAGAGTTATATTAAAAAAATATCCTGGCTTTTACAAGATTTATAATGGGAGTGAATAGTACCCAAGAAAAAATAAAAATGCATTCATCCATCATAAAAGTAATCCATAAGGCTCTTGGGGGTTAATAAAGGTCTTCTGAAGTGAAGCAATGCATTTTTGTAAGAAAAATATCCATATTTATAACTTTAAAACTATAATCACTGGCTCCCAATAACGGCAGTATGCGAGTCTAGTTCTGGAGGATGAGTGACCTCTAACCCGACGCATGACGTATTGATGAACACTGAAGCGCAGAGGATAGAGCAAAACAAAACACCGGTCATGAATTAGAAATCTAAAACGAGAATTTTTATAGAGAAATGTCAGAGGATTTCGATATAAGAGGAGCTTGAGATTGTTGCCCAGCCCTATTTGTTTGAACCGCGAGAGGCCTCTACTCTCACCTAAGCTTATGAGCCTCCTCATCCTACGTCATACGTTGGGTCAGAGGTCACTCTTCCTCTGGAACTCGACTTGCATACAGCCGTTACCGGAAGCCAGTGATTATAGTTTATAATGTTATAAATATTGATATTTTTCTTACAAAAATGCATTGCTTCACTTCAGAAGGCCTTTATTAACCCCCTGGAGCCGTATGGATTATTCATCCTTTTATGATGGATGAATGCACTTTTTTGGGCTTCAAAATTTTGGGTACCATTCACTCTCATTATGAAGCTTGGAAGATATTTTTTTAATATAACTGTGTTTGTCTGAAAGAAGAAAGTCATATACACCTAGGATGGCTTGAGGTGAGTAAATTATAGGATAATTTTCATTTTTTAGTGAACTAACCCTTCAAGTACAACCTGGCATGCATGTGCCCGTTTGGGGATCACCGAACTAAACCACTGCATGTAAATAAGTGTCATATCTGAGTATTTTACAATAGTCATTTAAAAGAGCATATTAAAAATGAGGACCCTGAATCACTAGATGTAATGCTCATGGTAATCAATGCAATTTACAAGTAGAGCATCATTAATATCTATGGCTTTATTCTGTCACTTATTATGAAATGAAAATGAACATAAATAATTTACATTAGGCTTTTAAAGTGTCAGCGCCGAATGACAACTCTGCACCAGCGCCAGCATCTTGTAAAAGTCAGTTCTTCTTGAGTGCCATTGATCTTTTAGTCAGTGATCAATAGAAGAGAAGGGCCAGACTTCACACAAATGCTCCTCTGTATCAGTGAACTGCTTATAAGAGCAGATATGCTGAATTATGTAACTTTCATTTATACAGCACTACATTAGTCAGTCTGTTCAATTCTGAAACACAGCAAATATTCGTCATTACAGCTCATAGTGTGCTTGCCACAGCTATAGGTCCTAAGAAACATTTACATAATTATATCAAGCTGAACAGTAATACTCACACTTTAGCTTTCTTTATTACTTCAGGCAAAAACAGTCCTTAAAACAGTCAAAAAAGTGACCCTCAGTGCACTGTTTGTAAATATGTATATTTATACTGTTATGCAAATTGGTACCCTATTGCACATACTAGTCTACTGCTGTATCTGAGACATCCATTTTAAAATTTGCACATAATGCTTTTCTCTTTGTACCCATTGCATGTTTTTGCATATAAAAGAATTGTTTATTCCCTCATTATTTATTCAAATGTATGCTCTATAAGAAACTCCGTACATCTTATTTAATGAATGCCGTCCTCCAGTGCAATGTCAGCAACTGCCAAGCGCCAAAGCCTTTTTAATAGAATTTTCCTCATAGGAATAATAGAATTCCTTATAAGAGCAATCTTAACAAGCTGACAGTAATGATCAATCATGAAAACAGAATAATTATGTGACTATTTTTTAAATAACTTTTTATAATGATCAAAATTCAGTAACAACTATACACAAATGCCTCATTTTTACTTTTGAATTGGTGACGGTGTCATTTTCAGTTTCTGAAAACTTTTATTTAAACTATTTTATCCTAAAATGCTGAAAAAAGTGAGATGTGATACAACAACCAAGCCAGTGTTGATATTGTTAACTAAAACTATAATAATATATATATATACACACACATTTTCTTTGTAATTGAAATAAAGAAATAAAATAAAACAATATAAATATTAGATGCAAAACTATAAAAAGCATAAATTAAAAATGTTGCCCTGTCAAACTAACTGAAATAATTAGTAAAATTACAAAAACTAAAACTGAAATAAAAAAAGTTAAAGCTTAAAGTGTAATTAAGTTAAAGCTTAAAAGAAATATTTAAAAATACAAAAACTACTAAAAATGACAAAAGCACATATAACAAAATTAATAAAACTAAACTAAAATAAAAAAATGTCAATTTTACTTTTGAATTAAAAAAAATACAAAGTACTAATAAATACTATAATAGTATATAAAAACTAAAATAACATTGTCTGACACTGTACATAGAAAAAATTTAAACTCAAGCTAATTTGAATGTTACACAGGCACTGGATAGAAAGAGTGGAAGAGAGTCATTGTTTGAACAAGTTCTTTATGTTTATGTTCAGACATTGTAATCTGTTGCATTAAATATTCCAGGATTAAAACTTGTATTAACTGGGGTCTCATAAGATGACTATTGCAGGGACGGCTGATTCTGTGATGCCTTTAGACACACAAGAAAAGTAAACAGCTGGGCTTTGATTTAGATGCATTTCTTAAGGCTGGATCTGATTAGTCATGTGAGATTCTTTTTGAAGAATCACAGCAATAAGCCAAAATCAAAGTCATTATGGTGAGCTGACAGTGACAAAAACAACCCAGCCTGTGGTTTGTTGTAATTTCGAGTCAGTGCTTGCAGCTTTATTTACAACATTATTCAAAACATGCAGTAAATTCTGCCATTAAACGTGACTGTAATGCAAAAGGAGTTTAAATTCAGAGTGATTTGATGCTACAATGTCATTTAGTGATTTAGTTTAGTTTTAGTTTCATGAGTATCATGAAATTAGACTGTATTTAGTAGGAAAGGTTGAAATAAGCCTAGTGAAAAACATTACTTTGTTTTGTGTCATGTCTGTTTTTATTTGACTGTATTCAGTTGGTGTTTGGTATATACTGAGTGTCTGAATGACTGCACTCAAATGCATTTAAATTCAGTCTTTTTGAGGTTTTGCAAGGTTTGAAGTCGAAATGAAAAGATCTGAAATTTATGCTATAGAACATATTGTGAGTGATTCAGCCATGCATATGCTTCAGTTATTTTGACCTTGTAATTTTAATCAAAATATCATAACTTAAGCTTCCTGTAAAATAACAGATTACTCTCTGGTGTCGTATGCCGGACTTCTTAAACATAAACATAACATTATTGTCCAACGGTGTGGATGATAATGGGATGATAATGGTTATCATTATAGTTATTGTTCTTGGTGTGAACGGGTCTTTACTCAGGTTGTTTAGCAGATGCGCTATTGATGCTATATAGACCTCGGAAGCTTTAACTTACTTGTCCAGCAGTATCGTACAATCCCAGTAAGTGCTGCCTTCCAGATACTGTTACATTCACTGTAAAAAAACAAAACAACAGATTTGTTATACGTGTAAACAGTGCAGAATATGTCAGTAAAAGTGTTTCTGCTCCTGCTGTATCACATCCCTCTGATGTACTTCCAGAACTCTGGACCTGCTGTTTGGTTGTGGGTGGGAACAGAGGTTGATTTGGAACAGGACAGCTGTCAACAGCAAGGGGTGACCGGTTTTGGAAAACAGGGAGGGAAGAGTGGTGTGTGCGCGCACATACATATTTCATTCTGTGTTGTGGGTGATAAGGGGGAGAGAACGGCTGTGTTGACACAAGTAAAAGGAAAGAACCCAGACAAGTCAATCTTTTGTCATCAAACAACATGCAATAAAGGACCACTCCTGAGAACAGGAGAACAGCTGGACTCAACATTTCACTGAGGTATCAAACAAACTGCAGATACTATCCACCATGTGTCCACACTCTTCTCAGACTCAATGTTTTGAGCATGTAGTGGTTTGATAAGGCTGATTAACTCTATAGGAATGTGTGTGAGAGAAGAAAGAAAGAAAGAAAGAAATGCTGAATAGAGTAGCAGCGGCACTAGATTCTGTAGACCATAAGCACTTTCTGAGACACCCTGAACTGAATTCAATCTTCTCAACTTCATGATTGTCTGAAATACTGATGCCTGAGATGGCATAATTAATGTCTAGGATTTTATTATATTTTTGATAATCCGCCAACTGTACTGAGCCAGATACCCATGAATGCTTCCAACATGGCCAATGACTTTCCTGTCATGAAAATTGAGGACCGAACCAAAGCACTTCCAGCAATCTATAGCACTAGCTGCCTGGATGAGTCAAGAAGCTTCTGGAAAAGGAGAAAACAGACAACCTCTCCAACGTTCTTTGAAAACAAGACCAGCAAAATGTTCAGAAGAAATCCACTACAGATGATTCAGATTAAACACTCCAATATTATGACAATAAATCAAGGCAAAAATGACAAAAAGCACCATAAAAACTACTGTATAAAAGTGGTTCATACAACTTTTGTGCTATATTACAAGCCCACTGAAGTCATATGATTGCCCTGTGAGAGTATCAATGTCTAATTCATGAACAAATTGTTCGACATGAACTATCCCATCTATTGTTTCTTATGCTCAAATAGCATTTAAAAAGTATATATGTCAACAGTTGCAGTGATGCGATGACTTTACCAGTTGCCATTTGGGGCGTATTCTGCCATAATGCGCGTTGCAGTTTCTTTCAGTAATACAAAAGAAGGCAACTGAAAATGACTGCGCCATTGACCAACAAAAACATGGTCTAAAGTCAATTTTATTATGAGAAAAGTTTCTTTGTTCCTTTGTTCAAGGAACACTTTCTAAACTTGATATACTGAAAGCATAATTTGAACGGACCTAGTCAGTTTTAAACAAATATGAAATCCTAAAAGACACTAAAAAGCCCTAAAGAAGTACTTATGCTAGCTTTACTGCTTCACTTAACAGAGCATAATGTTTGTTTCATAATTTATGATTACAAGGGACTATGCACCCCTTTTAAAATTCAAATGAAATTTTCAGTCATATCTTACATCGCTTTGAGCAATTGCTAATCTCAATGCTAATTTTAACAATCATGTGCTCAACACTGGGGACAAGAGACAAATTCAAAGCAGCACTAGCCCTAATGCTCCTAGCTGAGCTTCATGAAGGAACACAGGGTCACTGAGGAGCCACGTGGACCGTGGTGTGCAAGAACCTCCAGGGTGGTTTTTTTCTGAAATAAAGGGGCGAGGCGTTGCAGCTGTGGGAATCTAGCCAAGCGGTGTTTTGATTAGATGTGCTTAGAAGTTCTTTCCCTGTAGACTGTGAGGATGAACCTGAAACAGTGGCCTTGAGTCTGCTGCTGCATATCAGCTGTTCCTAACAAGTCTTTTTACCAACATGATTCTCTTCCCCTCCTGGGGCCGGGCTAAATAAGGAGTCTAAACTAAGTGCAAATACACACAAACAAGCTTTTCTCTCTTACTGATTCTCTGACTCGTTCTTTACCTATAAATGAGAAGAACTACTAATACAAAACAAGACTGAGGTGATGTGAGGTGAGGTGAAGGTTTGAGAGATGTAGAAACTGCCGTAAAGAAATACAAGTCGGTGGAGACAAAGAAGGTTTGGTGGCTGTGAATCAGACCCTCAGCTGTTCTCTCCGGTCAGCTGCTTTTCCCCATGAGGCTCGAGCTCTCTGCAAACCCCAGCCCCCATTCTGTGGCCTGGAGAAAAATCAATGTTGAGTTACAGTCTCACTTAAGTCTAACCCACTGTTGTGAAATGTGATTTGGGGTGTCAGAAGCACCCACGTCCTTCCAGGCCTCAACTTTCTTACCTCTTTCTCTTTCACAGACTGGCCTGTGACATTGGAGTCAGCCGCTATCTGCATTTAAGAGCTTTAACCCATAAGAACAGTACAGCGAATTGTATAGATACTCACATGGTAATAGCAAGAGACTGCAAATTTAATTTAGACACTTTCCATTCCAGCACAGATGCATTAGGTCTTAAGCGCTAACCATTTACTGTAGGTGCTTTCACTGCTCAATTGCAAATGACACCCATTCTTCCATGGTAGTCTGTTGTCCACCATCCAGTCCAGCAAATTTCCCATGTCTTTTAGAAATAAATGTATCTTAGCTGGAATCTTGAAATCAGTGTGTCTGACAGCACTCAGAATTGATCTGAGAATGCCTCAAAAAAGGTTTTCTCAATTGCTTTGGCTCATTTTTTGAAAGTCTTAAAGGGTTAGTTCACCCAAAAATGAAAATTCTGTCATTAATTACTCACCCTCATGTCGTTCCACACCCGTAAGACCTTCATTCATCTTTGGAACACAAATTAAGATATTTTTGATAAAATCTGATGGCTCAGTGAGGCCTGCATTGACAGCAAGACAATTAACACTTTCAATGCCCAGAAAGCTACTAAAGACATATTTAAAACAGTTCATGTGACTACATTGGTTCAACCTTAATGTTATGAAGTGACGCCAAAAAAAACAAAATTTGACAAACAAAACAAAAAAAAGAAAACGACTTTATTCAAGAATATCTAGTGATGGGCGATTTCAAAACACTGCTTCATGAAGCTTCAAAGCTTTACGAATCTTTTGTTTCGAATCAGTGGTTCGCGTGGAGCGCGTACCAAACTGCCAAAGTCACGTGATTTCAGTAAACGAGGCTTCGTTACGTCATAAGTGTTTCGAAATTTCAATGGTTCACCACTGGGGGCGTGACTTTGGCAGTTTGATACACGCTCCGAACCACTGATTCAAAACAAAAGATTCGTAAAGCTTCGAAGCTTCATGAAGCAGTGTTTTGAAATCGCCCATCACTAGATATTGTTGAATAAAGTCGTTATTTTGTTTTTTTGGCACACAAAAAGCATTCTGTATCTATGTTAATTGTCTTGCTGGCAATGCTGGCCTCACTTAGCCACTGGATTTTATAAAAAATATATTAATTTGTGTTCTGAAGATGAACGAAGGTCTTACGGGTTTGGAACGACATGAGGATGAGTAATTAATGACGTAATTTTCATTTTTGGGTGAACTAACCCTTTAACATTCTCACCCTTTAACAAGTGCAAATGTCACTGTTTTATGCATGTCTAAAAATATGTAGTAACTTACCCAAAATATTTAATTCATGCTTCAAGACCAAGTTATTTTGTCAGCAAATTGGCAAATGCTTCCAAAATGATCATTTTTTTTCACCATGGCAATCAACCGTGGAGATGTTTGTTATATATAAATCATTCAATGTCAAAGATATTTATGAAATATACCTGTATGTCAGAAAGATTTTGATTACTGAATTAATCATTTTTCAATGGCTCACATGATGGAAAAAATGTTGTGAAGAGTGACAATTTAATTGAACTCATCAGTATTGATCACCAAGCCATGCGCATTCAGTTACTTCGAAATTGTAGACAATTATACTTAATCTTTTGCACATGGGCCACATGTGTAATTTGCTCAAATGAATAAGAAATTCAAACCTGAACTTATTGTTTTGAGAAAAAATTGAGAAAATTGAGCCAAAGCGATTAAGAAGAAAAATGAAAATTCCAGATCAGCTCCTGAATTTGAATTAAGTAGTAAACAGGATGCAGAATTGCAATTCGAATTTGAATGTAAGGAAGTAGAATTAAAATTATTTTAAATGTAATTTTTTAATTAGAAAAGCAGAATTTGTCAAAATTAAATCTAAATGTTGACTTTACAAATCCTTTAAAAAAAAAGTTTGAAAAGATAGACATTCTTCAAACCCAGTTTTTTAATTCTTGTAAATCATGTTTACTAGGACTTGTAAATACTGTATGTACATAATTTCCTACGCAGTATTCTATAAGAACTGCTCTTTGACCAAGTAGCAAAACCTTTACGTCGACATGCCAAATATATCCAGTATGTGCTTGCAGTGTGGTGATGTATAAATGGGTTTGTATGTTTTTCGAGTGGTTGGAATTCCTGAAGTGTGATTTCTAAAGAAGGAGCTTGTACTGCTAGTGTTTCTTTGAAGGCATTGGTGGGTCAAAGTCCAAAATAAGCTATAGGGTTTTAATTCCTGTTGCTGCAGAACAGTGCTTGCCAGAGGATCGAAGTGTACATAATCTACACATTTTGCATAGCATAACTAAAAAAAGGCATTAATGTGATTAATCTTGCGTCCTGAAGCCAAAAGAATCTGTAAGGCCCTTACACAGCACTCGTTATAAGATTGAGCTTGTGCCTTCTGGTGAATGTTTTGTGACAGTACTTCCAATCAGCAAAACGTTAAATAAACTTAACCACTCACTGTATATACACCACTAATTATGAGCTTTTATTTAATTACATAATTATGAACTCTCTCTTTCGATACTCAAAATATTGACATTTGTAATATTAATTAAAGAGACAGTTTACCCAGAAATGGAAATTCTGTCATCATTTACTTAACCTATTGGCATCACAAACCTGTATGATTTTCTCTCTTCTGTGAAACAGATGAAGATATTTTGAAAAATGTTTTCAATTCTGTTTTGGACCCCACTGACTTTCATTGTATGGACAAAACAGTTTAAACATTCTTATTTTGTGTTCCAAAAATTATCAAATTTTTCTTAATAATTAAATTATCTAGAACAAATCCAAGTGAGCTTTAGACGTAATCAAGTAAACATTTACCTCTAAAATATAAGTGATAAGTTCAAAAGTTTACTTCTTTCAACCACTCCATCAGACACAACTTTTTTTTCTTTCCACCAGCCAACCACTAACCAAATCTGGCTTGTTATAACCCTGACCGTCAAACCACATACACAGGATTATGGGATATCATAGGCAACAAAGAATAAAATACATCTTCAAAACCAGAACACAACTCAACAGAACTTTTCTGGATGTATCTTTTACTGGTATTAATTTAACTATTTAACTATTATGGATGTCAGTGTTAATAAACAATCTAACTGATAGGCTATTGTTTTATTTTGTATAGTTCAGATGAATATTCTTGCTTATAGTGAGTTAAAAACCTTTCAAAAAACTTACATGCTTTACAGATCTGCCAATCCAATGATAGAAAATGCAGTGGAGTGGAGGAATAATGAGAAAACAATAATGCTCAGACAAATGTTTAACACTGAAAGGTGAACTGCTACTTTCCTATCCTGTCCCTGACTAAAAAACTTTAGCTTTATAGCTGTAGGCATTTCAGTATTGACCATGTGGCAATATCTACAATGCAATATAATTGGCGGATTAGTTGATTTTGTTAGGAGTCTAGTGGGAGCCACACTAGACGATGACTCATCTCAAACGCATTAGCAGGCACTGTGTCATGGACCGGGAATGTCATCAGTTTGTTTTGGACAAGGGAATTCTGATCCCATGGGATTTATTGAAGGAAACCATAGTCCCACAAACTCTTGGGTTGAGCTCTGACTCTCGTAGGTTGCAATCACAATGGTTCTTGTGAAAATATATAATATTGTGTCAAAATTTAATGTCAGTTCACTCACTTTAAATATGTTATATTTGGCCTTATTTATTCTTCAAAAGTAGTTGGTATATATTACAATTAAGCCACCAACACAACCAAAAAAAAAAAAAAACATTGTTTAAACGACATATTAGCTGAAAGGTGAAATGCTGTATGAAAATGTTTAAAACGGTTAGTTCCTGTCCTTGATTCTGATTGGTCAATAGCTGTGTTTTATTCACGATAAAACATGGCTATGACCATTTCACCCAACAGTTCTGTGTATCACTACACAACACCCTTAGCAACCACTCTTAGCAACGTAAACTCTATGTTCTCAATTGACATTGTTTATTGAAACTTACTGTATTATGTAGAAGAGCGTTGTGAGAAAGAGATCGAGTGAGCGAGTTTATTACCTGCATTCAGATTTAGCATTTTCCTTCAGGTCAGTCCTATGTTCATGATAAAAAATGTTTAAATGTCTGATGTATCATCTTGTCCTTTTAACATTTAAGGGGTTTTCCTGTGACTAATAGCGCTAGTCAAAGCATTTGTCAGTTGCGTCTTGTTCCGTGTTCACAACAATTCAGTCTTTTCAATGTAAAAGTCTTTGCTACTGACTGACACACTCATAAAGACAGTCTTTGCCACCATCTAATGGCGTGAAAATGTAACTTCTGTTGCTGTTCATGGTCAGGGACTATTTTTTTGCGGCGGAAGGAAGGCTTTTAGAAAAAGTTTACTTCATAAAGCTGCATTGATACATCGTGACTTATTCATGATACAGCACAGCCTCTCGTACCTTTTTGCTTACATAGTATCTTTAATGTACACTACTGTCTCAAAGTTTGGGGTCAGCAAGTTTATTTTTCAAATATATATACTTTTATTTAGCAAGGATGCATTAAATTGATCAAAGGTGACAGTAAAGGCTTTTACATTGTTACAAAATCCTGAAATGAATGTATCATGGTTTTCACAAAAATATTGAGCAGTTGTTAATAATACATTTATCTTGAACAGCAAGTCAGCATATTAGAATGGTTTCTGAAGCCACTGAAGACTGGAGTAATGACTGATGAAAATTCAGCTTTGCCAACACAGGAATAAGAAAACAACAGTTTTTTTTTAAATTGTAATACTGTTATATACTACTATTATATATTATTATATTACTGGGTTTACTTTAATGCAGCATTGATGAGTCTAAGAGACTTCTTTCAAAAACATTAAAAAATCTTACTGACCCCAAACTTTGAATGAACTTTCAAATACCTGCTGCTTGGATTACTCAGGTCACAATTTTAGTTCATACATTTGAAAAAGATGCATACTTATTAATTATATTTTCACTGATATTTTGATTACAGTATTCCCAATGCTTCCTATTGCAAACTGTTGTGTTACTGCTGGAGCATGAATGGAATAAATACAGAGTTTTTCATTTAAGACCAATTCTAGCATAGCAGCACAGTAAAGCTTTCAGTGGCCTACAATGGGAGCTCTGTGCTCTTTAGCCTGGACATTAAGCCACTATGTGACAATTCGCTACCGTATTATGATGCTGTGTTAAGGCCCCTCTCAATGTGGAGACAGTAGTGGGGCCTAATATAAATGTAAGTGATTGATTGGCACTGGAAGAATATTGTCTCTGTTCTCTCTCAATTTCCATTTCGCTAACACTGTCTCTATACATGGAAGAACTGTATAGTGCTGATAACTCTTTCTAGATATAAAATATAAAATTATTCCATAAAATGATTTCTAATGCAAATCTCAATCGCTGATCTTCATCATTGAACAACAGAGTATTTGATGGACACTCTACTATTTAGAGGGTTTTACAAAATTAAAACCTACATGCATTTCTACTTTCATGTACTGTAATGATGATATTCTACCTCTAAAAAGTGTTTAAGCGCATCTAACTTTTACATACCATGACCTAAAATTTGAATTCAGTTTGTTTGCCAGCACACTATAATGGAACCAAATAAAAATCCCCTATTTTTAATGAGAACCTTAGAGCTAAAGTGTGTAATTAATGCACTACTAACATCACATAAATGAATTGTAAAAATGTTGATATAAAGTGCTTATGAAAAAAGGATATGAGAAAGTTTTAAATATTGTAAATTAAATACACACTACACCTTTAAAAACCATAAGGTTAAATGCAGCTCAGGCAGGCTCTTCATTCCTTATTTTTTCATCAACATGTCTGCATTCAAATTTTTGGTCTGTGACAACATCCATTTAAGTGTCCTCTGGACGGCCTCCTCATCATAACTCATCAGCTAAACTTAACCAGAAGAGTTGACCGAGAATCACACTCCTTGAAAATCTTTCCATCTCATTCAACTCCCAAGAGTTTAAAAGTTTTACTCTCTCCTTGAATGAGTTCAGTCTGTCTTTACGTCTTGAGCCTGCACTGGCCAGCTGGAGAAAATTACAACACAGGATACTATTAAAATCTCATAGAAAGCAAAATAGTTCTTCTTTTTGGCACAGTCCAGATAAACACGCCTTATTTGATCATATGGCACATTAGAAAGGAGAAAAAAGGAAAGAAAATCCTTTGACAATACCTGCTTTAAGGTTTTCAAGCCAACAAAATAGCTTTCACAAATGAGAGAGCCATAAAGATTATTTTTTGTCATAATTATGTTTGATAGTCTTTGCTAATCCACAAGCTCTTTCTATCCAGCCTCAGAAAATATGTGAAACACTGTCATTGTGGTGCCTTTAATCATATGAAAATTCTGAATAAAAGATTTTGCAAACAGTGTAAATATGACAATTTCTCTCCTCCCTTTCTATTCTGTAAAAATAACTTTTCTCACTGCTAATAACATCAAATGAAGAAAAAAGCCACACATTGCATTGGGAAGGTCTACTTCTGTAGCACTCTACTTTAAAAAGTGTTAACACGCAATGTTCAGCTGAGAATTTTGGAGAGCTTGTGAGAATTGATTGAGGGAAAACTGATTGTAAGAGATACTATTTGTAATATTTCATCCTAAGTTCTTTCAAGAAGATTCTTTGTTTTTGGCATACATTGTATTTATGAGGGAAATGCCCTGCTGTTCTCACGGAGCTGTACCACTCTCAGAGGATGTTAAAGCTGACCTGTCTGCCACTGTGTAATTAGGGCTTGACCCTCATAGGATTCTCAGAGCAGGCATGTGTCAATGGGGCTTTCCCCTTCAGAGAAACCAAAGCCTTATGCTTTCATGTCGAGAACGAGAAAAAAACTTAATAGATGGCAAACTTAATAAATGGCAACACATTTATGTAAACCACTATGGTTCCACAAAGATATGATGCATAAAGTACAGTATTGACAACGTGTTTAGATTTCGTCAGCTCGTGTGATCAACAGGTTGTGGCACTCGCGAGCTCTGACACTGATATGCATCTCGCTACTATTTACCCATCTCGAGCAACATAAATTCTCTTTTGACGTCCCTAGCACAGTAAGGTAAACGGAAACTACCTTAAAGAAGTTTTAAACACACAATAACAAACACTTCGTTATTTTTTGCTACTATTATTGCGTAATAATGAAGGACTTGTGTCGATTCACGAGCAAAGCGCTCGAGCAACGCATTGTTTCTATGGTTACCGATTTATTCCAACTCAACTTGGAAGTTTGCAAGCATCTATTTAAATTTTGTTTTTTAAAAACACTGTTCACTATTTAAATTAAGATAACTCTTTTTCTTTAAGTATAACAGGCCTGTATAATTTTTGATCAACCTAAATTAGTGGGGTAAGACCCCCCACAAACTATTCGTACCCCGTTTCTACTTTTTAGTCTGTCGGCCCTGCAGTCCTCGCTCTGGCAGTTGATATCTCCTCTTTCAGACGGCTATTCTTGGGACCGTCCCCTACCCGACTGTAGGGGGTAGACAAGGATTAGGCAGACATACTGTAAACTGCACTTCATAAACAGGGATTTCAGTTGAATGCTTTGAGCTGGAAACCATCTTACCTGCGTAGTGATCGAATACAGTTGGCACATATTCCTCGGGAAAAGCATCATTTGCGTAACTCATCAGCAAACAGGTTTTTCCCACCGCTCCATCGCCGACCACAACACATTTCAACATCTTCTTGGTCGTAGTATCGACAGGATTGCTGTTACTGCCTCCATCCTCAACCGATTCCACTGCATTCTGCCTACTTTTCGAGCTGAGAGTAGGCATGATAGTTAGACAAGTCCAGAAACTATATTCACCACAGGTAGCCAAGTCTTCGGTCGACAGAAATATCAATCTCTGAGACGTTAATCTTCGTTTGACCAGTTTAAACACTCGAGTTTACGTGTCGTATACGGTGAGCAGGCAAATCCGTCAAGTAGGTGACCCACGCTTTAGCTCGCGCTTCCGAAACAATCCGGCGCCATCGACAGCAGTTTCATGAAAACTCAAGATAACTCCTACAACTTGCATTCCGTTATTTTACATTTTCCAGGTCCGACGACGAAACCAATTCAAAAGCCGTGTCTGTGACACTGTTTACTCCCTTCATACTCCAAACAGCTTTCCACATTCGCCCCTACGCGGCTACGCATCGTCACTGTCAGGAAATCATTGGTTTCCTTGCGAATTCCATATTAGGCAGGAGTGGGCTGGGAACAATAGGGGCTCTGTCCACAGCCCCCTCAGACAGGGGACTTCAGCGGCACAGGAGGGGCGGGAGGACGTTCCGAATCTTATTGCATTTCCTAAAATATGGCGCCACTGGGAAGGATGGCTTAAATTGGATTTTCATTCATTCATTCATTCATTCACTTTCTTTCTTTCTTTCTTCACGTCAGGGAGACGTTCAGATCATTTCTGTATCCACTTTTGTACGTCTGCTGGATGTGCAATAGTTTTTTTAACAGTTTTTAACCTTCACTATTTATGTCACTTGGACGACAATAGTGAACGCTAACAAGACGTCTAAAAAGACATCGCAAAAACTTTCATTCTGGCTCCTCAGTGGACGTCTTTTGAACGTTCGACAAAGACGTTAAATTTACGTCTTTTGGACGTGTCTTTGCTCAGTGGGTTCTTTCTTTCTTTCTTTCGAGAAATTCACAAAGATCCGTTCGTTTGTTCACTCACATTTGTCAAGCAATAATAAACAAAACAGCCTAATCATTTTGACAATTAAATAATTTATCTATAGTTTCGTTCAAATTAATTTATTCAATGTTCTTTTTCTTTCAGCGATGGCAGTCTCGTGATGATAAACCTCAGGCTGACGTTTCCTTCATTTACAGTATCTCTGACTGAGTTTTCATGTTTCTAAGTCGCGCGCAATTGGCACCTTCTGTTGCATGTGACTACCTCCATGAAACCGGGCATCAAGCTCAAGATTCCTGTGCCAGTCAATTTTTATTGTTACAGCTTTGAAGTGCGCAGGCGCAGACCCGGGGAGCGCGGAGCCTGCAGAACTGCGTGCGCTCTGTGGCTCACTTCCATCATTTTAGCTGAAACCCAAAAATACCCCAGGCTTTAAATTGCACTTGGCAGGATGGTTGAACGGGTCGTAATAAGCCAAGCTATCAGAACTCTTCATTATTGTCAATTATGTAATAGACAAAAATGATCCAATCTCTGAGCATAATTCAGTCAAGAGTTTAAAGTGTTCAAGCAATTTGTTTTTCATATACCTCTTGTATCGTCATACGCAGCATGTCAAAATAATGAAGCCTTTCACGAGTGCAGCTGTCGAAATGATGTAGGTGTTTCTGAGGCTTTGTCTCTGTCCCTCATTTATCCAGCTCCTCCCTGTAGGTCTTCTCTTTTGTTTAGGGACAGTGGAGTTCGTTTGAGTTTTGCCAGCCCACTTAGGGCAATCGAGACGCACAGCTGTGGGCAAACAAAGTCAGCTTTTATAAGGCTTTAAGAAACCATCATAGAAAGTTTTATAAAATATTCACCATAAATCCCGACATCTTCATTATTTTGACGTCGAGCAAGCGTATACTGATATCATCAAGATTACGCGTAAGACTTTCTTCCTTCTGTTCATAAATTATAACATTCCACTAGTTACTGTAAGTGTTCAATTCACTTTTTGCTCACTTCAGATGACATTACCTACATTTACGGTAACTCTGACTGAGTTTTCCTGTTTCTAAATCGCGCGCAATTGGCACCATCTGTTGGATGAGACTATCTCCATGGCATCGGGCATCGAGCTCAAGATTCCTGTGCCAGTCAATTTTTATTGTTACAGCTTGCAAGTGCGCAGGCGCAGACCCGGGGAGCGCGGAGCCTGCAGAACTGCGAGCGCTCTGTGGTACAAAGGACCCATAACAGTCAGGCACGGCGCAGCGTTACCATGATCTTCTCCATCCCACCGATAGATTCCCATCCCGCCTGCATCACTTTAACGACCAGCTTCCACCAAGTCCGCGAGCCTGACCGACGTTGCCCGGACGCAGAATGCACGGGGGAAAAAGAGGACTGGTGGCACCACAGAACACTTTTTTGGAAAATATTGTTCGTCGCTCAAGTGGTAAGATGATCGGTTTCTTCAGATTGCAGTACCTGATAAAGCAAAGAGGCAAAGTCTCATGATGTCTTAAGATATGTATAAATTCTCTCGCGCTTTCTTCGGTGCTTAGGTCTGTTTGTTTTTAACTTTAACAGTGTATTTGCTCAGAATTATGCGTAAAAGTAAAGTTTGTACGTTTCTTTCTATAAAAATGGGAAACCTAATTATTTATCTCATCAAAGTAAGCTTGAATATTTACATACGACGCAAGTATACGCACAGTAACTTCTAGATACTCTTCTTTGTTGACTGTTTAATAAACTTAATATTAATGTTTAATATTAAAAACTGAGCTGCAAAACAGGAAAACAACCGTGAGCAAAACATGACTGCACCATTACCATAATAATGTTAATTAAACGCTGTTAATGGCACATTGCCCGGTCGCTTCCCAAAACATTACCTTTACTATTGCTGTCCATTAGCAGCAACAATGTATTAATGCATCAGTAAGGCTTTATTATTTTATGACGTCTACAACCTACACACGGGATGAATCTCACACGGGGAAACATTTACTTGCGTCAATTGACGTTTGTGAAAAGTGCGTGTTTTTTATGTGGAGTCACGCAAACAACCATTTCGTCACACGAACAACATTTCTAGCTTACGTAGTAAACTTTAAACCAAACATTTAAGCTGGGACTTCGTTTATTGTGTTTGATAGGAACTTGACTATTATAAATAAAAAATTTATAAAATTAAAATAATACAAATATTTTTAAATTAAATTATGCATTGTAATCAGTTTTTAATAGCATTTATTTTCAGTTTTATTTATAATAATAATAATAATTATTATTATTATTATTGTTATTATTATTATTAATTTTATCCAAATTAGTCAAAGAGGGACTAGAATCTACATGTTCATTTCTCGGTTGCTTGTATCATTAAATTATTTTTGATCATAGCAAAAGTTAATTTAAAGGTGATACGTTTTATTTTTTATTTATTTATTTATTTATTTTATTTTTTGGGCTGCTCTGCAGTGGATCTTCTCATCTGTGAAGGGCTTGATTCCTGTAGTGTGAATTGCAGAGTCATTTTGTGTCACATACTGTACATTTTCCGTGTGAATCTGCCACAGGTTCAGTATGGGTTTGTGAACAAGGACCTCACCAGCAGAGGTCACACATGATTACTGCATCAAAAGCTATTAATATCCCTGCACTCATGTCTCATACAAATACACAAACTTAAGTTGAAAGCACACATTTGGGTGTTTTGGTATATTGAGACCAGACAGTTTTGTCTGATAAACTATGCTTGTGTGTTTTTTCATGTGGTGCCCTCAGCTCATAATACCATGCCCTGACATTTGCTGTAGGCAGCTCTCTGAACCGCAAGGGTCTCCGGATCTCCCACACACTCTTTACCAAATCTGAGGCAGAGCTTGTATCTTTTGAGAAAAAAAGACTCTACATTATTTTTTATAAATCCTAATCGCAGTCACTGTTTTAACGAGATGTCGATGTTTGTATTCTGCGAGCTCCCCTGTCACTGTGATCATCGTTTAATGTTTAATCGATGCAGTGATTGGAAGAATTTAGAATTCTAGTGCAGATGAAGTTGTTGAGCACATCTCATACACTCACATCCCATTACTACTTCAAATATGCTGCCAGAATCTGAATGGGCTGGATAATTAATTCTTGTGTTTAAATTTACATTTATTTTCTTGTCATAGGCTTTTTAAATAGGGAAGTTCATGCATTCTGTATCTGGATGAATGAACTCTTTCACAGCCGTCAGTAGGCACAAGTCAAAGTCAAGAAGAGTCAAAAAGTATGTAATGCCTGTCAAGAATAAAAATGAGAGGTTGAGTGTAATTAAAAGGCATGGTAAAAACCTCATCCTTACCAAAATTTCACCAAGGAACATTTAAAAATATATCTAAAGTCTGTGCCGAATAGCTGCCAATGAACTGCCAGCTCCAAATGAGGCTCCATGCTGATGGTGATACAATTTTAAAATCGTATGGATGAACACTACAAAATTATCATAATGTTTTAGAATTATTTACAATCTGATTTTGCAGCTATAATAAGCCAGTTGTGTGCAAGAGTTAAATAAAGGAAGTGAACAAGCACTGTAAAAAAGAATTGTTGGTTTAACTTGAAAAAGTTCATTGAAATTAAAAATTTGAGTTAATACAATGAAGGCGATTGGTTTATTAAACAGAAACTCAAAATATTATGTTATCTGAACTACATTAATTATCTAAGTTGGTTTGACAAATGTTATGATAACATCATGAAAATATTTTTTTTACAGTGAGTGTGAGTTTTTTTTTTTTTTTTTGGAATAAATTGGAACGAGTTTGGCAGGAACAGGATCTCAGCGTAGTTGGAAACTACAGAGGTAGTAGAAGTCTTTTATGTTGTCTTTATGAAGTTAGGATAGTAAGGTTTCAAAAAATATTTTTCAAAAGATGAGAAATGATTTGGTTTGACTTTAAAAGAGTACTACTTCTTTCATCATTTTAGTTGAAACCCCAAAACTCCTCAGGCTTTAAATTGCACTTGGCTGGTTGAACGGGGCGTAATAAGCCAAGCTATCAAAACTCTTCATTATTGTCAATTATGTAATAGCTGAAAATTATCCAATCTTTGAGCATAATTCAGTCAAGAGTTTAAATTGATAAAGCAATTTGTTTTTCATATACCTCTTGTATCGTCATACGCAGCATGTCAAAATAATGAAGCCTTTCATGAGTGCAGCTGTCGAAATGATGTAGGTGTTTCTGAGGCTTTGTGTTTCTGTCCCTCATTTATCCAGCTCCTCCCTGTAGGTCTTCTCTTTTGTTTGGGGACAGTGCAGTTTGTTTGAGTTTTGCCAGCCCACTTAGGGCAATCGAGACGCACAGCTGGGGGCAAACGAAGTCAACTTTTATAAGGCTTTTTACCTTACATATCATTGTTAGAACAGCAAAAGCAGTATTTCCATCCAATTTTCTTATGTAAGCATAGAAACAACTGTGGGGAGTTTTAATGTGGGTAAAGAAGCTTTTTGTATTCAGGTTGATGTTTGGCTAATCAATGACAACGGGGTTCTCACTGACTGGGAAATTAAATGATTTCAAGAGTGCTTTTTCACATTGAGGAAAAGCTCATACCTGTAAACCAGCATTTAAGACTGACAAATAAATTGCATATATTGTGTTTGGTTATATAGTATGGTTTCAGTGTTTTATATATATATGTATATATTATTTTTTAATAATAATTATTATTATTTTAATGTCGTTGTGTTGTTATTTTCAGTATGCAGTGCTATATATTTTCTCCCACTCTTGTACTCATTTATTCTCTCTCTTTTGCGTATTGCGTATGGGGCTTATGCAATATACCACGGCTCGTCTGAGCATGGCTGCCCCCGGCCATCCTCAGCTTGCTCTTTTGTAGCGCTTGTCACAGTGTAAGGTATACATGCACGCTACACACTCTCAAAGAGAGAAAGAGACACACACACACACACACACACACACACACACACACACACACACACAAAGGATATTAAAATATGTTAAAAAGAGAAGTAAAATAAATAAGATGGAGAACAAACATATACTTTAGCAACAAACTTATGAAAGGGAAGCTGAAAGATTTAATGAAGTAGGGTTTGTGTGGTAAAATGAAACTTTTGAGAGAACCAAAAAATACCCTTAAGGAGATCATAAGACTAGTGTCAGAGGGGAAAAGATATGAATGCAGATTAGAAAGCCAAAGCAGAAAAAAGAAAGTACCTTAGTGCTAACCACTGTTTACAGAAAGCTGGTTATGTTTTGTGTTCAATAAACCAGAGGGAACCCAATATCTGATGTGTATCTACACTGAAAATAGTCTTTTTTACATGCTTGGGATCCATAATGGCCAACAGAAAATCGTTTTCACAAAGATCACAGGCGCTAAGAATGGTGTACTCCGTGTAAATATAGGTTTATCTTAATAGGATCTGTTTCTTCTTCCACTTTCCCTGTAGTCATCCTTTCATCCAGAAGCAGGTGCCCCAACCTGCTTCCTCGTAAGCAGTGCATGAACACAATGCAATAGCATCACATACACAGAGAAAAATCAGAATGCATATGTTAATGGATCCAAAAATAGAAGAATGTATGCTTGTTCAATGTCATCACTTCCCACTGCAGAAGAGTCCAGGAGAAGACACTTTGTACCTCCTAATATCAGCTGTAGGGAGCATGTACTTGGTCTCCAATTGCCCCACCATCTTCTTTTTTAGCCTAGAATACTAGTAGAACATCTCTGACAGCTCCCTCAGAAAGTACAGGCTGCTCTGGGCTTTCTTCTACAGCATCACTGTGTTGACAGTCCAGTCCAGTCTGTTGTTCAGTGGATTTCCATGTATTTGTGACTTTGTACCATCCCCATTTTTCCATTCTGGATGGTTGCTGTATAAACTCCACTGTCTCACTTAAGTTTAATTGCTGGTTGTTTTCTATAAGAATCGGGTTTTGTTTTGCTTTCTCTCATCTTTGTAACTGATTGAGCCTACAATGGAGAAATTAGCATAAAATTTAAACTAAAACAAAATTGTATAGGGTTAAAAGAATAGCAAAAAAAAAGAAGAAAGAAAAACAAGAGAAAATTCTGTCATTATTTACTCGCCAAACCCATACAAAATGCCATTTCAGACTTCCTTCCGGGGATGACAAAATGCAATGCTATCTCACGGCCAATTTGTACGTATTTTATGAGGTGGCTAATTCATACGACTTCACTCGTAAAAATTCATATGATTTGTCTAAACCCCAGTCACGGGTACGTTTAGGGGTGGGTTAGGGGTAGGTCATTCGTACGAATTCATACGAATTTGGTAACTCGTAAAATACATATGATTTAGCAAAAAACGTACGAATTCATACGAGCCACCTTGTAAAATATGTACGAATTGCTGTGAGATCGGGTTGACAAAATGAGTTGTAGAAAGTGTTTTGATTACAATATACCCAATATAAATAAATGAGGACTAGATCTATCAAGATACAAAAAGCACCATAAAATACCATAAAATGTTCCTTATGACTCATGAACACATTTGCGGTCACATCAAATTCAATATGTCGCATTAACCCTTTAAAAGGAAGAAAAAAAAGAACAATGCTGCTCACTATCTACATTACCGTTCAATGTTTGGGGTCAGTAAGATTTTTTAAGACTTGTGGCAGTTTGGACAAATGTGTTTTATTAAAGGTGACATATTAGCCCTCAGGAAATCTCAAAGTTCGTCAGACCTGGTCTGAATTCTCTATTGGAATTCCAAAGTGTACGTTTCAGATTAAATTGACAACTATCCTCAAAGCCGTTTGCTTGAGGCAGGACCTTCGGTTGGAGATTGGCAGTGGTTATTTCCTAATGCACATGCCGTGGACATCTTTCTTCTTGCTGGAAGTAATGGAGTCAAATGCTGACACACACAAAGTGTCACGCCGTAATTGAATAGAGAATTATAGAGAGATAAAGAAAGACAGTGAGAGGCGATGGAGCCAGAGAAAGGTCACAAATTGTCTGACAGCAGAGAGTCTTCCGCACAGGGTTTAATAATCAGTGCAATTTATAGATCTACTGTTCTCTTTTGTCAAACCTAAAAGTTTTGAATCTGAATCATGGCCTGTCTTTCTTGTTAGAACACTGCATTCCAAATGTCAAGAAATAACTTTTTTTTTTTTTTCTAGAGTGCTTCACAAATGCTAAGAAATGTGAATGACTTTGAATACATAAAAAACATGTGTGAGGCCAATAATATTTCTCTCAAATGTTGTTGCTCTAGCCTAAGAGAGTCGTTTGAACAAACAGTTTCATATTGAACAATATTGCTGACTTGTGTGCTCCCAGCATGCATTGCAGCAGGAATAAATTGCGTGGATAGTGTTATGATGCAACGTTTTGTCTTTTGCTGACTTTATGCTGTTGAGGTGTATTGATTGTCAGCATTATTTAAGTCTTGCGTAGTCAGACGTTTGACCTGTGGCATAAGACCTGGGGCCAGTTGCATAAACATAGCCAGTATGTTAAATCTTAAGAACTAGTCTGACCAGCTAGCAGTTAGCCAAGTGGCATTCAGCCTTACTCTTCGGTATCAAAGCAGACCAATCTACGTTTTTATGTAACTGACTTAAAAAAGTTATGAACAGTCTTAAAGAAAAAAAAAATTGATGACTAAGTTGTAAGACTAGTCTTAGCAGTTTATGCAACCGGCCCTTAATTGTTGTAGCTTATTGCAAACAAGTGCTGCTTCCGAAATCACATATTATATAGTAGGTACTGTTTCAAACTTACTTTATGACCATTAAAATAAAAGTGTTTTATATAGTATGAATGTGTGTAGTATGAAATTATGAAAGTATGAAATTCAGACATACTACATCCACCATGCTGTCATTGCCATCTTCACCTCCACAAATCCTCTACCATGGCCTCAACTATCTACCATGGGATAGTAAAGTGTTCATCTAATGTGCACTTCAGAATCTTGCCAGAAGTAGTAGGTCATCCAGATAGTTTTTGCCTACTGTTTAATGAATACTATGAATTCGGACATACTACTCGGTTCACATACTGTTTTTCACCAACTATATAGTATGAATGTAGGTATGTAGAACTTCCAACTTTAACAGGAAGAGACTGTTACTGACATTTAAAGTGACCAACCACAGTTTGTTAGTTTTTATGGCGTTAAGGCGTGGGTTTAAGGAAATATATATTTATTAAGAGGAATTTAGGGACAGGTTTAAATGAAATATATATTTCATTAAACACGCCCCTAAATGCCATAAAAACAAACAAACTGTGGTAAAATATATGTGTTGATAATTTCTGACTGAAAGAAAAAGGGAGTTGGCAACCAATCAGGGGTGCATTTCCCAAAGCGAACTATGGCCGCAAGTTCCGTCATTGGGACTTACGACATTGGGCCGCAAGTTCATTGGGACTTACGACCATATTTGGCTAACGATGCTTTCGGGAAACGCACCCCAGATTAGAACTTGCTACTGTTAGTGATGTTTATTTGAGTTTTTTTTATATGCATTTTTTTATATGCTTCTAAATGAAACTATTACATATAATATGTAAGGGATAATGTACATCCAGCCGGTTGTTATCGCAGAATTAACCCCTTCAGACTGATTCAAGACCCCTCCACTTCACGTCGGGGTCCTGATCACCCTGTCGGGGTTTATTCTGCAATAACAACCGGCTGGATGTACATTATCCCACTTATTACATGGCTACTTGCCACTTAAGTAAATAATTAGGAAATATTGATCTAAGTAGAAATATTTTATTAGCTCTTTAAACGCAAAGCTTCCGCGCAGAGAGCAGTTGCTAGCAAGCGGCAAGTTCAAACTAGACGGACATTTAAGAGATATGGTACGGTCATACCACATATTATACGGCATTTCGCCCCACATAAATAATTATGGGAATAAGAGATATTGATCTGAGATGAAACTGATTTAAAATCGTACCTGTTTGTTATCTTATAATCCATTACAATGAACAAAACAATAGTCGCAAAATGGCAGCAGCTGCGTTTGTATGAAATGAGAGAGCGAGTTCGCCATACCGGATGACATAATTAAATAACTGTACACAAAATATTGATTTGACTGGGTTTTAATATTTTATTAGCTCACCAAACGCAAAACTTCCACGAGGAAAAAAAACGTTCCTAGCAAGCATATAGCGCTGCAAACTTCAGTTACCCGGATGAGCCTGTGTTATCTGTTTTTAGCGGTTGTTATCTGAGAATAACATGCCGCTGGATGGTGCAATTGACCAATCAGAATCAAGTATTCCACAGAGCCGTGTAATAATAATAAATATTTGCCTTGCTAGATATTCTCTTCCTCACAGTTTTTAATTTCCGTCTTACACATAATTGATGAAAATAAAAATAATTGATAAATTGTTGAACAAAAAGTCTGTAGTACATTTTGCATTTAGTCAACTAATTTTTTTTTTCTCTGAAATTTACAAGTCATCCAGTGCAAAATGGCTTAACATAACTGAAAACGCATCACGTTGCTCAGCTTTGATTTTGAACTGTTTCCATTTTTTTTAATAGTGAATTTTATTATGTTGCATTTACATGTGTTTTATTTATATGTGCAAGAGAAGATGCAGCTGTTTCATGAGTTTGTGTGAGTGGGCAAGTAAAGCGGAAAGAAAATGATATGTATATATGTAAATGTGGCCATGTGAGTGCTTATATGAGATGTTTTTCCTGTAAACACTGCTGTGGAATTGTGGAGAGCAACCTAGCAGCTGTCTGTTGGCCTCCCACGTGGGGTTGGCACGCACATCACTAAGTCTTTCATCACTGTCAATATGCCTCTTATTCACCATTTACACAATAAGCTTTCGGCAGCATCCCATATCACACATAAAGCGCTGATGGACTGCCGTAGGCTTCACGTGGATCTGGAAGTGTGATCAATGTGTAACAGCCACTTGGGCTATTTAAGGTCTGCATCAGCTGATATGAGCTGATCTTAAAAACAACAAGACTAATTCAATAGAGACACAGGTAAGCTTAAGTGTTCATTTGCCTCAAGTGAGATTATAAAGATTAAAGTCATTCTAGTCTCAATATTCCATTGATTTCACATGCTGCCAGACAAAACAGCTGTGTCCTCTTATGGCCTGTGAAATGGATGCTCTTTTTGCCTTGAGGTGGATCTGTGCAGTCTGTGTGTTGCATTTCTTTATAGCGGGGTTCACGAAGACATTTTGAATAATGTTTCAATTGTCTTTGTCCATATAATTTTAATTATAAGTAAATAATGTTCATAATAATTAGATCGCAAATGTTTTGTGAGGCAGTGTTATTTTAGTTTCATTGGGATATCATTATAGTTTTTATTAATATTTTGAATGTTTTATTTATATATTTTTCATTAACACAATAAGCTTTTCGAAGCACGCAACACATTCATATATATATATATATATATATATATATATATATATATATATATCAGGGGCGTTTCCTCCGAGGAGGCAAGGGAGGCAGTGCCTCCTCAAAAAAACTGGATGAGAAAATAATTGATATCACAAAAATACAACGCAAATGTTACTAAATTTGACATTAAAAAGTGTAAAAGTCACTCGTTTTTCTAAAGAAACACTGTCAAACAGCGACACCCGCAGGTAAAGTTACAGCAGGGAGTCAGCGTCTCTATGCTTCCCTTCAGCTCATAGAAACAAAGCAGAGCCCCCTAAGAGTGCGGTGGGTTTAGTGGGGGGTAATTGAGAATGAATGGGGGAAAGTCTATGATTGGATATGATCGGTTATGATTGGACATGACTGGTTCGTGCGATAAATCCCGCCTCTCGTTTTCGTGCGCGTTCTCGTCGAATCGGCCTGAATGAAGACAGTGATGGCGTTAATGGGAAGACTAATTAAAAAGTAAGTAAACAACTGTCACTTAGATATCACCGCTTTGTATCATGTCAAAATCAAACTCGAAATGGCCTAAAAACATGATGACTGAGGGGGTTTTAGTGAGCAATCAGCGTGGTGAAATTAAAGGTACATCTTTGTGTCTGTGAGTGAGTGACCAGTGTGTACAAGCTTGATGACTGCTGAAAATAAATTGACTATTAAAAATAAAAGCTTAATATTAGTATAAAAATAATATATATTGTTTAAATTGTTACTGCCTTTAGTTATTATTTTGGAATAAATGTAAAAATGTGTAAAAACACTAACTTGATGAAATTTATACTTGGTTTTAATAAATAGAACATTACATAGTGTAAAAATAGAACAAAATAGAATTGTATTTGGTCTCTCTTTTTATGTAATGTTAACTTAAAATTGTGTAACAGGGACATAAATGAGGACATTTTGAAACACCACCGCATGCCACTGAGATATATATATATATATATATATATATATATATATATATATATATATATATATATATATATATAAAATAGTTTATTTCTGCTACAAAAGAAGTGATATCACCATCTACAGGGCACTGAAGGTACTATATCTTGTGCATTTTGCTCTTACTCACCCAAATTTGTCAACAAGACTACTTTACGCGAATGTGAGTGCATTAGCAGGTAGTTGCGAATTCACGGGTGTTTCATATATGAGATAAGGACATGACTGCAGGTGAGGTCGGTGATGAAGCCGAAACCAGCACATCCAGTGCAAGTAGGCTTTTTAAGCTTTAACGTGAAAGATTTACGTTATTTAAAAAATCCATGACATATTTGGACCGATTTGGACAATGGGCGGCGCAATTTTGTTTAGCTGCACAGTGTGTTCTATGTCGATGACGTCAAATGGTTGCACTCTGTGAGCTACTGTCACTGTCCTATTGCTATTTTTACCGCAACACAACTCGGAAAATAATATATGATGCCACATTGTGCAGCTTTTGGTTGTAATTTTCAGTTGATGAGCCACGAGAGAAGCGATGTAAGTCTTTACTGCTTTACTAGCGATAAGAGGAGAAAAGAATGAGAAGTTGATGAATGTGGACAAATAAAACTTCCTAAAGATCTGCGTCTTTGTTCTCTTCACTTTAGCTCTGGTGCCTTTGAGGCTTTTAGTAGACCACAGCTGAAAGAGCTTACCCTTTGGCGATGGATATATGTGTGTGCTTTATATGTGTGGGCAACCTATAACACATCTGGATTGAGACATACTGCCTCAAAGCTTGTGTGTGCCGTGATGTATGAGATATCTGTGATTGCATAAAACAGCAGCATCTTCTCAGCATGTTTAACTGTGTGTATGCATTCAGGTGATCAGACGATTTTTACATGTCAATCATACATCAGTAGTTCGAATAGCCACAGAGACATTTGCACGTCTTCAATGTTTTCATCCTCACTAATTTTGCGCTTTGACTCAAATTGAAAAGGCTGATCGGGTTTTTACAGAGCCCCGCACATGACATGCAAGAAAAAAAATTAAATAGTGCGCACGATTTACTAATTCGTTCCCTCGATTTACTAAATCATGCGCAAGATTTATAAAACAAGGGAACAAAGTAGTAAATCGTGTGCACGTTTTAGTAAATTGAGGGAACGAATTAATAAATCGTGCGCACGATTACTATTTTTTTTCCTGCATGTCATGTCCGGGGCTCAGATTTGAAAAGGAGCCCCGCTGATATTAAGACTTATGCGTTACTAGATTACCGTTGCACCAAAACATACAGATAAAAAGCCTCAAAGTCATCAGGGCTAAAGTGAAGAGAACAAAGATGCAGTTAGGAAGTTTTATTCGTCCACATTCTTCACAACTTCCCATTCTTTTCTCCTATCCTCATTAATACACAACAGCTAGTAAAGCAGTAAAGACTTACATCGCTTCTCTTGTTGTCCATCGACTGAAAATTACAACCAAAAGCTGCACAATGTGGCATCGTATATTATATTCCGAGTTGTGTTGCAGTAAAAATAGCAATATGACAGTGTCAGTAGCTCACCGAGTGCAACCATTTGACGTCATCGACATTGAACACACTGTGCACCTAAACAAAATGGCGCCGCCTATTGTCCAAATATGTCATGGATTTTTTAAATAACGTAAATCTTTCATGGGTTTTCTACTACTTCAGTAATAGACATCATTTACGTTATATTAAGCCATACAAGTCTTAACACCAGGGGTTCCCTTTAAGACAAGCAGTGCTTGACATTAACACCCGCCAACCCACCAAATGCGGGTAGATTTCAGATGTGGCGGGTAAGACAGCCATTCCCACTAGCCACTTTGGCGGGTTGAATATAATTTCAGCCTACAGTCTAATGAAAGGTAGCTAAGCTCGTTGTAGCACAAAATTACAATCCGATCACAATTCGTTATCGATTAACTTGCAGTTAGTGAAGGCGGGATCGGCGGAATCACGCTGAATGACACGCAACAGAAGCGCTCTCTCGCGTGCGCGCTCTCTCTCTTTGTCGCGCGCGATCAGATCTCCTTGCGCCTGAATAGTCAAATACATGCACACACCGATGTCAAAATGTCCATCATATGGAGTATCTCGCGTGAATACAGTCGGTTATGGCTTAAATGGACGTAAACAGGTGGGTAATAACTGGATATGTGTCAGTATATTACATCCATACATTCAGCAGCCCAATTAAATACCTGTCTGTCATTAATGTTAATCAAACAACAGAAGATGTTCAATAAATGTTAAATAAATCTACTATATCTGAAAAAAGAGTCTAATTTGTTTCTTTGTTCTTTTTATATAGCCTAACAAAAATAACTTACACAATTATAAAATGTATCATATTATGGCCATATTACCCACCTCTTGCCCACCCGTACATACCAGCTGATATACCATGTAGGCCTAGTCTTGATTTGGGTGGTCAGTCTGCATTTGAAAGTTTGAAAGGGTTTTAAATCTAGCTAAATAAGTAAAATGACTCAAAATCAAGTAATTTTAGCATGTCAAAGTCAGCTTTAATCATATAAAATGTAATTTCCCAACAGCAAAATTGTGGCCAGTGAAAATGCTGAGTAGCTAGTAACTTTGGAAAACCACTAGCCACAATGGCTGGTGAGCAAAAAAGTTAATGTCACGCCCTGAAGACAAGTCATTTCACTCGGTGGCCATCTTTGAAACACCTCTCGGGCATGCAAGTGCAGCTCCTGTCTCTTTGAATGGGGAAACATCAAATTCTCCAAAGCTGTTTGCCAAGCTTTTGATTAAATTTCATATTTGAAATCACCAATGAAATCTGACAACAACTGTCTCATACATTTTTATTCTAAACGCTCGAATCATGACAAAAAACCCCCCCAGTATTTTTCAGGCTGGATCAAGCTAATGCGCATGCGCAGTCCTAAGTGCGCATCTCTTATGTCTCATTTCGGAGGCGCATGTCTGACTGTTTCTATAGGAACCGGAGCTTCTAACGGCGGCTGCAGTGACGCGATGACTTTACCAATCGCCGATTGGCTCTTATTTAGAAGGCGGGACTTATTCCGCCATATTGCGCGTTGCACTTTCTCCCATTCAAAACAATATGAGTGAGGCGTATTGTGGTATTCTATAGTCTTTGCTCACGTGTAGTTTTAAGCAATCTCTCGCCACGAGTTACAACCCATGTAAATATATTTGTGTTCGTTCATGCTAGAGTTGTACAAATGAGGGTACTTTCTAACCTCTTTGCACAATCTGTCATCTATACAGGCCTCCATTGTCGCTGTAGCTTGCATGCGTTCTGGTCTGTTCTGTTTATGCTGGTTTTCTTCAAGTATCTTGTGAATTAACACCCCGAGGGCATGGTTGCCACCCTGTGGATAAACTAATTACTGCAAAAAAAAAAAGAAAAAATTAAATGCGACCTGCGCGTACAAAGTATACTTTGGGCTTTAAAATCAGAGACTCTAAGCCCTGGTTTCACAGACATGGCTTAGATATAAGACGTCAGTGCAAGTTGCTTTCAGATAAAATAGCTCAAACATGCAATTTAGTCTGGGACTAGGCTTAAGCCTTGTCTGTAAAATGGGGGGTAAGACTTTCACTCAAGTGGTATTGGAATTGGTGACTTGTAAACTGTAATGGCGTCATGTTTGCTGTAACTCATTTTTTTTCTTCACCATGTCCCTTTAGAGGCTACTTAAAACTAATGAAATCTAAAATAAATTAAAAATAATTCTAAAAAAATAACAAATAAAAATGAAAAAAGAATAATATACATATAAATAAATAAAATAGCAATAAATTTAGCTTTAAAAAATCTAAACTGTTATGACTCTCATTGCAACAACATCTGAGCTCAACCCAACAGTCATTCCTCGCAAAGACTTTTCTACGTTATCGTTGTGCTGTGGAAGTGACTGCTCCACTCGCCTGAACTCCTTTTCCATATTAGTTATTAATGCTTGACTTCTTGGCAGAATCTTTATTAGTCTGAACGTGCTGTCTTGGCTGAGAATACGATATATCATCAGTGACAGAGCATTACATGATTATCATATCACCGAGCCCTGATCTGCGAACAGGATCTAGGTCTCTTGCATCCTCAGGGAGTACTTCCTCGCAATTGGCCCCTGATCCGAGGGCAGGGGCCATGGCGTGGAGACCGCTGTAATGAGTCTCCACTCTCCTTCCTCAAGGGGACAGCACTTCACTCTATCCTTTCCGCTTCTCCTTTCAGCTGGTCCTGCGGAGGCAAACTGAAAGAGGAGGAGGAAGAGGAGAGATAATGGAGGCTATTCAATGGAGGAGAGAAGCAGCCACTTTTTTTTTAAATGGCTGTGTCAAATGCCACGTTCTCTCTCTCTCTGTTTTCCTCAGGGGGGGACTGCATGTGTCCAGAGAGAACTGTAGCTCTGCCGCAGTATAAAAACCTTGTGTGTGTATGTGTGAGCAAAGGCAATTTTGTTTGTGGGTGTCTTTATGTGTGTAAGGATTTGTATTGTCACAGACATTTCTGTAACAATTTGTGTCCTGATTTGTGCTGTGATGTCCTCTTTGCCTGGCTATTTTTATACCTGTGTTGGGAGGCTGAAGTCAGCCTCACTAAAATGCTAATGAAGACTAGAGAGCATGACTTAGTCTCTTTAATGGCATAGTCTCACAGGAACAATGTTCAGGTCTTTAACCCACCTGCTATTGCTAGACCACCATGCATCAATTACACTGATGTTAAGACTGCAATCCACTTCAGTTTGTCAAATGAAAGAATGAACTAATTAAGGCGGTTTCCACAAATGAAGTCCAAAATAGGACTTGAAACTCAAGTCTTTTTTCTTTTCAACAAAGTGCCATTGAAAGGAGTCTGTCCACCTCAGGTGATTAGGCAAAATGTTACATGTGCTGTTTTATTTGATATTTATATTTTTTTTGCAGTCACACAACTACATAAACTACAAATGCAGTTTAAAACCTTAGTTTGTTAAATAGTTATATATTTTGCAGATTTAACCAACACGTTAGTTTGTAGTAAGTATATTTAGGACATGTATGTTTTTATTTTTTTATAAATAAAAGAATATATATGTATACACTACTGTTCAAAACAAGTTAGGGACCAGTAAGTTATTTTTTAAAAGAAATTAATACTTTTATTCAGCAAGGATGCATTAAACTGATCAAAAGTGACTGTAAAGCCTTTTATAACTCTTTTAAACTTTATTTTCATCAGGGGCAGTTCTAGGCCCTTTTTCTGTCTGTCATCTCAGCCCCTTATAACTATAATCACCTATCTGAACGATCAGGTCAGTGTTGCTTACTTTAATTTATAATTTTTAAAGGATTAGTCTACTTTCAAATAAAATTTTCCTGATAATTTACTCACTTCCATGTCATCCAAGATGTCCATGTCCTTCTTTCTTCAGTCAAAAAGAAATTAAGATTTTTGATGAAAACATTCCAGGATTATTCTCCTTATAGTGGACTTCAATGGCCTCCAAATGGTTGAAGGTCAAAATTACAGTTTCAGTGCAGCTTCAAAGGGCTTTAAACGATACCAGACGAGGAATAAGGGTCTTATCTAGCGAAACAATCGGTCATTTTCTAAAAAAATACAACTGTATATGCTTTATAAACACGAATGATCGCCTTGGAAGTGCACCTGTTGCCACATAGAAAGCTGCCTCTCAGACAGCATGCGAGTACTGAATTGAGTTCTCTTTTAAGTCTTCTTAAGCAAATACTCACAAAATTATGTCAAAATGCCTGTCTTGACGAGTATCCTTGTAAACACAGTTGGTTATGTCTTAAGTGAACATAAACAGTTATAACAGTTAGAAAATATTGGATGTGTGTCAATAAAATGGATTTGTGCATTAGGTCTTAAAGTGACAGCAGCCTCATATACCTTCTGTTTCCTATGTTAATAATGTCAATCAAACAGCAAAAGAAAAAGAGAATCATTCACTGCTCTTAACTTCTGTAGCTTTAATAGGTATCTGTGTATATTTACTTCATACATTAATACAGTTTCACAAGCACTGTAAAGCACTGTTTATTTAATTTGTATCTTATTGTATTTATTTGTGCTATTGCTTTATTTGTTCTTATTTTATTATTGACTGTTTACTTGTCTTTAATGTTTGAACTATATTAGTGTCATATATTTGGTTTAGTTTTCACTGTGCTTCGTTTTCCCTGTGTTGCCTGCCTGTTTTCTCTAGTTAGTTTTCTTGATTGTTAATTAGTTCTACTCACCTGTTCCTTTTTATCTTGATTACTCTCTCTACGTATTTAAGCCATGAGTTTCCTCGGTTCATTTGTCTGGTATCATCTTTATTTAAAGGATTAGTTCACTTTCAATTAAAAATACCCCAAGCTTTACTCACCCTCAAGCTATCCTAGGTGTATATGACTTACTTCTTTCTGATGAACACAATCGGAGATATATTAATAAATATCCTGACGCATCCGAGCTTTATAGTGGCAGTAAACAGGGGTACTGAGAATGAACTGAAGAAAGTGCCTCCATCCACATCCATCCATCATAAACGTGTACTCCACACATGGCTCCAGGGGGTTAATAAAGGCCTTCCGAAGCGAAGCAATGCGTTTGTGTAAATAAAATATCCATTTAATAAGTTATGAAGTAAAATATCTAGCTTCCGCCAGACTGCCTTCTGTATTCAACTTACGAAGAAAGTGTAAAACTCTCACGGTTCAAAATTCTTACACTATGTCCTACGCCTTCCCTATTCAACTTACGGAAAAAGCTTTACTGACGTGATACCAGTTCCGTTTTTTTCGTAAGGTGAATACAGAAGGCGGTCTGGCTTGGATGCGTCAGGATATTTATTAAAATATCTCAGATTGTGTTCATCAGAAAGAAGACAGTCATATACACCTAGGGTGAGTAAAGCTTGGGGTAATTTTCATTTGAAAATGAACTAATCCTTTAACGTGGTTGTGTTAATGTTTTCTCCTACGATCTCCTGAGTGTTCCTTGTGGAATTATTAAAGACTTTTTTGTTCTCTACTCCTTTCGTTGTGCACGTTACTACAACAACCATTCCTGACTATTGGTTAGGCTAGTATTTTTGCTGTGATCGTAAATTGGAATAACAGTAGCCTACATGTTTACCAATTTGAACTGTTCTTCAGAAAGACTGGTATCATTATATAATTTATAAAATTTTTGTATTGACTTGGTACCAATTTAAGTACCGATAGGCCAGTTTCACAGACAGGGCTTAGACCAGGGGTGTCAAACTCATTTTAGGTTGAGGGTTGATTGGGAAAAAATGTAACCATGTGCATTACCTTTTTTAAACCTTAGTGTGCTGACATTTATTAGCCTACATTAATATTAACCATACAAACTACAAATTAATTGGCAAGAAAACTAGTAAAACACACTGTTCTGTGAAAAATGTTTTTTTTTTTTTTTTTACAGTGATTATTATGATTTTTCATGGCTGATTCCAATTTTTACAAGCAAATTGGCCTATTCCCATACCTGTTGCTGATTTTTTTTTTTTATTTAAGCAAGTTAGTTTTTTGTTTATTTGCTCTATGACAGACAAACTGGTCTTAAAAAAATACCTATAGCCATTTGAAATTAGAGGCTAGCACTACATTTTTATCATGATGCAAACAAAGATGCTACACATATGTAGCATGAGTTATTTTTTATTTAAAATTAGATTTCAAGATTTAAAGCAAAAACAGAATGGTCTTTTGTTTTGTGAAATTATGCTATAAGACACCTGCACAAAACCAAAACAGCAGACGGACTGAATGAAAATGCAAATTCACTCTCTGTTAGTAGGTGGCACTTATGGACAGCAGCAATATAGTGTTTCCTTGTTTACAGATGTATACAAAGCAGCGCTGCGCTAATAAACACTACTTTATACGTAGGTAAAAGGACAAGAAAATGCCGTCGAAACTATTCTGAAGACAATTCCCTTCATAGATACATTCATATTAACCCCATACCCCATTTCAATATTTATATTTTTCTTCCTATATTTCGCGAACAGTGAGCCTTCTGTGCGTGGTATAGTTTTTGCTCTGCTGGCGCGTCTGTGTTCTCCTCTTTGCGTCCATATTCAACGTACCCCGTCTGGCCTGTTTTAACATCCTGTTTACAGACTTTGTATTTGTAATATTCCCACACAGATGACATTTTGGAAAGCGATTGCAAAGCAGTTTGTGTGCAAGTACGGTATAGAGATCGGCCAAAATAAAACTTAAAAACGTTCCGATTTATGGCCTATTTTCTATTATTGTTCAAATCATCCCCCGGGCCGGATGGGACACCGTCATAGGCCATATTCGGCCTGTGGGCCGTATGTTTGACACCCCTGGCTTAGACTAAACCAGGATTAGGCTTTAGTTCAATTAGGACATTTAAGTAGCTTTTATAAATGTACCCTAGAAAAAAAACATTACTTGTGTGCATCTTAAGACAAAACAATGGCGCTGACATATTTTAAGATATGTCAGTGCAAGTTACTTTCAATTAAAACAGCTCAAAAATGCATTTTAGTCTGAGACTATCTTAAATCTTGTCTGTGAAATTCAGCTTTGATCACAGGAATAAATTACATTTTAACATATATTAAAATAGAAAAGTCATTTTAATTTGAAATAAAATTTCATAATATTACTGTTCTTACTGAATTTTTAATGAAATAAATGCAGCCATGATGAGAATAAGAGACTTAGTTATTTAGTTTACCAGCAGGGGCTAACCGACTAGCATGAACTGCCATACTTTCTTCCCTGCGGCAATATTCTATTTGTTCTTAAAAATTAGGCTTCTGAAAGTTTAGGCTTTCAGGAAAACTGAAAAAATTTTATTTACAAAATTTATATGAGCGAGTACATCATGAATCCATCTTCCAAACTGTGTTGTTTTCTGACTCTGAATCACTATGGAATGCCTATAATAAGTATTTATATTCTGACTATTTTAGACCGAGCGGGACGCCAACCGCTGCGGAGTAGCTCACTACCTGCGTGACTCATCATATCCATAAACAGAGAGAAGTAGCTCCGGCTACAATGTTCTTCCTCAAGACGCATGCAGTTTTGTTTCTTAACTGTAATAGTTATTTAGGTACATTAATAAATGTGTCCTTCTACCTTCTCTTATTTTTCATTGCAGAGACAAGTTTCTTGTTGGGGAATGCGCAAATTGTGGAATGGCCTATAGTTTACAGTAATGACGGATTCTGCAAACTCTCTGGTTACCACAGGGCAGAGGTCATGCAGAAGAGCAGCACCTGCAGGTGAGTGCCTCTCCCGCCTGTCTATTTTTACCCTGTCTTTATTCTTTAGTCAAGGACAGACAGTGACAGGCAAATTTATATTCATAACTTTTCATTGGAAGGCATGCAGGATCCAAAAATGCATTCGTGTGCATCATAACTAAATTATGTGTTTTTACAGAATTACATTATTTGGAATACGGAAAAGAAGCTTCACACACTTTCCCAGAGAGATTATGCTTGGATAGCTGAAGCTAAATCTATTAAACTGATGCAGTGCAGAATGTGAAGTAGTGGAAGGAGAGGAACAACAGAGTTTGATTGTTTTGTTTTTTATTTCTCAAGTGAGTACTAACCTCTCTATTCCTGCCAGTTTCACTTGTCACAGGAGTGAGGATGTTTCTCTAATGATTTGGTGAAGTGTTAGAGACAGAAGTGTCATTTTCTCACTCTGCTTGAGTTAGCAATACTGCTAAAACATACTTCTCACATTAGTTCAGCTGCGTTAAGCCATAGTAGCCATAGTGAGTCTGCTTGCGCTATTTAGCCACTCAGAGAGCGCATTTCTCCTGAGCCATCACCGAACACCTTGTTAGCGCTAAATAAACTCAGTAAGGTGCCAATCATATGAGCAGAAATAGAAATACCATCTATGGTGATTTGGCTCTACCTACATGCAGTGATATGGATCTGCCTACAGACTGTGATATGACTCCAGATTGAATCAGGATTCAAGGGGAATTTTAGAGGTAGATTTGGCACAAGTCTTTGTCAGGTAAAGCAATAAGGGTGAAGATTTGATGCTAAAAATCTTTGAGTAGCTTATAGCCACAGAACTCAAATGGACCATAAATCTCTGTATTTTTGGTTTTATAGAAGCTGAAGTGCTGAGGTAATATTTATTAAATGATCATTTAAGGAATTTTGTGTAGGCCAATGTTTCATTTGTTGTCATTAAATTATACAACCCGAATTCCGGAAGTGTTGGGACATTTTTTTTAAAATTTGAATAAAATGAAAACTAAAAGACTTTTAAATCACATGAGCCAGTATTTTATTCACAATAGAACGTAGATAACATAACAAATGTTTAAACTGAGAAATTTTAAACTTTTATCCACTAAATGAGCTCATTTCAAATTTGATGCCTGCTACAGGTCTCAAAAAAGTCGGCATGGGGGCAACAAATGGCTGAAAAAGCAAGAAATTTTAAAAAGATTCGTCTGGGAGAACATCTAGCAACTAATTAAGTTAATTGACATCAGGTCTGTAACATGATTAGCTATAAAAGGGATGTCTTAGAGAGGCAGAGTCTCTCAGAAGTAAAGATGGGCAGAGGCTCTCCAATCTGTGAAAGAGTGCGTAAAAAGATTGTGGAATACTTTAAAAACAATGTTCCTCAAAATCAAATTGCAAAGGCTTTGAAAATCTCATCATCTACAGTGCATAACATCATCAAAAGATTCAGAGAAACTGGAGAAATTTCTGTGTGTAAGGGACAAGGCCGAAGACCTTTATTGGATGCCAGTGGTCTTCGAGCACTCAGACGACACTGCATCACTCATCGGCATGATTGTGTCAATGACATTACTAAATGGGCCCAGGAATACTTCCAGAAACCACTGTCGGTAAAAAGGAAGCCATATGTGAACATGGTCCAGAAGCCCCATCGTGTCCTGTGGGCCAATGCTCATTTAAAATGGACTGTTTCAAAGTGGAAAAGTGTTCTATGGTCAGACGAGACCAAATTTGACATTCTTGTTGGAAATCACTGACGCCGTGTCCTCCGGGCTAAAGAGGAGGGAGACCTTCCAGCGTGTTATCAGCGTTCAGTTCAAGAGATGCTTCTGATGGTATGGGGGTGCATAAGTGCATACGGTATGGGCAGCTTGCATGTTTTGGAAGGCACTATGAATGCTGAAAGGTATATAAAGGTTTTAGGACAACATATGCTCCCCTCCAGACGACGTCTATTTCAGGGAAGGCCTTGTGTATTTCAGCAGGACAATGCAAAACCACATACTGCAGCTATTACAACAGCATGGCTTCGTCGTAGAAGAGTCCGGGTGCTGAATTGGCCTACCTGCAGTCCAGATCTTTCACCTATAGAGAAAAATACGTCAAAGACGACCACAAACTCTTCAGCAGCTGGAAACCTAAATCAGGCAAGAATGGGACCAAATTCCAACACCAAAACTCCAGAAACTCATGACCTCGATGCCCAGACGTCTTCAAACTGTTTTGAAAAGAAGAGGAGATGCTACACCATGGTAAACATGCCCCTGTCCCAACTATTTTGAGACCTGTAGCAGGCATCAAATTTGAAATGAGCTAATTTTGTGCATAAAATTGTAAAATTTCTCCGTTTAAACATTTATGTTATCTGTGTTCTATTGTGAATAAAATACTGGCTTATGTGATTTAAAAGTCTTTTAGTTTTCATTTTATTCAAATTTAAAAAACATCCCAACATTTCCAGGAATTCGGGTTGTATTATCCAAAATTCTGAAACTACTTCTAGTTGGCATTTTCCTATTTAATGCAATTTTTTTTTTTTTGTATTTAAAATTATATAATAGGCATATCAGTTTTAGTGAAAAGCTGAATTGGATAATGATTTTCTTTTTTGTATTCCTCCCTTTAATAAAATCAGCACTTAAGATGCTCAAATAAAGGATTGTACAAAGGAGTTCACATGATCAGTGTCATAAATTAGCTTATTTGATTAGCAAGAACGATTTCTTATTCATTTTATGCTTCCTATAACCGATCGTATTTTTCCAGACTGAAATTAGATTTTGAATGCCAGATTTTGAATGTGATTTCAGACTTTTGAACTCCACTGTTCACAGACACCTTATTTGCAAACATTTGCAAAAACTTCAGTCAGTAAAACCCACAAGAATACCTTGTTTTTGCTGCTGTTTGGAATTTCCTAAACTTTAAAGTTTAATGTTTCCTTCCTTTTACATAACGTTAAGGTGTAGAGCATGTTTGAACTGTTGCTTCGTATCTACTGTTTGTCCAGCCTCCGTAAGTTAAATAGAGCGGCTGCAGGAACTGACAGCCCGTGTCATCAGCCACTCCCCCTTGTGCACACTCTCTGAATTAACTGACAGTGAAAGACAAGGTAGAGTTTGCTAGGCGGATGTGTGTGCCACACAGGTGTGCGCACTCCCCTAACTCTCTTTTTCTGTTCTCTTTGTCTCGCTCATTTTCATCACCTGCTTCTCCTTTTCCCACCCACTTTTCCCACTCTCAAAACCTTTTTTGACTTTTACTCTTTTGTCTCTCTGTCCCCCTGGCAGTTTCATGTACGGCGAGCTGACAGACAAGAAGACAATAGACAAAGTCAGACAGACCTTTGATAACTATGAATCCAATTGCTTTGAAGTGCTGCTGTATAAGAAGAACAGTGAGTATTCCCAGCTATGATTGTTTAGCTGTGCCTGCTGAATCTAGCAGAAGATTGAAAGTGCAGAGATGTAATTGTGCTCTATATAAGAAGCTGAATTCCAGAAATGAATGAAAATGACTTGAGAAAATGGCTTAAGACAAAGTTTATTTCTCTGTTAGTATTGTTTATATTGTGTGTGTATATATATAATATGGCATCTGATTTGAAGTGCTGCATGTTGGTTAGAAATTTTGTCAGACTTATGCATATGCCATCAAAGTGTTTCTAGAGCAGCCATCTGGCTCAGTTGGTGCAAATTCTGCAGAGCGGCTGCACAAGCTCTGATGACACCTTCAGTTCCGCTAATGCTCTCAAATCTGTTTTTTCATAGCAGTAAAAACTCTGTTCATGTAATCTTAATGTGTCAAGTTTATCAAAATGAAAGTGATAAAAATGGAGACCCCACTTTATTACTACCCAAATAATATAGGCATATTTTGAACTTTTTTCTTTTACATACAGGCAGCACATGATCTATTCACTGAAAAGTGTTTCTAGTTGCTACATTTATATTCAAACACCATGTGAGCGTTACTGCAGAAAGCAGAAAGTGCCCGATTTGTTGGCTCGTCCCCCGACCGCAAGTTGCAAATCTCGCAGATTGGCGTAGCCGAAAGCAAACTCACTTAATGAGTTAAAGCAGTGTCCGATACAGAAAGTGGTTGATGGGTGGGTCTCTTAAAGTGTGGATGGGCCTGAATAATTTGTTTTTTATAACATGTTTTTTAACCACCTTAATTTGATAATTTTTTAAAAAAACAAGACAAAAACAAGGACTGGTTCCTGTGGCACTAGCGCCAATGAATTAAGATACCACTGTATCACTAATAAGAGAAATCACAATGTCTGAGTCTTATGATCGACAAACAATGGCCTGAATTAGCATATTATTATTAATATTAGGTTATAGTTCTAATAAAATACATGACATTTAGGGTGCTTTCACACTGGCAGTATAGTTTGAAATGAGGCATGGTTTGCAAATTTCGCATGAAAAATTGGTAATGTGACAGCTGCCATGCGGACATAGGAGCGCAACGGGGTACCGAACCTGTGACTACCTGTAAGAGGTGGTCTGAGTTCAGTTCCACTGAGTTTCAGTGGCGTGACATACAGTACATACATACAGTGAACCCAAGTGTCATTCACTCTGCTGTGTATAATAGCGCCAAATTAATTAAAAAACATAATATATTGAACTGCGTCCTGTGCCGTGCACATTTGTGATGGCGTAAGATGAACACAAATGCACCGAGGTCAAATGAATCAAGTTTAAGCTGTGTCCCAATTCAGAGGCTGCATCCTTCGAAGGCCACAAAGATCGGACCGACCGTTGTGAAATGGGATTGTCTTGGATTGTTCTTGTCGCCTAGCAGCTGAGACAAGCTGCAGCAACGTTTGTACTGGACTTTTTTGAAAGTTATTTTCAACTGTCTGAAATCAAAACAGGGTTCACAACCTGTCTAAATATGTTCACCTTGGTCCATTTCTGTACACAATAAAGAGTATAAACTATATAAAGCCACTTTAAAAAATTTTTTTTTTAATTTTTACATTTGTATCATTAGATATTTGAGTGCAAGCCAATACTTACATTTAAAAATGTAATCCGGCAGTTTCTCTCAAAAAATCCTGTCACAATGAATTCTGGGGCAGGGTAGGCTGTGAAGGGACACATGGGAAACGAAGGACACATTTCGAGGCTGCATTTGAATACTTCGAATTGGGACAGCCTTTGCCGCACCGCTGTTATGCAGTCGGTCTGAATGCGGCCTTCGAAGGATGCAGCCAGAGATGATCTTATTATCGGGAGATAAAAGGGTCAGCGACTCTGCCATTGGAGAAAACATAACAGTCAACTTGGATCATGTGTACCTTGATAACCAATCACTTTACAGCCTTGACATCATTAAATTTCACTCAGAGTTGTGCGACAGTCAATCGCTGTTTACGGACACCATAGGAATGAATGAGAAGTGCAGTAAACTACCTATCGCAAAAAGTATGTAACTTAGTTCAATCTGAAACAATTGTTTGATGGCAAACATGTTGAAGATTAGCCGATAGGCTGTCGATTCATTAAATGATAAGCTGTTTTCCCACAAAAACAGTTTATTCAGCGCAGTGAAGCCTATCCTGCAACACCTGGCCTCCTTCCCTACCACGGCAGTATGCTTTTGTTTTTGCTAACCTTGCATGCTTGCCTTCAAGCGGCTTTGATATGCATCCTCTGAATTGGGACACAGCTTGAGTGTGAAACCAGACCAACACTGCGGGGGCCACCAGGAACAATCGCACTCGCACTCGGACTTGGACCGCAGCAAACATGCCCAGTGTGAAAGCCCCCTTAAAGTCATTGAACTAAATTATTTATTTTCATGGATCTGCCAGGGTGGGCAAGCTGTCAATTGTAGCTCCGCCCCTGAGCTAAAGGCAGGCAAATAAGACGCTACATCATTCTGAAACTTTTCTCCACTCTTTTGCAAAAAAAAGTGTCTTGCTAAAAACAGGTATGGGCATTTTAGTCATTTTGTCTACTCGAGTACTCAGGGTAATTGTGCAGATGCTTAAAAAATATCTGCATTGATCTGCATCAAGCGGACGTGTTTGGTTTTTACATCGTGTTATATGTTTTTTTAGTACCCCTGCGATGCAGCCCACTTTCTGTTTTCGCACTCTGCGTCGCGTGTTTACGCAGTAAGAAGTTAAAATAGTTATTTTAAAGAGTCTGAAGAACCTATATATTCAGTTGGGCGCAATTTAGCTGTTGATTAGTGTGTATGTCTGTGTGCACACATTCCCGCTCTCCTTATCTAGATATTGTAAAAAGTCAAATAATTTATGATCATGTCTGATTATCGGCTATTCATGCCCATCCCTAAAAAATCAGTATATTTGCTGAGTTATTTGATCGTTTACACCTCGAGGCATCTTGCATTTTGGGCACAATTGCATCCTCTCTGCTCTTGAATTTCTGTAATGTAGTTACTGTAAAGATAAATCACCCCATGTTGCCTCTGTAAGATAAAGCTGCCCTGTTAAGCTCAAATGTAATGACCCATTAGGCACACGGGTTACACAGTATATTTCTCATATGGGTGGACTGAGGACCTTGGTCTCAATGATCTTCATGTCTCTTTTTTCTCAATCCCTGTCTTTCTCCTGCAATCATTATTCACCACCATGATCTCATCATCATTTATTCCTCTCCTTCCCTTCCTTTAACCTCTCTGTCACTTTCACTTTACCTCACTATTCTTATCATTTTCATCCATGTCTTTTATCTTCTTGGTCATGACTCCTTTAAAACTCTCAATTTGCTTCTTCTCACATACCACTTTTCATACTTTCCTTTTCTTTCATCCTGCTCTCTCTCCTCTCTCATTGCATTCATCCGGTGTCGTCAGGAACCCCTGTGTGGCTCTACATGCAGGTGGCCCCCATCAGGAATGAGAACGATAAGGTGGTCCTGTTCCTCTGCACTTTTAAGGATATCACTGTCTTCAAGCAGCCCATTGAAGATGAGACCACCAGAGGTAAGGACTCTAAACCTCATCTTAAGTGTAGAATTTTTCAGACTTTTGCATTAGCACACCAAAAAGCATAATTCATAATTCTCAGTTTGTGTTTTTAAGTTGAAAAAGTTAAAAGTTAAACACTCTGCAAAAAAATAAAAAAACTTTTAATAAATAAACATTTTAGATTTTTACTATTTTTTCAGTTGTATTTTTCTCGTTTTCCAATAATATTAAGCAGCATTTTGACTCTTTGATTTCAGAGAATATATCTTGAATTAAGTTTATTTTTCATAATATGTAAACAAATATATTTATTTAAATGACTTAATTTAATAATTGATTTATTTATTTATTTAATTGTTTTATTTTTAAAAAAGTATATAACTCAAAAAAATTGAGAGGTTTAAATATAAAAGTGCTTAATATCTTAAACAATAATATCCCTAATAAATATCCCTATTATCTTATACAATATTTTAAGTAGATTGATCTTATATTTTAAAGATATTTAGACCTTAATCATGCCTACTTTCAAATTACATCATTGTACATGGGATAAAAATAATTAGACACTTAAGAGTCTAATTGTGATTTATTGTCAGCCAACAGTTTCTTGAAAACAACAAAATCCATTTATAAATAAAATAACTAATTAACAGGATAAGAGCAATAAATGAAGGTAAATAATCATTGACGTAGAGTGTGTATGGCTGGGCAAGGCTGAGGGTGCATCTCAGTCAGCTCCTTAGCTTCCTAGGTCATGAAGATATAAGGACAGTTAGGACCCTGGCTCACTACACATTGGGACACTGATGGCTCTATTTCCAGCAACATGACAACGTCCTCATTGTACAACATCACTACTGGTATTTATGAACAACAGAAGACCTGATATCTTTCCGACATTATGTTTTATTATTATTTAAATTACATTATGTATTTATAATAAATAAATTATAAATGTTAGCTAGATTATGTTCATTACCTGTCTAGGTGAACATGTTGATGTTAAAATATAATTAAATAAAGGTTTGTATTTTAAAAAAACATCTATCGATTCGCATGTCATTATGTGTAGTGAGTTGGCTCACGTGATTTATGTTTCGCGATTCAGAACTTCTGTTAAGGGAACACAGTGAGCATCGATGCTCCCTGGTTTTCATGGTGCATTGTGGGACTTTTTAGGGAGCAAACGTTCCAGTGCACTGGAAGGATTTTGCAATTGAGACAACCCTTAAAATGGCCGACTCCCTGATCAGTGACTTGACTACTGAACTATGGAGCTGATTGAGGCGCACCCTTAGCCTTCCCCTGGCAATGGACTTGAGACTAGTGTGGAATTTTCTCACTCAAACCACTGGCTGTTGCTGCTTCTGACTTCATAACTGCTGGTCTATGATCAGTTTTCTCCGTAATATTAGCATATTGGTGATTTGGCAAAAGATTCCATGTGCATTAATGTTTGCACTTTGTAAAGCGTCATATCTTTCTATTTACAACTTGTTTTTGTTGCATTGAGCAGTGTAACATGTCTGTTGATTTCTTGAACGCAATGGCCAATCAGAGGTGTTTAAGTTAGAATCCACTCACTGCTCAAAGCCGGAGTTTTCAGTCCAGTCCAATGCTGCAGTCTGCACGCTCGCAAATCCTCTCATAACAAAGTGTAGACATTATGTAAATAAGAGATTTATTGTAGAAAGCTTTAGTGATTATACAACCTGGTCCCATGGAAAGACGTACCTGTAGGAACGTTTTCGCGAGTCGCAAAAATACTTACCAATACGTACATATCACTGCAGTTTCCAACAGAAATGAACACTAGAGGCAGTAAAACAGCAAACGCTTTTAATCGTTTTCATACACAGTTACGATTACAGGGACAGATTATGGATTAATAAAGACTTGTTTTTACGTCTCCTTGCACAATATTATGTTATGACTTCAAAACGCTTTTTACCAAAGTGCACAATTTGTAAACGAATATATTTTGGACTTTGCATTGGTTAACCAGCTCCATATGTTTCGCTTTAACAAGCTTGCTCGGTAGCTCAGCTGATACAGAGTTGGTCTTAGGACGAGGAAGCCTTGGGTACGAATCTGGGGGAAAACGAGTCACAGTAAAAGAGCTCATAGATGAGAGATAAAAACAAGCTAAAACGGCACGATTACGGATGCTTTTTATATCACATTTGCTTTTGTTAACACTATCAGGTAGGTTTAGGTGTAGTGTTGATGGTACGTTATTTTAAAAAATAATGGAGCGCTACACTTTTAAGCGCCACTCACCGGACAAAATTTCAAATCAGAACTGCGGTAATTGGTATAAAACCAACATCATAAAAATGTACCATATTCACGTTTATCTGTTCCGACAAAAAAAAAAAAAAAAACATAAACATGCTTCTAGCACCACTCAGTGGACATTTCACATTGAAACTGCAGTGATATGTACGTATTGGTATTTTGTGACTCGTGAAAACGTTCCCAGAGGTACGTTTTTCTAAAGAGACCCGGCTCTGATTATAATGGAGCTTCATGAGATCGCGACTAAGATGAGTGACAGCTTTTGAGTGATTATAAATGGACTCTTTGCACGCTTTCTAGGCGATATATAATCAATTCAGAATTTGAATAAATCTTTTGTTTTTCATGCTTGACCAGCAGCCATGTACACGCTGCAAAGTTTTGGGAGTGACATCCGCGTAATTCATGTATTTGAGCGATTATTATAATCATGCATGCACGATTTTTTCTCTTCTTTCCCACAAAAAATTATTTTGTCTCTCATTTGATTGGGTGGACCAGCCGACAATCTAAGTGGGCCAGTGCCACCCTGGCCCTTATATAGCCTCGCCACTGGTTGGATGTGTTTTAACTATGTGTTGCAGCCTGCTTGGCATAATAGTATATGGTTGTATAATGAGAGCGACAAGCTGTCACTTTATGTTGGAGAGTGCTGCTTATGGGCAGCACTGCAGTCAGCCATTGAGCGTTCCTTGTATATATGTGTATATTATTGATGGGCATTGTCAGATCCCACTTTTTCCTCCATTTACTCTCTCTTTCTGCTTTTCTCTCTCTCGATCTCTTATATACCAGTGGCTATTTTCCTTGTCAGCTTGTGCCACTGCTAAACTGAAGCACTTGTCCTTTGACAGTGATCCTAGCCCACACAGGAGCTCTTTAAAGAAACACACACACACACACACACACACACACACACACACACAGATATATATATATTTGGAATTTCCCCTCAGAGACTTGATAGCAGCTGCTGTCACTTTGTGGCAGGGCACCTGTGCCCAGCTGAGTCTCTTGTCAGTGGGTGTGTACAGAGCGACAAGAAGTAGAAGTTCAGCGAGTATTTTCACTATTTATCAGATAGATAGCCAGTCAGATAGATAAACCCTCCAATGCACAAGCAGTGGTGAAATTAAACCTCTCTGCAGTTATTAACATATGTTATGGTCTAGCTATAGTGCTTGCATCATAATCTACCTGCTTTGGCAATTGCAGTCACATGGTATGAAAATGTCAATGAAGACAGTGATTATGACTGTGGGCTCAACCAATTACTGCATATCTTCTCAAAGTTATTTAACAAAACAAAACTGGCCTAGCCATATACACTGCTCAAAAAAATTAAAGGAACACTTTGAAAACACATCAGATCTCAATGGGAAATAATATCATGCTGATATGGACTGGGTAATGTGTTAGGAACGAAAGGATACCACATCGTGTGATGGAAATAAAAATTATCAACCTACAGAAGACTGAATTCAAAGACACCCAAAAAATCAAGTGAAAAAATGATGCAGCAGGCTAGTCCATATTGCTGAAATTTCATTGCAGCATCTCAAAATGATACTCAGTAGTTTGTATGGCACCCACATGCTTGTATGCATGCCTGACAATGTTGGGGCATGCTCCTAATGAGACGGCGGATGGTGTCCTGGGGTATTTCCTCCCAGATCTGGACCAGGGCATCACTGAGCTCCTGGACAGTCTGAGGTGCAACCTGACGGCGTTGAATGGACCGAATCATATTGTCCCAGAGGTGTTCTGTTGGATTTAGGTCAGGCGAGCGTGGGGGCCATTCAATGGTATCAATTCCTTCATCCTCCAGGACCTGCCTGCACACTCTTGCCACATGAGGCAGGTCATTGTTGTGCACCAGGAGGAACCCAGGACCCACTGCACCAGCCTAAGGTTTGACAGTGGGTCCAAGGATTTCATCCCGATACCTAATGGCAGTCAGGGTGTCATTGTCTAGCCTGTAGAGGTCTGTTTGTCCCATGGATATGCCTCCCCAGGCCATCACTGACCCACCACCAAACCGGTCATGCTGAACGATGTTACAGGCAGCATAACGTTCTCCACGGCTTCTCCAGACCCTTTCACATCTGTCACATGTGCTCAGGATGAACCTGCTCTCATCTGTGAAAAGCACAGGGCGCCAGTGGCGGACCTGCCCATTCTGGTGTTCAATGTTAAATGCCAGTCGAGCTCCACGGTGCCGGGCAGTGAGCACAGGGCCCACTAGAGGATGTCGGCCCCTCAGGCCACCCTCATGAAGTCTGATTGTGATTGTTTGGTCAGAGACATTCACACCAGTGGCCTGCTGGAGGTCATTTTGTAGGGCTCTGGCAGTGTTCATCCTGTTCCTCCTTGCACAAAGGAGCAGATACCGGTCCTGCTGATGGGTTAAGGACCTTCTACGGCCCTGTCCAGCTCTCCTAGAGTAACTGCCTGCCTCCTGGAATTTCCTCCATGCTCTTGAGACTGTGCTGGGAGACACAGCAAATCTTCAGGCAATGGCACATACTGATGTGCCATCCTGGAGGAGTTGGACTGCCTGTGCAACCTCTGTAGGGTCCAGGTATCGCCTCATGCTACCAGTAGTGACACTGACCCTAGGCAAATGCAAAACTAGTGAAAAAGTGTCAGAAAAGATGAGTAGGGAAAAAAATGTCAGTGGCCTCCACCTGTAAAACCATTCCTGTTTTGGGGGTCGTCTCATTGTTGCCCATCTAGTGCACCTGTTGTTAATTTCATTAACACCAAAGCAGCTGAGCAGCTGAAACTAATTAACAACCCCCTCTGCTACTTAACTGACCAGATCAATATCCCAGAGGTTTAACTGACTTGATGATATTCTCTGATTAAAAAGTGTTCCTTTAATTTTTTTTGAGCAGTGTATATCCATATGGCTTTTACTAAATATTCATGAATATAAAAAATTATGCATCACAGTTGACTGCCTTCACATTCCTTTGACATAGAAGGGCCTCTATTCTGGCCGTGTCGAGAATATGAGCTGCTTATCACCACACCAAACCACAAACTTTATTTAAGCAGGCATTCAAATCATCTACAGTGATTACTTTGTAAATGAAGGACTCTTTGCCCTTATCAAAATGTTAATCTATGCCGCTCCTGACCCTTGATGCACTAATAAATATTAACAGCACAATCAGATTATTCATAGACTGGCACGTCTCTTGAGCTTGTTGTTAGGTAAATATGAGATCTGTTGTTCTAAAGGGGCATTTGTTAAACGTCACACTCCAGGTGTGTATTCAGTATTGCTTCATGAATAGCTCATGTGCATGTACTGATGAGAGAGTTCAGCATCAGGTATACTAAGCCAAAAACTACCAAAATGCACCAAATCAGCATATTAGAATTATTTCCGAAGGATCTTGTGACACTGAAGACTGTAGTAATGACTGCTAAAAAAATTCAGCTCTGCAATCACAGGAATAAATTATGTGTTAATATATATCAAATATTGAAAACAGTTATTTAAAATTGTAATAATATTTTACAATATTACTGTATGAAATAAATGCAAATTTGGTGAGAATAAGAGTCTTCTTTCAAGAACGTTAAAACTCCCAAACTGAACTGTACTATATACTAGGGCTGTGAATCTTTAGGTATATAGCGAACCGATTTGATTCACGATTCGTAGGTGTTCGATTCGATTTTTGCAAATTCAGAACGATTCGATTCGAGACGATTCACATTAAAATTCGATGCGATTTGATTAATTTGATTCGATTCTGCATTTTTATATGCAATCATAGGGTTATTGAAATGCTTTCCCCAATGTGTCTTAGTCAGAGTGCGAATTACACAGCGGCCTTCAGGAGGTCAGAGAGTAAGGGCAAAAAAAACCCTTTTGTCCATTGTTAATGTTAGTTCATGTTAGTTCTTAATGATGCTACATTATTTTAATAGCCTAAAAATTGGCATTTGTAGAAATTTACATAAGCCAAAATTTTAAAAGGCTTTAAAAGTATTGTTAGTTCATGTTAACTATAGTGCAGGATAGTGTTAATGGCTACACAACCCTATTAAAGTGTTCCAGGTACATTAAACATACTAATGCTTACATGGAGAGACTACCCAAGAATATCATGCACTTTCCCAACTAATCCTAAACTAACTTTTCTTCACGGAATAGTAAGAAAAGCCCTCTTCTCTTTATACAGAACATTTCCCTTATGATGATTCTGAAAGAAAGCGCGCTGGGTGGGTCTACTGTTGCTATAGTAACACGAACGCAACTTTAATGCGCATCTTACTGTTAGATAAACCGCCTGGTCATTTCAGTGTTGTTAAGGTTGTAGTTATTTCAGCAGTTTCCTTCGTACATTCAGTTTAACAACATTAAGTTAAATTTCATTTATCATTCATTGGAACTGTGCGTATGAGACACTTACATTATGTGTTTGCTCTGTCCATGCAATAAATGCACGGTCTTACCTCAACTGCTTATGTAGTGTCAATGGTATGACCCATTTCCATAAAACTTGAGTATTGTATCTCATAGAAAATAACGGTGACATTTCCACGCAATGAAAGTGTTTTATTTCAACAGTAGTGACTACGCAATGACTTGGCAGCTCTATCAGTGGCTTGATCGGTTTGACTCAGGACTATTGCTGTTATAATAGAGACTGTCATCTGCTCTCCATCAATTCGCGCATGTAGAAATTTAATGTTTATATATTTTAAAGCACTGAATCGCTATGGAATCGCTATTAATCCGATTCTTAGCATTTTACATCGATTATCAACCGAAATTAACGATTCACGATTCAAAAAACATTTCAAGATAGATGCATATGCATCATCAGGATTTGTAATCAATGCATCGAGAAAACGAGTGAATCGTTACACCCCTAGTATTTACACATTATCACCTTTTATAATATCAGATTATTAATGTTTGTTAATGTTACTATTTTAAACATTTTAAATAGTAATATAATTTTGAAGTGAACTGCTCCTTTAATCCAGACTTTAGCTTCCACTGTTGTTTTTTTAGGTAAAGAATAACATGCATTGAGCATAGTTAGTGAAGCTTTTAGTGTTATTTGCATCACAGGAAGTATTTTGTAATTAGTTGTATAATAGAGATCTTCCCTAGAGCTTCAATCCATGTGACTGTTTCTGCTCCCTCTGGGGAGAAGATAGAGCTAAAAGCAAAATTACAGTATGTGTGTTCATGTATGTTTCCATGTATGCTGGGCTCAAAATCCCATTGGAATAGTGTTCCTGTCGGTAAGGCTCTGCTCTGCACTGGTGGTCCAATGAAATATGCAAAGCATCTGCATAATAAAGCACCATTAGGCGTCAGTGCCCCCAATGCACATTGGGTTATTTTGTGTTGACTGTGTATTCGTCCCTTGCGTTTAAATGATTTGTGAATACATTTAAACCACAAGCGAGTGTCCTCTCTCTGAGGACCTCTGACCTATCAGCGTGATCTCATTGATGGTGACTTACCCAGGGGCACAAACTTCAAATAATAGCAAATAGGGAAGGAAAATGAGGAATGAATATGGGCTCCATGGCAACAGTGAAACCCTTTGAGATCCTTCCAGATCTTTCTGTAAGCATCTGATAGTTACCTGGCGAGGATTTTCAGCTCATCAAATGTATACTTTAAGACCTCAGCACTGACACAAGTATAAATTGAGAGCTTGCCAGTAGAAGTTCAAGGGAACATAGTTAGCAGCAATCAAATAAAGGAAGAACATGTGTTTATGATTAGGTTCAGAGTTATAGACAGGAAGATTAACTATACTGCCAGCACAAGCAATAAACAAAATCTTATTTTAAAAGAGAGATACTTTTTGTTGATCATGGCAGCTGTTGATCAAATTATATGAAAAGCATTATAGATGGGCATATATTTAGTGCATTTTCTGCATATTAACCCACAAAGCCTGCTGTATAATATTTAATATACAAATTTCCACGGCCTCAACATATCAACATGATCAAAACTTTGCTGGAAAATCTGTTGTACACAATCTACTACATTCCTTCTGTTGTTTGATTTATACTAAAGGTCTTTTAGTATAATTCTAAATACATCCCCCTCTAGGTTTGGTACACATGTGTTTTTTCGAATAATAAGCTAATCATAAAACTAAGTATTTAAATATCATCTTACTAAGACATATTATTGGGAGATATAGAGTAATAACTTGTATTTATATGCATTTTATGTAACTAGTCTGCTATACTGTTAAAGATGAAGATCTTTATTGATTTACATCAATAAAGGTGTTTTCTCCTCGAGTATGAGCTCATTGTTCTTCTATATCATACTATTTGAGCCATAAACCCTGAAGAAAATTGCATTCAGAATTTGTTTGTTCATGTGTATCATTACCTTATTTGCTTAATTCCTTTAGTGAATTGGGTGGCAAAACAATGCAAATATCATGTGCAAATAAACGCTGCTATCAGTGAGTGTGATTCTAAGTGAAGTCTCCCCTTAGTCTGTGTTTGCTTCACTGTTGCATGTCTGCAGTCTAGCAGACCTTGTTTGCCACTCTTCTGCCAGATGTGGTGCATTTGGGCAAACATATGCTCCATTGTAGTTTAGGACTGATAGTGTTCTATGAGGCTGCGATGGCCAAACAGAGACTTCTCTGAGGCTTGCCTTGTGGTTACTCGACACAGGCTACCTAGCGCCATTTTCCCCTGTTGAAGGACTATATCTGGAAGAGACCTCAGGGGTCCTGTGCAGTGACTCTTTGCCCTGAGACAGCCAGATGGCCTGAACCATCCATTGTTTTTCTCCTTTTCTTCCTTCTGTCTGTGACATAGTTCATTTTTTCGTCTCATTCCTTTACTGGACAATTTAGTGTTGGAGGTTTCACGCCTATATATGACTCTCCTGTTTCCACCAAAACTGTTTATCGGGAGCTCCACAGAGTCAGTATTCAGGTCTGGCTGCTATAGCCAAACCTTTGGTCACTCATGCCAGTACCAAATGTCAGTTTCAATGGTGCCAACAGTGCAAATCTTGGGCTGTGGACAATTTGAAATATGTATTTGTTCTCTGAGTCCACCTTAACTGTCTCTCATGTGAGTTACGGTGTGGAGAAGCCCCAAAATGTCTTGACACCGGGACTGTTGCGTGCTTAGAGTGAAGCACAGGGTGGATCAGTGATGGTTTGGGCTGCTATATCATGGCATTGCCTACTGTGTCACTGTCAAGGACTACCAAACCATTCCGGAAAACCATGTGCACCTAATGGTTCAAACATTGTACCCATGTATCAGCATGATAATGCACCAATACACACAGCAACACTTCAGACAGAATGGTTCGAAGGTGAAAGTGAAGTTGAACTTCTCCCATGGCCTGCACAGTTACCAGATCTAAATATTTTTGTGCTACTTTGTGGTATTTTGGAGGAGCAAATCAGAAAACATTTTCCTCTACCAGCATCAGATAGTGACCTGGCCACTGTTCTGGAAGAGGAATTGCTCAAAATCCCTCTGACCACTGTGAACAACTTGTATCTGTCATTCCCAAGACCAATTGATTGGCCACAAAAGGAGTCCCTACACCAGGAGTATTCAATTAAAGAACAGTTATATATATTTCCATCTGGGCAGCAGTAGTACTTTGTAAAATAAAATTTTTTTTAAACAGTCAAAATAGTAAACAAAGATGAGGATATCGGTCCCGAGAGCCAAAGCAGTGGCATCTGAGAATTAAAAATATATACTGTATATATTTCATCAGTTGAGCCCAACTGGATATGAATATTAAAAGGTAAGATGAGATGTCTTATCAGGCTGTTATTAGTTTTACATTTAGATACCTCTATGTATGGCAGAAGGCCATGTGAATGATAAAATATACTGTATAGGGGTTCAATTTTTCTCCTTAATGTCTGGAACATTTTTATATTTTGTTTAAAATAAGTATAATAAGATAATCAAGTTGATCTCATTATGAACAGAAAACAAAGTTAACTAATTTCTAAGCGCACAGGGCAGAAAGGGCTTGAATGAAGCTGAAAATATTAGTATATAGCTCCAAATGATCCTTACCATAAACGGCCCTGAGCTCTTTTGGTGTGAACAGCTTCGTTGGTTTTCACTAAAAACTAAAAACTGTAGAAACGGTAAAATGGTGCTACAGTTGTCATTTTGTCTCGCAGCCCGGTTGAAACCAAGCCAGGGTCAGGAACTGGACTGCGGTCTGCTATTTGAGGATTCCTGCCCTACACCATACTAATGAATTATTGTGGTCTAAAACCTGGGGTTTCAGTTTCATTGTCCAATATGTCCATATACTGTATATGTATAAAAAACACCACAAACCCTAAACAATACTGAGTGTTAACATGTTTTTAGTGTGAAGAAATCGATTGCTAAACTTTTTTACAACTTTGTCACCTTGACAAGGTTACACTATAAACACAAAAACGGCTGTAAAAAATGACAATTTAAACAACTTTACAGCTCAAATAATACATATTCAGTTCCATTGTAAATGACTCCATAACCCGGGTGTTCGCTTTTGTAAAAGAAAAGGAGGGATGAGTCAAAATGACTTTTTCTCGTAGAAAACATAAATGCTTGACTTGTATTAATTGAGTTTAACTTGTAATGAACCTAGAAAGTTCTTTTAACTTACATGTAGCCAGTTTGTTCTGACATAAAGCTGTTCCCCGCTGAATGGGCTTGAACAGACCAGCGTGCTATTTTCATACATCCTACCAATAAGTGCACACGGCTGATTTCCCCTCCTTATCCCTTCACTGAGTTCATTGTTCATGTGGCCGTGCAGAAAGACTTCCCCTCTATGTCCCTGTTGTAATGAGAGAGAGTGGCTGCAAGAGCCTCGATGTGTTCAGACTTACTCACGGTATTGTTGTGTTGTACATTCATGAGATGTGACTTAAATGGGAGAGCCACACTGTTATTAATGTTTTACTTCTTTTCCCACCATCTAAGCTTTTAAAAATGGGCCGTCCATCCTGAAAGAAAAAAGAGCATGGATGAGATTAGTGGTAAAACATTGCAATTACATTGGAATACACTTTGTAATCACTTGGTGAAGATCTTCTTGTGCAGGACTCAACTGACTTTAGGGTTATTGAGTTCAAGAGAAAAAACTTCCCATCGGTCTTTATTAATAAGAAAGCAATGACTTCAAACGAGGCTCCCCATTGGATGCAACTTCTCCCTTCGTGTCTCCACCATGTCATGATGCTTTCATTTTAAAGTCATAAAGAAACATTATGTTGGCACCGATAGCCTAGTGGTTAGCGTGCCGACATATGGCACAAATGTGTTCACGGCGACCCGAGTTCGATTCCCGTCTTGAGGTCCTTTGCCGATCGCAACCCCCTCTCTCCGCCCAATGCTTTGTTGTCTGCTCTCTACTGTGCTCTCCAAATAAAGGCACAAATAGCCCATAAATATAACTTTAAAAAAAAAGAAGAAATAAACATTACGCCTTTGTGAAGAGCCCCCAAATGTTAAGTTTATGTCTCAAAGTGAATAGATGAGGAAAGAGTAGGCTGGTTAAGTTTGCGACATGTTGATGGCATAGACTTGGAACGTGGATACACAAAATATGTGACTTTATTTGGAAGGAAGCGATGAGGAAGAACAATTTTCACTGGTGTCAGCAATTGAAAGAGCCTCAGTGGAAATCAGCATGGGCCTTTCCTTTTCGGTTGTGGACCGTGATGCCAGCAGTGCTACTAGTTGTTTGGAAAAGTGTGTTTGTGAGTAAAGTAAACAGGAAGTAAGGTAGAGAAGATGCAAAAAAGTGTTTCAAGTTGCTGATACATCATTTTGGTGCTCTGTGTGGCAGGATGGACCAAGTTTGCAAGGCTAACCAGGGCGTTAACCAATAGCCGTGGTACACTTCAGCAACTCACGCCTATGAACAAGACTGAGGTCAGCCACAAGCATTCACGACTGGCAGAGGTAAGTGTCATACACATTTTTTTTTTTTTTCATCTGGTTAGGGACTTTCCATTGATTAAGCTAATAATCTTTTCTGTCCCTTAACCATAAACTTAACCTTCATAGAAGCCTTTTTGCATTTTTAAATTTTCATTAAAACTGTATTGAGCTTTTTTACTTGCTAGGACCTTTAGGTGGTCAGGTTTTATGCCTGATTTCCATTTACTGTCTTTTTGGAGACATCTGAGCCTCCCAATGTGGGAAAAACCTGACCCACACACATATAATCTATATGCACATATAAAAAGGTCAGCTGTCTTTGTCAGTCCCACATTGCAGAAATAAAGTCATTTCCAGACAAATGATAGTTGACTCAGCTGTCCAATAGCTGCTGACGTAAGCTTTATGTCTCTAAAACTTGGGTGTATTACATCTTATGCTGCCCTTACAACATGAATGGCCTTTTAATTCATGAGGTACAGCATAGTATATATACCTTACAGTGCATAATTTTTATAGGAAAAAGACCAGCTTAGACCAGCATTATTTTTTGTGGTGGTTTTGCTGCACTGCACTGCACTGCACTGCAAAAAACAAAAAAAACAAAAAACAAAACCTTGTCTTAATCAGTATTTTGTCTTATTTTCTGGTAAAAAAATATACAGACATCCTTAATACAAGATCAATTTACTTTTTAAGATTTTTTTTTACTCCATTGGCATTGTTTTAAGCAAAATTCTAACAAAATCGATTGCAGCCCGTTCACACCAAGAATGATTACTGTAATTATAACTATATTACCGTTCACACCAACAGGTGATAATATTCTGTTTATTGCAATCGTGCTGTGCAGTTTTGTCATCTGCCACTTTAAATGCTCAAACTCTTTTAAGCTGTGATTGGCTAAGTTTTTACCGTCCTTGGTAAAAATGAAATTGTTACTGTCCTTGGTGTGAACGGGCCTTTATGCTTAAATTAGCAAAAAAAGACTTTATAGCAAAGCTAGTTGATTAAAGGTAGGTTTTGCTCAAGCAAAGCAGTTTGGTGTCAAACGTGGTGACTCCAGAACATCAAAAGTCCATCCAAAACATGCTGATGACTACAAATCTCAGTGTCTGACCCTCTTTTTTTCATTTCTCTATGTCATTTTTATTAACTCATTCAGTTTCTGTCTCATTCAGGCACTTCAGTTGGGCTCTGACATCCTCCCTCAATACAAGCAAGAGGCTCCTAAAACTCCACCTCACATTATATTGCACTACTGCACCTTTAAGACCACTTGGGACTGGGTCATCCTCATCCTCACCTTCTACACGGCCATCATGGTGCCCTATAATGTGTCATTTAAGACCAAACAGAACAACCTGGTATGGTTGGTACTGGACAGCGTGGTGGATGTCATCTTTCTAGTGGATATTGTATTGAACTTTCATACAACTTTTGTGGGACCTGGAGGAGAGGTCATATCTGACCCAAAGCTCATACGTATGAACTACTTGAAGACCTGGTTTGTCATAGACCTGCTGTCTTGCCTGCCCTATGACATCATCAATGCCTTTGAAAACGTGGATGAGGTAAGCACAAGTTTTTATTTAAGCAATATTAATTTAGAATTTTAATAAAAATATAAATATTAATAATAATCACACACATTACATACAGTGTATATATATATATATATACGGTAACACTTTATTTTAGGGTCTTTTAACTAGTTGCTTATTAGCATGCATATTAATAGAATATTGGCTATCTATTAGTACTTATTAAGCACATATTAATGCCTTATTCTGCATGACCTTATTCTACTTTCTTAATCCTACCCAATACCTAAACTTAACAACTACCTTACTAACTATTAATAAGCAGTAAATTAGGAGTTTATTGAGGGAAAAGTCGTAGTTAATAGTTCATACGTGTTCCCTATACTGAAGTGTTACCATATATATATATATATATATATATATATATATATATATATATAGATAGATAGATAGATAGATAGATATAGATATAAATAATTTAGTATACATTTAATTGATTAAAAGTGACAGTAAAGACTTTTACACTGTAACCAAAAAAATTTAAATGTTTTTCTTTTGAACTATTCTTTAAAGAATGCTGAAAAAAATCATGGTTTCAACAAAAATATTAAGTAGCACAACTGTTTTTAACAGATAATAATAAAAAATGTTTCTTGAGCACCAAAACAGCATATTACAGTGATTTGACATTGACATTATTTTGTCATATGAAGTTAGAATTAAATGTATTTTTCCCCAAATATTTCTTTCTCTAATTCAAAAGAATCATTAATGGAACAGTTCAGGAATCTTTAAGAGTAATCCAAATTGTTATCAGATCCTTATGATTCCCATCCCTAGCCATAGTGTATATCCTCTGATTCACACTCATTTGGAGAGGATGTATGAATGATGTGATCCTGTTTCATCAGCTTTTATTTGTTGGTCTCTGCTGTCATAATGACTTAACTAAATAATTTAGCAGCTTGAATGATGATTTAACTGCAGAAGACTTTGAAACAATTTACCCTCTGCATTATGTCTTTCATCCAAATTACTGCCACACTAAAATCTTTTGTTTACAGTTTGTAACTATTTGATCAGATGTAACACATCTGATTGTTCTCAGATGACCAATTATAGGCAAAAGCACAAATCAATAACCCTTCATCTTCTTTGCTTTTATTACTTTGGTCTTACGTTTATGGAGTATTCCAATCAAATTTTCTGTGCTCAGCTCTTGCATTATAATTGATCCTCCTCCATGTTACTAAAGTTGGTTATTATTTATCTGTGGATCTTGTTTGTGGTAATTACTGTTTGCACAGGACTTCTCCAGCATACATTTCCATCTCTTACTGAGAAGAAACGAATGCAGCTTTTGTTCCTCTGTCTTTCACTTGCATGAGCGGTGCTGCTGAATACGTGCTTTTGCGCGTGTCAGTAATGCTTTATTTTTCTCGCCAAAAGGATTGGGATTTAGTGGATCCTTCCCCAACATTTCTAGTGGCTGAAACTCTGACAAACTATATCCATTACTGCCATCTTTTTCCGTATCAGTGGCTGCTCACTGTACTGGGCATTAGCCTAAATGGCCTCTACCCAGCCAGACAGTTCAGTGATAAGTGAGCTGGTTGAATCGTAGAATCTGAAGATATTTTGAGAAATGCTTCCAGTGATTTTTTTTTTTTTTGTTGTTCATATAATTGAATATTTTGAATGGAATGGAAATATTGAATGGTTTTGGTTAACAACATTCTTCAAAATATCTTCTTTTGTGTTCCGCAGAACATTATCATACAGGTTTGGGATGACGTGAGTGTTAAATGATGGCATAAATGGCTGAACTATCCCTTTAAGTGTTCTTGAAATGAATTATAGCGTACTAAAGTGCCTAGATAAACTCTTACACCTGTGTTTTGAGTGTAAAGCACTTCCAGTGCTCTTTTTGTACTTCTGTGTACTTGACATTTTTCTGGAGGATCAGCGGGAGATTTTACTCGCCATATTTTTTTTATCTGTCTGGAGGCATCAGTCCAACTAATATAGAGCGCTGAGAAGGAAGTAATCATCCGAACTTTAAATGGACGCAGACGTCCTAATGGCTGTAGGTTGAATTGGGCGACTGTGGACATTCAGAATAAAATATGATTCTCCTTTAAGCTTCTTTACATTATTAATCTCCAAATGCATGGTATGATATATTTATCCAATAAAATAACTCTTCGGCTTCCTACTGGTGCCCGTAAGTTCACAGTTGCCCAGGCAACAGACATCCTCTCCCATTGTGGTGATGTTGTTGGAATGCATTAGTCTCTGCATCATTGGAATACAATGAAGTTCCAAAAACTGCAGTGTGCCCGGATCTCAGTAAAGTGTTCCTGTGTCATCTGGGACCGTGCAGGCACTGCTCTATCACTCTTGATGTGGTTGAAATCTGCATGTGCAGGCTGAGTTCAGCTAAGGTTACATCTTCAGATACTTGGTCTGTAGTTGGAATAGGGGAGATAAACTAATGTTTGTTTGAGCGGCTGCTTTATTTCCTAGGGATGATTCTGTGACCAAAGGCAACTCATATTACACTTTTAGTGAGATGGTATTGGACTATACAGCGGGAAGTTTTTGGGTATTATGTTCAATAGTTTTTTGCATTTTTAGTTTACCATAAATTTAGGAGTATAATGAAATCTAAAGAAATACACTTAAAATCAAACAAAATTACAGTCACTTGTGTGCTGTAATCTCTGGAGTGGAAGATGTTACAAATTCTTCATAAATGTACTGTATTTGCTGTATTTGTTTCAGAGCCCATGTTATTCTTACACTTTACATTATCTTGTCAAAAAAAAACAAAAAAAAAACCAGTCACCAGTTATTAAAAAGTTATGAAAGCAATAAGCTGAGGTGAAAAACTTAAAATGTAGCCTAATATCAAAGATTTTCTTTTTAATTTTCATAGAGCAATATAGCAACTCAATACTGCGAAAATGGTTCTTGATAAGGAATTTCATTGAACCTATGATGCTGTAAAGAACCATTTAAGAACCTTTATTATTAATAGTGTGAGGAGATGACCTACATCTTTGTCTAAAACAGCTTTAGATGACGTTTTAATAAAGAAGGAAACAGATCAAGATAGAGAATTAAAAGGATAGAGAACAGAGGAGAAATAGATGATTTGATTGATCAAACTCAAAAGCATTAGGGAATTTAGGGAGGGAATAAAGGAAATGTTGAGTTAAGCATCTCAGTTTTCTCCATGCATTTATGCATGTGTGCGTTACATGCCAATGTGCTTGTTTATATTGTGCATACTGTATATATTTACCAGCAGAAGGTGTTTTTATGAAAGCTGATGGTCTCTGACACAGCTGCTGTTGAAATGTCATACCCAGCTTTCTCAGCTGACCCCCAATGAATTCTGTTTGTCTCCCAAACCTGACACAAACCACAACAGGACACTTGTTGAGCTGGCAGGTGTTAATGCTAGATGCCCACTGAGCCCTGAAATCCAAACAGGGTTTTGAAGATGCAGTGCAAATTATCAACACTATCCCCCAGTTTACAAGACTTAAGCCTAGTCCCACACTAAAATGCATGTTTGGGCTGTTTTAACTGAAAGCAACTTGCACTGGCATATTTTAAAAATGTCAGTGCCACCCAGAGGAAAAATGTATTGCTCAATGGTTGCTTTTCCTAAGCTCATGAGACTTAGTTGTGATTCTCATATATCCCTCATTTTAGTATCAACAGCATTTCAGATGTTTCTCCTAAAATTCCTTAGGATAAATGAGAGTAGACAGAAATGAGAAATATCTGAGAGAAAAGGAGTTCCAACTGAGAATGTGGTGGAAAAAACATAGAACAGCTCTTTATTGTCTGGAGTCTCTATCAAGACTCCATTAAAGGAATATTTTATTGCTTATGAGACTTAGTAGTGATACTCATATATCTCTCATTGTAGTATCAACAGTCTCAGATGTTTCTCCTAAAATTCCTTAGGAAAAAAAAAAAAAAAGTAGACACAACTAAGACATGAGAAAGTTCTGAGAGAGAGGAGTCCAAAATGAGAAACGAGAGATCTCTTTATTGTCTTGCTGTAATCTCTTTCAAGACTCCATTATAAAAATATTTTCAGATGTTGCTTTTTTTATGCCATTGGGCCAGGAGACTCAAGCAAAAGTAATAGTTAGTATTCCAATAAATAATAATCTAATAAAACATATAATATTTAACATTTTTATTAGAATAATCAATATGATGTTGAAATAATTTAATGTCATACCCCATTGGCAAACAGTTTTTTTGTTTCTTTTTTAAGCAGAAAAGTTTGCATTTAGAAAAGTAATATTATGAAAATAATGAAAACATAAATGATATTATATAAGAATATTTTTTATTAGATTTATTTTTATTAGATTTTAAATGACAAAAATACTTACCGAAAAAAATATTTGCAGTTTATTAAATGCTCTTAAATGCCTTTGAAACTTAAGCAAACAGAAAAGTTGTGATATCACTAACAAAAAACAAACAAACAAAAAAAGTCTGCTCATAATAAAATGCTGCAAAGTGTGTTATAAATATTTGAACGTACAGGCAGTTGGCAAGAGTGTGGCTGTCTGCCATGGGGATTGATGTGCAGCTGTCAGATTTTCTCCTATGAGCTGGAGCCTGTTCTGTCTTTGTGTCCCCTGTGGACCACATGTCCCTGTCTATTGGCTATTCCGGTCTCTTGACTTGTGTTGTATAATACTTGATCTTTTTCTGCAAATATCAAAGGGATATATATTAAATGGAAAATCTGTCATTTACTCACCCTCATCTTGTTCCAAACTTTCTTTCTTTTGTGGAAAATAAAAGGAAGTTATGAAGCCCTTGCACTGAAGAAGTAGCCAAAATGAGATCCACATCATGTTTGGCAGTGGCAGGTCTTAAAGTGACAGCAGCCTAATAAACCAGTTGCTCTGATGTCTGTCATTAATGTTAACCAAAGAGCAAAGGTAACAGAGAAAATTGTAGCTTTAATAAGGATTAATCTATATATCTATATGTGCGTGTGTGTGTGTGTGTGTTATATATAATATGTATATATATTTTTTGGTCCACAAAATAAAGTCATTTAAGTTTGAAACAATATGAAGGTGAGCGAGTGATGACAGAATTCTCAAGTGAACTATTCCTTTAATCATTTCACACTTACATTGTTCAGACGGTGCATGTCAGTTGTTGTTACAGGACACTTGTTATATAATGTTCGTGTTTTTTAGCATCTTGATTTGACGTCCTGCCTGCTTACAGCTGCTGTTCTGTTCATACTAATTACTTTGACACGTTCAGTGTGTTGCTGTGCAGATCTAATATCTGTAAATAGGTCTCTTGAATCCTGAAGTCCATCTCTGAGCTTATTACATGCATGCGAGAGTGCAGTTTGGCGTGATGTGAAACGTCTGCCTCTGTCTTTCTGACTTAGGATCCCATTGCAGACTCTTCTGCGGTGGGCCACATGCCAGCTGCGGCCCACTCTCCACGCAACGCCACACGTGCGGAGGACTCGGTGTTGCCTGTAAGTTCGCTCTCCTTTCTTGAGTTGTTTATGGCTCTTCTGCCCCATTTTCTCATTTGTACAGCAGTTCAGTAACCTCTCCCCTATTCAATGTTGAGTAGAGATGCACTAATGGCTCTCTAATTTATGCTAATGTTGCTCTGAATGCTGAACCCCTTAGTGTGTTTGTTTATCTAAAGTGATTTTAGATGCGAGTCAATTCAAATTAGATGGTGCAAGCTTCATTCTCCATGCCCTGACACACACAACCACACAAAACATGTTTCACCGATAGGCATTAATGTTTCTCTTTCATTATCCCATGGTACATCTGTGGGGTCGTCACATCTAACTGAACATTTATGAGCACACATAACCTTCTAATGTTCACACCCTTTCAGCTACTTATCTGTTTGGCCTTAAAGACAAAGACAAAAAACTTTATGGTTTACTAAATGCTACATAAGCACAGTTGCAAATTAGATATAGGCCCTCAAAATGATAAATTACTTGGAAAAGTATCCATTAGGAGCTGCTCTGCCTGGGGAGTTGACTGTGTTGGCAAAATTAGCATCAGTTTTTTGCTAGCGTAATAAAAGCCTTAGGTTTTCATGCAATATTGCAGAATGAACACATCTATTTTTACCTTCCTTCCTCTGTGTCAGTGTCTAGGGAAAATTGCTCCTTTCAGGAACATAAAGCATGTTTGAAAAATTAGCCTTTTGATTATGTGACGGCTGGAACAAAAAAGCAGAAATCCTCGGTGGAGGAAATGCTAATTAAACCTGTGAGGTACATATCACGGCCACTATTTATAAACAGTTTTGGGCTGACAGTCCAAAGCTGTTGAGGATGCATGCAACAATTAGGTATACTTACTTCTCACCCCCTCATTTTCACTCTGCCAGCTTAAAAAGTGAATTCCATCAAGTGTCTGCAGAGAACGTGTTGTTCCATTTTGTCCTCCAGATAACCTCCCAGTTGTCCTATAGAAGACAGAAAACATTTGACTGTGAAACATTTTGGATGTATCATAGAAATTACATTAAAGAGTTTTTTTTTTTTCTTAAATACAATAAGAAATGGCTGATTTTGACAGTGAATTTGAACAACCATCATCATGAAGCCATATACATGCTCCTGCTCTCTCATGTTAATTCAATTAATGTTTAGTAATGCTTATTAATAAAGTTATTGAATATTTGTTCCTGCTCATTTCCTCTGTTTTTACATTTAGATGACAGATCCTTTGTCATCATCTAACGCTCACTTAAAGTTAATGTTTAAAAACACTAATAATTTAATGGCACTGCTAAATGTAAGCTATAGTGAATCTCAAAATGGATATCCATTTTTCATTCTGTACATTATAAAGCTGTGAAGCCTAAATTCAGTTGTAGCATTTCAGTCTATTTTAGTTTTTTAGTGATTTATTTTTAATTTATTTATGCAATATAGTATGGATTTTTAATGTTGGCCATTTATTGTTTATTGGCCATAATATAAATATCTAGTTCAGTCATGAAACTCTTGAGGGCACAGGCTGATAGGTCCTAACTTGCAGTTAGCAAACAATCACATCATTACCACATGGCATAAGCTGATTGGGCTCTGCTGATCTTACAGCCAATGAGATTGCTTGCTGAACATATCAGAGTTCCTCTGAAACCCTCCACCTCCCCCAGCTCCACCTGCCTAGATCGGCTAGTTTATTGATGCAGCAGCAGCATATCTTACATGCTCACAGCAGCATGTCTGTGAATCTGTTAGTAGTAACAAGTAGGGTTGTCAAACGTGTACCAGTCGGAACTGAAAAAATAAAGAGTTGATGGTACCAGCATTTCTGCAGTACTGGTAGTACTGAATGGCGGGTATTATCTGTACCCACTGATAGGTGCTGCTTTCAAACGCTCTTGTTCGTGTTTGTTTGAGCACTTTCTGAGCATCAAAGGTTTCTATTTACAGCATGTTTTTGCAAGCGTTGAACATTGTAGCCAATCACAATCATATCTGTTGAGCGTGTAAATGCAGTGGCCTATCAGAGGAAGGGCTGGGTATCGTTCAAAAAGTTTCGATACCGATACGGTACCGATACCTTGACTTTGATACCGATTCCTGAACGATACCTTTTTCGATACCAATTTTTTTTAAGTTTGTTGACTTTTTTACAGACTCAGAGACTCATCGCCTGAGCCACTGCACAAAGGAATAAAAAAACATAAATGAACAAAATGTACTGTAACCAACACAATGAATCAGTGCAAGTAGTTTTAATAAAGTTAAGTTTTCAATGCAAAAAGTCAGTATGTGAGGCTCACTGCAGATCTTTAAATCACTCAGCAATTGTTCTTCTTCTTCTTCTTTTTCAAAAAATTAATTATTATTAACAAAATATATATATATATATATATATAGAAAATTTTGTACATTTTAATGATAAATTCATTAATTTGGTGCACTTTGAGAGTTCAAAATAAAGAGCTCCAACCCATGTTCATTGTACAAATTGAACAAAGACAAAGTCTGTGCATCTACCCGCCAACCGTCCAATGATATTCTCTGATTTATCTGATTATCTGCACCTGATCATCACATTACAATTATTCAAATTCTCAGTGTTAAGCATGATGATATGGTAACATATCACACTAAAGTAGGCTGCTTATAAATTAACATTTATTTAAAATTAAAGTTCTTATTTGGCTAAATTACATTTCCTTAACAGCCTAAAACAGGCTTTACTCCCTTCAGACTTAAATTGTCACTGTTTCCTTACATCATTGCTGGATATATAATTATATATAATATATAATTATATATTTTCTGTTAGTTAAGCTTGTGTATATTTTTAGTTAAAACTGTTAAGTTATAAAGCAATATCTCATGTGGGTTTTCCTTTGTGTTTTCTATAATGACCATTAGGAGGTGTTCTATGCACATGTTTTCCTTGATTGATTTTCTCTGAAGAGAAATATGTTCAGTTGAAAGAGTGACGCACGTTCGTTGCATCTTACCTTGAAATGAGAGTTCCTTGTCTTTATTAAAATCAACACATTAATGATTCATCTCTCATCCACCCGCAATTAATTTGAATGTTATTTTTTTATTACTTGGCCCGACCCGCAGATTATCCGCAGTATGGCAGTATCAGGAGGATGCTGATATCCCTTTTCCACCAGAATTGTTCGCGTTCTGGAGCCAGAGCATGTGCTCGTACAGGCGAACTAGAGGCCGTCACGAACCGGTCGCGTGTTTCCATAGATCTGAGGAACGAACGCTGATGTACCGCCGCTGTGTGTTGTACCGGTCTGTAACTAGTCTAAAAAACATTGCGCGTCCCGCTGTTTGTGCAGGTTGTGCGGCCCTTCTGTTTTCTGTTCACAGTATCTGTAGTGAACCGGCTGTTTATGCGAGCAGCCGGTTCACTACAGATACTGTAGTGTACAGATACTACAGATACTCACCCGTCCTTTTCGGAGATAAACTGAAAGTTAAACCGTTGAGTCACTCGCTCTCTCGCGCGCATAGTTTTATATATTTAGATATAAATAACAATGTAGTGCAACGTTATTACATTGCTCAACGAGACAGCGAAAGCATTTCTCCGCCCTCTCTTCCCGGCTCTGTTCAGAGGTATCGAAATTTGGTAACGAATGACAAGACACTTTTCGATACTCGATAGTATCGAGGCAATTCGGTCGGTACCTAAAAAGTATTGAATTCGATACCCAGCCCTAATCAGAGGTGCGAGTAAGTTAGTCAGAATCTGCTTAACGCTGCTGAAAATGCACAAGGTTTTGTTTTGTTCAAAGTGAGCTGCATGTGTGAATTCTTTAATTATAACAACATGTAAACACAACGTAAATAAGAGATTCATTGTACAATTAGACAGCTTTTTTTTTATTACAACAGGAGTTTTTGCAAGATTGCAGAATTCAGTGAGCCTGCGCTTTTGAGATTGACGGCCTTAGTGATTATAAAGGGAGGACTCCGCTCTTGCTTTCTGTTTATTACCCATTCACAATCTGAATACAAGTTTAGTTTTTCATCCTGCTAAGTACACTGCAGAGTTTCTGGATTGACAACTGTATTTTAATGCACGATTGAATCGGAAACTGCAACAGTGATAACCAATGGATGAGACAAATATGGGACAATTTTTTTTAAAGTACTTAATTCAACAGTTTTTGCTCTGGTACCAAAATTGGTACAGAGAACTGCAAAATTTTACTGGTGTTGGTACCGACTACTGAAATTTTGGTACTGTGACAACCCTAGTAGCAAGTCCATACTTGCTCTGCAGCAGCAATAATAAGCAGCTGCAGCAGAAGCGTAGCATATCTAGTCCACCAAGACCAAATACATTAACATTTTCTACTCATTAACATGCTAAAACTATTTTTAAGAGTTGCCATGATTGAAATAAATGTTATTATGGCACAATGACATAATGTAAACAATTATCAGCTTATTGTATTGACTAGAATTGTAATATTGGTGTGACCCGAATTTTCAACTACACTGAAACAAGTCTTTAATTTTCAATGGGAGTGACAGCGACCACTGGTGATGTTAAGCATATGAGCAGCAATGTACTGTGGGTAAAACCGGTGAAAGCACAAACAGTTGTGTCATGCGATTTGATTCCTGATTCACTTTGATATTGCATTTGTAGAGAAACGCCTACTAGCAAGAAAACTCCAGTGATTAAACCTCTGTCACTGTGAACTTAAGTGACCCTTTAGAATTGTAGCACTTTCAACTGAGTTTAACCCCATATTAAGTCCATTCTGCAGATCTTCCCCCATATGTCAGAAAATGTCTGCATGCTCTTTGTAGGCCTACCAATGAGTTAATGCTGTATTTGTGTATGTTAAGTAAACTCTAACAAATATATGTTAATCAGAGTGGGCTTTTTTTCTTTAAAGACCTATAATCTGCACTGACCTGAAGTTGACAAGCAATGTTTAAGCTTTTGTTCAAAGGGATACAGTGCAAGTGTAGGCGTAGCTGAGTGAAAGCATCCTCTTTATTTTGCTTTCAGAGCCAAAAAGACTATATTTATTCCACCCTTTAATGACACTGACTAGACAACATAAATCCAAACTATTAGCTGTTATCTTTCATAAGCTTAAAAGAATTTGCCTGATCAATAAAACAACTTTGTTCACTCGTGAGATCTAAGATTCTCTTTGGATGTGCTGTGTGGTGTGATCAGTCAAGGAACCCAAGCTATACATCCTCTCCTCCTCCTCTGACATGAAAGGTGCCAGATCAAAGTGGCTATAGGCTGAAAGAGCAGGTCTCTGGAGCTATATGACACCCATCAACCTGAAATTATTCATGTTCAAGTGGACATGGAAGATCTCACCTTGAAATCCACTCCTGTCTTTTTTAAAGTCATGAGCTGTATTAACTAAGCCTTTTAAGTGCACCTTATGAATGTAAGCTTTTTCTTAACCCAGATTGTTTTCTTTTCAGTCTGATATGTTAATGTTGCACACACAGAGAGGCATGTAATCTTCTAAACCTGTGCAACAATGTGCTGCATAGAAGTAAAATGTAAAGAGGTCATAATGCTCTTTCTTTGTCTGGATGTATTAATGTATTTTTATGCATACAATGACTTGAATACAACTCTTCTATAAAAAAAATTATAACTATCCTGATCTCATAATGGAAAAAAGTCCTATTAAAAGGATGAAATTCTTGAAAATTGAATAGTTTGGGATAATCCTTTATTATATGTATTGTAAAAAAAAAATAAAAATAAAAAAGTAAAGCAGTTTTGTTAAAATATAATAATTTTAATTTATTAAAATAATATATTATAAAATATAATAAAATCTTTGTTTGTGAAATCAAAGTCATTTGATGCGACCAACGTAGTAACATGCGGGAAAAACTACAGAGAGATTCATTATAGAGAGAACCTGCAGACCCTGTCATCTCATCTCATATGTATATACCCATCATTTTTGAAAATAATGATTAAGATGTGCACACTTGCATGTGTTCATGGCAGATCTTCTTAGTTTTGAGTGTTATTTTGTCTTGTGTCTGTAGGTCAACTAGTTTTAACATGCTCTTACCATCTCTCTTTTTCTTTGGCAGGGTCTCAGCAGCCTGTTCAGCTCATTGAAAGTGGTGCGTTTACTCCGCCTGGGTCGAGTGGCACGCAAACTGGACCACTATCTGGAATACGGTGCTGCTGTATTAGTTTTACTGGTGTGTGTCTTTGGCCTAGTGGCACATTGGCTGGCCTGCATCTGGTACAGCATTGGTGATTACGAGGTCATCGATGAGGCCACCAACAGCATCAAAACGGACAGCTGGCTTTATCAGTTAGCTATCAGTATTGGCACACCATACCGCTACAATGCCAGCGGCTCTGGCCAGTGGGAGGGTGGTCCCAGTAAGCACACGCTCTACATATCATCTCTCTATTTCACCATGACAAGTCTCACCACCATTGGCTTTGGGAACATTGCACCAACTACAGACGGGGAGAAGATCTTCTCTGTGGCCATGATGATGGTGGGCTGTAAGTATCACTAAATGGTTTCCTTGCTTCATGGATGCTTTACTAGACCGCTTGAGCCTCAAATGGTTGGTTAATGCACGGACATTAGGAATGTGCGATATATCGGTGCCTTACCAGTTATTGGCTGATATTAGAGATGTTTTTTGTAATGCTCAATATTGTGTATTTAATTATACATGGTAGTTTTTGATTGCCTTTGCCATCTTTACACTCACTTAAATTTAATCTTCATACTTTACATTATGATAAAATAAAGTCAAAATAAACCTAAATTAACCTGTAGCATTTAAAATAACTGATTTTAATTTTTATATTTAAATTTTTTATTTATTTAGACAAAAAAGTGTAGAATTTTGATATTGGCCAATTATGAAACAGGAAAATATTCATCTTATCGGTATTGGGCAGAATTTTAATATCATGCCGTATGGTTTAATGCTGATCTTCTCAGTAGGGATGCGCTTAAAATAGCATCAGCGTAGTGCTTATTACATTCTCAACAATCAGCACGTCAGCAAACTTTAAGTGCCATTTAAAAGCATTGCAGACACATTGATAGGTATCATATAACATCACATAATTTGATATAAAACAATTTTCTGCCCTTGCAGGATTTCTGTTTAGAAAAACATTTGCATCATGTCCTAATAAGACCTGCGAAGCATCTTTGAAAATATTTCCTGAAACTTCTCTCTCTAAACTGGAACATTTGATAAAAAATGAAAAAGCTTGTGCAGGCTTTAAACCTCTTCAGACTGTAACGCTGCATTTTGCTCTTCATCACCTAATCATTAGCTATTATCTTCAGAGTTTTCCAAGTATCCTAAGTACTGTAGTAGTGCAGGTCAGCTTTTGAGTTACTGAGCAGTTCCTTCAGTAATCCTTTAGAGATCCACAGGGCTAGCAGATAGCATGAGCTACTGTAAACTAAGCTGTGACTAGTAGCTTTTGGCTGAAATGGCGAGTGGTAGGCAGCCAGGAGTGATTCAGTGGTGATCCGTGGCACTGCTGAATACGTAGTTAGGAAGAGACATATTGTGCAATACTTCTGACAAATTAAATGCCAGTTAGATTACAGTTCAAGGTTGAGTGTGTAATTTTTTAGATGCTAAAATACTACCTTCTATCCTAGTTTAATATGCAGAGACATGCATGAGTCAACCTTTTTCAAAACATCATTGCAAAAAATAATTTTCTTAATGAGTGTTTTTGTCTTGTTTTCTAAAATATCTAAACATCCTTACAAGATAAATTTATTTCGACAACATAAATTGACATTAAAAAAATTACCATCCATCAATTTATCCAAACCGTTTGACACATGTAGGATTGCTGGGTTTCTATTGCCGCGGGTATGCAGGGAAGAAGAGAGGTGAGAATATTTTACCAATTAATCTTTATTCCATGAACACACAAACACAAAGATAATTCACATAAGAAGCCAATGGCAATAATCCAAACATGAAGACACAGACAATAATCCAACCAGGGAAACAAGAAACGTAGCAGCTTTACAACTGCAGTGTAAAGATAACGCCTGACAACTGCAGACTGAAACACAAGAGTATAAATACACAGACGCTGCGTCTGAAATCAAATACTTCTCTCCTATATAGTATGTGAAAAACAGTAACAGAGTAGTATGTCTGAATGCATAGTATTTCAAAAACAGTAGGCGAAAAGTCCCCGGATGACCTACTGCTTCCGGCGAGATGCTGAAGTGTGCATTCGCTGGACACTTTACTATCCCATAAGGCCACAGGAGAGGATTTATGAATGGCGGTGAAGCGACGCAACTGTCGCTGGTAGGTCATGTGACAGTAACAACATAGCGGATGTAGCACGTCCAAATTTCATTCATACTACCCACATTCCAGCCTGGTCTCATTGTTAATACGTAGATATTAATACGTAACTTTCAAAGACACAAAACGTACATTTTTGTACGTTTGGATTGGTGCTGAAATGTACAATATGGATGTATTGGCAGCATTTAAACGTAGCATTATTACTTTTTACAGTGAAAAAATGTAAAATATTTATGAAACTTTCATGTCATGAAGATATATGTATAATTTCCCTTTTATCGTTTTGTAGATAAATGTATGATCCCTAAACCCCACCCCAAACCTAAACATACCCATTTTATACAGAATATTAAAAGTATAAAATATAATGGACAGAAATGTGTAGGAAAATGACAATTTTAGTAACAATATAGCATTAAAACAATATTTTGAGCCTCTAATCCTACACCTACCCCTAAACCTACCCATAACCATTTCTTAAAACTACGTACTGTTATAAATAAAAGAATAACAGACAAACAAGCGTAATTACAGTCATTTATTTATTGTGAAAATGTCAAAAATGGTACCAAAAGTATTTCAAATAATGAGAAGTTGCAGTCCTCTCTGGCAGTAATAGTTTTTTATGGGGTACTGAGCAGAATTTAAGTTATTAATAGTAGGGCTGTGTATTGCCAAGAATCTGGCAATACAATACGTATCACGATACAGGGGTTACAATACGATATATTGTGAAATATATTCTATCACATATTCTATCGAAATGCTTCTCAGCAGCGCGGATGACGTCGGGATGTTAAGCGAGCTCTCAGATTCAATGCGTTTCCCGAGTATTTGGATTTTAGCATGGCCTATTTTGCAAACAAAATGACTCTTGTCGATTTCCTTAGTGGCTTCTTTATAGCTGAAGCCAAAATGAGTCCACACTTCAGCTCCGTATACCGCGGGAGCGGAATAATTCTATCGTCTTGTGAGCTGGGTTTGGTAATGCTAACACTAGCATTGTTCTCCGTGGTAGAAATCGTGTTCTGGGGGGCAGAAATGGGAACGCGGGGGCAACCTCAAAGGGGCAGAGGATCTAAGATCTTAATATTAATACATGGGAATTCATACACATTCACACTTGAATACATAAATAATTTACGTTTTATTGCTGTTAATATGTAAGTATTTTACATTTTAGTGCTATAAATACGTCAATATTGTACATTTTTGTGTGTATGAAAACGTCAGTAAATGTACGTGTGGTAGAAACACAAAAATAAAAATACACAAAAGTAAAACACAAAAAAAAACACAAAAGTAAAAATACACGCGTATTCTCATGAGATCACATTGCACATTCATACTATATAGAACATACTTTTTAATGTTTGCAAAAGAAGTTCACATTTAAATGTAGTACCTACTCAGACAATATGCGATTTCGGATGCAGCGCGAGTAACAAGATGGACAATGAGGAACAAGTGTGAGTGATGAGTAAGCATAGAGACTAACAAGGGTAACTATAGAGACAATGTTAAACAAGAACTAAACACAGCAAATGAAAACCAGACATAGTCAGACAAAACAATATAAAAAAATAAAAGACCTAGAAAAAAGACACAGGGAAATCGTGACAGCCTTTTTATTTATTTATAAAATTTACTACAGCCCTTTACATTTATTTATTTTTTTCAAAAAAATGTCCAAATATATTTTAGCAGTGATTGCTCTGTTTATTTGAATAGTATGACACTTGTGGCTCAGTATGTGGTGTGAGTTTTCAATTTTACACTTTCAGTGAGTGTCACTAGTAGCGCAGAAATTACATGCTTCAGCTTTAAAGTTTTAATTAGAAAGCTACTAAAGGTAGTTTAATTTGGCAGACTCTAGCTTATAAAGCACAGCTGGCTTCAGATCAGATTTAGCAGTAGAGTGGCGCGGTGCTAATCACTTCCTGATGTGTAGTAGCGCAGTGCTTGCTGTTGGTTTATTGCTTGGTTGTTCTGCACCGTCTGAGTTTCTGTCATACTTCTCTCTGCGAACACAAATGACAGCAGATGGGGAGAAAGTCTTGTGTTGTTTGTGGATTTATCTCACAGTGCTACAATATGGTGCATTGTGTTGTATTCTGTTGTACTACATTAGCCAAATCCAGCTTATAGTAAATTATGATGTAGCAGACATTTTGCATTAATGAACCATATGAATTCATAAAGACCAGTGGATTTACACAAATTGAGTTTAATTGCCTGAGTCATATTTGTGCTTATCACGGATCTGTGGATGTACTTTTTGTGTGGTGTTGGTGAATACATGTTTAATGCATGGTATGAATGGGACTGGATTTATATTAGATCTGTGGAATTACCATTAGACTAATCACCATGTTAAAGCCAGCTGTGATGATCAGGGCCTTTTTGTTTAAGTGAAATAGAGCTACAGTTTAGACTCTTGTTCTTCTCCTTTGTTGCATAAATTTGCTTTGTTCTTCCTTTTTTAAATGTAAATCCTGGGCTTCTAGGCTTGTTAAGGATCTACTTATATTTGTGGGACTGAGAGAGAGCAAGTAGTACTGCTACTGGGGCCCTTAAAGGGACAGTTCATTCAAAAAAGGAAACTCTGTCATCATTACTCGTGTAGTTCCAAACCCAACAGGACTTATGGCATTTATTCTGTGAAACACAAAGTGATTATATTCACTGCTTATGTTCACTTCCAGTGAGCTGTTATCTTGAGAATTGCTGTCAGTTATTTGGTCAGTGAGTTGAACTCTGAATTGTGAATGAATCATTCAGAAATTTTGATTCTGTTTCTGAATTATTATTTTAGTAGAATATATGTACTGTTATAGTATTTATTCATATTTGGAATGAGCTTTTATTTAGATATTTTAATTTTAATTTTAGTTTGTTTCAGTAATTTTGTTATTTTTGTTTTGTGTTTTAAATGTATCTATTTTTTTTATTTTTTTTTTGTATATATATTCTTAGGAACTTTACTACTTCAACTTAAAGGGTTAGTTCACCCAAAAATGAAATTTCTGGCATTAATTACTCACCCCCATGTCGTTCTACTCCCGTAAGACCTTCGTTCATCTTCGGAACACAAATTAAGATATTTTTGATAAATTCCGATGGCTCAGTGAGGCCTCCATTGACAGCAAGATAATTAACGCTTTCAAACACCCAGAAAGTGAAGCTTCGAAGCTTGTTTCGAATCAGTGGTTCAGAGTGTGTATCAACTGCCAAAGTCACATGATTTCAGTAAACAAAGCTTCATTGCGTCATGAATGTTTCGAAATTTCAATGGTTCACGTGACCTTGGCAGTTTGATACATGCTCCGAACCACTGATTCGAAAACAAAAGATCCTTAACGCTTCGAAGCTTCATGAAGCAGTGTTTTGAAATCGCTAGATATTGTTGATTAAAGTCATTATTTTGTTTTTTTGGTGCACAAAAAGTAATCTCGACGCTTCATAACATTAAGGTTGAACCACTGTAGTCACATGAGCTGTTTTAAATATGTCTTTAGTAACTTTCTGGGCGTTTGAAAGTGTTAATTGTCTTGCTGGTAATTCAGGCCTCACTGAGCCATCAGATTTTATCAAAAATATCTCAATTTGTGTTCTGAAGATGAGCGAAGGTCTTACGGGTGTGAAACGACATGAGGGTGAGTAATTAATTACAAATTTCATTTTTGGGTGAACTGAGCCTTTAAGCTGATTTCATTTCATATTTTTGCCAAGGCAACATTTCTAAATTTTCTTAATATCAGTTTCAAGTCTTTTTTGCTCACTATAAACTATTGTTGTATGTAAAAGTATTTTGTTTTTCAATCATTCTCATTTTGTGTTCTAGCGAAAAAAAAGTATCAGATGGGTTTGGAATCACATGGAGGCAATAAAATAATAGGATTTTCATTTTTGCATGAACTATTCCTTTAAGACCTTGTCTGAACTGATTAATAAAACATACATACATTACATAACAAATTGCCAGGTCCACATCTCCCTCTCTTTACCTCATGCACTCGCTCACTTGAGTAGGGTGTAAGACACATGCATGACTGTAGTTCAGAAGAATCCGAGCAGCACAACATTTTAATACTGTCAGTATAAGAGTTATGGTGTGTGCTGAGTAAGGGAACTGATGCTCTGTGTATCAGGACTTCTTGGGGCCACACTGTCATGTGACCACTGTCTCATAAGTCCCGAATCTATCGAGAAACCTCTTCCTTTCTTTGGCAGTGACCAGAGCACTACTGCAGTAATGTTCAGTCAGCAGTAATGTCTCACCCAGGGGCTTTCCAAAGGTTTATGCGTTCCTGGTACACCGATATGATAGTTTCTCCATCTCATAGAACTCTGCAGTACTCGTAATGACCCTCCGTGGCTCATTTTGAGCTATCTTTGAGCATCAACTGTTGTAGGGGACTTTTACAGTCAGCACAGGGGAGATATTTGCCTTCAGTGAAGCAGACAATATCAGAGGAAACAGATCTATGTCTAATGGAATCCCATCTTGTAAAGTGGCATTAAAGTCAGCAAGTGTCTGTGCATTCTCAGCATGTCAACAAACAACAGGAGCATCTGTTAACAGGCCCAAAGCAAATATGAGCATGCATATGAGAAGATAGTTAATGTTACTTTGCTTGTTGCCTTGTTCAGTTCATGTAAAATCTCATGTCTAATGTAAGATCTTCTTAAGTTTGAGTATCTGTGCAGAAGCTCCTAATCTAATAATGTCATGTTTTTTTATAAATGGATGTTAAGAATCCTTGTAAAAAAGAAGTGCAGATAATTGTATTGAATGTGCACTTGTAGTGTACTTCAAATCTTAAAAGTATATTTTAAAAAAACTATTAGCAGATAATATATTAATGAAATAAAACACCATTCACGTCTACTTGTTCATGTTTCTTAACACACTTAAGTACACTTAAAACACTAAAAAGTGCACTTTGTAATAATGTCATATTAAAGGTTTTACTTTACATTTTACATCAATATGTTTTAATAATCATTTGTTGTGCTTTAAAATACATTTGTTAGTCAACACCCTAAAGCAGATGTAAAGTATTTGATTATAGTGTTAAAGGGTTAGTTCAACCAAAAATGAAAATAATGTCATTTATTACTCACCCTCATGTCGTTTCACACCTGTAAGACCTTCATTCATCTTCCGAACACAAATTAAGATATTTTTTATTAAATCTGATGGCTCAGTGAGGCCTGCATTCAAAGCAATGACATTTCCTCTCTCCAGATCCATAAAGCTACTAAAAACATATTTAAAACAGTTCGTGTGAGTTCATGTTACCTTAATATTATAAAGCGACGAGAATATTTTTGTGCTCCAAAAAAAACAAAATAACGACTTTTCAACAATATAGCGATGGGCCGATTTCAAAACACTGCCTCGGAGCTTTGCGAATCGAATCAGTGACTCGGAGCGCCAAAGTCACGTGATTTCAGTAGTTTGGCCATTTGATAGGAGATCCGAGTCACTGATTCGATTCGTAAAGCTCCGAAGCAGTGTTTTGAAATCTGCCCATCACTAAATCGTTGAAAAGTTTATTTTGTTTTTTTGGTGCACAAAAATATTCTCGTCGCTTTATAATATTAAGGTAACATGAACTCAAATGAACTGTTTTAAATATGTTTTTAGTAGCTTTATGGATCAAAAAGTATTCTCGTTGCATTATAATATTAAAGTAGAACCACTGAACTCATGAACTGTTTTAAATATGTTTTTAGTACCTTTATGGATCTTGAGAGAGGAGATTTCATTGCTTTGAATGCAGGCCTCACTGAGCCATCGGATTTAATAAAAAATATCTTAATTTGTGTTCTGAAGATGAATGAAGTCCTTAAGGTGTAGAACGACATGAGCGTGAGTAATAAATGACATTATTTTCATTTTTGGGTGAACTAACCCTTTAACTGTGGTATGTTATTCATTATTGTAATTACATGACACAAGTTTAAATAGAAATGACATTAAAGTATATAGGTAACACTTTAGTTTACAGTCTCCTACATATGTTACATGTGGTACTTACTGTAATAATAACAGTATATTATACATAATTACAAGCAACTAACCCTAAACCAAACCCTATTCCTAACCCTACCCTAGAGTAAGTACATGCTGTTAATTGATATTACTCAGTACGTAAATGTACTGTATAATTACACTGTAATACTAGCTATGTTCATCACCCTGTTTTTATGTGCATTTTAAAGTATCGCATCAGAAACGAGTGATGGAAACGTGCAATTTCGAAAAAAATCCCTTAATTTGCAATAAAGTTTTTATGCTCGCTTGAGGTGGTTTTTGACTTGTGCGAAAAAGTGTTAATGCGAATAATGGGAGATGGAAACGCATTTGCCGAATAAATTCTGACTTAGCGAACATTAAACCCACGTGACTAATCGTCTGTTTCCACTAATGGTGTTGTAACAGACATGTTACACATTTTTTTTATAAAACGGTTAGTTCCTGTCCTTGATTCTGATTGGTCAATAGCTGTGTTTTATTCACGATAAAACACGGCTATGACCACTTCACCCAACGGTTCTGTGTATCACTACACAATACCCTTAGCAACCACTCTTAGCAACGTAAACTGCTATGTTCTCAATTGATATTGTTCATTGAAGCTTACTGTATTATCTAGAAGAGTATTGTGAGAAAGAGATCGAGTGAGCGAGTTTATTACTTGCATTCAGATTTAGCATTTTCCTTCAGATCAGTCCTATGTTCATAATAAAAATTCTGTTTAAAAGTCTGATGTATTATCTTGTCCTTTTAACAGTTAAGGGGTTTTCCCGTGACTGACAGCGCTAGTCAAAGCGTGTGTGAGTTTTGTCTTGTTCCGTGTTCACAACAATTCAGTCTTTTCAATGTAAAAGTCTTTGCTACTGACTGACACACTCATTTGCCGCCATCTAATGGCATAATAATGTAACTTCTGTTGCTGTTCATGGTCAGGGACTGTTTTTTCACAGTCAGGGACTATAAGTCACAATCTCTCATACCTTATTGCTTACATGTTTGATTCTGTTACGACGCATTAATTCTGGATGTACTGGCTCTTTTCATATATGTGTGTATGCAATGCATTTTCCCTTTGGTGCTTGCTGTAGAATGACAAGAGTCATGTGCACTTTTGTATTAAAATGTCGTGGGTTTTTCGGGGTTGTCCTCTCACATGTGTGTGGCGCTTAATAAAGTCGAGAAGAGTTCAGACGGCTCTTGTTTATTATTTTCATATTCATTAGTGTTTAGGCGAAGCTTTCACGAACGCTCGGTCACAGTGTTTTATTTACTGTTGGTTACTAGGTTACCATACCACCGTCATCCACTCGAACAACTTGATGGAAGCACACCTAATTCGCATTCATTTTTCTTTCTTTTTTTGTGAACTTTGAAAAGATTCACTTCACGTTTGGATGGAAACCCAGTTAATGACACTTTAAAATAAAGTAACCGCCTATATTTTAGTTTACATTAAATGCTTGTAAGCATTCAGCAAAACACTTTGACCACATTTTAAAGACAATAGAAGAAATGATGAAATTGCATAGAAAGATGTACTTCAGTATACTGAAGTGTGCCAAAAACACAAGGATCTGCTAATTGCATTTATTATTAATTTAAACTATAATAGATTTTAATTTAATTACAATTAACATGCAATTAAGTGTCTGAAAACATTACATTCAGTTTTCTCTTCTTTTAAATATAAGTACAAAAGTGTACTTCTTTTTCACTTGGGCAATGATAAATAATAAAGGGAATAAGCACAGTTAGATTGATAAGATCACAATTATTTTAACAGCTATAATTTCAAGGAGACTTAAAAATGTTGGGCATGTTAGACAGTTTGCATGTGTTGCTTATGACAAGATGTCTGAAAAACCCCACTGGGCAAGTCATTTCCACTCACCAGTTGCACACAGTATTGTGCTGGATGTCTTTTGCTTCATGCTTCGTAAGTCAATAAGCAGCAGTATTCACAAATATAGGTGATGTGTTAGCTTGTTCATTCAGTGCAATACAGTGATCCATTCCTGCATTTGTGAAGTTATTGATCTGCTGTCTCTGGCTAATTACTGACTGTGGCTGAGCACTGACTGTTTTTACCATCCCTTTGCATTTCCCATAAAACCATGTTCTTCTGATAGTAGCAGGGCTGTCAAGCGATTTAACATTTTAAAGGGGTCATGACATGGATATTTCATTTTAAAATGTTATTTGAGGTTCACTTATGTTAATAAAGTTTTTTGCACACACACATACACACACACACAAAAAAAAAAAAAAAATATGCAGAAAAAATATTATTTTCAACTCTTATTCTAACCCTCAGACCCTTAAGGCTTGCCAGTAAACGGCCACTGTTATGATTGGCTATAATTTTCACGTTGTTTAAATAGCAAATGCACTCCTGCCCATCTGTTTGCTCATGGGCATGCTGGTCTGAAAACAAGGTTTGTTCAGGCGCATTGTTGGCGTGTTGCTATTTTGAGGCAACTGAAAACGACTGCACCATTGACCAATAAAAACCTGGTCTAAAGTCAATGGCCGCAGTATTTTGTTGTTATTTAAAGGGCGCGTTAGTAATATGCGCCTAAAGGCGGGTGCACAACGTGTGTACACTCTGCTTGTTCCACACACACAGCAGCACACAAACATGCCAAATATTAAAAATAAAAGGATTATAATGTAAAAGATTATTATTGTGTACATAACTAAAAATGCCTACATGTCATAATGGATAGTCATTGTATGTATCAAAATGACCTATTTGCAGTAATGACGAATGAAATTGGCTAATTATTTGATCAATCGTGGAAATACACACATGAATTTAAACTGACTCGTCAGGTTGAGGGTGTCTATATTCCGCCATGCACACCTGGCTTTTAAAGGGAATGGGAGATGACACTCTGATTGGTTTATTTCACGTTACGCCCAAAACACACCCATGACTCATTAAGAGACTAGGTACAACCCTTTTGGACTATGTGCCTGGCACGCCAACTATTTTTTATGGTTAAACTAGCAAAAGTGGATTCGGACACGCCCTAAATGTACCTGCGCTGTTTAAATAGGGCCCTTAATGTTGGCAATATTATTGATTTGACTGTACTGAGACTATTTTATGAAAACTGAACTGAGCTGGATGATGACAACACTGTTTCCTCCAGAGCTGCTTATAGCTGAATTGAACTCATTCCATAATTGATGAACTTTATTGAACGGAACTGAATCAACACTGAACTGACCTCAGCTAAACAGTGACACTATTTTCTTTTTAGAGCTGCTTTACAGCAAAATTGAACTCTGTTTGCCTCATTGAATCATTATTTTCCTGTTTATCCCTGTAAAGCTGCTTTGAAACAATCTCTACTCGACTTGACTAAACTATCTGTAGTCAAATGCTCCGAATAAACATATAATCCTCCAACGCGATTCGGGATGCCATTAAAAATAAACCATCCACTTGTTCCTGATGCTGGGATCCTTCTGAAGACTGTACAGACCGCTTCAGAGCAAACATTCTTTCACTCTTCCATTTGTCCTGTTGTCGACAGACTCAAGTGCGTGGAGTACGACAGAAATTGAAAGCATATCACATCAGTGATTATAATCTGTTTGCTTTTGACGTGACTCTTGCATTTGGTGTTGACAGGTGTCAGCCGTTAATCGACTGAGTGATAGTGGGCAGGGCCTATGGTGTGATGATGTGTAACTGTTCGCTGATGTATTGCTCTAGAGGCAGTCATATGCAAATGTATTTGCCCATGTGATGTCACAGATCCCACAATATTCAAACAAGCTGTTTTTGGAGCTTGATTAAATAAATGTTTTGTTTATAATGAGGAGGATGTTTTAAGCTATGAAACTTGAAGGATATTTTAATGGTACAAAGAGCTATCATATATCAAACGCTCAAGGAATATTTGATTTCTCATGTCATGACCCCTTTAATCAAATTAATTACATTATATACTGGCATTCCATTACTTACTATGGGATTTAGCATGACTTACAGGACATAATTACATTTATTTATTATATAATTAATTGTACAAAAATAACAAGTTGTATTGACAGCCCTACTCTCAATGCACCTGACAAAAATCTCATTGTTCTATTTGAAGGGCAATCAAACCCAAAGGGGGAAAAAATATGTATAATTACTCAAATGAGTATTCTCTCCTGTATGCGTACATCTGATGATCATCTGTTGTTTACTCTGCAAATAAATTTTGGGTTTGCACCTATTATGAAAAAACAAATCTTTTTTCCCTTGCTGCTATCATGGGAAAAAGAAACTAGATTGCCCATCATGTCTTACAGCAAACAAGGACAGTGGCTGACATGTATTATGCAATGCATCATTATGTGCAGCATTTTAAGTGGGAGCTAGAATGTGTCAGGAGTTTAAGGTCCAGAGGGTTTATTGATCTTGCATATACGTGGTTTGAGCAGTTCATTCAAATGACAGGTATATTGATCCTACAATCATTATTGTACAGAAACAGTATAAACAGCTGAGTTTGTTGTCAAATTGTGTCTAATTTAAGAACAGCATTATACACTACATTATGAATGCATGTAAAATTATTTCATCTTAATTGGAGACTCATAAGTCACTGGATTAGTTCAGATAATATTAACTATGTACATATCAGGATGTGCCTAATGAGCTTGCAAAATGTTTGCACCAAAGCTAGAATTGAAAATGAGTGCAAAACCAGCGGGCACTACTGGGAGACAGATGTGGAACATGTGAGTGATAGACACTATTGTGGTGCATCCTCTGCTTTAGGGGACTCAGTGCCTTTTTGAGGTGGTGTATTGATTGTTGTGATGCAGAGAGAGGAGGAGGTTACTTAATGCAGCAGGGGAAGGAGGGTTCGTTTCGGGAAGATGTAGGCTATGCATGTTGTAAATCTCTGTTCTTGTAAGCCGAGAGAGATTGCTGATCTCACTATTGAGAAAGTGAGTGCTCCAATAAATGCATAAATGACTATGGAAAGTTTCCAAAATTAGAAATTAAAGAATTGAATTAAGAAATTAATACTTTTATTCAGCTAGGATGCATTCAATTTATCAAAAGTGACAGATTCTATTTCAAATAAATGCTGTTTTTTTTTGTTTTTTTTACTTTCTATTCATTACAGAATCCTGAGAAGAAAAAAAAGAAAAAAAATTACACAACTGTTTTCAACATTGATAATAATAATAATAATAATAATAAATGTTTCTTGAGCAGAAAATCAGCATATTAGAATGATTTTTGAAGGATCATGTGACATTGAAGACTGGAGTAATGATGCTAAAAATTCAGATCTACCAACACAGGAATAAATTACATTTTAAAATATATTCAAATAGAAAAAAGTCATTTTAAATTGTAATAATATTTCACAATATTACTTTCTTTTTAATCAAATAAATGCAGCCTTGGTGAGCATAAGAGACTTCTTTTAAAAGCATTAAAAATCTTACTGATCCCAAACTTTTGAACAGCAGTGTATATACATATTATACTTATATATTTAAATAAGTATAATATAATATATAAGTAATACTATGAACCCTTTTCACATTTCCACGGGGGTTCTCAAAAGCGCCAGTTTTCATAGTTGGGTAGACGCTTTTCCACTGTTGGGCTGAACTGTTCGAGTTATGTTTCCACTTGAGCCTGGCACGATTACAAACCGTTCCTCGGCCCAGAATTCTCAGCACGGCTGTCTAACCGTGCTGGTAGAATGTGTGTAGTGATGTCGCAACTCAGAATTGGTCACTTGTCTGTTGCCTGGCTACCAATTTCTCTGCAGCTGGCTAAGCATGCTATTTGAGCAACGTAAACACAAATTAATAATAAAATTAAAAGAATTCTGATCATTCTCCATAATGCGGTTGCTATTTATATCTCATATCATCAGTAAACCCCTGCGTTACCAAGGCAACATCTGATGCATTTGTATCACATTCCAAACATTCAAAAGAGGGCCTGTTATCAGCCCCACAGTGGAAAATGAAACCGAATGAAAATTAATTCCGGCTGGGCCGGATCGGCACGGAATGGAACAGTTAAGCAAAGAGAACGTTTTGGCCCAATGGTGGAAAAGCGGCTATTAACTAGTTTTCTGAAATTTAATGCCAAAATAATAAAACACAAACTACTGTCTTATAAATGTACTTTAACTTTTTTTTTTTTAAATAAAAAATATTAAAAAAAAACTTTATAAACGCTATATTTACTATTTTAATAACGGAATCACATCATCACAGTCTGTGAAACGGGTCCATTAGAGGACAAAATATGTCCTGCTCTACAGCAGTATTCAAAGAGCACAGGAGGCTGTTACGGGCTGCTGTGTATAATCCAAGGAACAAGGAGCGGGACACAGAATGAATGACTATAAGACTTTTAATTGGCATGAAGACTGAGAGAATACATCAAACAACTAACATAACAATTACTGGACAAGGAACTAAGGAAAACTCAGGGCTTAAATACACAGGGAGCAATCAATAAAACAGAGAACAGGTGTGGAACATAACTAATAATGACAGGAAACACTGGCACATAATCTAGTCAGTTACATATACACTATATATATATATCCTGTGATGGCAAAGCTGAATTTTCAGCATCATTACTCCAGTCTTCAGTGTCACATGATCCTTCAGAAATCATTCTAATATGCTGATTTGCTGCTCAAGAAACATTTCTTATTATTATCAATGTTGAAAACAGTTGTGTTCTTTTTTTTCAGGATTCCTTGATGAATAGAAAGTTCAAAAGAACAGCATTTATCTGAAATACAAAGCTTTTGTAACATTATACACTACCATTCAAAGTTTGGGGTCAGTACTTAATACTTTTTTAATACTTAATACTTTTATTCAACGAGGATGCATTAAATCGCTCAAAAGTGACAGTAAAGACATTTATAATGTTACAAAAGATTATATTTCAAATAAACGCTGTTCTTTTGAACTTTCTATTCATCAAAGAATCCTGAAAAAAAAATATTGTACACAAATATTTTGTACAGTTGTACACAATAAATGTTTCTTGAGCAGCAAATCAGCATATTAGAATGATTTCTGAAGGATCATGTGACACTGAAGACTGGAGTAATGATTCTGAAAATTCAGATTGGCCAACACAATAATAAATTACATTTTAAAATATTTTCAAATAGAAAACAGTTATTTTAAATTGTAATAATATTTCACAATATTACTGTTTTTACTCTATTTTTAACGGTAGTATATGTATAATATATATATATATGTATATGTGTGTGTGTGTATATATATATGTATGTATGTATATATATAATTTGGGTAATTTGGTGGTATTTTCTCCTGGAGCCCTGGCTAATTTTTGACCCTGCTGTGGACCTTATAAATCTTCAGCTTAAGTGACACCTTACAGATTGATTGTGAATGTGGCACTTGCTCATGAGCAAACCCTGGACATCTCCACCTGGATGACAGCACACAGGAGTCACAGGCTGCATGCTGGATGACAGCTGTGGAGGAATGTACTGTCAAACACACTCTGCTTTTTTGACTCTAATGTCATAGTCATGTGCCAAGAACTTGCTGTCGTGAAGATTCAGACTAATGACCATAGTATGCCTTTTTATCATAATGCAGTTGACATTGTTTTTATGACTTATTAGAATCAATTACTAATTCTATTAGAGGACAAAATGTGTTTGTCCTGCTCTATAGCACTGTTCAAATTGCAGAGAAGGGATATGAAATGATATAGGAGAGAAGTACAACACAGGGAGAGAGAAATAGAGTGATGGACAGAAATGGTGTGTGCCTCCAGGCTCTGTAGTAATTGCTGAACCTGACCGGGTGTGTTAAGGCATCTATCCCTGTTGGGCTAATGCTGGAACTGAGTCGACTTTATTCCTCCAAGCATAAGAGCATTACATTAACTTACAATTACTGACTCATCTGGGTCATCCCTCTATAAGGGCTGAAAAATTACTGAATCTTATCAGAAATACTGTTGGGTTAATTCACTAAACCCTTGCAGGCAATTTATTGTGGTATTTCAGTGCTAAAACATGATTTGACTTTATTCACTAATAACTATCCGTAGTCTTAATAGGCAGCAGTGTTATCCGTGAAGGAATTTTCCATGCATGCTTATATGTAAATCAGTATTAGTCAAAACGATGAAAGATTGCAGCACTGTAGATTTTATTATCATACAATATTGCTTTCACAGGTAATTTAGATAAAGTACACAAATATTGTCGCCCCAGTATTTTGAATTAATCTTAACAATTAACGACTCTCACCAACCCAACATTTGTTAGTATTGTAAATGAAAAAGCAATATGTACAGTATGTGGGATCCTCCACTCCTTGATTGTGGCAGATTTATAAACGATCCTGTCGTTCAGTCTTTCTCTTTCCCTTTTCGTTACCTGATTTGCATAATTCCTTTAGTGAGCCCAGTATATATTCTTTACCTATAAAGTAAATAAAGCGTATATAACCTTTATTTATTCACACAGAAATAGGGAACTGAAAGTGACATGCCTGTATGATGACCTAGCTATGACTGTACATTAAATAAACTCAGTACATTGCTCAAGACTGTTATATAATACAGAGAAATCATGAGGTCTTGGTTTGTTTTGTCCTTTGGGGAAAATTCCTTATGTGATTCTAGCTATATATATATATATATATATATATATATATATATATATATATATATAGCTAGAATCACATATATCTATATATATGACTTGATTAAATCTCTGTTAACTTCTACCTTCCAGATGGACTTTCCATTTCCCTCGTACTGATCATTAGAGGTGTAAGAAACAACTCTTTCTCCTCTTGAATAAATCATGCTCAGGGAGATCTCTGGGTGATGACTCATCAATCTGAAAGAATGCTAATATAAACCTCATTAGCAATGAGTCACATTATTCAGACATCTTTACCCATCACTACATCAGCAATCTTACGTCTGTACATCTAGGGAGAGGAGTGCAGCACATTTCAGTCAGGGCTTAGCTGACAGGCTCACATAACGTCAAACAGTTTCCCAGTGATTATTTATGAACAAAATGGAAGCGAGAGAAAGGACAGAAAATATCTCATCACATGCATCTTTTCTTGATGTGTGTTTTAATATCACTTTGAAGAATGTGTTTGAACATCTTCATTAAGTGGGAGAGTTTGATCTGAGAGATCTCATCTCGTTCTCTCATCAGTATTTCTGCTTTTAATTTCCATCTATGTCTGTTGGGGTTTTACAGATACATATAGTTACACTTTGGTTTGATTGGTGCTTAGTACTCACATTGAGGCAGTAACAACTGTTTGTATTTGTTTTTGCTGATGGCACAGAGATTGATCAAAGGAGCTCACACAACTCCATTGGTAATGACGAAAGGTGTCTTTCATGGTTCTTCCTCTCATTTGGCATTATTTTTAATGTGTGTATGGTGCTAGGCACAGCTATAAATACATTTAATGTTTGACTTTCTGTTCGTTAAGACCCCAAAACAGCACTATTGAATAAAATTAAGTCAATCAAGTCTATTTCTTTCCTTTTTGTTCTGAGATATGTCTATATATAAATTTACAGAGATTTTTCAGGGAGTTCACTGTTCTGCAGTTGGGGAAGAGATTGATAGACAGACAGACAGGTAGGTAGGTAGGTAAGTAGCTGCTGTAGATGCTGTAGATAGACATGTAGATTGCAGCTAGGTAGGTATATAGCAGTGTTGTGCGGTGGTGGTTTAAAGTGAGGAGGCAAAGTCCTCATTTATGTCCCTGTTACACAATTTTCCTGGTTAAGTTAACATTACATAAAAAGAGAGACCAAATACAATTCTATTTTGTATTTTTACACTATGTAATGTTCTATTTATTAAAACCAAGTATAAATTTCATCAAGTTAACGTTAGTGTTTTTACGCATTTTTACATTTATTCTCAAATAATAACTAAAGGCAGTAACAATTTAAACAATATATTATTATAAACTAATATTCAGCTTTTCTTTTTACTAGTCAATTTATTTTCAGCAGTCATCAAGCTTGTACACACTGGTCAGTGGTCACAGACACGAAGATGTACCTTTAATTTCACCACGCTGATGGCTCACTAAAAACACCCGGAGTCATCATGTTTTCAGGCAATTTCAAGTTTGATTTTGACATGACATAAAGCAGTGATATTCAAGTGATAGTTGTTTACTTACTTTTTAATTAGTCTTTCCATTGACGCCATCACTGTCTTCATTCAGGCTGATTCGACGAGAACGCGCATGAAAACAAGAGGCGGGATTTATCGCACAAACCAGTCATGTCCAATCATAACCGATCATGTCCAATCATAGCACAATGGAGGCACTGCCTCCTCTCATGTGACTTTCCCCCATTTATTCTCAATTACCCCCCACTAAACCCACCTGCACGCTATATGGGCTCTGCTTTATTTCTTTGAGCAAAAGGGAGGCACAAGAGACACGGACTACTGCTGTAACTTCACCTGCGGGTGTCGCTGTTTGACAGTGTTTCTTTAGAAAAACGAGTGACTTTTACACTTTTTAATGTCAAATTTTCTAACATTTGCATTGTATTATTTTTGTAATATCGATTATTTTCTCATCCAGTTTTTTTCTGAGGAGGCACTGCCTACCTTGCCTCCTCGGAGGAAATGCCCCTGGTATGTTGATAATATAGGCTATAGAAGAAAGACAGACACATAGGTAAGTACATACAATAGATAGACACTGTAGATAGACAAAAAGACAGCCAAGTAGGTAGGTAGATAGATTAGAGCTAAATAGATGTTAGGACAGGTGAGGACACACTGTCTACCTTTAACACAGCTCACATATCAACTATCCCCTGCAACAATATGTGTGTTTTTCTAAGAGAATGTGGGCGAATTTAGCAGGTGTGTGCGCTTTGCTTTAGGGTGTGATGTGTCAGCAAACAGCAAACACAAATTCACTTGTGCTATAAAATATGAACATGGCCTTTAGCTCTGTTTATTTGAACATAAAGTATACTGGAATGTATAGCACTGTAGCTGTATGAACATATAGCATGTCAAATGCTGAAAATAATTGTGAAAATAATTTTTTCATGCCTTAAAAATAGCTTGAATGTAACTCTACACCCTTGCTTCATTTAGTATACGCGGATCCATGAATATGCATTTTAATCCCCGCCTCCACTCAATCACACCAGCTAAGAAAACATGAAATACTGGTTTAATTTAGCCATATATGTTTGAAGCAGAAACTGATTCAGTAGAAGAGCGAATTATACAGGCTCGTCTAAGTCAATGTTTCAGAATGGTAATGCGTTTTATGTATTGCTCTCTACGTCAGGCACATAACGGTAGTTGATATGATTAGCCTTTGCGTTATCAAACAGCTAATAATGTGTTGCTAATGTTAAACAAACCATGTTCCCATTCACCATCTCAGTCAGACAGCTGCCTTCTAACAATCAGCATGCTTAGAAACACTTTGAACAACTTAGAACATCAGTGGAGAAAGGCCTATAGTTCATCATAACATAGTAATATACATCATATTCATAATTCACCCGCTATATTGCTAAATATCCCCGATTTAACCTGACTTCTCTTGGTTCGTTTCACAAAATATACAGATTGGCTGTACACACGAAAACGCAAGGGCGTCGTTTTCAGATTTATCCACTCTGGGACTCGGTTAAAAAAAATAGCGGTTTCACCTTCTGAAAACGCCGGATCGACAAAATGCCTATACGATACAAAATTTTTGCATATACAGCTAAACTCGTCTCCGTGTGGATGGGCCCAAAGGAGAGATACAAAATATGCAGAGATGTAAAGTACTTGAGTAAATGTAATTAGTTACTGTACTTAAGTATCTTTTTGGCTATTTGTAGTTGTACTGAGTATCAAAGATATTGGCAACTTTTACTCTCTACTTGACTACATTTTTGAGCAGTAAATGTACTTTTTAGCTCCACTACATTTGTGATGAGTAATGCATTTACAAATTACATTTTTCATGGCAGCTAACTTTTTCTGCCTCAGTTTGTTTCTGATATAAAGAAGCGATATCGCCATCTAAGGGCATTGAAGGTACTATATCTTGTGCATTTTGCCTTTACTCACCCAAAACTTGTCAACAAGGATACTTTACGCATTAGCAGGTAGTTGCTGATCGCAGATGTTTTATTTATTAGATGAGGAAATGATTGCAGCTGGTGATGAGGCTCAAACCAGCACATACAGTAGACTTTGACTATTTAATTTTACTTAACATTGTTTTATTTATCCGCTATACTGACAAGACCGTTTTGAAGGATATTGGTTTACTTATGGCCTTTCTGTGCACTTGAGCTGTAGACGTTTAAAAGGTTGCGTCGACCTTGATTTATTGCAATATTGAGGTGTTCAGTTTTATTTTGATTTTAGAAAATAAACTTGATTTCTCATCTTACAAATTAATTGTTTCTTATTTTCACTGGCATGTCACTCAGGACTGAGCCTACATTCAGCATGAGTAAAATACTTAAGTACTGTTAAAATCAGATACTTTAAGACTTTTACTCAAGTCGTATTAGAATTGGCGACTTGTAACTTGTAGTGGAGTCATTTTCGATTTAAGGTACTTTTACTCAAGTATGGTTTTCAGGTACTCTTTACACCTCTGAAAATATGCAGTGTTGGGAGGCCTCCAGGAACGTGTTTGGGAACCACTGTGCTAAAGCCCACCCTGCACATTGACGAGATTGGTTACAACGTGTTTGTGACGTAGAGAACAGGCGGCACGTTTTCGAGATTGTCTTTGGTAAACTGCAGTTTTAAGGAGAAAATATTCATCAATGGTGTTGACTGATGAATTTGCACATGGTTTGTCTTAAAGCATATTAAAAACACCACATAGACATACGTATAAAAAACATTAAAAACTTGATTTTCACCACAGGGGGTCTTTAATTGTTCTTCTTCAGTCAGAGTTACATGCTCATTACCGTCTAAAGTGCAGCACATGACCCTATTGCCATTACGCCCTTGAGCAAAGTGCTTAACTCCAGGTTGCCCCAGGGGGACTGTCCCTGCATTTGTCATACTCAGATCCATTACTCCGGAACAAAAAGCTGTTGTGGGACGACATGATGAATTTGACCTTTAAATCTTTAGTCCTTTAAGGTTAAGCTAACATCATCAAATTAGTGTTAATCATTATTCCTGATAGAAAGCGAAAGGTTTTCTCCTTAGCTCAACTACTGTTTGTTTAAGATGTTGCATTAAATGAAGCCAGAGATGCTGTGGATTCCTAAGAAAGAAAGAAGGGTTAAACCAGTTATTTTAATGATAACAAAGTTTATTCTCCATGAAGAAGTTACAGTAAGATCTGAATTTGATGTCAGTATGGTGACTGCAAACACCTGGCTTTCAGCACCTGCTCCCTGTGGTTTAGTTCTTCCTGATCAAGCTGTGATGGAGTTACGGTTCCCACAGTCTTATACACTTCAAAGAGGTACAGATAGACTCACACAAAACAGACCATGCTGATGAAGGACATCACACCACATTCCTGTTCAGCTCTTCAATAGAAACGACTGCTGAGACCTTAAAAACACTAAATGCTACTATTGTGCACTAAAATATGCCATTTTGCCTATTCTTAATCAGTATCTAAAATGTTTAAATCATATAGGTTTAACTGTTGTAAACACAGTATGTTTTGGAATATGTATATACAGTCAAACCAAAAATTATTAAGACATTTTTTATATATTCTTACTAGTGGGTGCAGGACGCTATAGTTCATTTATGTAAGTGAGGATAGTAAAATAAAGTAAACTGTGACTTACCCAAAATTTCTTCATACAGTGGATTACCAGTAAAATTGATAAAAATTTGGAACCAAAAATTATTCAGACACTTTGACCTGACCATGTTTTGCTTAAGTGTTATCTGACATAATTACTTTTTTTTTTTTTTTTTCTGACACAGTTTAACTGAGATCTTGTCATATTTTATTACCATTTTTCTTAAACTATAGTGAATAAACTGTATTAATGAATGAAATGTTCAAGGTGTCTGAATAAATTTTGGTTTGACTATATATATATATTATATATATATTATATATTATAATAAAATAATATGTATGTATGTATGTATGTATGTTGCTTTTCCCTAGTACTAAATAATACATTGTGGTAAATCCTAATAGAATTGTCTCATCACCAACAGTACATTTACAGTCTCTCAAGACATCACAAACACTGCACAGACAATGTTTTTCTATGTATGAAAGTTTTGGCCAGAGGAGGAATTGAATAGCAAGCTTGACTACACAGTACATTTCCTCCGCATACATCTCAGAGCTCACAGGCCCACTTCTCACGCATAACAAAATCAAGCCACTGTGGAGCTCTGGGACTCAGCCCTGCACAATCATCTGTACTTACATGTATTAAGTCATCGCCTTCCTAATCTTGTTAATATGGCTCTGCATTGCTGCGCTTATTTTTTTGGGATGTGTTCAACACAATTACTCGCGCTGAGCTTGTGTGGACTCTGCGGGGTTGCATCTCACGACTTTGTGCCACCGGGCAGCGCATGAGTCAGTCCTGTAAATATTTAATAAGAGCTTGGATATTGAGCAGTGGAGCTATTACAAGGGATTCGCTTTGTAGTGCTGTCATCACTCTTAATATCACTGTCACATCCTAGAGATTGCCACCTATTCAATGCAGCAATGAATCATTCATTTGATGCTCTGAGTGAAGGTGCTCTGAGGGATCGTTCTGAGACTGAGCTTTTTCCAAAGTTGAGTGTATGAAAGACCGGGATTTGAATGAATCAAAACCGTTGCTATTAACACCTGCCTGAACAGACTGTTACTGTGACCCCAGATGCCTTTGGGAATCGCTGTGCCTTGTGTAGATATTTTACTGTGCTCATTATTCAAAAGGACAGTAATTGTGATTCAACACTGAAAAAATCATTCATGTTACTTGATTTTTACATCTAAACATCCTTAAAAGAAGATAAATTGACTTAAGATATTAGATATTAGGTCTTGTTTTCAGAAAAATCTAATGATATTGAATGAGGTTCATGATTATGCACATTAAGAAAAAATTAACTCACTTCAAAGTACCTTAATATAGGGATGTCATGATGTGAATTTTTGACTGTATGATTATTATATGATAAAATATCATGATTTCACGATTTCTACGATTATTGCAAATTGACCTTTTATGCAACAATTAAAATCCCCACAAAGATATCACAATTTTATTGCAGCATTTGTTATAGCAATTGCTATTTATTTTCATATATTAATAATAAGCACTGAGTTGTAAAAAAAATTATATTGCACAATTTTTAAACTTTCTAATGATATACTTATGTTTTGAAAAAGAATAATTTACCTCTGTATAATGACCATTAAAACCATTTAGATACTTTATTTAACAAAATTTTGCAGTTTTATTTATGAACATTTGGCATTGTCATTTATATCAAAATCTCACAAAACTCTGCAGTTCCATCACAAACCGCTAGGGGCTGTGAACCTTTGTTTGGGAAACCCTGCGTTTGAATGTTTTGATGATTCTAAATAAACAGTATTTTCTTATTCTGGGCTGTTTTAAGACCCACAACAACATTTTTATAGGTTGGCCTTCTACACGCACTCAGTAGTTCAAAACCCATCCTGCTGAATACAGTAAAGGACACAAGGCAAGCTTCCTCCTAGCACATGTATCATTTTACTGTAATTGCAAAGGGCAAGGGTGACTATTTCCTTCTTCTGCATTCAGCACATGAGAAATTCAGTCCAATCGAAAATCCTCTCCAGTCCGGTACCACTCTTTCTTATTTCATCAGCCATCATCAAAAGTGCATCTGCAAGGCCTTTGTTATTCCCATTACCGCCCCATAAAATGGCATCAAATTGGCTATTACCCTGACCTAATGAGAAAATGTCTGCTTCAGTGGAGAAGAGAAGACATTTATGAAAACGATGGTGCCAGAAATGACGATGAGAAATGATGTCTGGCTAACACGCTACCATTCTTTTGACTCCATCAATCAACATTTATTCAACACCCATAGGGATATAATATTCCCTTCTCATGAGAGGACCACCCACTATCATGTCTTCAGTAGATTTGATTAGGCCATGAATGTGAAGTAATGCAGAATTGATGGGGCTTGGTGCTCATGGAGAGCAAATAAGACTACAGAGCTGAAGAGATGGAGTAATATCATAATTTCATGTGCATCATCCCCCCTCCAAATCACATCATCATCACTTTTGGTGAATGGACCTTCTGCTAAATATATTCTTTTCTGCATGCAAAAAAACAAAACAAAACAAAAAAACAGTATAGTTTTAAGCTGTATTTGACACTAAAGACTGGAGTTTTACTCCAGTATTAATTAGTATTAATAATACAGACCCAAAACTTGAATGGTACACAGCGATTGGGTTGTTCCCTTTCAAATAGGAACTCGTGCTGCGTCCCCTAGAGGGAATACATCTGGCATGACTGTAACATGACAATAAACTTGACATTGGCAGGCGGCAGGCTATGACATCAACGCAGGTGCGGCAGAGATTATAAAAGGGCACCTGAGAAATACGTCATCCTCTGTTTATTTGTACATGAGTTAGGCCACGTGCGTTTAGATCCAGAGGGAGAAGAATGCACGCATTGAAGGATTTCTCAATGAAAGCTCCATTCGCGCCATCCCTATTCTCGAGGGATGTGGGACGTGTGTTTGGGTGGAATGCTGTCTTCTCTTCGAGAATGCTGGATGCGCTAGGTATGATGCATTCATGAGACGGACTACAAGAGACAGGTAAGGAACTCTTTCCTTTCTGCTCTTTCCTGAGGGATTGTAGTTAGCATTTGCACGTGCATGTTCGGCTCTCGGAGGAGTTTAAGACAATGCATTCGCATCTGTTCTCATATGATTCTTTTCAGAGTGTTAGAATCTGTCGTTGAACTGGCACGCTTGAGGTTATATGCGCGCTTTTTGCGATGCGGTTGCAGTAATTGTTTCCACCCTGGCTTGACTCTCTCTTGAGGGATGAGAGTTGAGCGCCTGCAGTTGGGTCCCGCGACCGTCATTTCGGTGAGGTGGGATTAAGGCTTGTAGGCAGAGCAAGTCTTCCTTTTTTGGCTCCTCTTGTTTTCTTAATAGCACTATGGTTCTTTATGTGTCTAATTCTGAGGAATTAGAGACAGAAAAGTGCTGTAGTTATTATTATTATTGTACCAATGACAGATTAGATCTGTTATGGCTGCACAAGAAGGTTTTGTGGATAACAATTCTGTCTGTATATACTGCCTGCCCCTGTGAGCCTTCTGTTTTCCTTTGATCTCTATGCTGAGGTATAAAGATCATAAGGGATTCCATATTTAATGGAATGTGTCAGTGTCTTTCTACTGTTTCTTAGTAGATGAGGCGTCCTCTTTGAAGGCTCCGACCAGGCCCTATGCATGGAGCGTAGTTAGGCCTCCTCTCGCTTTAGAGAGTCGTCATGCTCTGCTCCTAGAGCTCGGCCATCTACTGCGAGCGTCGTCAGGCCTCCTCTCACTTCAGAAGGTTATCTTCAAAGAGGCCTCTGATCGCCAGAGCTCCGCTAGGACAGCATCTGTGAGTTGTAGGCTCTCTGTGAGCCTCCTTACATGGCATCCTATGTGTGGGGCGTAGTTAGGCCTCCTCTCGATTTAGAGAGTCTTCATGCTGAGGCCTTCGCTTCTAGGGCTGCGAGCGTCTTCAGGCCTCCTCTCACTTAAGAGAGTTATCTTCTTAGAAGCCTCTCCTCGCCAGAGCTCCACTAGGATAGCATCTCTGAGTTGTAGGCTTTCTGTGAGCCTCCTTACATGGTATTCTGTACGTGGGGCATAGTTAGGCCTCCTCTCGCTTAGAGAGTTATCATGTTGAGGCCTCAGCTTCTAGAGTTTGGCAATCTACTGCGAGTGTTGTCAGGCTTCCTCTCGCTTCAGAAAGTTATCTTTATAGAGGCCTCCACTCGCCAGCGCTCCACTAGGACACAATATGGCAGGTTGTAGGCTCTCCATGAGCCTCCTTGCAAGGTATCCTACGCGTGGGGTGTGGTTAGGCCTCCTCTCGCTTTAGAGAGTCGTCATGCTGAGGCCTCCGCTCCTAGAACTCAGCCATCTACTGCGAGCATCTACAGGCCTCCTCTTGCTTCAGAGAGTTTCCTTCATTGAGTCCTCCGCTTGCCAGAGCTCTACTAGGACAGCATCTGTGAATTGTAGGCTCTCTGTGAGCCTCCTTACGAGATGTCCTGAGCCTGGGGCGTAGTAGGCCTTCATATTGAGGCCTTCGCTCCCAGAGCTCGGCTAGGCGGTGGGGCAGTATGCTGGGTTGTTAGGCTCTCTGGAGCCTCCTTGGCTACTGACCTTAGTCATTTCAGAGTATCGTATTTGAGGCATCCTGTTGAGGCCTCCATTCTCAAGAAGCTCTGGTCTATGACATTGCTGGTGTAGGGGGGAGAACTCCTTTGAGTCTTTGACTTAGTTAAGCCAATAAGGCACTCATCCCTTCAGCATGGTGGCGTGGGTATACAGTTCCCCATAGCGCCCTCTAGGGGATGCATTCCCATTCGAAAGGGAATGTTTCAGGTTACACATGTAACCATGGTCCCCTGAGAAGTGGAACGAGAGCTGCATCCCTTTGCCATGCTTCAGGTGTTCCTGAAGACAAGAAGTGGATGACGTATTTCTCAGGTGCCCTTTTATACTCTCATCCACACCTGCGTTGACGTCATAGGCTGCCGCCTGCCAATGTCAAGTTCATTGTCATATTTACACTCATGTTTCAGACACCAGTCATGCCTGAGGCATTCCCCATAGCGCCCACAAGGGTACGCAGCGTCTTATTCACCTTCTCAGGGAACCGTGGTTACATGCGTAACCTGAGACGTGTTAACTCAGTGGTTGGGTTAAATGTTCGCCCAACCTGCTGGATAGTTTTATTTAACTCAACTATCATTTAAAAAAATACTGTATTGCTTGCTTAATATGAACCCAAAATATGTTGGAAATTAACATTTATTCATATGTTTAATAAATTAACATTTATTAATGTTTAATGAATAATAATTAAACAATAAACATTTATCAAATTAATATTAATAAATATTCGCCTTTTGATTATTATTGTTGCCTCTAGTAATTATTTTTATTTTCCAACCTATTTTGGGTTCATTTTAAGCCAGCCATATAGTAATTTTTAAACAATAGTTGGGTTAAATAAAACTACCCAGCACGTTGGCCAAACATATAACCCAACCACTGGGTTAAAACAACCCAATTGCTGGGTAAGTCCATTTACAACCCGACTTGGGTTGTTTTTAACCCAGCATTTTTCAGAGTGTAGAGTATCAAACAAACTAATTTGTTTTCCCAGTTAAGTTTATGTTCTTTATGAGCTTCCTTATTGTTTCTGATTTCTCTCTCTTTCTCTTTTTTTCCTCTAAATTTTCAATTTTCGCATAGTCTATGCAATGCAGTGAGATTTCCTATTTTGTTAGCTCTGTTTCTTCTAGTTCATCATGTTCTTGCATAACCTTTATAATAACAGTGAACTCAGCCACTGAAAAAACAACCTTATCAATTAACTGTAAGCTCTGACTAATCCCTGCTTAATTACTAATCAAACACATATGTACATTATGTAAAACTGAACTTAATTTACTGCAATTGCCTGTGTGTAAATTACACTGTCTTTGTCCTGTCGGCTATCATTCAGGTGTGTGTTATAATGTGGATTGGCACCTATTCGTCCTATGCACATATTTCTTGACTACCAGACAAGTTAAAAATATGTCGCTGTTGATGAGTCTTTATTGCGCTCGTTCATATTGATTACACTAGTAAAAACAGGCAGACGACTGACACATGAATGAATCATCGGCCTGAAATTGATCTGCATCACTGGTATCTTGGCTAGAAATGAATTGCTGCATCAGAGTGCAAACGCTATTATCATCACTCAGCCTGCGTTCACTCACATGGGCAGTTAATTAATGCTTTGGTTTGCATAGACCATTAATGTTGATCAAGCTCCCGCTGGTCTTTGGCATGCGTGTCAAAAGAGGGTGAATGCAAGGATGACTGGTGCACAGACCCTGCTCTGTTCTCTGAATGACTGGAATCTTGTCAATCACTGATGTGATTTAAAGTGCATTACCCACACCTCTCGGTTTCCAACGGAATCTTACCTCTCTGCCAATGCTGATCATCCTTTCTGTCTAAGCCATTTTCCTGTCCACCTTCTGAGAACATACTGGTAACAAAATAACAATAGATTTCAGAAACTATTTTGGTCTGTGTTTCCATGGAAACGCTCGGGTGTAAGTTGGGATAGGATTAGGGGGATATTGCCAGTGTCTGCTTGCAAATATATATTAGCAGTCTAAAAAGCTACATACAGTAGCTGGCTGTTGCTTAGAAGAGATTTCTGTGAATATTTGAAATGTTCTTTGACATTTGGCATATGTAGTATCTAGTAATAAGTTTGATTACATTTTATTTCTGTATTTAAATAGACATTTTACTTTATATTTTAAGAAATATTGTGCCTTTCACTAATAATTGCTGATATATACAGCATATTTACACACACACACACACACACACACAATACTAATATATATATCCAAAAATATGTGCATACATAGAGTTAGTAAATGAAATAATTGTTTTCAGTTGTCAGTCAGAATCACGTTTTTAACAGTGCTGCGGGTTTTACTGTACTTTGCTTATAGAAAATGTGATAGATAAGGTATATTACTGGGATTTAATACACTGAGAAAGTCCAAATTGCATCTGATCTCTATTTCACAGACTAGCATCGATATGAAGCTCTACTTGACCAGCGATTCACCACGCCCATTTCCCTTCAGATACTTTTAGACACTCTCACTTCAGTCTAGCCTTTGATTTTTATAAATAGCAGCTTTCAAAAGTGCCCTGTTCATTCTCTCCCCTCTCTGATTTGCAGCTCTTCTGTACGCCACTATCTTTGGAAACGTGACCACCATCTTTCAGCAGATGTACACGAACACCAATCGCTACCATGAGATGCTGAACAATGTGAGAGACTTCCTGAAGCTCTATCAGGTGCCTAAAGGACTGAGCGAGAGAGTTATGGACTACATTGTGTCCACATGGGCCATGACCAAAGGCATAGACACAGAGAAGGTGAGTAAACCTGTTCCTCTTTCTGATGCACTCTGAACACATACTGTAAATGTAAGTGCAGAAAAGGCCCCTTGAGGGAAATGTGTTATTTTCGCTTATTTAATTTTATTGAATATTGATGGAGAAATATAATTTCTATAAAAGTTCAGATATTTTTGTTTTGATCAAAAATCATGTAAATATAAAAGTTAGAGGGGCATTTTAACATCACACTAAAAATTTGTCATCATAAAAAATCAGTAGCGTCTTTTTTGTGGGGTCTTTTTTCATTTTTGTTACTTTTTATAGAACCGTTATGTGCAAAAAATTGCCATTGATTTAACTCTTTATAATTTATTAATTATTTATACAGGTTTAAAATCTTAAGACATGGGCAGTCATGGCAGATTCCACCAGTTCTTGTTGACTGGGAAAGACACACTTTTTTTTATTTACATCAGTAGGGCGAAGGATTGAGTTTTGACAATGGAAGGCATTGTTTAATTACTTTCTCTTTCATCTTTACAGTGGTAACATAATTAATGGCTCATGAGCAAATCTCTATCCTCTCTTTCTGAATTGAATTTAACTATGGACTCCAAATCAAGATGTTTGGATATAGGCAGTGTGATCCCAAATGCTGAACTAAAGAGAAATCATTTATGTTTATCTTTTTTATGATGGATGCTATCATTCTGTCAGAAACGTTAAACAAAAAAATAGTGGAGGTGGAGAAAAGAAGGCCATCATTTTGTGTAAGTGTCTCTCCATCAAGACCCCATTTTTATTTCATTCTAGAAGAGGAATGGGAAATTGCATTATATCCCAGGAGACATCAACCCTCAGGGAATATAGTAGATCTATTCAATCCCTGGCTCAAATTTAGACTTCTAAAGGATTCTCATAACTGGTTAGAATGCAGTGTGGGGTGTGAAATCCTCTCCATTTATTGAGATATGGCAATGGGCATAAAGGGCAAATTTGAACATACTATAGAATAGTCCTGACCAGAAAGATCCTGTACAGGTGACTGAGGCACAAAGTATAATTGGTTTCTGCAGAGTTTTAATGGCATTCTGGTGAAGTGAAGTGTATTAGATCTTTTCCATGCACTGAACGCCCTGCATGCATGTGCTTCTGCTCATAATGGAAACATTCGCTTATGAAGCGTCCAGTACATGACACATTTTTTATGGACGCTTAATGATGTCATATTAATGCTGTAACCCCATTCACACATACTATTCATATTCATATACACACACCGAATTTTTTGTTAATGCATTCAAATAATATGTACACTGTACTGTATATGGAATGTATGAAGACAAACAGTTAGATATATTTACAGATAATAGTACATATTTGTCTTAATAATAATCTCCATAAATCCCTATTTGTTATGATGTGAAATTTTGCGATTTTGTTATTGCCAAAATCTAAATGAGACACTTAAGCTCACTAATGGGTGACTTCATTTGGGTTTTTATTGGAATCAAGAAACAAAAAAAACAACAACAAAAAAAACAGTTGATTAACTGGCTGAATCAGTTCTAATCATCTTTTGTTATTATACATAAAAGTTAATTGTTAATCAGTTGTGTCAATGGGCAGCTAATCTTAGTATGTTAATAGCATTACAGTGTAAATGATATTGATTATTTTTTGTAATAACCTCAAGTTCTTCAGCTCAGTGTTAATTTAGCTCTCACTGTAGACAGCACACAAGTGAAATATTCAGAAGCTGACATTTCCAAATACCACCAGCAACTGAACATGTTTCTGTTTGACTTCTTTTTTTCTTTCTAGCCTAAGTAATGAAGTGCAGTAAGGCTATCTGCTTACCAATGCAAGTCTGTGCTGTAGCCTATTATTTTAATAACTGGCTTATTCCACATTCCATTTTTTTTTTTTTACTTAAATCAGTATTTATTTATTCAATTTAATTCAATTCATTCATTCATTCATTCATTCATTCATCACTTTTCATCATTTTTTTTTTTTAATTTTTACATTTTATATTATATATACATTATTTATATTTTTTATTTTATATAAGTAGCTGTGTAATAAGTGGGATAATGCGCAGTCATCTCTTCATTAATGTAGAATAAACCCTGAGAGGGTGATCAGGACCCAAATATGAAGTGAAGTGCTCTGGTATCATCCCATAGGGTACTTTATTTCTGATTTATACATTACTTTTTCCTAATGTTTTTAGCAAAAATACATTTAATATGTAGTTGCAGGTCAAAAATAGAACAAATGATCCCAGCTACAACAAGAAGAGTTTCGTTGGACTGTGTACATATGTTTGAAAGAATGTGTCATTAAGACATAGGTTTCCTTGCTTTACTTGTTAGGTTCTGTCCATCTGTCCTAAGGACATGCGTGCAGACATCTGTGTGCACCTGAACCGCCAGGTTTTCAACGAGCACCCTGCCTTCCGGCTGGCCAGTGACGGCTGTCTGCGTTCTTTGGCGGTAGAGTTCCAGACCACACACTGCGCTCCAGGAGATCTCATTTTCCACGCAGGGGAGAGTGTGGACACTCTTTGCTTCGTGGTGTCTGGATCGCTGGAGGTCATTCAGGATGATGAGGTTATTGCCATTTTAGGTGAGCTAAATCATTCTTTCCACTCTGGGAAGAAAAACAACAATTTAAGGGAGAAGTCAGGGGTTAGTTGTCACATTGGAGAGTTGTCAGAAGAGCTATATCTCAGTTACTATGATCCAGTTACTTAAATGTAAACTCTTAAAAATAAAGTTTTTTTTTTTTTACTAGCATTGATATATATATATATATATATATATATATATATATATATATATTCCCTTTGAAAAAGTGGTTCTTTTAAGAACTTAAAGGTTCTTTGGGGAATCCAAAAATAGTTCTTGTATGGAATCACTGCGAAAACATCAAAATAATCAAAATATTGAGAAAATTGCCTTTAAAGTTGTCCAAATGAAGTCCTTAGCAATGCATATCCACTCACAAAAATAAATTTTTGATATATTTATGGTAGGAAATATCTTCATTGAACATGATCTTTACTCAATATCCTAATGATTTTTGGCATAAAAAAAGAAATCGATAATTTTGACCCATACAATGTATTGTTGGCTATTGCTACAAATATACCTGTGTGACTGGTTTTGTGGTCCAGGGTCACATATAATATATAAAGGTAGGTTTTAACAGGAATGTTGAATTATATTCTCAAATGGTTTATATGATGCAATTTTAAATTTTTTGTCATTATAAAACCAGGACTCCCTGAAAGAAGAGATCTTGTATAGATCTTGCTAAAAATTCCTCTTTACTCTACCTTTTAGATTTTTTTTACTTCAAACTGCTGTAATGAGCAGTTGTTTTAGTGTTATCTATATACTATTATAGTATTATATAATAATAATATAAATTTATATAGGAGGTTTTTTCATTTTTATTAGTTTATATTTGTTTATAGTGGGTTCCCATTGTAACACCTTACCCCATACAACATGACAACATGCCCCTCTGTGGTCACAGAAGATCAGCTGTGTTTTCCTGGCCAATAGCAATTCAAAATTTTGTTTAATAGACTTCAATAATTACGCCACTCTAAGAAATATTCAGTGGTGTAAAACATGTGACAGTATCCAGTATATTCTGCTTTTAAGCAGGTTGGATATTCTTGAATAAAAACAGAACCCTGTTTTATTTCAATATATACTTTGGTACTGTTTTAAATCATTTCTGCACAACACCCCAGTATTCCCACATCCTATCAAGAAAGACAAATGCTGCACAATTAGGCAGTTTGTAGTACTGTAATACTTCAGAGCTCTGCAGGTTTTTCCTGAGGGCACATACCACAGCTCCAAAAACATATCAAAATTTGGACAAGTGAAGAAAAATAAACTTATAAAGGACACAATACTAACGCAGTGGATTCTAAAAAAAATGAATCTTGCACAGTGAACTCGCTAACGTTCATTCTCTGAAGTAACATAAAAGGCTACAGTCAACTACATATGCTATATGTAGCATTTGTTACTCTGTCCACGGCATCTCCTTATCCTGCTGTAAAGGAACTGTGGGGACCGATTCTTCGTCAATTGATTGTTGAGTCTTCTGTTTCACAGGGATGTGCACTGATAGTTCACACAGCCTCATTGCAGTGCTATAACGATGACCAGAGAAAGCACAAATACACACCGCTCTTGTAAAAGATGAGTAAGTCCAGGCTCGTAAACGTCCTATTGGAATTTGAGAAAGCAACAACAATCCTGGCCTTGTGCATCTGGCTAATTTGTTGTAGCATTATTTTTGTTTTTACCAAATGTCTCTGCAACAAAGGAACAGTTACTAACTCTGTATTTAACTCTGAGCCTGGCACCAATTCCACTATGAACAATAAAAACAGATGGCTATTTTGTTGTAAATAACACATGCGCACATTTAAGAGTTTGATCTCTTTATCTCTTGAGTCTTGCTGATGTACCGCTGCCGCAAGAATGTGACGTGCCCTTCACTGACGCGCTGTAACCGCAAACGACATGACATTAGACCTTATGAGACACTGTAGAGAAGTTAATGCTTCTTCTCTCTAATGGGGAATCAGATCAGATGCTCTTTTGCTTTAATGATTATAAAATGAAATAAGATGCGAGTGCTGCGAGTTAATTAGCCCCAAGGCATTTACTTGAACCCACCAGGCTAAACCTGCTGGGCTCCTAATGATGCCCCTCATCAAAAGCGCTGAAGACTGGGTACTTTGTACAGATTCTCTCATGAGTGTGGTGTGAGAACTTAGAAGATACTTATGTCCTACTGTAGTCTGTCTGATTTAGAGTAAAAGCTCATATACAAGCCCTATCAATATACTGTAGTTGCAGTAAAACACGTGAACCCTTTCTGCAAAAATTGGTCATTAAATGTGATCTGATCTTCAAGTCATTTTAATAATTAGAACTTTGAATCAGTAAAGACATTAAATTTATCAAAAAGTGACAGTAAAAAATTCTGAACTTTCTATTAATCAAAGAATACTGAAAAAATGTATCACGGTTTCCACAAAAATATTAAGCAGCTCAACTGTTTTTAACTTTAATAATAATAAGAAATGTTTCTTGAGCAGCACATCAGCAAATTAGAATGATTTCTGAAGGATCATGTGATGCTGAATACTGGAGTAATGATGCTGAAAATTCACTGGAATCATTTTATACAGACATCCAAGCAAATCCAAAGGGTTTACATGCTTTACAACTTTACTAATGGTGTAATTTAAAACTATAATCCCTCTCTTCTGTCCCAGGTAAGGGCGATGTGTTTGGAGACGTGTTTTGGAAGGAATCCACGCTGGCACACGCCTGTGCTAATGTGAGGGCTCTGACATACTGCGACCTGCATGTCATCAGGAGGGATGCGTTACTCAAAGTGCTGGAGTTCTACACAGCCTTCGCCAACTCCTTCTCCCGAAACCTCATCCTCACCTGCAACCTCCGCAAGCGGGTAAGCGCCACATACACATACATGTGTATCACATTCTAATGGCAACAGACTTTGCTGAATCCATTCTGATAGTTGAAAAGCCTTGGAGAATAGAATACAAGCGCGATCGCCCACTTTTTCTCCAGTCTTGGTTCAAGAAGACTTTTTTTCCCATTCATTTTCTGCATTAAAAGTCATGAAATTAAAAACCTGAACAAAATTAACCAGGTCTGCGATGAATTGCATGATGATAAACTTTGATTTAAAACAAAAAATACTACATATGAAAACCAGAAAAATGAAGCAACAATCCCATGAAGCATTGCGAATGACATAGTCTATTTGGATAAAAATGGCTAGGGATTTGCGGCATGTATAACATATTGGTTATCAGCATTATTATTATTTATTATTATTTTTTTAATTATCAGTATTGGTCTATATTGGATTTTTATTTGTTCATGCTTAGTTCCTACATTGTTAAATTTAGATTACCTTTGCTGTCATTTGTTCACTTTTAAAATGATTGACTTTTTTATTTTTTCATTTATTTTAGGCAAAAAGATGGTAAATGCAGTGGTTCATGAAAATGTTGTTGCTCTTGAAACTTGAGTTTCGCTTTTCATAATATACACTGCCCGGACAAAAAAAAAAAAAGTTGCTGTTTGGATTTTAATAGGCAAATACTATGGATGGATCATTATTACAGTGATTATTATTTTTCTAGCATGTTGTATGTTTGGCAACGGTTCTTTTAACCCTAAAAGATGGAGTGTGAAGCTTTTTATTTCTTAAACAACCATGTATTAAGATGTATCATGGCCATATTCCAGGATGACAATGTCAAGATTCATCAGGCTCAAACTGTGAAAGAATTGTTGGGAGGGAGCATGAAGAATCATTTTCACACATGAATTGGCACTGACCTTAACCTCAGTGTAAGTTTTTGGGATGTGCTGGAGGAGACTTTACAGAGTGCTCACCTCTTGCATTGTCAGTACAAGATCTTGACCAAAAAATGATGCACCTCTCGATGGAAATAAATGTTGTGATGTTATTTCCATCAAGAGGTGCATCAATTTTTAGTCAAGATCTTGTATTGACAATGCAAGAGGTGAGCACTCTGTAAAGTCTCCTCCAGCACATCCCAAAGACTTTCAATGAAATTAAGGTCTGGACTCAGAGTTGTCAATTCATGTAATGATGATTTCATGATTCTTCATGCTCTCTGAACCATTCTTTCACAATTTTAACCCTGGTGAATCTTGACATTGTCATCCTGGAATATGGCCATGATGTGTCTTCCTACGTGGTTGTTTAAGAAATTAAAAGTTATATACTCCATCTTTAAGGGTTAAAAGAACCGTTGCCAAACATACAACATGTTAGAAACATAATAATCACTGTAATAATTATCTATTTATAGATTCTTTGATAGAGCATTTGAAATCCAAATAGCGACTTTTTTTTTTTTTTTTTGGCCGGGCAGTGTATATAATGTATGATCTATTTATATTTTCCATCTCATATCAATCAGATTATTTGTCTCAGAGATTCAAGCACATCCTGGTGCACTTTGACCTGAATGTGTGGTGTGCAGTCCTGCTGTGTGCTGTGTTGGCATGAGTTCAGAGCTCTGCTGTGTCTTTCAGACCTGACCTCACATTCCTTAAATACATAAATGATTCATTCTGACAGACCGCCCATGGAGAACTTTGGATCTCTTGACGAAAGAAAGACCCTGTGCATTCACAACACAATTAGGAGACCTCAGCTGTGCACTTTACCGCCATTGAGTTACATAATTAGTAAGCATTGTGTAAACCTATATTTAGATGCAAAGATTTCCTCTGTTGCTATATCTAATCTATATCAATGAGGAAAGGATGCTCTGAAACAAATTAGGTGTGTTAAGCTCATCTTTAAATAATGAGGGAGGAGATCTTGCATTCTCCCAAGTAAACAAGTTAAATTGGTAAATTCTTTCATAGAGCAGCTGGACTTCTTGGACACGGACTGGACTCACTGAGCCACGATATTAATTTATTTCCTCTGGCCACAGCAAAAGAGGACCTGTCTAATGAGAGGATACTTTGCTAAGGGCACAAATTAATTGATTTAAAGGTTTGTGATTCTTCAAGGTCTCTGAGTAACTTTGAGATCATGAATTTTGCATGCAGTTGATTTGTGGAGCTCAGGATACATCTTTAATTAGTAGACGACATGCTTTATTTGAAAAATTCTTGTTGCAATATTAATTTTGTCATAGTGTCTTTTAGTATACATACTGTGATTTTTCTGATGGGTTTTACTGTTGATTATTATTTGAATATGCTAACTTAGGCTTACCACAGAGGTTACGTCAAGCAGAGAACCATCAATTATACTGACCAGGATGAGGTGAAAATAGTGTGAAGTGTTTTAAGGGCAGAGCGTTGGTTTCTTTGTTGGTGGAGTGACAGAGGCCGCCCCATTGCCCTGCTGTGCTCAGTCGACTGGGTAACGCTGCTGATGGGCCGACTTTACCGAGGAGGAACGGCCCCCCGCAGCGCACACTCTGAATAAAGCATGAGTCAAATCAGCGGGAATACACGCACACACACCGACTCACACACAACACGCACATTTATCATGCATAATAACAAGAAGTGTTGCCTCTTACTAATATTATGAAATTATTGTCATTACATCTTCACCCTACACACAACATGACCAATGTTCATGTTGTGTTAGTCAAACATTGATTTGAATTGCAAAAATGAGAAGACCTATGCCGGGTTCATACTACCAACGCTATCTCACGACCAGTTCTTATGTATTTTACGAGGTGGCTAATTCATACAAATTCGTACGACCTCACTCGTATGAATTCATACCATTTGTCTAAACCCCAGTGACGGGTAGGTTTAGGGGCTAGGTTAGGGGTATTCATACGAATTTTGCAACTCGTAAAATATGTACGATTTAGCAAAAAAAGTACGAGTGAGGTTGTACGAATTTGTACGAATTAGCCAACTCGTAAAAATACGTACGAATTGCCGTGAGATTGGGTTGAGACTACACAATATTTTTGTCTGTTACGATAGTCACTGTGTCAGATTATGCGATTTTGACTCCTAAATTCTTTTCGTGTCGTGGACAAGAAACATGTCAGACTACACGTTGCTTCCCGACTAATCACCGCTTGCCGTCTTTATAGGCTTGTGTGATGTCATTGAAAAGGCGGAACTAGTGACTGACTTCCGGAAACAAGAGCATGAACAAACAATGATTGTACTAGCTTAATGAAGCGTTTCCACTATCTTTCACCAGCATTTCTCTTTTTTCACTCTGTCATGGTAGTCCCTCGAGAAAACATCATAAAGGCAGAAGTATTATTGCCATAGCTCCACGAACCTTTCCTCCATTGCATAATTCCACCTTAAAAGCACCAATACTATCATCTCTCTGTCGTTTTGCCATGTTTGAAAGCTGTGTACAGAAGAGCTTCTGTGCTCCTATTGGTCAGCATCACAGATATGACGGAGCTTGTTGTGGAGGACTGACAAAAATTAAACATGCTAGTCTTTATTTCGTGACATTGTGAAGAGTCGCAGACGCGTCCACTATGACACACTATATGAAATGATTCATTCTTGTGTCCCGACGACCATTGTCGTTTATGAATCACCACGACACCCTACGTCAAATGGATTTTGCCAAAAAAGGGCTGATATTGTGTAGTCTTAACCTGACATTAGTGATATGTTAAAGTAACTTACATTGTTTTAAATTTTGTGTGTATGAGAATAGAATCAATTTGTCATTACACTGGACTATTTTAGTGATAACCTATAGCCTACTGAATGAATTATATTTATTTATAGGGGGAGACTGGGGATGGTTGTAACACAGCTTAATTGTAACAATTCCAATTTTTCCAATCAGGAACAAGTTACAAATCACCTGATTCACTTCACACATGCTCGGTTTAGTCCTTATTCCACATGCAGAAAAGTAGAGCCCTGTGACAGACACAGCAGATTTTAGAGGAGAAAAACTAATTTTGATGTAAGAAAGTAACTTTTTTTTACTTAATTTATTTTTGTTATGGCAATTCCTGCTTTGTAGTTAAACTCATCAAAGTTATTGTATATCTGTGTAGATATTTTTCATTCAAGTCGTTAGCGCTAATGTTTTGGCTGTTAGCTGTAAGGTGAGCTAGTTCATGGCTACAAGACCCTGGGTTAGTTGTAACGTCAATGAAGCATGTTTCAGCCTACCCCAAGTACATTTTTAGTTGTATTTATGTTTTTTTTTTTTTTTTAGTATGCCTCAGGTCAGGGTTGTCCAAACTCAGTCCTGAAGGGCCACAGTCCTGCAAAGTTTAGCTCCAACTTGCCTCAACACACCTGACTGGAAGTTTCTAGTATGCCTAGTAGACCTTGATTAGCTGGTTCAAGTGTGTTTAATTGGGGTTGTTGCTGAACTCTGCATAATGATGGCCCGCAGGAGCAGGATTGGACACCCCCGGCCAAAGTCTTGGAAGAGAAAGACAAACTGAGGGATGTAAAATGAGCATTTTTGTTCCACACGCACACACACCAATTATGTTTAAAAAGTCTGTGTTGAATAAAAAGCTTTCAGAACTGATTTTTTTTGTTATAATCCTTATTTCATAATGTTACATCTCACTCTGGTGGATATCATAATGTTTCATCTCACCCCAGGGTCTGTTACAACTAACCCAGACTATTGGGTGAATTGTAACATTTCACTCCTCGTGTTTAAAACTAAACCACACATTTTCTGTTTGTGCTGCAAAGATAACAGCTATGTAATTTCACAAGTTCTCCTGCCCATTCAGTCTTAATAGTTAGTGGTAAACAAACTTAGCTCCGAGCTAAACCCCCCTATAACGGTACTGCGCAGAGGAAGAATAAAAGAAATAGAGGAGGAGATGGGGAGGAGGATGGATGCCAGTAGAATTGTCGTTGGGATGATGCAGTGACTGCTGCTTATATACGCTCATAATGATGATTGACAGGACTGAATATTTAGGCTCCTCCCGAACCTACGCTTGGAACTACATTTAATAGCTGACACTTGTAACTAGTTTTAATCACATTTTAAATGCACTGGCTTAAAAGAACTCTAAGATACAGACAGTAATGTCACCATCCCCATTCCCTGTCTCCCTACTTTAAAAGTTTGGGGTCAGTAATTTTTTTTTAATGTTTTTGAAAGAAGTCTCATGCTTACCAAGGCTGCATTCATTAAAAATACAGTAAAAACAGTAATATTATGAAATATATTGTTATTGCAATAATATTGTAATAAAATAGTATAATATAATAATATTGCAATTTAAAATGTCTGTTTTAATATATTTTAAAATGTAATTTATTCCTGTGATGGCAAAGCTCAATTTTCAGCAACCATTACTCCAGTATTCAGTGTCTTTTGTAACATTATAATTGTCCTTATTGACACTTTTGGTCAGTTTAATGCATCTGATTAAAAGTATTAATTACTTTTTAAAAGATTGTATTGACCCCCAACTTTTGAACAGTAGTGGGCTATTATATGTTTATTTCTCGTACCTTGTCCAACATCTTGGACTTACTTTTTTCACTGAGCTTATCATATTTCATTCTGGGATTGTGTGAACATGTGATAATGCCTTAGAATTTGTCCTAAAAAAATGTGTCTTGAGGCAGCATAATTAGAAAAATGAAAGATTCACAGCCTTTCAACTCAAACTTTTTTCAGCTGTCCTTCAGACTCCCTCATTATCTTCACTGGTCAATGTCTGAACCAGTGGTGTAGTCTAGTTTTTTATAGTGAGTATACTGTGATTTTTCCCTTCCAGCCTCATACTCACCCGTCCCAGAGCGACACTCTATAAGCACCACCACACTCAATAATGCATAACATGCATCTGTAGGCTACATGTAATTGAGAGCATTCTGAAAAACTGCTTATGTGTGTGTTATCAACATGTCAATTTATTATAAGCAACACAAGACTTTAACAGCCAATTACATTTACAGCTGGAGAGACTGGGCTGATTTTTTACTGTTAGTGTCAATCACCATCTAACTCAACTAGTTAAGATCTACATTTAGCCTCAGATGTTATATGAATATGGTCCCTGGAGCATAGGTTTTATCAGCTGGCAATTTTCAATGCACATTTAAGAGTGCAAGTTGCAACTATTATTAACAATAATGGAAAGATGAGGCTTATATCAGTATGTCACAATATCACCCTGTTTGGACTTTGTTTTCTGTTTTGCACCATTTCCTGCCAGTCTGTCGTCATAGTTAGGCATTTCGATTTACAAGCTTGCAATTCGATTCGATATCAGTTATTTGGATATACTGTAGCCTATATCAGGTACAGTACATGGCAAATTTTCTCAAGAAAAAAAAAATCTCTCAACTAATGCTGTAAAATATACATGGGAATCAGTTGGTACTACATTAATATTGAAGGTTAAAATGAACTGATTTGTATACAAACTTAAATTACATTACTTAAATTAAGGGAATTTTTTATATTTTTATAATAATAAAGTTACAGATTTTTATAATAATAAAGATATAATAGGCCTACTAACTATATTTACTATACTATATTTAGCTAAATGCTCCTCTCTAGAGTTCATTTTTCTAGTTGACTAACGAGTTTATGGTCACTGAATATGTTTGTTCTGAGGTAAATGTGATGTTGCGTGACATTGTTTACAAGCTGTTAATAACGTCTTTCCGCGGTTGAAACACAGATTAAGCGATTACACGAAACATGATGCGTATTTCGGTAAGTTGTACTGTATCTTTTAACATACCTTCATATGTTCATTCATGTTTATTTTGCGCTGTAACTGGTATTAAAGTGAAAGAGAGGATGAGTTCATGTGCACTTCACGCTGCTGCTTCTCTTGAGCTGAGGTACTATGTCGCGCCACATTAAAGGGTGCCAAAACGGTATTTGTTTTTTTATTTTGTAGTAAAATAGGGAGAATTTAAAATATGAGAATTTGTTTCATGTCAAAAGCAACAAAACAAAGCTTTTTGCTATTTATTGGATGCTATGTATCCTCGCACTTTTTTAAGTGGGTATACGGAAAATCCTTGACCTTTCCTAGTGGGTATACTATACGCCGTATACCTGCGTATCACTTAGACTACACCACTGGTCTGAACGGCTCACTGAGGTTCTGATTGGAAGGAAAAAAGCTTAGTGAAAGCCCTGTAAATTTATTTAAAAAGGAAAGGTCTCTCAAAAACGAGCAGCAGAGCCCCAGGCCTGTGGTCCAGGGTGTTATTGAGTGAATATTTTCACGGCTCTACATCAACTCATGGATTAGCTGTGCGGTGCGCTTGGCCTGTTCCTGTGAACTTTCTTCTTCTTTTTTTTTTTCAGTTAAAGTAACTTGTGGTTCATATTGGCTAGAGTAGATCACATGAAGATTTGTTGAACTGACAACCTATGATTGTTTGATATTGACAGATAGCTTTGTATATAACATACAGTTCAAAAATAATGGCCTGAGAGTGTCTATCCCATTCTGTAGCCATATGTTTACTAGACAATCCCTTTGCTAGATCAGCAGACAATCCAAACCAATCTCAAATGAATACTTCACCATTACCCACAGGGCTCACAACTGTTTGTCTTTGGCTGCTGATTAGTGTCAGATCGGAGTCTTTTTTTGCCTGAGCTGATTCATCTCGGCAGCAAACGCAAAGAGGAAGCAGAATCCTCCACACCTGCCACGCTTTCCTCCTAACAAGATTTACAAGGCCTTCAGAAAGCTGCAAACCCCTGCCAATAAGGTGGGCGAAGCAACTTTGTCATCCCCTCCATTACCAACAGGACAGGCAGAGAGATGCTCTCTCAGCAACAAGAGAAAGATTCATACAGAAATCAACAGCAAACAGTGTGTCCACACAGATAATAAGCTGTGCTTAGAACAGTTGTTTGGTGCAATGACCGGTGTGGTTATTTGTATCTGTCCCTCAGTGAAACCTTTTCAAAAACTGTGATGTTTGAATTACATTTATTGATCTCATACATGTCATTGTCGTTCTTTGACACCAAGGTACTGTTATCTAGCTAGCTGACACATAATGAGGTTTTATTGAATTTGTAAAAAGGACATGTGATAGACTTGGAAACTTCAAACTGTGTGCGTGTGTGTGTGTGTGTGTGTGTGTGTGTGTGTGTGTGTGTATAAACTGTATACTACCATTCAATAGTTTGGGGTCAGTAAGATTTTTTTAGAAATTAATCAATCAATCAAATTAGTGTAGAATAGGCAAATATGAGAAAATTGTCTGATTGTAGTACAACCCGAATTCCGGAAAAGTTGGGACGGTTTAAATTTGAATAAAATGAAAACTAAAAGACTTTCAAATCACACAAGCCAATATTTTATTTACAATAGAACATAGATAACATAGCAAATGTTTAAACTGAGAAATTTTAAACTTTTATCCACTAAATGAGCTCATTTCAAATTTGATGACTGCTATACAGGTCTCAAAAAAGTTGGCACGGGGGCAACAAATGGCTGAAAAAGCAAGAAATTTTAAGAAGATTCAGCTGTGAGAACATCTAGCAACTAATTAAGTTAATTGATATCAGGTCTGTAACATGATTAGCTATTAAAGGGATGTCTTAGAGAGGCAGAGTCTCTCAGAAGTAAAGATGGGCATCTCCAATCTGTGAAAGAGTTCATAAAAAGATTGTGGAAAACAATGTTCCTCAATGTCAAATTGCAAAGACTTTGCAAATCTTATCATCTACAGTGCATAACATCATCAAAAGATTCAGAGAAACTGGAGAAATCTCTGTGCGTAAGGGACAAGGCCGAAGACTTTTATTGGATGCCCGTGGTCTTCAGGCCCTCATCAGCATGATTGTGTCAATGACATTACTAAATGGGCCCAGGAATACTTACAGAAACCACTGTCGGTAAACACAATCCGCTGTGCCATCTGCAGATGCCAACTAAAGCTCTATCATGCAAAAAGGAAGTCATATTTGAAAATGGTCCAGAAGCGCCGTCGTGTCCTGTGGGCCAAGGCTCATTTGTATGGCAAGGCCTTGTGTATTTCAGCAGGACAATGCAAAACCACATACTGCAGTTATTACAACAGCATGGCTTCATCGTAGAAGAGTCCGGGTGCTGACTTGGCCTGCCTGCAGTCCAGATCTTTCACCTATAGAGAACATGTGGCGCATCATTAAACGAAAAATACGTCAAAGACGACCACAAACTCTTCAGAAGCTGGAAACCTATATCAGGCAAGAATGGGACTAAATTCCAACACCAAAACTCCAGAAACTCATAACTTCGATGCCCAGACGTCTTCAAACTGTTTTGAAAAGAAAAGGAGATGCTACACCATGGTAAACATGCCACCGTCCCAACTATTTTGAGACCTGTAGCAGGCATCAAATTTGAAGTGAGCTCATTTTGTGCATAAAATTGTAAAATTTCTCCGTTTAAACATTTGTTATGTTATCTATGTTCTATTGTGAATAAAATATTGGCTCATGTGATTTGAAAGTCTTTCAGTTTTCATTTTATTCAAAAACGTCCCAACTTTTCCGGAATTCGGGTTGTACATATGGTTGTGTGTCTGTGTGCATACATGGGCATCTAAAAACATGAAACAGAGAACACTCAAGTATTAGATCATTTTGAGAGGTGTTGTGGAAGAAAAGTGGTCAGTAGTCTCCCAAACAGGCAAGACACATTTTTTCCATTTTTCTTTGGTAAATAATAAATAGAAACAATTAGATCTGCTCCGTCTTGTTTCCAGAGGGCACAGCATCTGCTGTATGAGATATCTGTACATATGCTTCCTGGAAACTGTGCGGGACCCAAAACAACTATAATTATCACTATAATATTTTCTATAGCCACTGTGGAAATTATCTATAAAAATAGTAACTCTAATGGGCCATAAGGCTTCTACTTAAGGGATAGATCAATGTACCAAAATTACTTCAGAAGTATCCATAAAGCTGCATTTGTCCTGAACTCAGTCTATATTACGTCTGTAAACTTTGTGGAGACATTAAATAAATTCAATAATCCTGAACAACATAAAGATTGCACATAGATAATATCTGAAACTTGATATACTGAACATGAATCCTAGCAGTAGAAGAGCCCTTTTTTCTTTAGAAATGAAACCCAAAACTTTTAATATTTGTTTTATTTCTATATCGTAGAAAGGTAATATCTAACTTATTATTTGAATGAATAATGATTTAATAATAACTTATTTTAGTCCATTCTTGGCTGATTTTCTTCTTTGTTAGTATCTCAAGATTTATTCCACTAGATTGTCATTAAATCTGTGCTGATCTGGAAATGATCCTTTAGACTTTGCAGTTTCTGTTGAAGTTGGCTGCCAGGTCTGTAGGCAGAGACATGAATTGATTAAATGCAGCTTTTTGGCTTCGAGAGAGCAAAGGCCAAGATAGGTATTGATCCCCAAGCAGAGACTCTAATTTTATGGCTTGCAAAATGGCACCAGCTCTTTGTAGCCATTGTATTTTTGACAGGAAGCATTATAGCTGAGTGAAAAGAGGCACTTGAATGTCTGAATGCAGAGAAATGAACGTGATCGTCTGAGAGGGACTATCATAGTCCTGACTCTGTAGTAGTGGGCAGTAATCTGCTGATTGGCTGGACGCGTTTGGAAAATGCTGAGCGGGGTGTTCCCAGGCTGGTGATGCCTCAGCATTGGGATGGAGGGTGAAGTGGACCCCATCTCTGGCAGATCTTCAGCATCCCGATATACTTAAAGTAGCAAAGTGGAGGAGTGTTGAATGGGAGGGGGGCTGCGAAAGAAAATGCTTGCCAGATCCCATTAATCTACACTGTTGGATTTTGCTGTGTTGGAAGGCTTAGTGCACTTTTGTTTCAATTCTCTGTGCTTTTTGCTTTTACACCCATTTGCACTGCAGAAAATCATCTGAATCTTTCAAAACTCATGAGCTTATTTTCTTAAAATTTCAAATCTCCTACAGCAAATGTCACTAAGTTGTTTCACACCCAAACATAACTACTATAGTAATAAAAACCATAAAAACAAATGCCCTTGCGGGTCTCATTTTTCAGTTTATTTGCCCCTGTATTTATTTACAACCTATAGTATGGCTTATTTTCGGCTGATATACACTTTTCGCTTAAAGCAGAAGTGTGCAGTCATCTTTCAAAATTGAGTTCCAGTCATGCTCTAACACATATTCCTGTAATTTTTGAGTGAGTCTAAAGACTTTATTTGTGTTTGATTGAACTGGAGGAAACTTCTGCAGCTAGGCAGATCTCCATACTGTAAGTATATATATATATATATATATATAAAAAAAAAAAAAAAAAAAACAGAAATAAGCTCAAACAATCCCAAATGCATCTTTTGATTATTTGACTTTTCTATCATCTTTTTTCATAATCAAGACCAGTGGAGTATTGAGGAATATTGTATTTCATCTTGAGTGTAAGTCACTGTAAATGACCTTTTTCTGCTTTTGGTATATTCACATTTCAGTGGGACTGTTCAGAAGTTTGACGAAATGAAACCCAGAATAAGCAAGAAACCATATACAGTAGTTGCATTTTGCTCATGGGATAGCAGAGTGTGACTGCGATCAAATTAGGTTCAGCTTTAAACCACTTGCTTAGACTGGCATTCCAGTCCAAAGATATTTGATTTATCTTCAGCTGCAAATGGATGTATTTTCAACAGTTTCTAACAAAACTAAAGCTACATCAGCTGTACGAAAGAACACAGAGACTGGAAGGCTTTCAACAGCTGCTGTTACTACACCTCAGCAGGGCTAATGTGAGTAATTTGAATAATTTCAAACCAGGCACAGAAATAAACCCTGTGAGTTGATTATCATGTAATATAAAAAAAGGATCTCTGCACCTGGGTATAATATGACTTGTAACCTTTTCAAGCCGTGTCACAATGCAAACCAGAACGAGGGAGAATGTTTTCATGCTTCTCAAGAAAAAGAAGTGTCAGCAGTCATGCTGTGCATTTGACTTTCTGATTCATTTTCCATTGCTGGTTGTGCTTATTGCTCTATAGAATGATAAACACCAAACCAGTAAAGGATAATTTAGCTACATATAAAATATAAATTACTCTTACATTACATGTGCACACACTGTATACAGTTTATCACATTTCTTCTTCTCTTGTATCAGAATACCCAAGAGAACACAGGCTTAATAAAAAAAAAAAGCTCATATAAAAGTTGGAAACGGATTTTATAACTAGAAAACTCTCCATACTTTTTCATTGTTAACCTTCACATGTGAAAAGCTTCATGGTGCATCACTGTAAATACCACTTAACCACAGTGCTTACTGAACTAAAATATGCTGTATGTTATTATTTTGTTATTACTTTTTAGTTATTTATTCCATTTTGTTTATTTATTTATTGCAAATTTGGGGCATTTAGACATATATTGTTTAATTTTTTCAAAACATTTTTAATGTTTATCTCCCATTATAGCCCTAACTAAGGCTTACTTTTGTGTTAGTTTTCAAAAATGTGATGTCAACATTGGTAGCTTTATCATCAATAACCAATTTAAATAAAAGTAAATATTGTAAATGTAATCAGTAGCAAAATCAGTAGCATTTATAATGTTTATCTTAATGCATATCAATATATTTTGTGAGAAGGAAATGGTATTCATAAAAAACAACAACCTGAATGAGAAGAAATAAATGGATTTTTGTACATTAAGGCCTTTTTCTCATAATCCACCTCATCCCCAAGGAAATGGCAGGCGGTGTAACTGTCACCATTCCTGCTGTCTGTCACTCAGTCACTGTCAGCGCATGTTATGTTCCATGTGGCTCTTGTCATGAGTGATGAAAGTGTCGTCTCATTCCTTTCATGTATTTATCAAAGCCAGCCAAAGTCCAAGGGGAATAAACAAGATTGTGAGAATATTTTCTTTTGAAAAGGGACCTTTTTTGTTGTTTAACTAAATGTATTTCATAAAGAAACAGGTATTTGAGAGTTTAACTTATTAGACAGCCTATTGCCTGAATACAGTACGTGTTACATGAGAGCTAATGAACTCTGAAGGCTTGTTTTTTCATGAGTACACACTTTTAAACCTCTGTCATGTTGCCATGCAAAACAAAGAACCACTAAATTGCTTCTATTCTGTGGCATCTGTCTAACTGAATACTCAGAATGTCTTAGTATTTGGTTTGTCTCTCTTTTGCCTTAATAGCAGCAGCAATCGAGCTGCATGAGCTCCACAATTTGTGTAAAACCTACTGTAATTATCACGTTCATTTTAAGTGTGTATCATTGACATTTTACTTAATTTATAATGAAAAATGAACATTCTTGTATATTTAGCACAATATATTTAGCATACTTAGCCCAAATTGAAGGTGCATTAAAGAGGAAAGATGATAAAGAGAAAACACTCTCTTATTCTCAGAACTGCAGACTGTTTTTTTTTTTTGTTGTTGTTTGATAAAATGCTGTTATGAGTTTCTTACAGTATTTCCCAGAGCTCACATTTTAGGCATATAAATGAGAAACTGTACCATTTAAGTTGGACATCTCTTGAGAGCAGTTCCTAAATAGTTCAGCTAAATAATTGCTTTGTTTAGAAGTATTGCATGTGTCAGGTATACCAAACATTTTTTAATAGCTACCCTTAATTTATGTCACAATACTTATAAAGAAAAGCAGTTTGGTTAGGCGTTTGGTGAATATTTAGTTTGTTTCATTTAAAGCGCCCCTATTATGCTATTTTAAAGGTTCCTCATTTTGTTTTTGATGTTTTCTACAATAGTTTTATATACATCCAAAGTCAAAAAACACTTTAGTTTCTTCATAATATATACTGCTCAAAAAAATTAATGGAACACTTTATAATCAGAGAATAGCTTGTCAAGTCAGGTAAACTCCTGGGATATTGATCTGGTCAGTTAAGTAGCAGAGGGGGTTGTTAATCAGTTTCAGCTGCTTTGGTGTTAATGACTAGATGGGCAACAATGAGATGACCCCCAAAACAGGAATGGTTTTACAGGTGGAGGCCACTGACATTTTTTTTTCCCCTACTCATCTTTTCTGACTGTTTTTCACTAGTTTTGCATTTGGCTAGGGTCAGTGTCACTACTGGTAGCATGAGGCGATACCTGGACCCTACAGAGGTTGCACAGGCAGTCCAACTCCTTCAGGATATCACATCAATACGTACCATTGCCTGATGATTTGCTGTGTCTCCCAGCACAGTCTCAAGAGCATGGAGAAGATTCCAGGAGACAGGCAGTTACTCTAGGAGAGCTGGACAGGGCCGTAGAAGGTCCTTAACCCATCAGCAGGTCCGGTATCTGCTCCTTTGTGCAAGGAGGAACAGGATGAGCACTGCCAGAGCCCTACAAATGACCTCCAGCAGGCCACTTGTGTGAATGTCTCTGACCAAACAATCAGAAACAGACTTCATGAGGGCGGCCTGAGGGCCCGATGTCCTCTAGTGGCCTTATGCTCACTGCCCGGCACCGTGGAGATTGATTGACATTTGCCATTAAACACCAGAATGGGCAGGTCCGCCACTGGCGCAGTGTGCTTTTTACAGATGAGAGCAGGTTCACCCTGAGCACATGTGACAGACGTGAAAGGGTCTGGAGAAGCCGTGGAGAACATTATGCTGCCTGTAACATCGTTCAGCATGACCGGTTTGGTGGTGGGTCAGTGATGGTCTGGGGAGGCATATCCATGGAGGGATGCACAGACCTCTACAGGCTAGACGATGACACCCTGACTGCCATTAGGTATCGGGATGAAATCCATTGTCAGACCCTACGCTGGTGCAGTGGGTCCTGGGTTCCTCCTGGTGCACAACAATGCCAGGCCTCATGTGGCGAGAGTGTGCAGGCAGTTCCTGGAGGATGAAGGAATTGATACCATTGAATGGCCCCCACGCTCGCCTGACCTAAATCCAATAGAACACCTCTGGGACATAATGTTTCGGTCCATCCGACGCCGCCAGGTTGCACCTCAGTCTGTCCAGGAGCTTAGTTATGCCCTGGTCCAGATCTGGGAGGAAATACCCCAGGACACCATCCGCCGTCTCATTCGGAGCATGCCCCGACGTTGTCAGGCATGCATACAAGCACGTGGGGGCCATACAAACTACTGAGTGACATTTTGAGTTGCTGCAATGAAATTTCAGCAAAATGGACTAGCCTGCTGCATCATTTTTTCACTTTGATTTTCGGGATGTCTTTGAATTCAGTCCTCTGGAAAATGATCAACTAGGTTGATCATTTTCATTTCCATCAAACGATGTGGCATCCTTTCGTTCTTAACACATTACCCAGTCCATATCAGTATAGATATCCAGCATATTTTTCCCCATTGAGATCTGATGTGTTTTCAAAGTGTTCCTTTAAATTTTTTGAGCAGTGTACATCGCACATCACCTTATTTATTGAAGAGGTCAGATAGCCCAATCTGTAGTGATTAGTTTACTGCTTACAGCACGTATCAGAAACAAAACATTCATTACCATATTTGAATTTAGTGCATGCAAAGTAGATTTGCATCTTCTCGACATGTCGACAACATGAACCAAACTCTTCCAGGCCTCAGCTATAACAACAGTGTTTGAGGGTTAAAGTAGATGTTGTTTGCGGGCAGCCAATGAAGAACATAGGCTGCCATTATGCAAATTTGTTACAAACCTACATAGGTTTCACTTTAACAGGAAGTGAAACTGGAATTGCTGACGTCTCGTTTTGGCAGTTCAGAGTCGATTCGAATTCTTTTAGGTGACAGTAACTTTATTTCTTGTGCACTTTGATCTTTAAAACTTTGCAGACCTTTTACATTCACAATCAGCTATATTACACACTGCATGAAATGCAATATTCAAAAAAGCATAATAGGGGCACTTTAAAATCAAGGGAAGTGAGATAAGTGAGATAAATCATTCATGTTGTCTTTTTTCCTCTGAAACCATGTAGCCTGTTTTCTGAGCTCGTTGATCTGCTCTACTTCTGTCCCAAAATCTGTTTGCATCAAGTACCACTAAAGACGTTCCACATGGTTTAAAGTTGGTGTTTATGTGTTACACTGACAATTTCTACTGGTAAACTTAACCTCTTTGACATTTTTTCTTGATAATGTTGTTCATCTTAAAAGGACATTTCACACAAAAATAAACATTCTGTTATCATATACTCATGTTATCATTTACTCACCCTTAGGTTGTTCCAAACCTGAATGACAGAAGAAGATTTAAGAATGTTTCAACCTTTTTTTTATTTTTTGTCCATACAATGAAAGTCAATAGGGTCCAAAACAACAATCAGTAGGACCCCAATAATTTTCAGTGTATTGACACAACGGCAAAAAAAAAAATTTGTTTCTTCGGTTCCCTGTTGAACGTTTGAATGGCAGGCGAAATCGTCTGCCATTGGTTGGCCAAACAGATAGCCCCGCCCCCTAACTTACTCCATTGGTTGATTCGCTGTTGCTGTGTGGGGCTGATGTTATCTCAGGAAATCTAGAAGAAATGCTGTGTAGATTTGTCCCCGATACTCTTACGGTGACAGTTCTGTTGAATTGCAGGCTGAACAGTTTTTTATGTTCAGACATGCAGCAACACTACTCTAATACTACAGCTCATTAGTTTGAGTTTCTGTCCAGAAATGAACTCACAGCTGTGTTAAATAAAACAAGACTGACCCAGCATGCCTGTGCAATTATTCCAATTATACAATCCATCTTTGTTGGAAGAGGAAAAAAAGTCACTTCACACAGGTGAAGAATGTTAGAATAATAACACTGGCTCCAGAGAGTGTAAATGAAATATTGGATTCTTCATTAAAATTCCCCATTGATGCTAAGAGATCATTATAAATCCCTAATCAGTTTTCCTCTGCAGCAGAGATGCAGGCTGTTGACACATGTTTTTTTTTCTTTCTGTCTCTGCTTTTATTTAGCAGATAGCTTGAGCGTTGTGATAATTGTCATTATCCAATAAGAGGCTGCACAAAGGGAATAATTAAACAGCGTGCATAGCTGAGGCTAAAGAGTAAATTCTTTATATTCTGGCATAATGGCACTCCACATAATTCACAGCTCTTTTTTTTATTCCAAGGGCACAGCACATTGCGCCTATATATTGTACGTATCATTTACCATTATATATGAATGTGAGAATGCAGTGTAATAGTGGAAAGAGAATATTATTTATCTATATTAAGCAGCTTTGCCCTTCACCCTTTAAAGCATGTGGATTGTTTTAAAAGTTTGCTCAGATACACATATGGCTGTTTAAACTTGAGATGCATTATATATTGGTACCATACTGGTTAATAGCAATATTATATATAGCCTATTTTTTAATTGACTGGTATCAGTTGGTAATGAATATTTAATTTATATGCTCATTTTCCCTCTTTACTTTAAGATTACTTTTGTTGTCATCTAACACATTTAAAGTTGAGTCTTTAAAAACACTAATAATTTATAAAACTGTTAAATGTAATCTTTAGCCAATTTCAAAATGTATATCTTTTTTATACTGTATATAATAATTTTATGGTTCCTACTTTTTTGTAATTTCTATTTATTTAGACAAAATAGCATTGAATTTTAATAAATGGATTATCTGACTTGACAAAAAAATAATTAAAGGGTTAGTTCACCCAAAAATGAAAATTCTGTCATTAATTACTGACCTTCGTTCATCTTCGGAACACAAATTAAGCTGTTTTTGGTAAAATCCAACACTGTAAACCTGAATAAGTTGGGCTAACTCAAAAAAATTGAGGTAATCAGTTACATCAAATTTTTTGAGTTATGATGTTCCCAATTTTAAGTAAGCAGAACTATCAAGCTTTGAGTTTGTGGAACTCATACATGTTAATTACTCCTAACTTGAACATTGAAATTTCGAAACACTTACGACGTAACGAAGCCTCACTTACTGAAAGCACGTGACTTCGAAAATCACTGATTCGAAACAAAAGATTCGTAAAGCTTCAAAGCTTCATGAAGCAGTGTTTTGAAATCGTCCATCACTAGATATTGTTGAATAAAGTTTGGGTTGGGTTTGGAACGACATGAGGGTGAGTAATTAATGACAAAATTTTCATTTTTGGGTGAACTAACCCTTTAAAAGCTTATCAGTATTGGCCAGACTTTTAATGTCAGTACAACCCAAATTTGAACTGTTCTGAATAGCAACTAAATAGATGTTTGTTAACTTCAGAATGCAAATTAAATGTCACAACTGTTAATAGCAGTTATGTGATGATTATTGTTTCCAACACAATTTTTTAGAACAATTTCCTGCCATTTTCCAAATATATTTAGCATCCATCACAGCACACACCTCTGTTTCTTTTGTAGCATTCTCATTCTGTGCCCTAGCACTTATTTTGTATTTGGCTACACAGCATTCCTAGCCCACTCTCACTTTTTTTTTTGACTCCATCACTCCCATCTCATTCTGCTCGTACTAAGCGACATTTAAATAATATGAAGAGGCAGAAGGGGGCTGGATTCATTATTTACCAGAGTCCTCCTGGGAGATGAGAAGTGACATGCGACGCAGCACTTCAGGGTGCCGAAAGACTGCACAGGGATAACTAAAGGGCACGTGACACGCTCGGTTCTATTTTTAACACTACAGACCAATGTTTGCCCGGAGGAATTCTTTTTTTTAAAGTCAGCATGGTCGCTGTTATGTTATCGCACATTACAGTGATAGTGAAGAAAAAGAATGCAGTAATTTTCTGTGAGTTCATGGTAACTAAAATGTGTAAGTGATATAAAGATTATACCTCTGTACAAGTGTGAGTTTTACACAAAACAAAATGCGTTATTCCAGGCTGGTCTTTGAATGTGTGATGAAATCCCATTAAAAATAACAAGCCGTGTGGCCGCATGACCTCCTCAGTATGTCAGGTGGGGCTGTACAGACCTCCCTAGGGTCCTCAGCTTGGGGGCTTGGGTGGCTAATTAACACTCTCTAATTAAAACGTATGCGATCAAAGCTAGTGCCATGTGTATGCACACAGCTGAAAGAGATGCGATGAGGAGGGAAGGAAGACAGGCAGGCGATCTATTTCTGCGAGGTGCCGTGTTGCTGCTGGGTGAAAGCTCTGAAACAGTGTACAGATCTGTGGTAGCCTCTGGGTATTGGTGGTTTAAATGCTAAAACTTTAGACACTATTGATATTCCTGAACCTGAATGTTGACCCACCACTCCAGTGGGCACAACTCCAGTGTTGTTAGTTTCATTTGCGTACTACTGTCCTGCTCAATACTGTCATGCCTCAGGAACCATGCCAATGGCACTTGACCCCATACTGTAACTGGCTGCCAGCATGAGAGCAATACTACATCTTTTACACTGATGTGTAAATCATCAAGGGCTCTTGCTGAAACATAAACCCAGCTGCACAACATAATAGTTCCCATTCCAAAATTCAGTGAATGTTTCATTCAGTAAAAAGTTTTTTTTCGTTATTTATTGTTATACTTTGCAGTGTGACTGCATGTCACAATGTGACTTTATTTCTATAATAACTCTCGGGATAGTTTGGTATGTTAATGAATTTGACATTGGCGGACCAGATCTGCTACACATGCTGCTGCTGCTGTTATTGCTGCTGCTTCAGAGCATGTATAGAGATTTGCTACTGCCAATACATAACAGACACGCTGCTGTTGGCATGTAGCCATGCCACTGCTGCGCAAAAAGCATAATATTATCCATAGTGAATCTAGACAGGTGGAGCTGGGGGAGGTAGACGATTTCAGAGGAATTCTGTAGGACCAGCTTATAGCAAACAATGAACCTTTCATTCCCTGTGCTATCTAGAGTTTCGTGGCAGAACTAGGTATATCTCGCAACTGCAACTTCCTTATAATTGTGACTTTACATCTCCCAATTCTGACTTCATATCCCACAATGTGACTATTTCTGATATATGCCACTTAGTTCACAATTGCAACCATGTTTCTCACAGTTTTGACTTTATATCTCACAGTATGACTTTATATCTCATAAATGCAGTGTCAGAAAAAAATGTGCAAAACTTGTACCTGTACCCTGTAGGGCAGGGGTGTCCAAAGTCAGTCCTGGAGGGCCACTGTCCTGTAGAGTTTAGCTCCAACTTGCCTCAACACACCTGCAAGGAAGTTTCTAGTATGCCTAGTATGACCTTGATTAGCTGGTTCAGGTGTGTTTAATTGGGGTTGGAGCTAAACTCTGCAGGACTAAGCCCTCCAGGAGCAGGATTGGACACCTCTGCTTTAGGGGTACAACTGGGGCAGTACCCTTAAAGGGACAATTTTTTACCTTATCTTCTGCTGAAAGGTGTAAGGTACTACTATGAACCTTTTAGGGGTAAATAAGATACAAAGATGCCACTTTGAGGGTGCTGCCCCAGTGACAAGCCGTTGCATCCATGAAGGTAAACATATTTTGCACATTTCAAAATGTCACTTTATTTCTTACTTATTTCACACAAACACATTTAATTGTTTTATACTCTGAGGCAGAAACTGGCTTCTCTAGCTATGGGATTAAAGTATTATCAGGAGTTATATATGGTGACCTATTCCCCTGTATGTAAAGGTCACAAGTGTGAAGAATAGTTGACAAATTTACTCTCTGCAATGTTAGCCGTGACAAATATGTTCTTGTTCGGATGTAATTAATCAGTGGATGATTCAACCAGCATAAAAATGTTCATGCTGTCTTATGTTCATTCTATCTGTAGCGCTTCTTTAGAGCTTGAATCAAGTTTTTAATTAATTAATTCAGTGCAGACAAGGAGTCCAAACATTCAGATTTCTTACATATCATTGTGTCTCCACAGATTGTTTTTCGCAAGATTGTTGATGTGAAGAAAGAGGAAGAAGAGAGGAGACACCAGAAAAACGAGGTGACCTTGTCCATCCCCGTGGACCATCCTGTCCGCAAACTTTTCCAAAAATTTAAGCAGCAGAAGGAGATGCGTACGCAAGGTTCATCCCAGCATGACCTGGAAAGGAACCAATTTCAGGTGGAACATCACCTCCATCCACTGTCCCACCAGCTTCATCAGCAGCAATATCAGTCCCAGTACCAGGGCCACCATCCCCTTCAACACCAACATGTGACCACCATGCAAAACGGGGCCCCTGGCTCAGGAAACGGGAACAGTGGTTCTAGCGTTGTAACAGTCTCACAGATAACCCCAATCCAGAACGCTCTAGCCTACGTTCAGACCGAGGAACCCAACAGGAGTGAAGACCATGAGGCTATGGAGCTCAAGCCCAGCTTTGGCATAGAGGACTCGAATTGTCTAAAAGTAACAAGTCCCGTGAGACCCAGAGGAGGAAGGGGACGAGGCTGGATGCGATTCCATAACATTGCATCAGGATCATCGCCCATGCTTTCACTGGAACTAGAGAAGAAGCCGCAGCAGAAGGAAGAGGAGTGGGGGGATGTGTCCCAGCCCCTGAATGTCATCTCAGGGAATGGGAAGAGCCAGGAAGCAGAGGGTGGGGGATCTGATGAAAGGGGTCCTGGTGGAAATGGTAATAGTAGTGATGAGACTGATGAGAATACTGCACTACACAAGACTGATTCTTGCGACAGCGGAATAACAAAGAGTGACTTGCGTATTGACCGGGTAGGTGATTCACGGAGCCTGTACGATAGGGCCTCGATGGAAAGGAGCCCATACGATCAGCCCAGTCCCGGAGTGGGTAACGTGACCCTTCGGGGGATTCAATTTCAGCCTGTCCCTGAACAGGCTGTGCTTCAAAACAGCCTGTATGAGGCAAAGCTGGAACTAAAAGGTGACATCCAGACGTTAAATAGCCGGCTAGCAGCTCTGGAGGACCAGGTGGGGGAGATTTTGAGACTTCTGTCGGAGAAGAGGAAACCTTCCCCACCTCCTCAGACCTCCTCGCCAAAAACTACACTTCAGTGCCAGGACATCTTTGCCCTTTCTCAGCCTGTCACTCCAGAGACGGAGGGGGACGATGGACCCCTTTGAATTAGGAGAAATATATTTAGATATTGATATGCTGTTTTTATTTATCACTTCCCTTCCTCTTACTCAGGAAGGAAATGTGAATATTGATGATTAGGGGAAGGATCCTTGCTGTTGTAAATATATACTTGCATGTCCAGCTGGAATCTGGCCTGCCAATGAAATCTTCTCTATGGATAGTAGTTGCTTGAACACGTACGGAATCGGCTGCATGCGGAGATGATTTTATTCTGACATTGCACACAGGATCTTCTAACCAGGTGATATTTCAGGGCATTTTCTCTTTGAGTGACAGCTTGATGCCCCAGATGTGGGATCTTGGGTTGCTGTAAGGCAGAATCAGGCTTGTTTAATACCTCCATCGGTCATTCTTAATTGTGAAATGGCTATTAATAGCTACAATCATTTAAAGGAATAGTTCACCCAAAAATGAAAATTCTGCCATCGTTTAATCACCCTCATGTCGCTCCAAAGCACAAAAGAAGACATTTTGAATATTTTGAATAACATCTCTTTTTTTTCTATACAGGATTTCTTTTTTCTCACTGTTTGAGTACTTGGTACTTTCAAAGCAAAGAATGTGTAATGATCCATAATGAATTTACTTCCAATTAAGGGTGGGAATCTATAGGCACCTCACAATCCGATCTGATTCCAATTCTGGGAGTCATGATCCGATTCCAAAAAAATCTACATTTTCTTAATTAATTGCTAATTAATTTAACTGCTTATGTGATAGAGTCATACACAACTGCTTTCCGCAAGTGCTCTTCACAAAGCCCACATGAACATTTGAAAGCAGCCATCAGTAAGTGAGTTTCGTTTATTGAATATGTAGGCCTATTGCGTTCCAAAATATAGACTTTCATTGTATGGACAAAAAAAAAAAAAAAAAAACACTAAACATTTTTCAAGATTTTGTATATGACAAAAGAAAGAAAGTCATACAGATTTGAAATTACATCAGGGTGAGTAAATGATGACAGAACTTTAATTTTTAGGTGAACTATCTCTTTAACCCAGTATGCAGTTCTCCTTTATAAGCATAATGATTGGAAGTTTGTGAGATTGTTTGCATAGATGATTTCTTGGATGTGTTTAAGGAGATAATCCAATAACTAAACTCACTTTTGATATGCGAAACCCATTTCATTACCACCGCTGTTTCAAATTCCATTATCATTATTATTTTGTGGAATGTTATAATAGAGAGAAATGACTTAGCCCAGTTTTTGGGGAGCTGCTTTACATGTTTTAGAGAGATATATCTGCATGCTGGATGGATTTAGCTCTGGCATGGTAGGACTAGGGACTAATTGTTTTTCCCTTATCAATTATGCAAACATACAAAGTGCAAGTCACAAAGGGGGCCTGCATTTTGGGAAAGCATGAACACATTCAGGTCATTTGGAAATTGTACAAGCATGCATTGAATTCTTTGCATGACATCAACATTGTGTGTTTCATATAAAAGGTCATGGATCCCTGGTATTGTTTCCCAATAGATATCAATATATACTACCCGCAATTAATTTCAGTCCAGATGCATATTTCAAAACGTTCACATTTTAATGCAGTACCCAGATTAAATCCACACTAAACTGCCTACTAAGGTGTTGTTTTTGAAAGTACCTAATGGATGGTCATTTGAAAGTGCTGTGGGGAACCTTCCTAATATTATGTTATTATATTCACAGGCAGTGACTCACTGCATATCAGCATAAAGGGTGCTTTAGAGGGATTATAGCGTAATGACTAATGCTCCTTCACCTCTTATTTCCCATCAGTTCTGTTGTAATGTTATTAGTCCATTCTGGTGATGTTCATACTAACACAAGGGATGTTCAGTTATGAATGGGGATCAGAAGAGAAACTATTAAGATTAATACTACAACAACAGGAGTGTGGTTGTATTAATTTTACTGTTACTGCCTATAGATCCTTTAAAATGAAATGTTCTGTCTTAAAGCAATCCACAAACAAGCAACAGTCCTTCAACGGTACTTCAAAGCAATAGCCTTTATTGTATATCCCTCTACTTATTCCCTAATTTGGTTTTGTCTTTGATAAACACATGCTCATCACTGTAAGTGCTCAGATAATAATATTAGTTCACTACTAATCTTTTTGTTTAATCATCATTTCAGAGGTTATGATGTTCATTGGGACCAAAGACATTAGTACTTTTGTACTAATAATATTACATCAGTGTCCTGCTGAAATTACCAATCTCATTATTACTTGTCACCAGTGGATGGTGATAAAAGCCTTATTAGGTTTACAGATATGTAAATGACCCTCAGCATCACTGTTCCGCTACTTAAGCAAAATAAACATTTGAAAGATGACGATATTCAGAGAAATATCATTTACTGGTTGTAGTATTTCCAAACCCCATGATTTGAATTGTTGAGAATTGTTTTAAGGGATAGTTCACTAAAAAAAAAAAAAAAAAAAAATCATCATTTTATCACCATTTCATTCCAAACCTGTATGAATTTCTTTCTTTAGAGGAACACAAAATGAGAAATGTTGATGTACTGGTGAATTTTACATTTTAGTTGTGTTTTTTTGTAACTTGACAGCTTGGATTCCCATTAACTTAAATTATATGGAAAAGAGGTGCTAGTACATTCTTTAACATATCACCTTTTGCCATATAAGTCATATTGGTTTTAATGATATGAGAGTGAGTAAAGGATGACAGAATTTTCATCTTCGGGTAAACTTTTCAAGCTGACAACTTTTTGAAGCATGAAAATATTAATAACAATTACACCTTGTCTACACCGGACGTGACAGTTGCTGCGCCGTGCCACAACAGCTTGAGGCTATCTAGGGGTGGGTGATATGACCAAAATCTTATATTACGATATGAGTCATTTTATATCATAACGATATATCACAATATAGTTATTTTTGCTTTAAAAAAAGCAAAAATAACTATTTTTTTTTAATATAAATTTTTTTCATACCATTATTTCATACCATTGAAATTACATAATTCTTATCACCATTTTCAATATCATTTAAAAAGTGAATACTAGCCTTAAAAAAACTCTCAAGCTTACTGAAGACAAGTAAACAGTGTTAAAGAAAGAGAAAACTACAATAGAACAAAGACAAATGAAATAGACCTACCTAAAAAAAAAAACTTCAAGCAATACTACATTAAAAAAAGCGAGCAGGGAGGGATTTTCTCTCTTTTTTGTTGTTTGATTAGCATTAATAATGACAGAGGGTAAATTTGGATGCTGTCCTTTTAAGACTGACTGCACAAATCCATTATACTCATGCCTTGTCTTTCTCAACTGTACCTTAACTTAAGACATAAATGGCTCTGTTTGCTTGCAAATACATGGTCACTTTGACACATAAATATTTGTAATTTTAACCGTTCAAGCCCAATTAGGCGGCAAAAAGCACTCAGTTCAGTCCTCACACGCTCTATGAGCAGCGGTTTCATGTCGCGTGTCTCTCGGACAGCACTGACAAACAGGCTCTCTGAGAGCGTGCACATATTTAAAACCACTTGTTTTTAAACTGCAATGCTTAAAAACGCATGCAAATGATAAGCTTTCATGACCGCGCAGCACAGCAAGGCGTGAGCATAACCGCGATAGAGAAGATAGTCCAAAATGTCTACCGGTTGACAAATTTCTACCAGTTAATCGTGTCTACTGGTATATCGCCCACCCCTAAGGCTATCTTCACTGGACGACACAAAGCGGCCACTGCAAATCTATTTGTTCTTCATATCAGAAGTAGCGCAAGTGCCTGGAGTACATCAGAAATAGAACGGGGCATCAGTTTATTGTCTGATTCGTCATGCCGCGCCGTGCCACATCCAGTGTAGACAGCATCACTGATTATAATGGGTTTTATTTGCCTTTGACGCATTACACTGCGCTGCTTGCGTCTGGTGTAGACATGGTTTAATAATATCCTCTAATAATATCTCAAACTTTGAGCATCATAAAAAAAATAACACCCTTGATTATGTGCTTTTTTCATTTACTGGTTTCATGCCTTGAGATTTCAGTGTCCCGTGCTCCGTCATTCTGTTTGAGTTATTTTTCCTGTCATTCAGCCCAGCAGAGAGGAGCACAGACAGTGAAAGGATTATTCTTTGAGTCTCCCATGAAATTGAAGAGATGGATATAATAGATGCTAAAAGCTGTAATAGTGTGGCAGACGACGTGAGCCTCGTAATCGAATGGAGCTGGCTCACTGCGTGAACCCCAGGGTGCCTGTTCCGAGGATTACACACAGTTTTCACAAAATTATGAGGGTATTCAACTCCACTGGGTATTGAAACTTTTTGGAGTGGGGAGGGTTTGGGATGACGTGCCCGATCCACACACGCTGGAGCTGATGAGTGTTGGACTCCAGTGAGGCGTTGGTCTCTGGCATCTGACTGCATGCTGCATTTTTGAACTGTATAAAACTTAATGCCAATGAGAATGATATTTGCCTGCCAAAGCAGTGTTTTGCTGCGACCTTTCATGCACACACATATACAAAATGGGCAGAGGCCTGGGCACTAAATCACAAAAAACACATCACAAATACAATGTTATACTGTTCATTAAAAGTATACATGTCAATACAGGAAGTTTTTGATGACTATCAATACATGCTGGCCATTGTAACACAATCAGCAGATGGTGGGATGATGTTAAAAAATAAATAAACTAAATAAACTGAAGGAATTTAAAGAAAATTCATTTATTTAACGCTTTTTTTTTTTTTTTTTTTTTTGACCTACAATAGTTTATTTAATAACAGGAATATTGATTGTCTCTCACCAAATATTAGCTACAGTGCCTTTAAAAAGGATTCATGCCATTTAAAGTTTTTGTGTTGTATTGTTTTATAACATTAAACCTCACGTGATATAATTTGGCTTTTTTTTTTATACTCTTTTATGTCAAATGTCTACATTGCCCATTGGTCAGAACTTCTTACAGTTGTTAAACAAAATTATTGCATGGCACAATTTTGCCCCATTCTTTTCTGAATTGGGGCAAGCTCTGCCGGGTTGCATGAATATCTTAAAGGGTTAGGTCACCCAAAAATGAAAATAATGTCATTTATTACTCACCCTCATGTCATTCTACACTTGCAAGACCCTTGTTAATCTTCAGAACACAAATTAAGATATTGTTGATGAAATCCGATGGCTCAGTGAGGCCACTATTAAGAGCAAAGCCATTGAAACTCTCAAGATCCATAAAGGTACTAAAAACATATTTGAAACAGTTCATGTGTCTACAGTGGTTCTACCTTAATATTATAAAGCGACAAGAATACTTTTTGTGCGCCAAAAAAACAAAATAACGACTTTTCAACAATATCTAGTGATGGGCTGATTTCAAAACACTGCTTCATGAAGCTTCTGAGCTTTATGAATTTTTTGTTTCGAATTAGTGATTCGGATCTCCTATCAAACGGCTAAACTGCTGAAATCACGTGACTTTGGCGCTCCGATTCACTGATTCGATTCGTAAAGCTCTGAAGCAGTGTTTTGAAATCGGCCCATCACTAGATATTGATGAAAAGTCATTATTTTGTTTTTTTGGCACACAAAAAGTATTCTTGTCGCTTTATAATATTAAGGTAGAACCACTGAACTCACATGAACTGTTTCAAATATGTTTTTAGTACCTTTATGGACCTTGAGAGTTTCAATGGCTTTGCTCTCAATAGAGGCCTCACTGAGCCATCGGATTTCATCAACAATATCTTAATTTGTGTTCCGACATGAACGACATGAGGGTGAGTAATAAATAACATTATTTTCACTTTTGGGTGAACTAACCCTTTAAGTAAAGTGCAACCCATAAATTCTCAGTTTGACTGACATCCGGACTTTTGAATTTGTTAATATTAATCATTAGATTTATACTTGAGGTCACCATTTTGCTGGAAATTGATTCTCCCAGAACTTCATCAGAACTTCTCTGTATTTTGCTGCATTCATTTTACCCTCCACCTTCACAAACCTGCCAGGGCCTTTTTGGAAAGAAGCATCCCCATGAGGGTGTGTTTCTGATCATGTGCAGTTTGGCTTACAACAAACATGCCGTTTAGCCTGATGGCCAGAAAGCTCAATTTTAGTCTCATCAGGCAACAGAACCTTCTTCCAGCTGGCTTCAGAATCTCCCACATGTCTTCTGGCAAAATGTAGATGAGATGTCATATGCCATTTTCTAACAGTGACTTCTCTTTGTTACTCTCCCATAAAGCTGCGACTAAAGCTTGTCCATTTCTTAATTACTGATTTAACTCCAATGATATTCAGTGACTTGGAACTCTTCTTGTATCCATTTCCTGGCTTGTGCCTTTGTATTACTTTTGGTTGGAATATTAGTTTTTCTTCATGGTTTATGTTCTACAGCCGCAGTTCTGACTCATCAAAACTTGGACTTTGCAGATAGATGTATTTAAATCATCAGAGACTACACAAAAGTGAGAGTCATTTAACATTATGTATTTATATGACTACAAACCAGCTGGCTGCACCAGCGATGATTTGGTGAGTCACAATAAAGAATGAATACTTACCATATTTATATTCATGATTATTTTAATCACTTGAGATTTGTTTAACCTTTTGAAATTAAAGTTTTTTTTGTTTTTTTTTTTTGGTTACTTTATTTTACAGTGCCGTAGTTACATTGTAATAACTCAAATAAGTACTGAGTACTATTAATTAACTACATGTACTTACTATAGAGTTACAGTTAGGGTTAGGTTTAGGGTTAGTTACTTGTAATTATGCATAATTTACAGTTATTACAATAGTAAGTACATGTAGTAACGTGTAACTACAGCACTGTAAAATAAAGTGTTACCTTTTTTTTTTTTTGTTGATCAGTCAATAAGCCAAATGATTCAGTCCACCGTGATTCAGTGCTGTACAACAATAAAACATGAAAAATTGAATGAATATAGGAACTTTAGATTAGACATTTACCTAAAAAGAACCTCATGCTTTTGAATTAAAAAAAACAAAACAAAATAAAAAAATAAAAAAAACAGCCGAGGTTATAACTAGCTTCTAACAGTATAGAAATAGGTGTTAGGTAAATCATTTCTGTTCATTCACACACTGGAGGTAGGGTCAATCATCACTTTCTTTCAGACCGGCATGTTTTCAGACATCAGCAGAATTGCATTGCTCTCATCTGTCCTCATAGCTGAAGTGCTGCCCAGGCTCCTCTTACCCTTTTGGAAGCAGTGACCACTGAGTTTATTAAGCTCCTTTTCCACTGTAAATGAGACTGCCTTTTTATCAGTGTAAAAAATATTGTTATGATAATATTTCTGAGGGAGGTGGGGGAAAGTGTTTATTTTTACCACACTGGCATGAATATTAATAATTTGTTATATACAGTGTAATACACTGATGTTATAAAATAAAAATTTAATTGTGCTAATTTGCTCATCTTGTCATTTTTTCATTTAACTTATATTATAATGCACAGTTTTTGTATTATTAGAAATGTCATTGCATTACACACAGTATGTTTAACTTAGTCGATATTGTCCTGTTATTGTCAATTATTCAATTAATCTCTGATAATCTCAAATGTCAGAAAAAAAAAAAAATGGAATGATCCTGACACACTGACCCAACTCCAACAGAACTTCTGTCTTTGTCTCCAAGTTGTGATACAGTGCAGCTGTTTCCTTGACAACTTCAACCTTAATCTCCATGGAAATGTCCTACCTTGCCAACAGTGTTGACCTGAGGACTTTTGAATCTATTTTCTATAATCAGATCCCTCCAGATGGACTTGAGAGTTACTCTGTAAATTAAGATCATTTGCTGAAACCATCCAGGCAAATTTCACAGATGTCAAATGTGGAATGACTAGAGTTGAAAAATAAGCCATCCTGACAGTACACAGAGGTAAGGAAGTATTGTAAGGAGAGCGCAAAAGACTTCAGCCCTGTCCCAAAAGCCAGGCGATCGCAAGTACACATTCCATATATTCACTTTCGCACATTCAAATCTGCTATATTGATGATACACACTGGAATCAATTATGTTTATGGATTGATTTAACTTTTTCCTCTTCAGGCCTATATGGTTTTAAGTGTTTTAAGTTGTGCTACACATATTAGTGATGGGCAATACAGTTCTATAAATTGCCATGCTTTTTTTAAAAAAAACAAAAACAAATATACATTACATGCATATAATATATGGTCATTTGTAAAGTAGGGCTGTAACAATACAGGTGCTGGTCATATAATTAGAATATTATCAAAAAGTTGATTTATTTCACTAATTCCATTCAAAAAGTGAAACTTGTATATTATATTCATTCATTACACACAGACTGATATATTTCAAATGTTTATTTCTTTTAATTTTGATGATTATAACTGACAACTAAGGAAAATCCCAAATTCAGTATCTCAGAAAATTAGAATATTACTTAAGACCAATACAAAGAAAGGATTTTTAGAAATATTGGCCAACTGAAAAGTATGAACATGAAAAGTACGAGCATGTACAGCACTCAATACTTGGCTCCTTTTGCCTGAATTACTGCAGCAATGCGGCGTGGCATGGGGTCGATCAGTCTGTGGCACTGCTCAGGTGTTATAAGAGCCCAGGTTGCTCTGATAGTGGCCTTCAGCTCTTCTGCATTGTTGGGTCTGGCATATCGCATCTTCCTCTTCACAATACCCCATAGATTTTCTATAGGGTTAAGGTCAGGCGAGTTTGCTGGCCAATTAAGAACAGGGATACCATGGTCCTTAAACCAGGTACTGGTAGCTTTGGCACTGTGTGCAGGTGCCAAGTCCTGTTGGAAAATGAAATCTGCATCTCCATAAAGTTGGTCAGCAGCAGGAAGCATGAAGTGCTCTAAAACTTCCTGGTATACAGCTACGTTGACCTTGGACCTCAGAAAACACAGTGGACCAACACCAGCAGATGACATGGCACCCCAAACCATCACTGACTGTGGGAACTTTACACTGGACCTCAAGCAACGTGGATTGTGTGCCTCTCCTCTCTTCCTCCAGACTCTGGGACCCTGATTTCCAAAGGAAATGCAAAATTTACTTTCATCAGAGAACATAACTTTGGACCACTCAGCAGCAGTCCAGTCCTTGTTTTCTTTAGCCCAGGCGAGACGCTTCTGACGCTGGAATGGAATGCGACAGCTGAAACCCATGTCTTGCATACGTCTGTGCGTAGTGGTTCTTGAAGCACTGACTCCAGCTGCAGTCCACTCTTTGTGAATCTCCCCCACATTTTTGAATGGGTTTTGTTTCACAATCCTCTCCAGGGTGCGGTTATCCCTATTGCTTGTACACTTTTTTCTACCACATCTTTTCCTTCCCTTCGCCTCTCTATTAATGTGCTTGGACACAGAGCTCTGTGAACAGCCAGCCTCTTTTGTAATGACCTTTTGTGTCTTGCCCTCCTTGTGCAAGGTGTCAATGGTCATCTTTTGGACAACTGTCAAGTCAGCAGTCTTCCCCATGATTGTGTAGTCTACAGAACTAGACTGAGAGACCATTTAAAGGCCTTTGCAGGTGTTTTGAGTTAATTAGCTGATTAGAGTGTGGCACCAGGTGTCTTCAATATTGAACCTTTTCACAATATTCTAATTTTCTGAGATACTGAATTTGGGATTTTCCTTAGTTGTCAGTTCTAATCATCAAAATTAAAAGAAATAAACATTTGAAATATATCAGTCTGTGTGTAATGAATGAATACAATATACAAGTTTCACTTTTTGAATGGAATTAGTGAAATAAATCAGCTTTTTGATGATATTCTAATTATATGACCAGCACCTGTATATAGCGTCACAATATATGGCAATACAAAAATGCAACAATATGTATAGTGACCATATTTATTGTGAATACTAATGAAAATGACTGTGTGAGAAAAAAAAATTCAAGTTTACAGAGTTTTAGTGTCAGTACTTCAATAAACCACTATTATATAATGTTGAATATAATGTATAATAATGCAATGGGGGAATATTTGTGGGTCCTGATAATGCCAAATGTCTTATGTTACCAGTAAAAAGTGGCCTACATTATTTTAAATATATGTAGTCAGTGACAGAGTGCAAGCATATTCATCTAAAATAATTCTGTATTTTTAGCCTCATATTCATGAATTTTTTTATTCTGGCGTCACCATTGTCCTGTGCATTGGGTTACCAGCACCAAGTCCAAGTCTATTTCCAATGTAATACCAAATTTAGCATTTTAATCAACAGTTAATTTTTTGTTAACCTTTTACCATATGTCTTGGAGTAGCGCAATAACATCATATCGTGAGCTCAGTATCGTGATATGTATCGAATCTTGACATGAGGGTATCGTTACACCCCTATTGAAAAGGAACTAGGCTGTATTTTCCTGTGCTCCATCAGACTAACTGTCTGATGATGCAGCTTCTTGTGTGTCAAGCCAAATGGTTGAGAAGCAATGTAGTGAGGCATTTGTCATAATAATTTGACAGTACTTAGTTTACATGATAGTGTTGTGGGAGGGAGGAAATGTCATCAAGGTTTTTTATGTTACGATTATGTTGCATCATAATTCCAGCATTGTTAAAGGGGATTCTGAATGCTCTAGCAGTGCTAGGAACAATGTCTGCTGCATATCCAACAATCAGAGATACTGTGTTTACTTTTATGGTCAATTTATTTGATATCAGTCATCTCAAAACACCACACACAGCTCAAAAGAACTCCATTTCAAATGGCAAAATAAAACACAAACTATTTGAGCAACACAGCTATACTTAGCACGAAGCCTTCCTGAAGAGTTGAGGCTACCACCCACACGATTCTCTTCGCTTCATATAATAGTGTGAAAATAATATCAGGAAGAGACATGCGTTTTGATATTTAATTATATATATACATATATATTATTTTCTTTTCTTTCTTGGACAAGCTATTTCCCAGAATACCAGAATATCTGAATATCTGTCAGTGTTTCAACACTGTGTGATGTCTTGCCAAAAAACACCATCTTTGCAAGAAGACACGAGGCTTCTCTAAATACTTACTGGACTAAAATCAAAGTCTGTCTGCCAGCTTTCCAGGGGCTGGTGGCCAATGTTGTATTTTAATCTAATTAGTACATCAAACATTCAATGCATTTTTACAACATTTGGTAATGTTTCTCAAGTCAACATATTGCTGTTGATATTGGTGAGAATGCCAAAAATTGTTGATGTTAGTGTATGTTTGCCTGATTCTTTCTAGTGCAGTGTGATACACTGTAAAAAGAAAAGTAAAGAAAAAAAAATCTTTCGAAGTTGTAAATAAAACAAAAATTATTGGAGTGTTTTACAAGAAAATACTATTTCAGTCTTTCTACTTCATAATTTTAGTCAAGTCACCTTTATTTATATAGCACTTTATACAATACAGATACAGTTGTCACTCTACAGTGACAACAGGATAATTATGCATTTCGGATGATCATGTTCAGCTGAAGTCAGTTCAGTGTTGATTCAGTTCCGCTGTAAAGATCATCAATTATTATTCATTTAAACTATAAAAGGAGTTCCGCAAGAAATGATATCACCGTCCAGCTTAAGTTCCGTTCTCATACAACAGCATCAGTACAGTCAGATCAATAATATTGGTGAATATTAATTTAGCACACATTTAATTCAGTTACTTGCCATTGTGAATTGTGAAATTTACTTGAAATTTCTGAGTGAGAACTGTTTATTATTTTTTAAGTAAATTGTTTTCAAACATGATTTCTGAAAAATAAAAGGTTCCCCTGTTTGCCATTGGTCGGCTAAACATATAACCACGCCCTGAAACTCAAACCATTGATTCAGCCAATGTTGCTATATTGGGCTGGGGTGCGTTTCCTGTACAACAGCGTAACTTGCTTTATTAATTAGCTTGTTATGACTGTTTCCCGAAACTGAAGTAACTTTGTTACATGACATCTGATGACCATTTTGCTATTTTTGTTCTCCGTTGCTTTGCTTTTTGCTTACCAATGTTTGATTAATTAGTGGATACATTCCTCCAGGGTACTAGAGCACATTGGCACATGCAAGCTCTTCAATTGGCTAAAGCCCAAAGTATAGGGTAAACGTACCTATTAAGCTCAAGTACCCATTAAGCACACTACCATCTTTGAGCTCAGATTATAAAAAGAAAAAATAATGTATTATCCTACTTGATGTCTTAACCAATTGATGTGTTTGTTACTACATATCTCCTGTAATTTCAAGAAAATCAGACCATTGCACACTGAGATATGGGTATCCATTCACACTGTCTGGCGGCCATTTTGAAAGCTGTCTGAAAACTTTCACCAAAAGAGGAGCCTCTTAAATGTGCATTTTTAAGGTGGTTAAGCCTTTTTGGGGGGTAGTTATAACTACTTACTGCAAAATTAAGAGATTAATGTTTAGACTTTTGCATAGTATAACCTGGAACCTGCATGTGGAAAATTATTACAGTTAGTTCTAAAAGATAGTTTGAGCAACATAGCGCAGATGCTACAGAACATAGTTAGCCTACTAGCTGTATAAGATTGTTTGCTACACTAATATATTACTTTTCAGGCATTACTGGCTTGTACTTTTAAATCCATAATATTATACATTTACAGTTTATTGATGGTCTGTGGTTTTAAACTGCTGCAATTTTTGAAGACTTCATATTATTGTTAGGTGAGCTTAAAGGGTGCAGTACTATAAAAATCACACTGCTTCAGCGTGACATCAATAAGAAGAAGTATAATTTCATAGATATTGTCAATAATAGTTGTTCATATTAAAATATGTATAAACTTAGTACATGACCTAGATTATTTATCAAAATTGTGTCCTTTAAATTGAATGTAATATTTATTAATTAAAAATTGTTGCTGCTCCAATTTAATCTCAGTGTGCTCCCTTTAAGCTCATCCACATTGAACGTCTATGTAAATACTTCATAAACAGACTTAAAATATTAACTGATGGTTGTCACTTTAAGTTAATCTTTATAAAATTATTAATAACTTATTTTCATAGCCTTAAAGGGTTGGTTCACCCAAAAATAAAAATTACCCCATGATTTACTCGCCATCAAGCTATCCTAGGTGTATCCTGAGACTAGTACAATCGGAGTTATATTAACATTTTTGGTATTAAATAATGTCCTGGCTCTTCCAAGCTTTATAATAACAGTAAATAGAGGATGAGATTTTGAAGCCCAAAAAAGTGCAACCATCCATAATAAAAGATATCCACATGGCTCCGGGGGTTAATAGAGGCCTTCTGAAGCAAAACGATGCATTTGTGTAAGAAAAATATCCATATTTAAAACTTTAAAAACTAAAATAACTAGCTTCCGACAGACGGCCGTACACATCGATTTACGGCGAAAGAGTGAACGCATGACTTGACGCATGACGTAATGACGAACGTGGAAGCGCAGAGGATAGAGCAAAGCAAAACACCGGTCATGAATTAGAATATATAACTGATCAAGTTGATGTGATGACACTAGGGGTCACACTTGGGAGCCCCAAACACCTCTGATACTTCAGAAAAATCCAATGAGAATTGGCAAATGGATGAGCTCTGGTTGAGTTAGACAGCTCATTCCACTAGCATGAAACAGTCAAGGTAAAGGTCCATGAAAGTGATTTTGTGCCTCTTTGTGATGGCACCACAGGGTGCTATTCAGTTGCAGAATGCAAGCTTCTGGAGGGCACATAAGTCTGAAGCAGTGAGTTCAAGTATAGGGGTGCAGAGCCAATGGTTGTTCTGTAGGCAAACATCAGTGCCTTGAATTTGATGCAAGCGGCAATTGGCAACCAGTGCAGGTTTATGAAGAAAGGTGTGATGTGTGTTCTCTTCGGCTTGTTAAAGACCACTCTTGCTGCAGCATTCTGGATCAGTTGCAGAGGTTTGACAGTGCATGCTGAAAGGCCTGCCAAGAGAGCATTACAATAGTCCAGTCTGGACAAGTCTTGGACAAGGTGTTGGTAGCATGCTCCGATAGGAAGGGCCTGGTCTACCTAATGTTGTATAAGGCAAATCTGCATGACCAAGCAGTTCTAGCAATGTGGTCTGTGAAGTTTACCTGATCATCAATCACAACTCCAAGGTTCCTGGCTGTCCTGGATGGAGTTATGGTTGACAAACCTAGCTGAATGGAGAAGTTGTTGGGTTGGCTGAGACCACACAAGCAGTTCTGTCTTTGCAAGGCTGAGTTGAATAGGGTGGTCCTTTATCCAGCAAGAAATGTCTGTCAGGCAGGCTGAGATGCAAGCAGCTACTGTCAGATCATCTGGCTAGAATGAGAGGTAGATTTGCATAGCAGTGACAGGAAAAACCATATTTCTGAATGACAGATACTAGTGATGGCATGTAGATGGAGAAGAGAAGTAGTCCAAGCACTGAGCCCTGAGGCACCCCAGTAGCTAGATGTTGTGACTTAGACACCTCAACCCCTCTATGACACCCCGAAGGACCTACCTGAGAGGAAAGACTTGAACCACTGGCATGTGGTTCCTGAGATGTCCTAGAAGCTTCATTGGATTCTTGTACTGGACATTTCAGCGGTTCTCTCTCCCACAGGCACCATTAAGGCACCATTAAGCTTGTGTTCCCCTGGGCGCTTCAATGAGCAAATAGAAAGAGAAATTTCCCAAAGAGAATATTCTCTAGCAAGAGAATCTTTCCATAAAAGAGAAAGTTTCCTGTAAACGAGCAAACACTGGCAAAAACATCTTTTTAAAGATGCCTTTTCGCCTGTGAATTTCTGGATGCAGTCCACAGCTGTTTCCATCAGATGGCCACAATCGCTGCGACACTTTGCGTTTGCATGGTTAGTGCTTCCAACCCTTTTTGCTGGCTCATCAGAACAATTCAACTTGACTATGCAATTCAGTTCACCAGGCCCAATACCTTCACAATTATTTACAATCTCTAGTTTGAGCCGATTACGTCCCAAGTACAAACAGGTAAATTATGAGCAACTGCCCGGGTGTATCACTTGTGCGTAGCGCCTTTGCTCTCCCTGAGGTGTGAGTTCCCCATGTCCGGCGAACCCTGGACGCTCTCCTATTCTCCAGCACTTATTGGTAGCCAAATTCGGAGGAGGAATTCGCTGCCAGGCCCATTACTTTTGGTATGCCCCTTTTCAGGTGAGCCCTTGTACTATGAACTGAGCACTCCACATGTGCTGATTCCCTAATGGTAATCCTACATGATGTATTCTCCACTGTTCGGTTTCCCTATTGGTAAACCCTATGTCTTCATCTGGGCAGAGCCTCGCTCTGCCACCAGTCACTGTGGGTGTAGAGTTTTTCCCTTCTCAGGCAGAACCCACCACAGAGACTTCTTTCCATGTGTGATACTTCCGATTCGGTAAGTCCATGTGATGTATTCTCCACATGCTAACCTCCCCGTTCAGGCAAGATGTGGCCTCCGTAGTGTCCTTTTTTCTTCATAGGAAAATAACACTTTCCCCAGTTCAAACTCCTGGTCTGCACAGCTGTAAGTTTTTATCCTTTATTTAAAAAAATAAATAAATAAATAGAAAAGGTCAAGAAATGGCTGAAGCAACCGGTTCCCATTGCCAGACGGTCTTAAATTCAAATTTATTTATAAAGCACTGAAAAAAAACAACAACATTGTCCATAGTGCTGTACAAACAATAACACAATAAGCAGAAGACAACTATAACCGCTACCCTTTTTTTTTTAGCTTAAGTAATCTAATAGTACCTAAAACTAGGTACTATTAGATGAATGTTGACCTCCTTTGGTTTATCAAACAAAGCATTTGAAGCAACAAACCCAAACTTCCAAAAGAATTTCACGTATATTATATTCAACATCACAATCAATCACCACCAACATTTACATTGCACAAAACACCAAATAGAAAATATGAATTTGATGACATAAGCAAGTCAAACTTGATGTAACAATGAATCCTCCTATCTTCCACATATAAAATCCTCCAGTTCTTTGTGTTTGTGTAAAACGCCCCAAGTGTTCACGAGTCCAGAGACAAACAAAGCGGGCCGTGGAAACAAACCTTTTGAACTACTTTCCTCATAAGAAAGAAAGCATAGGAATAAAGGTCCATCTAAACAAAAGACACATTCACAATTAGCATGCATGATTGTCTCAGTGATCAATACATACACAATACAATTACATATTAAGTTCAAATCACCAAAAACATACAATGCATAAAAAAAAACAAAAAAACCCAACACTACTTACTGATTGTCCAAAAGGAAACAAATTCCTCAATCATAGGACCTCAGAAAGAAAGCTTTAACAGCACCAGAAAGCCATTGCTTCCTCTATCCAAACGCTTGCCTACTTCTTCAGGTATAGTACCTGGCTAAATACTCCTCTAAAAAGATGGTTAATGGCGCGGAAAAACACAACCTTTAAAGGTAACAGTGTTAGAGCAGTTACACAACTTTTAAAAAAAGGATCACATCCATATAGTTATATAAGTAATGTAAAAAGAAACCTTAAAAAGACAATCAAAGTACATCCTAACTAGGATCAGAAGACGCATATATGATACTAGCAACCTCCGCAACCTTTACGCTATCGTAAAAAGATATGTTTTCAAATGGCTTTTAAACTGGCCGAGCGTCGGTACATTCCTAATATATAACAGCAGGCTGTTCCATAATTTAGGGGCAGCAACCGCAAACGCGCGATCCCCTCTGGATTTCATCTTAGACCGGAGAACAACAAGAAGTTTCTGTGATTGAGATCGTATGGATCTTATTGGCTTTTGTTCCTGAATTAGATCAGCAATATAAGATGGAACTATGCCATGTAGAGATTTAAATACAAATAATACAATTTTAAAATTGACCCTAAAAGAAACAGGCAGCCAGTGCAATGACTTTAACACCGGGGTAATATGATCTAATTTACCAGTGCCTGTGAGCATTCTTGCAGCCGCATTTTGGACCATTTGCAGTCTGTCTAAGACTTTATTTTGAGCACCATAATATAGAGAGTTGCAGTAATCTAATCTTGAGACGATAAATGCATGAATAACTTTTTCCAAATCTTTCTGGGATAAAAAAGGCTTAATCTTAGAGATCATTCTCAGTTTGAAAACACTCGTTCTGACAATTTCATTTATCTGCTTGTCAAACTTTAGTGTGCTATCGCAAATCATCCCCAAATTTTTTACATGATGTTTCCTAAAGGGGCTCAGGGGACCCAGCTTAATTTTAACTGCGTTATCAAGTTCAGAAGGACCAAAGATAATCAATTCTGTTTTCGATTCATTTAGGCTCAAAAAATTTATAGACATCCATGCCTTGACATCATTCAGACAAGCCAACAATCTTTCCAATGTAGTGGAATCATTTGACTTGAATGGTACATACAATTGTGTATTATCTGCGTAGCAGTGAAAGGACATACTGTATTTATGCAGAATTGAACCTAATGGGAGCATATAAAGAGAAAAGAGAAGCGGTGCTAACACAGACCCTTGAAGAATACCACACGATAAAGAGAATACCACACGATGATGAGGCTGATGTACACTCACCCATACCAACAGAGAAACTTCTATTTAACAAATAGGATTTAAACCACTTTAAGGCATTTCCAGAAACGACAGCACATGTTTCAAGTCGTGAGATGAGAATATGATGGTCAATTGTGTCAAATGCTGCTGTGAGATCTAAAAGCAAGAGTGCAGTCAGATTCCCTTGATCGATTGCCAAAAAATATCATTAAAAACCTTTAATAATGCTGTTTCTGTGCTATGATATTTCTTAAAACCTGACTGAAATACTTCATAAATATCATTTTCATCAAGGAAAGACTCCAGTTGAATAAAAACACTTTTCTCTAAAATCTTGGCCAGAAATGGAAGTTTAGAAATTGGTCTAAAGTTGCAGAGAACGCTCTTATCCAGATTTTCTTTTTTTCAGTAAGGGCTGAACTACAGCGTGTTTACAGTAGTCGGGGACAATCCCTGAAATAAAACTTTTATTTATTATAGAAACTATATACGGACCGACCGTTTCAATGATTTGCCTTAACAGAGATGTCGGAATAATATCAAAAGTAGGCTTCAGCTTACAAAAAAATATCATTCAAAGTGGACATGGAGATGGGCTCAAATTCAGATAGCATAGCAATTCTTTCCCTTCTACATTCCCTTCTTAGGGACCTGATATGTTCATTCAACCGTGGAGCTGATTTCTATGCACCTGCCTTAGAGGCGCCACCTGATCTAATGTATCCAAGCAAACAGAATTAAAAATATTAACCGTCTCCTCCACACTAAGATGGGGTGATAAGAGGTCCGATTTTACATTCTGCAAAGAGTACATAAAAGATCCATTAAAGTCCACATATGTAGTTGACTTTATCACGAACCAGTCTCTTTGTGGCACAAACTTTCTTTGGTTGACATGGACAAAAAAAAACAGTAAATAAAACAGGGTTATGATCAGCTACCAGGAGATCATCTATGATAATGTCACTGACTGACACCAAGTGACAGAATCAAATCTAGCGTGTGACCATGAATATGTGTGGGACCATTTACCATTTGCTGAAGGCCAACAGTCAATGAGATTTAAAAAATCCTTTGTAAAAGAGTTTGTCGGACAGCATATGTGAATACTGAAGTCCCCCAGTATTAGTATTTTGTCATATTTCGCAACAATGTCTGCTAAAAACATAGACAATTCTGACAAAAAGTTCTTATTAAATCCAGGCGGTCGATAGACAACGGCACATAGCACCGGAGATAATAGATGCATTTCAAAGACTTGGAGTTCAAAGCTTGAAAAAGGCTCAAATTTGAGTCTAGTGCAAATAAAAATATTCTTATAAATAGAAGCCACACCACCTCCCCTTCCCGTTTCTCTGGGAGTATTAAAAACTGTAAAATTACTAGGCACCGCTTCTCAAAAAGCAGACATATCCCCGACGTTCAACCAGGTTTCAGTGATAAATAAAAAAAAAAAAAATCTAAATTTCGGGCTCTAATTAAGTCATTTAAAATGAAGGTCTTGTTTCTCAACGAACGGACGTTTATCATCGCCAACCTGATCGCTGGTCCCGTATCGTCCACCGAGGCGTCGTCAGACTGCTGCGGGCCAAACGGTACAGGGCGAAGATTCTGCAGATGAACTCCATTCCAATGGAGATGCAAGGTACGCCGTAGACAAGGCGCCAAGGACCCCGCCGGTTCAACTGGCTGAATCCACCGCGGCAGCGCGCTCTCCGAGCGCCGATATAACACCCGACCACCACGCAATCCCCATAACAGCGCGTCCACTGGACGAGGCGTTCTCGGAAGAGAGACCAGGTAAGCTTTAAGTTTCACCAACTTTCCTCCCCGCTTTCCACGGCGGCGCCGTTTCTTTTCCAATGGAGGCCAGGACTCTTGTTTCAACCAGGTGGGAATAATCAGCGGCGGCTTAGTAATAGGGAGCTGCAGCTCGCCTCTTCCTTCTTTAAAAACTTTTTCGTATGAGCTCCTAATATTTAAAAGTGTATGACGATCATAAATCAGTGCGGAGGTAGCATTTCGTATAAAAAATGTTGTTAGTAATACAGCTATAAAAAACAAACTGGATAGGAGAGATGGCATGCCATGTACACCGGCGCCATCTTGCCATTCTTAATGCCCCCTCGTGGTACAGGGGACTACGGAAGATTACTTTGGCCATTGGGAAGGTTAGTACATGGACGAATGAACTTATTTCTAGGTATGCAGCAGCCTGCCAACATCTGCACCACCAATATCTGCACCGCCAATCCTTGTAACAGTTCAGCTGGTTGTGGTGCATTGTATAGGGACCCCTAGTGTCATCACATTAACATAATGTCAAAGTGAGTGACAGATAGGGAACGTCTTGGTTACTGTTGTAACCTCCGTTCCCTGACGGAGGGAATGAGACTTTGTGTCCCTCATGCCACAGCACTGAAATACCCACTGAAATAGCCAAGACACTCTCCTGGCTCCTCAGCACAACCTGAAAGAGTGGAGCAAGCCGCCTCCTTTTATACCCGTCTGTCCGAGGGAGTGGCATGCAAATTCCTCTCGCCAATACTCATTGGCCTTTTCTGAAGTACCAGAGGTGCGACTCCTAGTGTCATTACATCGACCCTATGTTTGTTCCCTCCATCAGGGAACGAAGGTTACAACAGTAACCAAGACGTTTTTACTTGTACGCTAGGGCAGCGTTTCCCAACCCTGTTCCTGGAGGCACACCAACACTACACATTTTCTAACTCTTCCTAATCAAACACACCTGATTCAACTAGAAATATATGGGTTAGATAAGGGAGACATCCAAAACGTGTACTGTTAGTGTGCCTCTAGGAACAGGGTAGGGAAACACTGCACTAGGGTATCCGTACAGTGCGCGTGATGCAAATTTCCTCATTAGCATACAGTAGTACACTTGTACTGTACGCATGCAGTCAGATTTTTCTAACCGCATGTACAATGTATGCTCAGCTCACATGTGCGCCTTAAAGGGTTAGTTCACCCAAAAATGAAAATTCTGTCATTTATTACTCACCCTCATGCCGTTCCACACCCGTAAGACTTTCGTTAGTCTTCAGAACGCAAATTGAGATATTTTTGTTACAATCTGATGGCTCCGTGAGGCCTACATAGCCAGCAATGACATTTCCTCTCTTAAGATCCATAAAGGTACTAAAAACATATTTAAATCAGTTCATGTGAGTACAGTGGTTCAATATTAATATTATAAAGCGATGAGAATATTTTTGGTGCGCCAAAAAAAACCAAAATAACGACTTCTATAGTGATGGCCAATCATTGCTCCCTATGTAGGCCTCACAGAGCCATCGGATTTCAACAAAAATATCTCAATTTGTGTTCCGAAGATTAACGAAGGTCTTACGGGTGTGGAACGGCATGAGGGTGAGTAATAAATTACATTATTTTCATTTTTGGGTGAACTAACCCTTTAAGGTTTTTTTTTGCACAAATTCATTTTTTTTAGTGATGATAACACTACCAAGGCCTGTTGTTTCACAGTCGAAAAAGAAACCAATGAGACGGAACAACAACAACCGTGTTGATGATTGCTTTTATGAGAGGATTAAGAGATATAACTCTATTTTATAAAACGGTTAGTTCCTGTCCTTGATTCTGATTGGTCAATAGCTGTGTTTTATTCACGAATCACGGTAAAACACGGCTATGACCGCTTCACCCAACGGTTCTGTGTATCACTACACAACTCCCTTAACAACCACTCTTAGCAACGTAAACTGTATGTTCTCTAGGGGTGTAAGAAAATATCGATACACATGAATATCGTGATATTATGTTTGGCGATACTGTATCGATTCTCAAAAACACTGTATCGATATTTATTTATTTATTTATTTATTTACATCCAATATTCGTGGGTTTGTGTTCGGTTTAAACCACAGACTGTATAAAACCCAACCGCTAGATGTCAGCGTTATCTCAGAACGTAAACTGACGCGTAGCCATGAGAAGCGCGAGGTGCATCAATAGTGTTAGCATTAGCAAACCCAGCTCAAAAGACGATAGAATTATTCCGCTCCCGTAGCATACAGAGCTGAAGTGTTGACTCATTTGGCTTCAAATAAAGAACCCACTAAAGGAGATCGACAAGAGTCAGTTGTTTGCAAAATAGACCATGTTATATAATCCAAAACTCGGGAAACTCATTGAATCTGCCGATGCCATCCGCGCTCCTGAGAGAGGCGTTCGATAGAATATGTACTGCACGTTTTCCTCTCAGTAACAAAATAAACACAAAAGAAAAAAAGACATCGGAGACAGCATTAAGAAAGCATCTGATCATAGCGATGTGGATATGTTTGCAACAGCTCTGTTCAGCACTTCAGTGAAGGCACGTTTATTTAAATAGCACTTTATACATTAGACTGCTAAAGCAAGCAGCTTTACAGTATTACATATAAAACAAACAGACATTCAGTCATGAAATGGACTATACACTAGTTGTTAAATAGTTTAGAAATTAAAAACTGGTATACTTTGAACCTTTAAAACATATACACATAAAGAATCCTGCAGTCACTACTATTTTCCCTTAGATTGCACAAAATAGTGATTGTGATATGAATGCAAATGATACTGTATTGATTAAATAAAATAAAGTTGTTTGTAAGGCTTTATATATGGTGGTGTGTTCTTTATTACTTTTTTCTAAAATTACATCCTTTTTCTAAAAAAAAAACCCAACAATATATCAGCTTTCTTACAGTATCGCAATATATCACAATATATTGTATTGTAACCCCTGTATCGTGATACGTATCGTATCGCCAGATTCTTGGCAATACACAGCCCTAATGTTCTAAATTGATATTGTTCATTGAAGCTTACTGTATTATGTAGAAGAGTGTTGTGAGAAAAAGATCGAGTGAGCGAGTTTATTACCTGCATTCAGATTTAGCATTTTCCTTCAGGTCAGTCCTATGTTCATAATAAATATCTGTTTAAATGTCCGATGTATCATCTTGTCCTTTTAACATTTAAGGGGTTTTCCTGACAGCGCTAGCCAAAGCATTTGTCAGTTGCGTCTTGTTCCGTGTTCACAACAATTCACTGTTTTCAATATAAAAGTCTTCGCTACTGACTGACACACTCATAAAGACAGTCTGTTCCGTGTTCACAACAATTCACTGTTTTCAATATAAAAGTCTTCGCTACTGACTGACACACTCATAAAGACAGTCTGTTCCGTGTTCACAACAATTCACTGTTTTCAATATAAAAGTCTTCGCTACTGACTGACACACTCATAAAGACAGTCTTTGCCGCCATCTAATGGCGCAAAAATGTAACTTCTGTTGCTGTTCACGGTCAGGGACTATTTTTTTTTACAGCAGAAGGCTTTTAGAAAATGTTTACTTCATGAAAGTTGCATTGATACATATTTCTAGCTTTAATATTTGTATTGTGTGGTAACTGTTTTATAAAAGCAAAAAGGTACTCAAGGCTAGTGCTGTATCGTAAATAAGTCACTCCGCTTCGCGCCGTGCCTAACAACGCCCTTCAGCCGTGACTTATTCATGATACAGCACAGCCTCTCGTACCTTATTGCTTACTTAAACGAGTACAGAGTATAATGTTTATCAGTGATAACAAGTATGAAACTGTCTAGTGCGGACATGTTGAACACCTGTATTTGCCCATGCAATCAAATAGAATATACTTTAAAAGGCTGTGTGTTTGGCTGTAAGCATACGCTAAGCATTCACGTCAAAACTAGGCTTAGCAATGCTTTTGGGAAATGCATCTCTGGTCGAATGATCAGACAAACATATCAGTGTAAGCTAATGGCTTTCTTATTTTCAGTACCTGCAGATGCCCCAGTGATGCCACATCAGACTGATTTACAATAGCCAGAGATAATGAGCACAACATGCACATATGGGGACTCTATATGCTCTTAATACATATGCTAAAGATACAGCACTTCCCTTCCAGTGCCACAGCAGAGGCAGTGCTACAACAGAATACCTGATCCCTTGGGTCGATCTTAATGATGACAGTCTGCTAGCATTTACTGACAGGCAGCTCCTCTTCAGTGCTTTGTGAGAAGAGATATGCAGTATTACATTCGTACCAGCACTGTAGATTTACACACATCACGTGTCCGTGTAAACCCTGGTGTGACATGCTAAATGCAATTTAGCTATTTTTAGCAATTTTACTTAAATACTACATGTTTTCAGACATGTAGCATACAGTATATTATGTGGTTTGAAAATATTTGAATATTTCAATATTTATGTTTTTTAATGTGCTGAACAATCTCAACAAGGTAAGTTTTAGAAAAGTAGATTTTCTATTGACTGACCTTTTTTCAGTATTGCCACAAACATTTTGTTGAAGTAAAACTATTAAGTAACACTACATTTTATTGTTATAGAAAATGTGGCACAGTTTTTTATAGTTATAAGGTGAAGACTTATTATAATTTCCTTCATCTGCGATAGGTGGAAATATAAAGCCAGTGATTGAGTGTTCATACTCAGAACTATATTCCATGGTATTACCACAGACCTAAACCACGGCAATCATTCTTGTTAGGGCCACTGCGTCTCCATGGCAACGGTAGCCAACTGTGCCACCAACACTTAACCTTGTAAGACAAGAAAATTGATTGAGGTTTAAGTTACCATATGTGTTAAATATGTGTTAAACTGTGTAAACAGGGAACTATTAAATTCAATTTTTAATGTAATATATTTGATAATTGATTCCTATGACTGCAAAGCTGAATTTTCAGCAGCCATTAATCCAGTCTTCAATGTCACATAATCCTTCAGAAATTATTCTAATATGCTGATTTGCTGTTCAAGAAACATTGGTAACACTTTACAATAAGGTTCATTAATTAAAAATAGTTAACGTATTAACTAATATGAACTAACATTTGTTACTGTATTTACTAATCTTCATTAACGTTAGTTAATTAAAATACAGTTGTTCATTGTTTGCTCATGTTAGTTCACAGTGCATTAACTAATTTTAACAAGATTGTATTAATGCATTAGTGAATGTTGAAATTAACATTAACAAAGATTATTAAACGCTATAGAAGAGCAGTTCATTATTAGTTCATGTTAACTAATGCAGTTAACTAATGTTAACTAATGAACCTTATTGTAAAGTGTTACGGAAACATTTATTATTACTATCGATGTTAAAAACAGTTGTGCTGTTTATTATTTTTGTGGAAATAATATTTGATGATTTTTTTCAGTATTTTTTGATTAATAGAAAGTTCAGAATAACAGCATTTATTTGACATGGAAATCTTTTGTAACCTTACAAATGTCTTTACTGAAGAAAAAAAAAAAAAAAAAAAAAATCTTACTGAACCCAAACTTTTGAATGGAAGTTTACAGTATTTATGATAAAACTAAATAATCTGTCACCCATAAACATATATCAAGACAATGTTTCAAGAACATACATAAATATCACTTTAACATTAGTTTGTTCTTCCATAAAAAGTAACTTAATCTCAAAATGTTTTTCTGAATAGGCCAGTTTTATAAAAATAGATTGATGACAACTGGCGAAGCAGCAGCATGTAAATACAACGCAAAGCTTTATAATGTTCAACATATGGTTGGTGTCACTTGAAGAACCGTTAATGATTGAAGATTTTTGTCTGTTTTACTCAGACAACATGCCTCAGTAGTAGCCATTACAAAACATACTATTCATTTTCAAAGGATACTCAGGATACATTAAAGATTATTTAAAACCCTATTTTTAACATTAGCCTATGTTAGCGTTTCTTGTCTTGTCTTGTGGACAGCAGTTGCCTGACATTTTAAAGCAGTTTTAAACCAGCACTCATTATTGTTCATGTTTCAGCTATCATCTTGTCTTCCGAAAGGCAGTCTCATGTCTAGTCACTTTGTGAAACCAATGAGCATGGTGCTGGTGGTGTACTTCAGTTGTATAACACAGTCTCATACTGTGAAGGCCTGGTGTGGCTTGGCACTGTACAGACTTATGTAAGAAGAATGACATCTGAAGCATATACACAACCATCCACTTATACACACCAGCACAAGAACATCTAAAAATTAAAGAATCTGCCATGTCATTTCCATTTACAAATGTGAAAATGCAGGAGATTTTTTAAATGATGATCACACCATCAATGTGTGTGCGTGTGTGTGTGGTCCTGGTGAACCCTACGTACTACAAATTCTACGACCAAATGTCCCCATAAATATAGTAAAACCTGAAAATTTTGACCTTGTGAGGAATTTTTTGTTTGGTCCCCATGAGGATAACAGCTTATAAATCATATTAATTTATGTTTTTTTGTTTGTTTTTTTATTTTTTAATATAAAAATGCAGATTGCTTCCTGTGAGGGTTGTTTAGGGCTAGGGGAAAGAATATACAGATTTCACCTGGTGTTGGTTTTAAATATTGGTTTTGGCACAGAAAATGAACAGATATCACTCTGTTTCTTGAGTAACTGCATTGTAAAGCATTGTTTTCCCTTCTCATTCTTCTTCAGAAGAAACACGGAAGACATGAATTAAGCATGTGAGCATCCCAGTATCCCTATAGTGCTCTTTTTTACTCTCTACAGTGCCCTTTAGTGAGTTTTTTTCTTTTTTCTTTTAAAAGGGCACTGCCCTATGTCAGCACAACTATAAAACATGCAATCTGCATTAAGTCATGAAGTTTCCATGTGAAATGACGTTCTGACCATTTTCTGGTTGCATAATACAGGAGTTCCCCCCCCCCCATAAAACTATATGTGATTAAGTTGTAACTATGTGGCTGTCAATAGAATTAAATATTCATGATCAATCGCATGTCTTTGGAAAATAGAATGAATAAATCTGCATTGTTTATCCTTTTGATCTTTAATTTATAAAATTAGCAAAAATCTAACCTTTCATTGAAGGAAAAGAATTGAAAGTGAGGGGAAAAAAAAAAAATCACATTATGAAATAAATGTTTTTCTCCAAAACACATTGGCCACAATTTTTGGCACCTCTGGAATTTTTTATGAGTAAAATACATTTACATTTTTTAGCACACCAGGGTGATCATGAACTGTTCCACAGGAGTATAAACATGAGGAAACACAAAGGCCAAATTTCCCTTAATCATTCATCACAATGAGTAAAACCAAAGAATATAGTTCTGATGTGCAGCAAAAGATTGTTGAGCTTCACAAAATAGAAAGTGGCTGTAAGAAAATAGCTAAAGCATTGAAAATCCTCATTTCCACTATCAGGGCAATAATTAAGAAGTTCCAATCATCTAAAGATGTTACAAATCTGCCTGGAAGAGGACGTGTGTCTAAATCGTCCTAATGCGCGGTGAGGAGGAAAGTTTGAGTGGCCAAAGACTCTCCAATGATCACAGCTGGAGAACTGCAGAGAATGTTACAAATCTGCCTGGAAGAGGACGTGTGTCTAAATCGTCCTAATGCGCGGTGAGGAGGAAAGTTTGAGTGGCCAAAGACTCTCCAATGATCACAGCTGGAGAACTGCAGAGTTGAGTCTTGAGTCTCAGAAAGCCTAAAAAAATGATCAAACAGCACCTACATCCCCACAAGTTGTTCGGGAGGGTTTCAAGAAAAATCCTCTGCTCTCATCCAAAAACAATCTCCAGCATATTCAGATGTCAGACAAGACTGGAACTTCAACCGGGACCGGCTTCTATGCTCAGATGAAACTAAAAAAAAGAGCTTTTTGGCAGCAAACCCACCAGATGGGTTTGGTGCACACATGGATAAAAAGTACCCCATGCCCACGGTTAAATATACTGCTGGATCTTTAATGTCTATTTTTCTGCTGGAGGTCCTGGACATCTTGTTCAGATACATGGTATCATGGATTCTATAAAATACCAACAGATAAAAAATCAAAACCTGACCGCTTCTGCTAGAAATCTTATAATGGGCCATGGTTGGATCATCCATCACAACAATGATCCAAAACAAACATCAAAACCAACACAAAAATGTGTGACTGAGCACAAAATGAAGCTTCTGCCATGGCCATCCCAGTTCCCTGACCTGAACCCTAAAGAAAATGAGTGGAGTGAACTGAAGAGAAGAAGCACCGACATGAAGCTGGGAATCTGAAGGATCTGGAAAGATTCTGCATGAAGGAATGGTCTCTGATCTCTTGTCAGGTGTTCTCCAAACTCATCAGGCATTATAGGTGAAGACTCAGAGCTGTGATCTTGGCAAAAGGAGGTTGCAAAAAGTATTGAATAAAAGGGTGCCAATAACTGTGGCCAACGTGTTTTGGAGAAAAACATATTTCATAATGTGACTTTCCCCCCATTTTCACTTCTTTTCCTTCAATGAAAAGTCTAACCTTTGCTAATTTTATGAAAGATCAAAAGGATAAACAATGTAGATTTGTTTTTACAGTCATCTTTGATCATATTTATCAAGGGTACCAACAATTTTGTCCACGTCTGAATAATTTAAAAAATAATAGCATAAAAAACATTTTCCCTTAAATTTTTCACAAACCCCCAAGCACCTCCTTGAGGTTCTCTGGACCCAGTTTGAAGACCCTTGGGATAACAGAAATCATATATTTATGAACAGAATATTAATATAATTTTCCAGGCAAACATACTGTTCACAGTTCATAACAAGATGATTCATTCAATTCAAAGTCAATTTAAAACCCTAGGCATGTTTATGTTATAATGGGTATTTACAGTTAAAACTTTTTATAGTCTGATTGGCTAAAGAGGTATTTTTACCTCTTTTCATAAAGTATAGGCCACTTGAATGCCTTTACCTGCAAGACTGACTTAATTATGCCCGGAGGGAAATGTGGGATCTCTTGGGGACAGCCTTCGCAGCTTGACTTCTGACAAGCTAGAGAAAGAATTCATCCCTCTACTTCTAAAGCCACTCGAGCATGTCTTGTCTTTTTTCAGTGTTTTGAGATACGTAGGAAATCTGGAGGTGATCTGGAGGAGAATGTGAAATTGTGGGATACAGATAAGTAGACATTGGCAGATGAGGCATGGTGGGTCTGCTGGTTTCATTTTCATTCCTGTGGGCTGTTACCTTCCCTGCCTTATTACCCTCTGGGCAAAAAAAATCCAATAATAAGCCCTCCGCCAGCGCACAGAGAAGCATCTTTACTCTAGCAGAAGAGCTGGATTTATCCATGCAGGTATTCACTCTTTTATACAGTACGATGGTGGATGTATCAATGTGCTGCTCGACATATAAAGAGCAACAATTCTACATGGTTCTCTATACTGAAGAGTAGAAGTGCTGTATGACTGAATCTGAAGGAACACAGACAGAATGCATTTCTTATCTTCTGTCATAAAGGTCTGTCAAAGACTGAAAAATGAAAACAATGGGTCACTGGGACAGTGGGTACCTGGATGGCATATGCATGCTGTTCAAACCAAATATACTGCTGTTCAAAAAAAAAAAAAAAAAAATTGTTTTTATAGGCTACATCAGTTCAGTTTAAAATTTAACACAGAATAGCGTATCTTATATGAATAACTTACAAAATTTGACAGTGGTTCTCAACCATTTTTGACTGCAATTGTCCATTGTCCATAACAATAAATGAGGGCCCCATGTCTTTTCCAGGTTTTTGCTATTTACTTTATAAGGATTAAGAATGAATACATTTTATTTGTATTATTATTTAAAAAAAAATATATTTATAACTGACCCAATACATTTTTTAGATTTCGGCATAACTAGAATGCCTATTGAGTTATATGATTTTATTATACACGACTTTTCCAGGCCTACACTGTAAAACATCAAAAGTTGAGAAAACTTAATAAGACAACCAGCTGCAGGAGATTTTTGAGTTCTTTGTAGAAAAAAAAAGAAAAAAAAAAGGTTGGTGTGGGGTGAATTAAATTAAGGAATGTCTTATTTTTTGGTTGTTTTGGCTGATTTAAATGCTTGTTTTGTCTTATTCTAAAACATTTTACTTCATATCGAGTCCCCTTGGAAATTTACTGATGCCCCTAATGGTCCCCGGCCCCCTTATTGAGATCCAGTGCTGTACATTATTATGCAGTCAGTTAGGACTACTCACCGCAAAAGCGCAATGATTGTTCTGTATTCATTTTTCCCCAAAGCATTTCTAATGCACATAATCTCATGAGCACTTGTTCCAATTAAACAAATTTAAAAACTCTTTAGTAATTAGGTGCCTTTGGACCTCGAACAGGAAACGCTTGGTTGCCTTTGAAAGCCATTACATTGCTCATAGACAGCTGAGAAGCCAGTTCTTTGAGAGTATACCATCTGCTCATGTGAATCAAAATAACCTTCCCTGTACTTCTGAGCCATTAATGGCTTGTATGTTCTGTATTGTGTAATTGTTCACAAAGTGGAACTTAAAAAATTTCCACATTTAAAGGCAAGAAATTTCCACTATATGCAAGAATTTTCATGTAATATTTCTTACTTTCTTATTGCCAATGTATGAACAGCTTGTAACAAAAGTTAAAAAACGAGACCTTCCCCAATTTCCTAGGTTGTCTATAGGCCAATTCACACCGCACAAACACCAACAAACACGTTTGCTAAATGGGTTTTGTCTGATCACTGTGTTACCTCTGCTGGCGTCTGTTGGAGTTGGTCGGAGTTGGTTTTCACCTGAATGACCATGTTCAATCACTGTTTGTTGGTGTCTGTTGGGGCAGTGTGAACCAGTGTTGCCAACTTAGCGACTTTGTCGCTAGATTAGTAACTTTTCAGACCCCTTTTTTTTATTTTTTCAAAAAAGCGCCTAGCGACAAATCTAGCGAATTTTTGGACAAACCTCAGTACTGTCCCGCGAGTGTAAGGTCTTGCTTTCCCACTGCAGTCACTTTAGTAAGTGGCTGAGAGGAATAGCACCACATTCTGATGTGCGCACTGCATCTGACATATGTGAATGAACGAGCTACGCATGAGAGTGTTGCCACAAACCATTATCTGCTTCTCCTTTTTTTATATTTAAAGAATTTAGTTTGATCATTTTGATTTCCATTCTCGTCTGCTTATCACTTATATTACTCACTATCACAGAGCTTAAATATAGAGGAAATGAGAACAGCTTTATTGGACATTCGGCTATATTATATTATACTAAAATACAGTTTGTGAGCACATTAGGAGAGAAAACATTAGGCGGGCTGTGAATAAGCAGTTAATTAGGAGTTAACTGAGGCAAAAGTTGTAGTTAATAGTGAATACGTGTTCCCATATGCTGAAGTGTTACCGGCAAGCAGAATGCAAGTACGACATGATGACGTCACAAATATGCTAATTCACGCATGACGTCATCTGGCGGCATATAGCGACTTTTTGGGCAGGCTTTAGCTACTTTCCTTTGAAAATAGTTGGCAACACTGGTGTAAACATGACAGTTATTTTTCATAAAATTCTAAATCCAACTGCCAACTTGTTTGTTGGCATTTGTCTGTATGGTGTGAATTGACCTTATGAAAGGCAGGTTTTTATGTGAAGGACTCTCAAAATCAAAAGGAAAATCAAAAGGATGTGACGTTTTTAAGCCTCTCTTCCATTCTATGAAACATAAAACAAATGCTTATACAAGCCATTCTGTACTGTAATGTCAATGTGTCATGCAAAGAAAAGGGATTCAAACTATAGTCTCACATAGCCAGATCTATATAGTCTAGTCTCAAATAGCTATACTTTATAATCAAACTATCATAAGTGTAACACCGTGTCCTAACCAGACGTGCCGCGATGCCGCGACACGCAATAAAAGGCATCTTTTCCATGTTAATCAGAGTTTTTGTCCTAACCAGCCGCGACGGCGACACGCGACAATTCTATTTTAGAAACAGTTTCTATTTCTCCTCGACGTCACGGCTGGAACAGCAACACAAAGTATGGCAATGATCATATCAGTTACTGTTTGTGTGCTTTATTTAAGCGTTTAATTTGAGTTTGAATATCATTCTATGTTCCCAGCTTTTTAGCCTTAATGAAAACAACACTAATTCACCTCAAATCTTGAAAATAAATAAATGGGCACAAGAACGTTCAAACTTCAACTCAATGCGAACATACAAGTGTATTCTATGACAAAGATTGGTTCAGTCACTCCGTATGTACTTTAAATAATGTTTAAATGGTGTAATATTTATGAATTATACTATGTAAATAACTTGCCCATTTCATTGTGTCTGTTGTGCTCTTGCCGAGAGAGCCCGTCCGCACTCTCTTCTGATTGGCTGTGGTTTTTGATTGATTTTATCGCTTCTCATTGTTGCGTCGCGTCTAGTGGACAGTCAAATTGCTTGTCGCTCGAATCTTATCGCATCGCGTCTGGTTAGGACATAGTGTAATTTTAATTACCTCATCTGTCCACATGATGCCAGTGAATTGCAGACCTGGTGCAAACATATCCACATCGCTATGATCAGATGCTTTCTTAACTGCTGTTTTCTCACCGCTGTCATTTTTGAGTGTTTATTTTGCTATTGAGAGGAAAGCGCACAGCACATATTCATCTGAACATTGCTCTCAGCAGTGTGGACAGTCAAATTGATCGTCGCTGGAATCTTATCGCATCGCGTCTGGTTAGGACGCGGTGTTATGAGTGCGAGTGCGAGCACGAGCACAAGCACAAGTCGCTGGCTGCAGTTCACTTAACGGCCAATAACATGTCGCTAATAACAAGAATTTCTGAATTCTACATATAGCCCCTTTAAATATACAATATATATATTTTTTTTCTGAGCTATTGAGTGTTCCTATACCTATATTCAGTTGACTGTCAGCTCTGAAATGCCTGGGGCTCTAGAAAAAGAAATTGAGCTAAATCTTTAAAATTTCATGGCATTTTTATTGGTATGTGGCACTTTTTGTTTCTGCTAAAATGGCCTGTTGGTGGAGAGGATTGGAAAAAGAGATGTGCCTGTTTCAGATGTGAATACCCCAGATTTCCCATCACAGAAAGTAGAGCTGTCAGGAGTAATCACTTTATGAGACTCTGTGTGCACGTAAATGTGTGTGTGCATGGATGCATGAAATAAATGTGTGTACTAGGGACGTGCCTGCAGTATAGAAAGAGGACTGTTTTGTTGTGCAAGGATTTCTAAGTGTTACAGGCTTTAAAACCCAAAGGGTTTCAGTAATGCCCCCAGCATTGATCGGCACTTATGTTTTAATATTTGGAAAACAGAATTTCTCCTATACCCAAAGGGTAACTGAACAAGCCTATGTTTTATTTATTCTGTTTTTTTCCCCCAGTTCATGACTTATTTTTGGACACTTCGGTCAACCTTGTTACAAATACTAGAAGAGAGTCAAAGTCTGCATAGCAAGCATGAGCCTATTAACTGCTGCTGGTAGATGTCATAACTGCACCATCTTTAAAAGAGGAGCTTTCTCCATTGATGGTCAAATAGTTTTATAAAAATAAATAAAATAAAACAAATATATCATTCATTGTGTGTGTTCAAATATTTCCTGCAATTAGAGGGTTCTAAAAGAATGGATCATATAGAGAGAGAACTGTCAGACTGTGGATCCTGGCACTAACAGCTCTATGTGTGTTCTGATTGATGAGGCATGACTGTTTGGTTCCTCTCTATTTACCTGCTTCAGTAAACAGAGTTCCATCTTTATGGGGCCACTCACCCAGATATACAGAAAGGGCTTGCGTGTTCAGCTCCATTAAACGGACTCATCCCTTGAGTCAGGTTTATCTGGCCCAGAGCAGGAGGCGCACATGAGTAAACCTCAGGTGGAATTAATGTGCGTGAGTTGGTACAGTATCTGACACCCTCTGGATAAGTCAGCAAATGCTTTTGTTACTACAATTACAAAATTTGATTCCATTTAGATTTTAACATGACTGGTTTCAATTCTGATTCATTTGGGTATAATCAGTTATTAAGTCCATTTGCTTACATAGAGGCTGTTAGATGTACAGCGTAGTGTTTCATGATTTAAAGGGATAGTTCACCCAAAAATGAAAATATTGTCATCATTTACTCACCATCATGTTGTTTCAAACCTGTATGAGTTTCTTTCTTCTGTTGAACAGAAAAGAAGATATTTTAAACAATGTTGGTAACCAGACAGTTGACAGCACCCATTGACTTCCATAGTAGGAAAAAAATACTATGGAAGTCAATGGGTGGCGTCAACTGTCTGGTTACCAGCATTCTTTAAAATATCTTCTTTTATGTTCAACAGAAGAAAGAAACTCATACAGGTTTGGAACAACTTGAGGGTGAGTTAAGTAATGACAAAATGTTTGGGTGAACTATCCCTTTAAGCCGGTATCTTGTCTTTTTGAAATATTCATTCAAAACAAATGATAAGAGTCATTCGTCTCAGGAATCAGGCTACCCTGGTCTTGCTGTACTGTATGTGTTTGATTCACTCTCAAGACTAAGAATTTACTCGTTCGTAAGTTATAACATTGTGACGAGTGTTTGTTTTGCATGTAGCCCACAAGGTCAGCATCGAATTCAATCTCCTTGAAGTAAGGCAGAATGAAGGTTACATTTGTTAAATCTGATGATATCACCTGTCAAACATGCCCTTTTTTTCCTGTTTCGGGTGCTCTGTAAGAAGAGTGTTTTAAAATCTGCCAATCTATGAGAGAATACAGCTATGAGGGAGCTCTGACTTTTTAACAAGCTCCATTTACTTCATGCAGGTGTAATGTCAGTGAGCAGTTAACTCATGTCCTTCAATCCTGATGAAAGTTTGATATGCCCAACTAGCATTAATAAGGAACCACAATCCACTGTATACCGCATTTTAAAGATCAACACATTTACACTGAGCCCATTTTTTGATGACACTGTCTGAGTCACTTAGAGCCATTTGATGAATTATGAACATCAGCCAGGCACAATATGTTTCTGGGATAGTACTGAACAGCATGATGAATCCTCTGGAAACAATGGTGACATCCTGAAGGTAAACAGAATGAAGATGGATGGCTCATTTTGTGCTGTTTCTTCAGATTTTCATTCATCTCCAGTCATTATTTTGTTTGAAGATGCTTACTAAGTTGCTAAGTTTTGAGTTGGCAACTATTTGTTCCATTTTTACAATGCAAATGTTGCACTCCACTCAGCTTCTCAAATTAAAGAACTCTCTGCATTTGTTTCATTTTTACAATAATTTGTATGGTTCTGTAGAGATGCAATGATACATCACAAGATCTGAAGTGGCCAGATGTTTCTGGACTGTTTTGTGTTTTCAAATCAACCTGTCTGAAAATTGATTTATTTTTATCATGCTTTTCTCTCATAAATTAAAGGATAACTTTCCTATATGCCATGTCAATATACTGTACATTTTCTTTCCATTTAGAATCTGCACTGTAAGACAAAAACCTCTAGAAAACGGTAGCCTATACTGGTAATTCTGACAGGACATTATCCGTTAAGTTTACTGACATTTCCTTTAACCCTAAAATGCAACACGGTCAATGCATAATTCAAAATACAGGAAAAACACCTGTGAAAAATCAATAGGCCTACCTTCATTTTAACACAGCAGTACATTGGAGCCTATTTTACGGACTATCTGCACACCAACCAAGGTTAATCTACTCAAAAACTAAACAAGTGACATTTACAACTAAGGTTGTGTACATGTGAATGATAGAAATTCTAACCTCTGACAATATTATACTATCCCACAGATACTTTAACAGTATATTGGAGTCAACTCACTGGTGAAAGGTTGTCACTGCAAACATTGCCATAACATATTAAAAGGTCTCAATCTTTCAGTAACTTTATTATTTCTCACTTTACGAAATCACGCATGCTGACTAGTTGCCCTGGCAACAAGGCACCTGTTGCCAACTAATACCTGGTGCCAACCAATAGTGCTGTATTTCTATAACTAACTTCTATAACCTCAGTTTCCCAAGAGAATCAGTGAGGAACCTCGAGCTCAGAACGTTTGTTGCAGCTATTTTTAAGATTCTTGGTGGGGAAGAGTTTTGTGAAAAGAAAAGAACAGAAAATAAAAATAAAAGTAGTAGTCATTTGTGACTTCCATCACTTTTAAATCAGGAAAGTGCATCAGTAAGCACGTTCAAATTTCCTTAGGTGTCAAGACTTCATAGCAAACATGCAAAGACAGCATGAAAAAGTGGGTAAATTCGCATTAACACACAGGCTGACAGTATTGCATGAGTAAGTGCTGAGGAAAGTACATTAAGAATGAAATATTGAATGGCCTTTGCCAGTGTTTGTGCGGGGTTGGGGGGGGGGGGATGTTTGTGTGGTCATAATGTTGATTTACATGACAACTTGCAAAAACTCGCAAAGCTTGCAGCAAAAAGTATGAGACCCGAGGTGTAGGTGCATGTTTGCATATGTATGTTGGAACAAGAAGAATTTGAGGTGCTGCAAATAGACAATATCAGTGGAAGATTGGAAGAAAAATATTTCCAGTGTCTTGTCTGTCATATAAACTAATTGCCCAGTTCCGCCAAAACAACATGCAATTACTTTTTGCAACATTCTTCCCTTTAAAGAAAAAAAAACAGTCTCCAGTTTTAACAAACAAACTAACCAGTGGAAATTGACATTGTTTTTGTCCTCAGCATAACCTTTTTTTTTTTTTTTTTTAGTCATGCACATTTCATGTCTGTGAATAATAATGCTGCACACTATGCTTACTATTTGCAAAATAATTAGCCTAATTTAACAGTAAAGCTTGAAATGCACAATTTTGAGCTATATTGTGGTCATTATATTTTTTTAAGAGTCTAAATATTAGTAATGAACAGTCACAACAATATTTGCCTATACCCACTTGGCACATTTCAAACGTCCACACTGATAAAGCGCCCAGCCCCCACATACAGGACAGAAGCAGATCAATATTGTTGCCTCCTTAATTTTTAAAGATGTCAATTCACCTTAAACTTTAATGTTGTTTAATTGCAATGGGGGAGTTGGTAAGCAATCTGTGAAAGTAATCATTCTGTTTTGAGTGCTGCCCATTCATTTACCCCTGAGAGTGCGAACAGAAGGCTGGGAAGGTCAGGGACCATTGCTGAGATTTCTTGGAGACCCCGACTGTGTTTTGAATGAAGGGAACAGTGGATAAAAGAAAGGGAGAGAGAGCAGAATAAGAGAAAGTACTGTAAGTTTTAGTGACCTGAGAGAATAAGAAGGGCTCAGTTTGGCTCAGCTTTTGGGTTTGCTCCAAACACTGCCCCGCTGACTTCGTTCTCTGCAGAGAAAGAAGAGCTGAAGAAGAAAAAAAATGAGGATGACATTAAGAGCAACTCCAAAATAGACAAAAGAAGACCTGAAGTGAAACAGCTTTGGGATCTTATATTATACAATAACAGTGAAGTTGAGGGGGTCAACATTTTAAAGGATTTTTTGTTAGTCAAATGTCAACCATCATACAGACTTTGCGGTCACATGAATGAAATTTGGATGAAATTTTGCAGGTAAAAAAAGGTCTACTCTATTGTCAATGTATTAAGCACAGTTCACACAAAAGTCACTTTCAAACTAAGCAGCTTTCTTGGTCAATGTTGGTCATGACCAACTTAAACCCATTTCGAAATCTGCATGGGGAAATATCTCGACCTTACACAGAATTTCCAATCATGTGGATTTCTATAGAATTCAGAAAATTCAGAAAATGGGACCGCTCCGTTACATTTGTGATATATTTAATATATCAGGGCCGTAACCACCATAGACATTGAGGGGGGACAAGTCCCCCCCAATATTTAGGTCAGCTGGAACCGGGAACACTTCCTAAAACACCAGATGTACTCGTTACATCAGAAGAAGAATGGCATCTATGCTAATATTAGTCTCTCTGTTTATCCCGAGGTTTACCCTAGTCAGCCGGATTTGATCCGTATCCAGGTGAGATCGAGGACCTGCGCCTTGACACGAGGACAACGCAGCCCTGAAGTGTCAGCTGAAGTGTCAACTAGATCATCCCCTGTGAAGGCCTCATCGACACGATAGCCAGTGGCACAGATCCTCAACAAACCGTTCCATACCAGCGTGATGAATATGATCCTCAACTAGATGGAACTGGAATAAATACTTTGACTGTTGCGATCCCAATCAGACTTATGAAAGCTGCCTGAATCATAATCATGCACTGTTCGCTGTTGGCCAGAGAACTGGCCCCCTGACTGAGCCTGGTTTCTCCCAAAGTTTCCCAGGTGAAAAAAAGTACATTTCAATAATGTACTTAAAGTGCTCTATTTTCGCGCACTAATTTTGTACTTAATATACTAAAAATTCTTCTTTAGTACTTCTTAAGATAATCTTAAGAACATCTAAGTGTACTCAACTGTGCTATTTTGAGACACCATGAAATGTGCTTTTAGTATACTATCTCTGTATTTAAAAAATATATTTAGTTACCACTTGTAGTACACTATTGGTTCAAATGTACTGTAAGTAGTATCTAAATACATTTTTTAAATACAGAGATAGTATATTAAAAGCACATTTAAGTTCATATTTCATGGTGTCTCAAAATAGCACAGTTGAGTACACTTAGATGTTCTTAAGATTATCTTAATATACTAAAAATTCTTCTTTAGTACTTCTTAAGTACAAAATTAGTGCATGAAAATAGAGCACTTTAAGTACATTATAAAAATGTACTTTTTTTTCACCTGGGTTTTTTCTCCATTTTAACACCTGTTTGCCACCTGATGTCACCTGTTGGAGTTTGGGTTACTTGCCTTTGGCTTGCTTAGTTGGGGACACATTTGATATTCAACAATGTTTTTGATCTGCTTGCATCGACACCATTGTATGCGAACTGAACTGAGCTGGATGATGACATCACTGTTTACCAGTGCTGATATAGATAAATTATCTAAATGAATAACTATTGATTCTTACAACGGAATGAATCAATACTGAATTTACTTAAGCTGGACAATGACACCATTTTCTTTAAGAACTGCTGTGCAGCCAAAATTATATACCAGTTATCACTGTAAAGCTGCTTTGACACAATCTGCATTGTAAAAAACGCTATATAAATAAAGGTGACTTGACTTGACTATTTAGACATGGCCAAATTGTCCCCCCTAATATTTGAAATTCTTGCACTGCTCTGCTTCACAATGCAGTGCTCTGTATTTTATTAGGATGACAAAAATGTTTAAAAGTTATATTTTTTAGTCTGGTCTGCCTTGGCAGTCTAACAGCGCTCGTCAATGTCAAAATGATTGAGATGACCAATTAAATCAAAGTAGGCGGGGTTTACCATTCACAGAAGCAGAGCGTGAATTCCAGTGTGAAGCATCAGTTTAACGCTGAAAGAGAGTGATGCAAGATGTAAATAGCGAAACAATTAATACATGTCGACTGTTGTATGATAGAAATGTTAAACAGCCGACAGTAACATCCAGTGATGCAAACTACTCGACTTTTTTTCTCAAATATGGCCGTTTTGAATAGAAAGTTTACCTGATTCATGTAATTCCTAACAAAGTGATGAGACCAGAAATGTTTTACTTTTTCAACATATTAGGCATACAAATAAAATTTGAAATAATTGCAAATAGTTTAAAATTATTATTTCTCAAAATTATGTTCAAGACATGTTACGGCCTTGTAATATATAATCATTTGATTAATTTGTTTTGTCAATGTTTCCAATGCTTAAGCATCCTACTTTTGCCAATCGCAGAATGAGTGTTGACAGGTTTATTGACAAGACAAATTATTAGACAAGACATTGAGGAAGAGGTGGTGATTACAGTCCAAACAATAAGGAGGTTGGAGGCACAAAGACAGGCAGACAGAGAGAGGCCAGCCCTGGATGACGGAGGGTTGGAGAGCAGTGATGGTAAGGCTGTGCAAGACTGGAGGGAAACATGATTGACCGGGAGGGATCTCACAACTCAAGAGGATAGACAAACAGGGCACAATCACACACAGCACCGGTCTTACTGCTTTGTAGAAACTGTGAGCAGACCCTCAGCCTACAGAACTAGACAAGACAAGATGACACAAGACAAGACTGATAGATACATGACAAGACTGATAGCCAAAACCAATGCTAAGCAAGGATTAGAACTACTACTAAAGTAGTAAGCTAAATAAAGAGAAAACCAAACTTTAGCTACAAGGGGAAAAAAAACTAGAGAACTAGTAAAATAATAAAAGTCTAATTACTAAAGTAATCTAAGAACTAAAGTAAAAACTAAAAACACAAAATGGAAAAATACTAAATAATATCAAGGGTACTCAGGAACAAGGCAGATCAAGACACGACTAGAATAACAAGAAAAACTAACTTCTACAAATAACATACAACAGACTTAAGCGATAAGAAAAGTACTAGGAAGTAAACAGTGGCACAATGATTAATGAAATGCCAAAATATGAGGGAAAGAGAGCACAATATAAAGGGAGCCGAGAACATGAGTAACAGATGACAACACTCAGACAAACGAGGACTCATCAAGGACTAAACAAGAGGGCGTGGTAATTGGAAACAAGGAGGCGGGACAAGAGAGCACATGGCCAACACAAACAAAGACAGAGCCATGTGCTCAAGCACAACACAAACAAACACACATTAAACAAAGACAAGACCGATAGAACTGTCCGAGGAGAACCCTGACAGGTTACCTCCTTAGGCAAACACGATTTCTGTTGTTGTCCATTTACCAGCACGTAAAAACATGTAGTTTGAGTTGTGATCGTTTGTGGTTACTACAATATTTGAAGCCCTAATTGAAAAATACTTTAAATGTATTTAGTTTTAAGCCCACTCAAACTGGTTTTGAGGGGGTTCAGGACTAATTAAAATACTTTTGGTTTAATAATACAGAAAAGAAAGAAAAAGGCAAGGGGTAGAAACCAAAAAAGTCATTGTGTGAAACTTGTCCAAGCTTGATGTAATTACCTTGTGTAATTTGCCATGGTGTTGTTATGGTGGTAATGAATGTCAAGGCAACAAGGAATGGAAGAGATGAATATGAACAGACGTCATCATTATCAAGCGATTCAAACTCATCATTTATTTTGACATCCTTAAACAAGGATACACAAATGATACGCAAAAATTTGCAATCCATACAAAATCAAAATGACACAAAACAATTAGTAAACAAACCTGGGGCAGGGTCAAAGACAAAAAGGGTTGATAACCTATTATTCTGACAATTGCAATCAATTGCAAATGCAATCAAAAACAAAGAGTGCTGCCCAAGCTACTGGGTCTGCATTTACTTGGCTTACATTAGCTTTTTGGCTAATGTAGCAACTCTTTCTGTTCGTGGGCATCTAAAATGAATCAATAATACAAATAAAACAATAAAAATGCATTAAAATATTAATATTTATTAAGTTTAACACATATTTGTCAGTTCTAAACATTCATCATTTAACTGTAGCCTACTATAAATAAGATGTTAAAATTGTTATACAGTGATACTGTCATTCAGTGTAATGGATGACACTGACTGTGGTGTAACAGAGAACACAGAATGACAAAAACTTTTCTCTGAATGATGAAACTTCTACTTCTGCTTATATTGCAGGCTATCAACTGGCCACCTATATCAAACAGTGAGCTTGACCACTAAAGTTAATCACAGTTATTCACAACAAAACATTTTTTTCAAAAAATCTAACAATAAAAGCTCTTTTTTGGCATTTTTTGGATATGTGTTTTTTTTATCTTAGGTCACCACACCATGAAAAGGTGAAATTTTCAAATATTTAAGAGTAATACCCTGCATTCCATTCGGAAGGGCTCATCCCTATGCCCTAATTCCTTGAAAGGCTTTACCCTTCGAAGTGTGAGCTTCGAAGGGATGAAGGGTGTAGGGGTCAAAAAAACTCTTTTTTTGGAACGCACTTCTGCATCATCTTAACGAGACAATCAAGGAGGCACCTTGGTCTTTTTTCCCCTGGTGTACTCAATGTATTAATATGCATTAATTTACTGTAGTAACATTATAAGCTACTGCCGTTTTTTTTACGTTAAATATAATGTATATTGTGTCTATGTATTTGAAATATTTGAATGGACTAATAAATGTAGCTGTAAAGTATTTTTGTTGAAGTACAATGTCATTTTGACCATAAAATCTAACTCATATAAATATTACAGTAGTATAGAAAAAAATACTATACATACATTTATAGGTCAAATCGAACTCTGAGCCTCCTGTACCCATTCTGTGATGTCAAACAACTTCCCTGTGCAAAGGATCATGGGGGCCGAAGTGTCCATCAGTTGTACCCTTTGAAATCCTTAATTCTGAAGGGCCCTTTGAAGTGGCGGAGGGCGATATATCCCATTTGAAATGCACCGTAAAACTTACTTTGCTGCAGCACCACACAGACTTCAGGGCGCCTTTTGATGATGTCATAGACTGTCAAATGAATATCAGCTTTTTAAATATATGATTTTAGAATCTTGTTCTTGTGATGTTGTGCTTTGTGATGTCATTAATGAACTGTGCTAATGATCAACATTATTATTTAGACCTTTTTTTTTACATCATCCTATAAGTTCAATTAAATGTAGAAATCTATCAAGAATTATGAAAAAACAACAACATAGAAACATATGGTTAATTTAGCTTGTGTTAGACAAGAAACATTTTCTCTGTTAAAAAAAAGTCACATGCTCTCACAGTATACAGCCTAAGGAGAGAAACTCACAGAAGTATGTCTCTCCAGACACACACACACACACTGTTGGGCCCTTGTGTTTTGGAGGGAGGGGCATTCAAATCTGATACACATCAGTGCGTTCCGGGTCCCCAGTGTATGTGTGCGTGTCTCAAGGCATGACTGTGACGGGAGTCACTGAGTCTCTCAGCCATATTCCCTCTACAGTCTCCTGTCCCAGAAGTCCCACTACTGTCTAATCCATCCAGAAAGCCACCAGGACATTGAAAAATAAAACTGTTTTATATCTAGGAACTGGCTTAAGGTTAGAGGTTTGCCAAATGTTTGTTTAGCCTTTGTTTTTGTGAAAATTACTCAGGGCTATACTTGCATGCCTTGCTCCAAATTCAAGTAAGGGCCTGTCTCTTTCTTTCAGATATGTCTGGCTTGAATACCTTCTGCATATAAAATACCTTCAACAAAAGTTTTTACACTAGTCTATCTCTGTCTGTCAATATCTCTGTGCCTTTTCTGAGGTCCAACTTGCTGTTGAGACATGTACAGTTGTGTCTCTGAGCAATATCTCCAGAAGTTGTTTAAATGTGCAAAACAGCAACACACATAAACTGCCATGAACAACAGGGAAAAGGGACTTCACCCTGTACCTCATTTCTGCTAACATTAATGTGGCCTGATGTGCTAAATCAACTGTGCTTTTTCAGTGTGAACTGTCTGTCCATAGGCATCTTTAATGACAGGGACATGTCAACACCTCTTTTTACCATGGCTGGTTTTACCCCCTACACTTATGGCAAAATGCGGAAACTTGTCAAGCAGAGGTTTCCGTTTTGTTTGCGTGTGGAATAATGTGATGACCATGTGCTGGAATTTGTAGCAAATTACTGAGTTACAGCTACAATTTAGGTTTAAATAGAAACCCAGAACCCTTTGAAAGTAAGAGTTGCCACATTCATGCATTTTCCCACTACAAAATCACAGGACTGACAAAAAGGCTTATCATATTAAATATTTTATACTCTTTAATGTATATTCTATAAATGTAAAAGATTAAACGTTTTTGAAAAGAAGTCTCTTATGCTCAACCAGGCTGCATTTGATCAAACATACAGTAAAAACAGTAATATTGTGAAATATGTTTACAATTTAAAATGATTGTTTTCTGTTTTAATATATTTCAAACTGCAATTTATCCCTGTGATGTCAAAGCTGAATTTTTAGCATCATTACTTCAGTCTTCAGTGTCACATGATCCTTCAGAAATAATTATAATATGCTGATTTGTTGCTTAAGAAACATTTATTATTATTATTTATATTATTATCAGTTTTTATTCTTCTTCTTATTATTAACAGTTGTGCTGCTTATCTGATACATAATTCAGGATTCTTTGATGAATTAAAAGTAATTATTATTATTTTTTAAAGTATTTATTTGAAAGAGAAATCTTTTGTAACATTATGTCTTTACTGTCACTGTCACTTTAATATGTGACTATTAATATACAAAATGCAAGAATAATTTTAGCTTCATTTGTTGAAAAGCACAGAAATGGTTATTAAATTATTTATTACATATAAAGTCAAAATATTATGGTTTACATTTGAGTTTTTAGTAAGCAAATAGACTTGACCTCCGGTCCAATACATCACATAGAGTATTTATTTATCAAAACTGAAAAACATCATATTAAATTTTTGGCACATAAATTATGACCATATTTAAATTCATAAATATTATCAACCTCTATTTTATAGCAGTTTATATGTGACAACACATATGGCACATGTAATTGTATAGCTCTCATTAATCCATTGATGCTTGACATTTAAGTGCACGTGTGTGTGTGTGTGTGTTTGCTCACAAGCTTGATGTCACTGTAATAAAGTCTAATTTAATTATGACATAGGAGACCCAGCACAGCCCACTTTGCCCTCAGCGGTACAGTGAGAAGCAGCAGTAATAGCCGGCCTGTACTGTGATAAGCAGCAAAGCAGTAATTGGGGTGTCATGAGCCACAGGTGTGATGTCCTCCCACATGTTTCTCTGAGTAGTATAGGATGATTCTGTGTAGAAATGAGATACCTGACTCTAATTAAAATGAGCCTGTTCAGGAAGACCTTGCTAGTTTGCTTGCGGACTACTTGCGTATACTGTATCTAATGGATTGTCATATGTGAATGTGTCTGTTCATCATTCATGATCCTGATAAAACGATAAACATTAAGCTGTAAAAACAAATGGCAGGATTTTACAATATTTAACAGCAATTTGTTACAATAAAATACTGTATTTAGAAGTTTACAGCGAAATCAATTCAGGCTAGGTCTTTAAAATACAGTATAATAGACACCAAAAACAACAGCAACAGAAAAAAAATCTGCAGCACATGCTACTTCATGACAGTAATGTTACTGAATTGTAAAGCGACCTTGAGTTTGCAGAAAGACGCTATATAAAATTAAGTTATTATTATTATTATTAGAAAAAGAGAAAATGTACTGGTAATTTTCTGGCAGAACATTATCCGTTAAAGGGATAGTTCACCCAAAAATGAAAATTATCCCATGATTTACTCACCCTCAAGCCATCCTAGGTGTATATGATCTTCTTTCAGACGAACACAATCGGAGATGTATTTAAAAATATCCTTGCTCCTCCAAGCTTTATAATGGTTGTGAATGGGGGTTCACATTTTGAAGCCAAAAAAAAAAAAAAAAAAAAAAATGCATCCATCCATCATAAAAGTAATCCATACTGCTCCAGGAGGTTAATAATGGCCTTCTGAAGCGAAGTGATTGGTTTTTGTAAGAAAAATATCCATATTTAAAACTTTATTAACTATAATACCTTCTGGCAGATGGCCATATGCATCCATTTGCTGCGGAAGAGCAACCCCTGACCCGACGCATGACGTAATGACGAACGCGGAAGCGCAGAGGATAGAGCAAAAGAAAACACTGGTCACGTATTAGAAGCCTAAAACAATCATTTTTAAAGAGAAATGTCGGAGGATTTCAATATAAGAGAAGAGGAGCTTGAGTTTGTTGCCCAGCCCTATTTGTTTGAACCGCGAGAGGCGCTGAACGCACATGAACGCCCCCACAATGTCGTAAATACGAGTGGGAAGTTCGGGATTTTCTTTAAGCCCCGATCTGTACGAGTTGGGGGCGTGTCAGTGCGAAACATGGCGGAATACTACAATATTATAGGTATTTAGCAGCGACATTGTCCAGCTTTTATATTTACAATGAAGTAAGCTAATTGCCTGCACAAAATATGGTAGCATTATAATATAACAATATAATATGTAATGATAAAGTTTACAGTGGCTTCATAAATTCACTAAAAACATAAAAAAAGAGCAAAACACACCTGATGCACATTCTTTGTTCTTCATTTTCAATAAGTAGAAGTGCTGTATCTATGTGTAATTAATTAAGAGAAGGTACGCCGCCATCTTACTACGACGAAAGTAACTTGAACGCACCTGCCGTCGTAAATACGAACTTCCCAGGAGGACTTGAACGCTCCATTAGTATGCTTACGGTCGTATGCCGGAAGCTAGTTATTTGAATTTATAAAGTTTTAAATATGGATTTTTTTCTTACAAAAACTCATCGCTTCGCTTCAGAAGACCTTTATTAACCCTCTAGATAGTCATATACACCTAGGATGGCTTGAGGGTGTGTAAATCACCCTTTAAGTTCACGGACTGGGAGTGTTGTAACAGTGGGTCAGTTTTCACACTGTCAGTTTGACAAGTCAGAATAGAGCTGTGGTGATGTCATCAATATCATACACTCCCATCACCTTTTTGAGCTAGCCAGTAGTGGGGTAACTGTAGTGGACAGATGTTGCCACATTTGTACCAAAGTTTGAGAGATCTAGCACAAACAACCACTGAGTTACTGATGCTCAAACAAAAAATGTAACTTCCATCCCCAGTCTCCCATATTTCCTTTAACCCTGAAACACAACACAATGCAATGTGTTGGCCAATTAAAAATGACAGGTAAATAATGGATAAAACAGCTGTGAAAAATCAATACGGAAAATTCCTTCATATTAGTACACTGGGTTTCTTAGAGTGTGTTCACTGTGAAGACACAATGCAGTTGTCATTTAACTATAGTAAAATGGAAAACTACTTATATGAATAAAATGATAAAAATGATGTTGTTTTTTTTTACAGTGTACCACCTTGAGAAAGAGCATGTGTGCATAGTTAAACGACTGCTCAACTCGTTTATATCAATGTGGAGACAGGATGACAGCAAAAAAGAGCAATAGGTGTGACCATCAATATAATGAGCATTTAAACGTGTCCCATTAAAGCTTCCCATTTGGAATTCTTCTTGGTTGAGATGTTTCAGAACAGGCCGCCAATACACAACCTCTGATGCAGGAACGGCTCTAATTTCATTCATCATATAGTTGGACACAAATCAAAGATCCAAGAAAGAAACTGAAAGATGATAGGCTACTTTTAAAATTGTTGAACAAAATATTGTTCATTTACAGTACAGAAATGGTAAATCTAACGTAATTGAAGCAGTAAGCTCAGTAAAATGAGTCTGCTCTTGGTGTGCGTGTCTACACTGTGATTCTTCTACACATTAAACAGTCTGATTATTAACATCTGATCAGTGCGATTTCCATCTGCCCACAGCACTGGAGTCTGCACAAGTCCCTCACGCATGGCTCACTCATCCTGAGGGGTCAAGCTGTCAGAAGTAAGTTTAAGGTCCATGCAGTGTCTGTGAACAGGAAATCAACCGTATTGTCATTTTCTAGACACTGCACAAAGAATTATGCTGAGATCTTTTGCAATGGCTGATGGTAACTCTGTTTTTCTGTGTATATACTGCCATCTACTGAGGAAGACAATTTATGATTTGTTGCAGAACTTTTGTGGTGTATTTCTGGTGCACAGATATTACAGACTAACATATAACCCATAACACTAAGTTCTGGTGCCATAATCTGATTGGCTGAATTGATATGGGGTCTTCAACAGGTGGGCAATGGCATTGCTATTTTAGTATTAATTAGGCTATATTCTTATTTTTTCAGCTTTATTTTAATTCTAGATTTCAATCTAATTGTTATGGGGAAGAAAAAAAAAACATGTTAATTTAACGATCAACCAAAGCTAATGTTAAGATTCTAAAGTTAATATACTCTATGTTTAATTCAATTCAATTCACATTTATTTGTATAGCACTTTTCACGATACATATCGTTTCAAAGCAGCTTTACAGAGAAAGCATGTCAACATTACAATTTAGAGAATCTGGTATCGGAGGTGACTGTCCAATGTATGTGGTTTCAGAAATGTACATATAATCATGCAGTTAGCTAACAAAGTAATAATTTAGGCAATTTAATTTACAATCACTGTTAGCAGTTTAATTAAAGGTAGAAGCAATGAGCTCCTGGAAATAATGAATTACATATTAACAATAATTAGGATATATAGAAATTTGGGAATGTGCATGTTGATCCAGATGTTGCAACATCTGAAGTCCTCGCAAGTGCCGTCTCTTCAAAGGTGTTGGTCATCTGAGGTCTTCTTAAGAGGCTGGATCCAAACTGAAGCTGATGTACTCTCTAGTCACCTCGGGACAGGTGTCCCGAGATAAAACATCAAAGCAAATGGAGAATAATTAGCGTAGCTGCTGTTCATAACATTAAGCAAAGATAGTCATGTGAAAGTGATCTGATATGAGATGCATTATGTGAATGCTTGGCTAAAGAGATTTAAACTGGGTGAGCAAGTCTGAGCCCCGAACATTATCAGGAAGGCTGTTCCAGAGTTTAGGAGCCAAATGTTAAAACGCTCTCCCTCCTTTAGTGGACTTAGATAGAGATCCTAGGTACAACCAGAAGTCCAGAGTTTTGTGATCTTAAAGTGCGTGAAGGATTGTAGGGCAATAGAAGGTCAGTTATGTAGCAGGAGCTAAACCATTTAGGGCCTTATAGGTCAGTAGCAATACTTTATAATCGATACGTAACTTAATAGGTTACCAGTGTAGAGATGATAAAATTGGTGTTATATGATCATATTTTCTTGACCTGGTAAGAACTCTAGCAGCTGCATTTTGGAGTAATTGTAGCTTGTTTATTGAGGAAGCAGGACAACCAGCTAGTAATGCATTACAGTAATCTAGTCTATACGTCATGAAAGCATGAACTATGACTATGAGTTGCTGTCTAATATAACACCCAGGTCTTTAACTGTCGAGGATGGAGTAACAGTACATCCTTCTAAATGCAAATTGTAGTCTAAGAGATTCTGTGTGTACAGGTTTTTGGTCCAATAAGTAATACTTCAGTCTTATCAGAATTTAATAGAAGAAAATTACTAGTCATCCAATGTTTTACTTCTTTAACACACTCTGTCAGACTGGATAATTTGGAGATTTCATCTGGTCGTGAGTGGGTTGGAGGGGAGTTTTTCTCTCTTGGCTGTGGTTTCGCATTTTTTTTGTCTAAGTCCGTACGAGCTCCTCAATGTTACATTGCTCCTTTATTCAACATAAAATTACAATGTGTCACTAATGGTTATTTTAACGAATTTACAATGTAAACGTTCAGGACAGGACAGGTTTGCATCACCTTACGAAAGGGCACTTACTTATTTGGCCACTAGATGTCAGTCGCGTTTAATGCAAAAAACATCGATTCACAGTTTCTGTAGAAAAAAATGGTTTCTTAGAAATGCTTATTTGATGAAAAAAAAAAATCCTTCCTTTTGATCATTGCTCATAAAATATCAGTTAAAACATATTATGACTTTTGCAAAGTGGATGGAGTTTCAAATCAAATGTGTGCAATTGACGTGTAATTGGCGGTGACCGTTTGCTCTCACCTATAACGGATAGCATTTGACACTGCTAAGAGCAGGAAGTGCACTCGAGCGAAGTGACTGGGAGTGGCTTGAACAGTCTATCTACCTGATTCTGAGAGCTGGACTTTGACTGTCTTGGGAACATAAAGGAAATAAGAAAAAAACCAAGAGCACAACTTTGCAAGGTTAGTGAGCAACTTAAATGAAAAGAGCGTTGACGGCGATGGGCAACACATTGTACTAACTGTTTGTTTTCCTATTACTGTAACATCAAATTGTTAATTTAATAGTTAAGTCACTCATTAAAATCACAAAACGTGCAATACATTCCAAAGTGTTGTAATATACGGACATGCTATTAATTAAAATACGTAATTTTATATTAAAACTCTTTTACATGCAATTATGTAGACTATGTAGCGTTTTGAGAGGGCAAGTCTGCGCAGGTACGGTTATGTGCACGCGCATTCCAGTGCCTCCATAGAGCATGTAGGTATTCTGTCGACGCAATCTGCTGCTCTCTAGGATTTAATAGTGTGGTCTGCCTAATGTTTATTTCGTCTTTAGAAGTGTTTATGGTTGTCAGTTTCTTAACCAAGTATTTCACCCTTTGATAGGCGTTTACAGCAAGTCAGTACAGTACAGGATTCAGGAAAACACACACAATAAAATAATTAAAGATATTTATTATTTGATTATTACACAAGGGATGATTGGGGAAAATGTCAAGAACATCAGACTTTTAAAATGTTTATTATCATTGTGAAGTGTAAAATAACATGAACACCAGAACACAAGAGTGTGTAGCGAAATGTATGATTTATGTATAATTTATTTGTTCCTTCATTCTTGAGTTCTGCTCTCAGCCAGGGCATATGCTTCAGTATATAAACAACAAAACATAAATTTATATAAATCAGTTACTTATAAAAGTGTAATTTAAAAATGTTAGACATAAAACTAAAATTCTTGTTTTAGAACATAACATTGACATTCTTTTTCCAGGTAATTGAAAATGCTGTTTGCACGTAGAACTCCTCCCTTGGGCTAGTTCTGTTTTGTGTGCTCTGTATCTCTGAGCTAGCGTTAGCTTGCAAAAACTGTAGCCTCCAGAGGTCAAATCCCACATACTTGTTATCTGTGTTATATTAACAAGTAATTCTGGTTGCTACACTGATGTTTTCATCATTGTTTTTAACTAACAATACTTTAAAAATAATGTCAACTTTACTCATGTGACACTTAAACTTTAGCCCTGTGTAAACATCATTAACCGCAATGGATCTCACACTATTTAATCTCACACCATTTAAAGAAACAGAGACACATGGGTTTTGTCATATGCATGCATTGCACAAGACTGTTCCGGTTGCTTGTGCACAAACACAGGTCGTGCTTGAGTGAAAGAAGCCTTACTTCCAGGAATTCATTGCTTCAGGCAAACAAAACAGCAAGACAGGCCCTAAAAGAGAATACACACACGGATGCACATGCTCACATACATGCATTCATAAACCTCCTATAAACTACAATCTTGCTGTGCCTTTAGATTTTATGTCAAACACCCTCTGATAATCTCAGAACAGTCTATGACATCACACTGCAAATCAATAATCAATATTGTATCAGCTCTGTATTCAAGAAAATGCAATCACATGGGTGTGGGGACAGAAACACAACCAGTGTGAGCAAACACAGTGTAAACTTTGGTTTGGTCTAATGGATTTTGTAGGATGTGCATGTATAACATCCATTTGGAATCTGCGTTTTTCAGGTTGTCTAATAACAATGCACAGTTTAGGGGTATGGGTAGCCTACCATATATCAGTTATCAGCCGATTTTAGAGTTTTTTTTATTTAGCAGTATTTGTTGATATTGTATATTTAATTATGCATGCTAATTTACCTTATTTTTATATGTAGATCACCTTTGCCACCATCCAACGCTCACTTACAGTTAATCTTTAAAAACACTATAATTTAAAAACACTGTTAAATGTAATCTTTAGCAAATCTCAAAATGAATATCCTACTGTAATTACAATTCCTACTGTAAAATGGTAAAAGTGATATAAAAGTATTTTATACAGTGTCTTAATTGTTAAAGCCTTAGCACATGCCACAAATGATTCTTCTAACTATAAACCCTGTTCTTACTAGCAGATGAGATGATTGTGTAATGGTGTGTGGATATCTTTGAGGACGTTACTTGGACATGGCGAGTGATGCAAGCACCCTTTCCTGGAAGTTACCCACACAGGACTGGGATGGGGGAATCAAAAGCCCTGACCTGGGTCCTGTTGGAGATGGCGGCCCTGTGAAGATCATCAAAGTGTGCTTCAGTAGCAGCAACAACCTCAGCAAAAACTTCAAACTGGTCAAATGTGACAGTTCATGGCAGATCAAGGTATACATACACTGCCTTTCAAAAGTTTGGGGTTGGTAAGATTTTTTTAAATGTTTTTGAAAGAGGTTTCTAAAAAGAAATTTCTAAACAGAAATTTGAAATAGAAATTTTTGTATCATTAGGGGCCAAGCACCGAAGATGCATAGGCACCTTTAGAAATTGTTAGTTTTCATATTATTATTCTTCCGCTCTGGAAGTCTATGGCAGCCCATAGAACCATATGTTAAAAAGTTGTGAAATTTGGTCAACTGATAGAGGACAGTCTGAAATGTGTCCATAGCAAATTTGGAGTCTCTAACTCAATCCCTCTAGTGCCACCACCTGTCCAAAATTTCACTCATATTTATGCTAATAACTTTTAAACCATAAGGATTAGAAACAAAATCCTTTTTTCTTCTGATTCCTTGGCTTGACAATTCGATTGCACCCTATGACGTCATTTTCCATCATGAAAATTTTCCCGGCATTTTTAATTTATCCAAAAAACCTACTTTTTTTAACTGCTAAAACCTAGGCTGTTGCTCCGATTTTCACGAAAATTGAACCAGATCATCTTCAGACCATGCTGACAAAAAGTTATGGAATTCAAGTTGATTTCTCAAACCGTTTCCGAAAAACGTGCAAACAAATTTTACGTAGCATTTGCGAAAATAGACATCCGCAATGCTTGCGTATTCAGACCAAATTTGGTGCATGTCATCACAAGCATGACCTGAGGCAAAATGCAGCGTTTCGGCGCAGTGCCACCTACTGGTCCAGAGATATGAAAAATGTGTATTTTTAACGGTTTGTCCAAAAATCATAAATGTGGTCTTGTTAGATTTGGGGCATCCCAATATCATGAGTGGAATGATATGGAATTTTCCCATATCGGCCATTTTGGCAGAGGCCATTTTGAATTTTGTGCTGAAATGCTGTATTTTATGAACGCATTAGCGTATCGTCACAAAACTTGGTATGGGTCATCAGCACGGTGCCCTGAATGAGCCTGAGAAGTTTCAGACCAGCGCCACCTAGTGGAGAAAAAAAATATTTATATGCTTATAACTTTGGATGTGTTTGACTTATTTTCATGGGAGTCATCTCCTTAGATTCCTGAATCCTTGCCGAGTCCAACGATACCAAACATGCTAGGTTTCGTCCTTATGGTTTGTGCAACGGTGATTTAGCGCTCAAAAAACTTTTGCAAATATCTTCGAAAACCATTAGTCCGATCGAGATGAAACCAGCCTAGGAAACATGGAACCATAGTTGGTTAACTAAATGTTGTAGCCCAAATGTCAAAATTTTGATAGGAAGTGGCAAAAAAGTCAAATCAAAGTCGCCCATGGGTCATTTTTTATGTTCTCATACATATAAATTCCTATAACTCTGAAACGAAATAAGATATTTTCACCAAATTTGACACACACATGTATGGGCTCACTCTGAGGACACATAAACAAAGTGGTGGAGATCGGGCAATAGGTGGCTTAATAATTGAACAAAACATGAAATTACCATTAACTACAATACAGTATCATGATATAAAATGTTATATTTTATGAATGCATTGGTGTACAATTACGAAACTCAGTATGTGCCATCGGCACCATGCTCTGAAGGTACTAAAAAGGTTGAGACAGCGCCTCCTTGTGGTCAAATGTTATAATGAAATATTATAAAATGCTAATAGCTTTATAAATGTAGCCTATTGTAATGAGACTGGTCTTAATAGATTCCATGGGTCATTCTGTGCACATTGATGCCAATTTTGCCATAGTCAGCCAAACTTCCTGTCCGCCATTTTGATTTTCTTTAAAAACATACTTTTTCCTCCTAGACCGTTGGTCCAATTTTCACCAAAATCAAATCGTATCATCTTCAGACCACTCCTGCAAAAAGTTATGGATTTCGTGTTGATAGACGAAACCGTTTTCGTATACCACAGCTACGAATTTGAGGCTTGATGCCAAAATGACTCTTGATGCTGTATCTCTGCAAAGCTTTGACATATTGACACCAAACTTTGCGAGTGTCATTGTCACCTCACGCTGACCATGCCACATTAATTTGGTCACAGTGCCACCTATTGGTAGAAAGTGATAAACCAGTAAATCTTTATTATTGACTGCATTTATGATTTTTCAGCTATTTTGCCTAAAATGATCTTAATAGGTCTTTAATTGTTCACTGTTGCGCTTGATCTGATGCTCCCAGCCATGTTGGCATGACTTGTGCCTTCTTTGTGCTTGGCCCCTTAATTGCTGCTTGCAGCTATATTTATAAATGTCTTTACTATCACTTTATCTATTTATTAATTTAATGCATCCTTGCTGAGTGAAATACTTTTTTTTACTGAGCCTAAACTTTTGAACGTTAGCGTATATGATTGGCAAAACTAATTCATGGTATTTCTAGTAATAATATCCCAAATGTTGGAACACATTGTCTGAACATGTGGTATTTTGCTTAAATCCATCAGACTATCATCCAGTCTATTCTGAACAGTGGGCGTTTGGGCCCAAATGTTCAGAACCCAGGCTGCTTTGGGCTGAGGCTCAAACACCTCAAATCTGAGGAGGTCCACTGGCTTCACCCAGACCTGACTGTAGGAGAGGTTGAGCAACGCTATGAGAGCCATCATGCTGAGGCAGAGTGGAGGTGAGGGACAATGACGGTGGTCAACACTCCCACTCACATTACCAATAAACTGGCTGTTATTTCTATTTTGCATATATATGTGTGTTTTATTTCAGATATGACCTTAGAATTCGCTACATTCCTGTTGATTTCATGAAGAGGATAAAAGAAGACAGAACCTTCCTGTTGTATTTCTATCAACAGGTCAGCAAACATCTCCAGATTTGCTTCCTCTCTGTGGTTGTATGTAGTCACCTTTTGTTGGTCAGTGCATGAAAATACTGTTCCTCTTGTGCCAGGTACGCAGTGACTACATGCAACTTCATGCTAGCAAAGTTAGCGATGGCATGGCACTTCAGCTAGGCTGTTTAGAGATCAGGTAAAGAACAGCATTCTCTGTTTGTCTGTTATTGAGTGTAACTGCAGGACTTCATGACCAACAACTGAGAACTATATTTCCAGTGCTGTACAGTATATAAAGTTTTTCCAGAACTTTTCCAGCACAGTTACAATTCAATTTACTTTATTCACACATGTGGTTTGTTCTGTCTTTCAGGAGATTTTATAAAGACATGAATGCCAAAGGTCTAGAGAAAAAGACAAATTTTGACTTGCTAGAGTAAGTTCATATTTTTCATTTCTACAAAAGTCATTTTAAAAAGGTGATTTTGTTTAATATTGTGGCTTTTTTATTTAGAAAAGATGTTGGTCTGGACCTGTTCTTTCCTAAGGGACTTATTGACAGTATGAAGGTTAGACTTGTCTTACGCTTTTCAGTAGTGACAATAGTTGATTGGATGGCATTTCCCAAGTTAAAGTTGAAGTTGTCTTCTGTATGTTAAATAGTACTAGTAATCATTTCTCCTTAACCAGCTGTTCGGCACAACCTATAATACCAATTGCAAACCTTTTACCAGTAAGACATTTAAATTCAGCATAAATTCATATTGGCTCATATGACATATTTTTGACTGAATGAATAAAAAGCAGAGAAGGGAAAAAAAAGTATCACCAAATAAAGCCTCTCAGGGTCATCAGGACCCTGATAAAATAAACAAAAAAATAATAATAATAAAAAAAAGTGTCAGCTTATGAGAGCTTAACACACTGAAATTCTACATCTAAACTGTAAAATTTTGGTTTTAACAGTCTAAGCAACTTCGGAAGCTCATCCAGCAGACGTTTCAGCAGTATGCTATACTAAAAGAGGACGAGTGTATGGTCAAGTTCTTCGAGACTTATGGAGAATTCTCCAGCTTTGATGAGGAAATATTCCCTTGTGAGCTAGTGGTAAGTTCCCACACATTTCCTAACTTAGGTGTTAAAAAATGTTGGGGATTATTCAAAGAGTTGTGGCCTTGCTTAAAAATGTACTACTTAATTTACTGAAGTCCTTCTTAATCTACACAGCAAGGCTGGAGTCTAGCAGTGGATTTAGTCATTGGTCCCAAAGGCATTCGTCAACGCACCAAAGCAGACTCCACAGTGAGCAGCGTTTCAATTACAATCACTTAATTTTCATTCTCATGTCAGTTGTCTATGGAAGCTTATTTCTGCCCAGAATAAAAATATAAAAAAGGTAATTGCAAGTTTTATCTTGGACCTGGGACCTGAGTTTTTATCACGTAATTCTAACTTTTTTGGTCAGAAATGCATTTTTATATCCCGCAATTGCTAGTTAAATAATTCTGAGTTCACATCTCACAGTTCTGTTTTTATTCCCAAATGTTTAGACACTTGACCTTATCACATGCACATGCAGAATTCTGAGTAAAAATGTGAGAATTGCAAGATGTAAATTCAGAATTCTGAGAAAAAATTATGAATTGCAAAGATGTATAACTTGAAATTCAGAATTGCGAGATATATAACTGGCAAATCTGTGGAAAAAAGTCAAAATTGTTATATATAATCTCAAAATTGACAGAAAAAAGTCAGAATTGTGAGATAAAAAGTTGCAATTACCTTTTTATTCTCTGGCTTCCATAGTTGTCAGTCTCCAGATGTTGTTTCAAGTTCATTCTCTTTTACTCCCCAGGCTGTCTGTCTTGCTGAATTTAAACAGATCCGAAGTATCAAGTATAACACACAAAGTGATGGCAGAACATTGTTACTTATTGATATTGAGGGTGCCAAACAGGTAAGAATGTGCTTACTTCAGTTTCAGGATGTTAAACTTTATATCCACAATGCCACTCTTGTATTAAACTAGCCATGACCTTCTTTCCATTCATAGCCTCTCTCTGTCAGCGTGGCGTCTCTTGCCACTGCGGAGAACATGGCTGATCTGATCGATGGCTACTGTCGGCTGCTTAACCACACAGACTCATCTTTGATAGCTGGGCCAAATAAAAGTAAATCTCAAGGTAAGGCCCAATTAATGAACGTCTACAAATGTCAATAGTCATCTGGAAAAGTGTCAATTAAAGGATTTTGTGTGAGCTAGTTTCGGAGGCATTTACCAATGAGATAAATTACTAAAAGTTTTCCAGTTAATCTGAGAATAAAGTTTATAGCAGCGTTCTTCTAAACGTTGTGCATTTTGAATCATGTCTTTTGATTAATGTGGGTTTGGGAAATGCCATATATCTCTGTGTTGCAAACTGTGATTTATCTTTGCTATCTTAGGAGTGCAGTTGCGAAACTCTCTTCCTGAAATTCCCTCTGGGTAAGTACATCAACATTCCTCTATCTCTGTTTTCTTCTCCACAGAACGAATATTAATTACTATAACTCTAAAGTGATCTCATATGGAATAATTTACAATAAGTGAGATAGATCTGGACATGCTGATTAAACATTGCACAGTTTTTAGATACTTTGTCCTTAGTGCTGTTCACTCTTTCCTGCTGTTAGGAAGCAGACAGAAAGCTTCAGATACAGCAGTGAGTATCAGACCCTCCTTTACTTACAGTCCCATTCAGGAACCCAGCTTGATATTTACTGTAACATCTTTTCGACAATGTGAATAACATCAACTCCATCTTTCAGACTCTGATATATACTGCGAAATCCCAGATGAAAAGCCGCCACCACCTGGTATGTAAAGGAATTGTTTTTATAGCACTGTAAAATCGCTATTGTTTGTACTGTATTGATGTTTTGTATTGATGTTCGAGTCCTCTTATAGTTTTTCATGTGTTTCACAATAGCAAAGGTGGGCCTGTACAGGAAAGATATTGTCCTGAAACGTATGCTGGGTGAAGGGTTCTTTGGGGAGGTTCATGAAGGAGTTTACCAGAAAAAGGCAAGCAGTACTTCCAGACACTTTAGTCGTGTGATGATGCAACAAATTCTAAAATGCTTTTAGTGGGTCAAATCTGGATTTTTCATTTTACATTTAGCATAATGTTGTTAGATGTCTCACAATAACATTAGTAAATCTTATCATCAGTGACTTAACTAACATGATTATGAATATTTTAATTGAATAATTAGAATTTTCAATAATTGTCTTGGTTAGAATGGGGAGAAGATCAGTGTTGCGGTGAAGACCTGTAAGGAGTGTGCACCTGACGTCAGAGAGAAGTTTGTTGGTGAAGCAGGTATGTGAATGAAAACTTAAGGTACTTATTAAAGCCTATGACATAAGTGTGTCTGACGTCAAGAGATGGGTGTTTCTTCAACTGTGGGAAATTTTGGACCTGTGGACTTTTAGGGTGTACTCACACTAGGCGCTCTGAACCGTGCCCGAGCGCGTTTGACCCCCAAAGCCCGGTTCGTTTGACTAGTGTGATCGCTCCAAACCCTGCCCGGGTGCGGTTTGTTTAGCCGGCCCTGGCCCGCTTGGAAGAGGTGGGCCAGAGCGCGGTTTGCATGCAGTGTGAGCACTAATCGCGCCGGAGCACGGAACAGCTGCTACTTTTTGTGTGTACTACTGTCATCATTACGACGGCAAACATCTTTAGTACTACTCTGATAGTACACTTATCAATTCATGTAAGTAATTCGAGTGTATTTGGGTTTTTAACGGGTCTGCTTCTCACCTTTGATGAAAGGGAATTGTAGTTTGCGAGTAAAGCTGCAAATTCCTCCATTAATGTCAGCTGCCTTTGTAATCCTCTGATACGTGCAAGTGAAAATCTTTGCGCGGCATAAATGACATAAAATATATTAGCGCGAAAGTGCATTTCTTCCTGTTTTCTTCCATTCAAAAAGTTGCATTGTATATGACGTAAGCATGCTCCGGCACGGAACGTTAAGTGCAATATGAGTGCAGGCCAGCGGGGGAGGGGGGAGGGGGGACAATCGCGCTCGGGCTCGGTTCAAGGCAACCGCGTCTAGTGTGAGTACACCATATTTAATTTGTGTATATACAACAAGTGTATATACAGTACATATCAATCACCAGAGAATTCTGTCATTGTCTGTCACAACTGTCAATTTTTTCAAGCATATCTCAAATGATATATTGTTTAATAACATTATCTAGTGGAAATAACATTATAAATATTTTTGGATTAAAATTTCAGACTCCTTTATCTTGCTAAGGCTAATATCATAGCTAGCATTTTATGTCTTTTACATACACATATTTAATAAATATTTTTGCATAATTTGAAAAAATTGCAGCTTGATTAGAAATGATGCACAAGAAAAAACTTATATTTAACTTGCTTTTTATTTATTTATTGCATTTTTCTTCTACACCAGTGGTTCTTATCCAGGGGGCCGGGGCCCACTAGGGGCCTTCAGCACACTTCCTAGTAGGGTGACCACCCGTCCCGCATTTTGCGGGACAGTCCCGAAATTGGGAGCTTTGTCCCGCAAGACTTAAATAGTGTCCCGCATTTCATTTATGTCGGTATTATAATTTTTTTTCATCCCTGGAATTGCAATACCACAATAAGAAATATAATAAAAACTGTGACTGGCATTTAAAAATCTAATTGTACAGCCGTCATATTCTAGCTGTGAAAATAACCAACTAACACAAACATAGAGAGAGGTTTTTCCCGCTGATGACAACTGAGTGGACAGCGCAAAGGAATAGCTAAGTGCGGTCCTCATCAATGTCAGTAAACACAACTACACACCAGTAGGAATTCCATCTCACATACTGGATAAGAACATCAAGAGCTGCTCAAAGCTGCCCAAACTGATGATTTAAAGCATGTAATCATCCATCCTGATGTTAAATATTTCCAACGAACATGCGCTGATGCTCGAGCGCCACCCACGGAAATGGTCGAGCACCTGCGGAAAAACATTAGATATTCTCCATTTGTTTTAACCAATAAAAAAATGATTGCGACTTTCAGACAGGACTTGCTTTTCACGTTAATAGTTAATTTAATGTGGGTTCTTTGGCGTTATTATAATGAAAAATGTCGAGAGTGCATTATTGTAACACGAGCACATCAAATGCGCGAGCAGCAATCTCTCAGCTCACAGGTGGATTCTGGACGTGCGCGCGCGCTCTCGCTCAGATATTACATGTGCGTGCTCAAACTTTGTCCTCCTGCATGTGCAGCCATGAATCTAGAATTGTCTTCTCTCCAGGATTTAATGTTGCCAGAAGCGCAACATTATAGTGTGGGCACCCACCGCCAAAAACATTAATTGGTGCATATGCCAAGTTTGCCAACAAATATAAATCAATATTTACATAGCGTAGTAATCGTGTCCCGGATTGACCCGCAAAATCACATCTACTGTCCTGCAACAGATCAATAGCCAGGTGGTCACCCTACTTCCAAGGGGGCCTCAAGATGACTTAAAGTGATTTAAAATAATACAAAACAACTAAAAATCTAGATAATCAGATAATTATTATTTTAAATCACCACCACAAACTGTTTTTTCTTTTGATATGTGAAATACTGTATAAGGAGGCCTAATTTTAAAAGTGAAAAAGTCATGAAAATTAAAGGATTAGTTCACTTTAAAATGAAAATTACCCCAAAATTTACTTACCCTCAAGCCATCCTAGGTGTATATGACTTTCTTCTTTCTGATGAACACAATTGGAGTTATATTAATAAATGTCTTGATGCATCAAAACTTTATAATGGCAATGAATGGGACCAACGAGTTTGAAGCTCAAGAAAGTGCATCCATCCATCATAAACATACTCCACACGGCTCCAGGGGGTTAATAAAGGTCTTCCGAAAATATCCATATTTAACAAGTTATAAAGTAAAATATCTATCTTCTGCCAGACCACCTTCCATATTCAGCATACAAAAAAAGCTTTTTTAGTAAGTTGAATATGGAAAAAAAATCTGAACACGACATTTTTTAAAAAAAATTTTATAATTAATATACGTTTCTAGTTGTCACGTTCGGCTAAAATATTTTATCTGGTAGAAATAAAAAAGTCATACAATTTATTAATAATATATAATAAGTAGTTTTCACAAAATAGATTTTCAAGTTTTATGTAATGGTTAATGATGATGGATTTTCATTTTCTGGGTCCTTCTATACAGACATATTTGGAATCTAGCAAAAATATACAAAAAGGCATGGTACAATGGTACTATGCTAAATGTTAAATAATAAGTAACTGTATTCTTTTTGCATTATAACATCCCATCTGTCTAGTTATCATGAAGAACCTAGATCATCCACACATAGTGCGGCTGATCGGTGTCATTGAGGAAGACCCGGTATGGATCGTCATGGAGCTGTGTCAGCACGGAGAGGTAAGCAAGAGCCCTGATGCTGGATGTTATCACTCTTATTTTTATTATATGTCAAAACACGTCTTTTGGAAAATTGTAGGGCCAATAATGTTGTCACTTTGAGGGATTATTTTGGCAAGGGTAGTAATATATTATATGAGATGGTTTACGTAACTTTTAAATTAAATCAATAAAATTCCCTTTCAATCCATAGTGTAATTCCATTTGCTGAACGGCTGTGATTGATGTAGCAAACTCAATTAAGTGAATGCCATAGATGTGGTTCTATTAACATTTACAGCCTCTGTAAAACCATCATAAACTGTTTACAAACTCACAGGAAGTTCAGTATTAAATGAATCAACACCACTGATTCTTGTCAGTCAAGTAGTGGTAAGCACAAACATGGGCGTGATTTAATACAGTAAGTCAGTCCTTTAGAAACCATCATAGAGCCTGAAAAATGCCTTTCAGGGCTGAAGAAAAACTGTATTTCTATATGATGTGTAATGCTCCACTTTAATAAAGTGGAAATCTTTCAAAGTGGCTTTATTTTTCCACACTAATCCTTCTCTAAAAGTACATATTTTGCTCTTACAGCTGGGGAAGTACTTGACAAAAAATCAGCAGAGTTTGACCAGCGTGACTCTGGTTCTCTTCAGCCTACAGATCTGCAAAGCGCTTGTTTACCTACAGGGAATGAACATGGTCCACCGGTGTGACATTCATTTCAGTATTTTTAATTTTCTATCATCCGTCTGGTGTATATGTGTATGTGTATATATATATATATATATATATATATATATATATATAATTTAGGATTCTTTAAGTAGAAAGTTCAAAATAATAGCATTTATTTGAAATGAATACTTTTAAACATTTTACTGACCCTACACTTTTTAACTGTTATTGCATGTACTGTAGTAATGTGTTTACATTTTTAACACACAGCATTCTGGGATATCACTCAAATTGTTTATATACATACAGTGAGCCAAAAAGTCCATACTTGGAAGTAAACATGATCATCAGGTTTTACACAAACATGTGAAGTTCATGCAGCTTGAGTGCTGCTGTCATTACAGCAAAAGAGACAAACCAAATACTAAGACATTGTGAAATCCATGCATTAATCTTAAATTTTCATTGTTGTTGTTGTTTGTCATCTGGTTGACAGAGACATAGCTGTACGAAATGTGCTTGTTGCCACCCCTGATTCTGTGAAGCTGGGTGACTTCGGCCTTTCCAGATACATTGAGGATGAAGAATATTACAAAGGTTACCTCAGCTGTTTTACACACTCATAAGAGTTGTAATTTTTTTTTAATCATTTCATGATTCATTGTTTCATTCCCTGTTGAAACTGCATGTAAACACCTCTAATGCCACGTTACATAAATCTTAAAAAACATTCTTAGTTGTGTTGGTGTTTATTTTTTGTTTAGGAAGCGTAGCAATTTCTCATTACCTTGCATTATGTCTGCAGCATCTGTTACTCGTTTACCAATCAAATGGATGGCTCCTGAATCCATTAACTTCAGACGCTTTACTGCGGCCAGTGATGTGTGGATGTTTGGTGAGTGAATAAAAGAAAATAATCAGATTTAACAAATGCTAATAAATATTGCCCCCCAAAATTTGTATATATTTATACTTTAAATTAATTAAGTCTGGTGTGTAGAAACAAGTATTTATAAAATTGCTCTATCTTTATTAGTCATCGTAAAGTTCTCAGAGGGCACATAATTCATTTTTATGAAACCAGTTTCCTGTTTTGACATGCTTAACCATCTCCTGATTGAAAACATTATTCAGTGCTCCAGGCCCACTATCAAACTTAATTTATACAAATTATCATACAATAACTGACTTCAATTTCCTTCACAACAATTTGCTAGTTCTTATTTCTTGGTATGATTACTAAAGAGTCATATTGATATAAAACACAACTGTTATGCTTTTTCTGTACTGTATTTATATTAATCTTCAAATAACTGATACAGTATCTTCCTTTATATTGAGCTTGAGACATCAACAGATTTTATTTTATTTCTGAAGCCCCTAACTGACACATTGGGTAAATAACACGTGACTAGAGAGACAGAGACCCCTCTGTTTCTGGGCCCCAGCTGCCATGTGAATCATGAGCTTTCATTCAGTCTCTCTGATGGATGGCTTCACATAAGAGTGCTGCTCCTCCAGATGCACCATCTTCAGTGCTGAAGCAAGGAAAAAGCAAGGAAAAAGATCCCAAAACAGTTACTCGAGTTTGGCCTTCACTTTTTCAGAAAAGAGGAACTGAAAATTTATTCTGAATTAAATGTCTTTAATGTTGTGGATCAATTTAATGCATATTTGCTGAATATAAGTATTAATTTATTTTTTTTAAAAAGGTAACACTTTACAGTAAGGTCCCATTAATAACTAACATTAACAATGAGTAGTAAATGTTGAAATTAACATTAAAGGGGTGGTTCATTGCAATTTCACTTTTTTTTAATTTTAGAGAACACGCAACAAAGGGGCTGAGGCCATGTTTCTGCATTATAGTATGTAATACAAATGCAATAGCAGCATGTCATAAAAGCAAGATGACAAAATGACAAGTCATATAACCGTACTTAAACTAAACTATACCTGTTCTTTCTTCATGCAGCATATATTCTCTGGCTCTGTAAGCATCTTACAACAGTTCCCACAGGAGCGATTTATAGATTATAATGACAGAATATGCTAATGAATGACTTTAAGATCCACATCAGCTACATAAATTCATCAACTAACCGTTCAGAAGCATCCTGTTGTATTCTACATGTTGTCACTTCTTCTTGAGTCTCTATATCATTGTCCGACTCCATTTTGAACACAAAAGGCTGAACAGTTTCTGACATTTTTAGGGAGTCTGCATGAGGTATTGTGAGGCCCTGCTAAGTGCTAACACAAGCTCCTGAAACTCCGCCCCCTTTTGAGAGCAGCAGCTCATTTGCATTTAAAGGGACACATACAAAAACTGAGCGTTTTTGCTCACCCTAAAAAATTATCTGTAGGGTATTTTAAGCTAAAACTTCACATACACACTCTGGGGACATCAGAGACTTATTTTACATCTTGTAAAAGTGGCATTATACCACCACTTTAAACAAGATTAAAGGTAGGGTAGGCAATTTTTTTCATAAACACTTTTTGTTATTCTGGTTGAAACTCTCTTCACATCCTGATAGCAATCAATGATAGAAGTGGTCTAAATTAAACTTAAAAAAAAAAAAAAAAAAAAAAAAAAGTACAAATATCATCTGTGGAAGTCTCAGGGCCAAAAAATGTTCGTCCAATCATTGCTTTCAGACTGATGTAAAATAAAGTGTTACCTAATGCTTATACATTTTTAAAACACAAAGCATTCTGGGAAATCACTTAGATTGTTTATATGCATACAGTGGGCTAAAAAGTCCATACATGGAAATAAAGTTTTACGATTTGAAATTTTTTAAACAAAGGAACATATGATGTAAAATGGAAAAAAAAAAGAGTCACTAATCAAATAAGTAAATTTGAGAATGAGAAGAGTCAAATGTGATTCCTCCTCATGTCCATTTTATTCTCTCGTGTTGCTCCCATCCAGCTGTGTGCATGTGGGAGATATTCAGCCGAGGTAAACAGCCATTTCACTGGCTGGACAATCGTGATGTGATTAACCAGCTGGAACAGGGCAACAGGCTGCCCAAACCTGAGCAGTGCCCTCCTGCCCTGTACTCACTCATGACCCGCTGCTGGAGCTATGACCCCTGCGAGAGACCTACCTTCACTGAACTAGCCTGCAACATCAGGTTTCTGCCCTATAATAATTACTGTTATTGATATGAGATCTTGTTTTTTTTGGTGGTGGTGAGAACATTGCATTAACTGACATTTTATTAATCTTTTTCCATTGTGTTTATATTCATTGTAACTAACACACTCTTTTTAACAGCGATGTCCACCAAATGGAGAAGGAGGCGGAGGTGGAGAGAGAGAGAGACAAAGTCCGTAACAACCGGTACCTGGAGCCCAAGTTTAACATTAGTGAACCTCCACCAAAGGTAGCTCTGAGCTTTCATTTGCTTTTTGTTTGCCCTTACACTCAGTTACAGCAGCACATTCCTCTTAACAGTCAGTGTATTTTGTTTACACCTCTAGCCGTCCAGAGTCAATACTGCCCGCTTCGGAAATACCCTTGGAGTCGGCCTACATCTTCAGGTAGTTTGTTCTTTTTGTTTAAATGTTCTACAGGAAAAGTATACTTTTAGGTTTAAAACACTAAGCACTGAATTGTTGTAAATATAGAATAATTGAATATTTAATCATATATTGCATATACCTATACTGTATATAGGAGTATAATATTGTACATGAGAAATGTAAAAAATTAGAATTTATATATATTTAATTTTATATTAATTCAGTCTGTTCTGCTCTTATTTTCACCAGCTTAATGAGGCTTTATGTGCCAGTTCCCCAGACCTGGCCAGCCCGTGTGATTACCAGTCACCTGTGGACTCAACCAACCTCCTGTCCGTTCCCAAGACCTCACCCCGACGCCTCAGTCTTGTGGTAAAATTAGGCCATGATGTCTATTTTAAATGTATTTTTATTTGATTTCATTATTTTATTATCATATGTTTAAAAATAAATAAATAAATAAATTATAAAATAACTGCAGACTTTCATTAGAAGCTATATGTGTTTGTGTGTGTGTGTATGGGGTAGGAGGGTGAGTTCAGTTTTGGGCCATCCAGTAAGGAAGATGCCCAGCGGCTGTGGCAGGTGGAGAAGGATCGCATGCAGGATACTATGAAGATGCAGAAAGAGCAGATGGAGGAGGATACAAAATGGTTAAAGAAGGAGGAGAAGCTTCTGGTAAGGAGGAAAACCTTTTTACCCATCTCTTATGTATGGAAATATAGGTCTGTCTTTAATATTTGTTATAATGCACATTGCATGCTCACTGCTCTTTCTCAGGACCCAATGGTTCATGAGGACACAAATATTCCTGAGGTGTGTATGTTCTTTAATTTTTAAATCCATATTACATGTTTGATCAATTATATTTTCATTCCAGATTTCAGTTCATAGTACTATGTAAAAAAAAACCTGAATCTAAAATTTTATTGTCAGATAACTTGACAACACCAATAATGATTTTTTTTATTTATTAACAGGCACCTGAACTGCCACTTAGTTATGGTAAGTCCTCTGTTCCAGTAAAAAAGTGCATTCAAAGTGATAATTTTACTCTTAATTTCAAATCAAGATATGGCTGTCAATCTATTGCAAATTATATTGCATGTGTTTATATTTGATGAGAAAATTAATGTAATTCTTGTGTCGTATTAACCTTTTACCTCCTATACTGACTGTTCCCTGTATCTACTTAAAGCTGAACTGCATCATCCTCCTTCAAAACCACCCAGAACTGCAATGCAGGTAAAGACTCATTTACACTTATGTACAGTATGCAGGTTGTATATGTTTAATGTGTAAATAATTGACCCCACTTTCCGAGTACAATGATTGTAACCATAATTCATTTTTATGTCTGTTCTCTCTCTTTCAGCCTACTCCTACAGCAGAGCTGGACCGCTCAGAGGATAATGTGTACCAGTGTGTCATGGACGTGGTGAAAGTGGTGGTGCAGCTGAAAAATGACATTAACACACTGCCATCTACTGAATACATCTCTCCTGTCAAGGTGAGATTAGGCCTGGGCGATATGAGGATATATCGTAGTGACAATATAAAGTGTCTGTCATAGAGATGTAGAGTACTACTTAAATTTATTGACACTTATTAGTGATAAAGAAACATGAATGAATGAGAAAATAAAGAGTGGGATGTGTGATGTTAAAAAGAGTTATTAAGTGCAATAAGCTTTGAAAAGAAAAACTAAATGCATTACTCAGACTGACTGACAGCGTAATATACCTGGTGCTGTCTGTGTCATTATTAATCAAAGTCAAGTCAAGTCTTCTTTATGTATATAGCGCTTTTTACAATGCAGATTGTGTCAAAGCAGCTATACAGTGATAACAGCAAAATAGTTTTGGCTGCACAGCAGCTCTAGAAGAAAATGGTGAACAACAAAAGACAGACAAAATCACACTTCTCTTGACTGAATAAATTTTGTATCTTATATGTAATAAGAATCAGTTTATATTTAATTCATACAGTGAAGACTATACATTAAAAAATATTTATGCCTAAATTTTATATTTTTGTAATCGAACGGTAAAATTTCCATCCATTTGGATTACACTGTTATACTGTTGTATGTTATACATAAATGAAACGGGTAAGATTTAATGGCATAGACTATTAGCATCTATTTTATTTTGTTCAAATAATCATATTTTCAAAATGCATTTATTCAAATCATCATAAATCTGTTGATTTTAAAATAATTTATTAAGTTAAAAAAATATATTCAAGTTAAAAAGTATGAACATGGTTAAAATATGGCTAGCTAAGGAACAAGCAATATTCAGTTAGTTAAAATGTATGAGATTGAAACTATATCGTGAACAGTGAAATAAAATTTCCCATCGTGAAATACGATTTTGGTCATATCGCCCACACCTAGTGACAACAAAAACAAAAAGCCTAGATTTAAAACTGATTACATTTTTGGTCTGAGGTTTGTACTATGTGGATTCACACACTTTTAATGTTTTTGCCTGTTCATTTGCAGACTGTCGGACTCTCATTAAGAAATCTGATCAACAGTGTGGATGATATACTACCAACTCTGCATGATTCCTGTAGAACAGAGGTATTAGACCTGATTTCATGAGACTATGGGCCCTATCATACACCCAGCGCAATGTGGCACCAGGCGCGACGCAAGTGTTTTTTGCTAGTTTCAGCCCGACGCAGTTATCATTTTCACGTCCTGTGCTACGTTGTTTAAATAGCAAATGCATTTGCGCCCAATTGTGCGCCCATGGGCGTGCTGGTCTGAAAACGAGGTGTGTTGAGGTGCAATGTTGGTGCGTTACTATTTTAAGGCAACTGAAATAGACTAGACCAGGTTTCAGTTGGTCAATGGCGCAAAGTAAATGCTGCAATATTTCGTTAGTAATATGCACCTATATGCGGGTGCACAATGCGCGTACACTCTGCTTATTACACACACAGGGACGCGCAGCAGCAAACAAACATGCCAAATATTACAAATAAAAGAATTAAAATGTAAAAGATTATTATTGTGTGCATAAAGATAAAAATGCTTTGGTGGAATCCGGCTTGTCCCGTAGATGGTCTGCTCGCACGCTTTAACCTCGCGCACGAACAGATCCGAACAGAAGCATTCAGCTTTTCCGCTTGCAAATTCCACTATGTAAATAGCGAATCCGCCATGGCGCGAGCGCAACAGGCTTTTAAAGGGAATGGGAGACAAGACTCTGATTGGTTTATTGCACGTTACGCCCAAAACGCACCCATTTCTCATTAAGGGAATAGAGACAACCCTTTTAGACTGCACGCCAACCATTTTTCCCGTCCTTAAACTAGCAAAAGTGGATTTGGACACGCCCTAAGCGCACTTGCGCCGTGCGCTTTAGACCATGCGCTTAGATCGTTAAAATAGGGCCCTAACAATATAATGGTCTATACGGTTTTGCATTTTCATAGTGAAATGCCCCCTAAGTGTCGCTAAAAGTAAGTTTAATCTTCTCCAATACATATTAGACTTTAAGAGCACAAAGGTAAACTCAACATTGCTTTGTCTCTGCTCTCAGATTGAAGGCACTCAGAAGTTGTTGAATAAGGACTTGGCTGAGCTCATCAGTAAGATGCGTCTGGCCCAGCAGAACGCCATCACCTCTCTGAAGGAAGAGTGCAAGAAACAGATGCTGATTGCGGCCCACAGTTTGGCCATGGATGCCAAGAACCTGTTAGATGCTGTAGACCAGGCACGGGTGCGCTCGAACCTGGCCAGACCCAAACCTGAGGACGCAGACTAGAGGAGCAGCTTGGGACATGCCGACTCACAGCTTGAGTACAGGACAGATTGAATCACCTGTTTGTATTAACAGAACACAAACACCAATATGGAACATGAAACATCCAATAGTTTTACTGCTGTCATATCATGTTAAGTGCTCCATGTAAACTTTTATGATTCAGAAATCCAAGTATTTTAGTTTGTTTTTAGATTTTGTTTGGAGAAAACATCTTGTATAAATGTTAATAACAACTAGCTTGCTGATCCGTCTACATGACCCTAACATTCCTCTGGACATATTGTCTTATTAATTACATTTTTATGTATTGTAGACCAAAACTATATAAACTATCACATATAAGCAAATATGCTTTTTATGTTTGCAAACAACATTAAAAGATGTTGTTACTGGTATCTGTATTAAAGGAGATATGTAGAATTCAGAAACCGTTGTTATTAGCGACACCGGTGGCCATTAAGTGAACTGCAGCCAGCAACTTATTGCATGCTTGTGCTTGTACTTGTGCACACATAACGTACAAAAGACTGAACTTGATTCGAGTTAAAGGTAGGGTAGGCAATTGCAGAGAGGCTAGCAATAGCAAGTTAGCTTTGAAAACATAATATCCCACCCTCTTTTCAGAGCATCTCCAAAGCCACGCCTCCTTCAAAACACATGAATGCACACAGCCATAGCAGAGTCTGTAAAGTGTCACTCTCACAGGTTAAAATACCTCATGTCTCAAAGCACATAACATTACAATAATAATGATCGTAAACAACTTACAGAGTTGTACCACCTGACTGCTGCAGATTAATTTTGGCGTTGATAGTGTTGACATAGAAATGCATAAATCCAAGTCTGATCACTTGAACAGCTTCAGGTAGAACGTTGCGGGTTGCCATCTCGTAATTACTGTTACGACATGGCGTGAACGCAGCATAAACTCATTGTTTTGTTTCAGGAGGAACTGTAACAGGTGGCTGCTGTTTGTTTTTTGGCAATCAGTGGCTGTCTGTCAGCAATTCTGCATAGCCTTATGGAATGCGCTGTTGATGTGTAATGTCTGCGCAAGCAGAGGTATCTGATTGGATGAACATTTTTTTTGGTCCTGAGACTTCCACATAAGATATATGTACATGTTTTAATATTTAGACCACTTCTATTATTGATTGCTATCAGGATGTGAAGAGAGTTTCAACCAGTATAACAAAGTGTTTAAAAAACAAACTGCCTACCCTACCTTTAAGAAAGCATCTGATCATAGCGATGTGGATATGTTTGCACCAGGTCTGCAATTCACCGGCATCATGCCAACATCATAGTCTAATTTTAATACCTAAAGTATATTTGAGAAGCAAAATTCATTTCGTGTGTCAGAAGAGAGGCTCTCGGGAGCACGCAAAAACATCACACCCTTTTGATTTTCCCAGCAAAAACGACCCAAGTCCTTTACATAAAAATCAGTCTACAGGATTTGATAGACAACCTAGGAAGTCACGGAAGGTCTTTTTTGTTTGTTTGTTTTCATTACAAGCTGTTTACACATAGGTAATAAAAAAAATTTAAAAAAAGTAATTAATAAATGAAAATCTGGTAACACTTTACAATAAGGTTCATTAAAAATTAGTTAATGTATTAACTAACATGAACTAGCCATGAGCAATACATTTGTTACTGTATTTACTAATCTTCGTTAGCATTAGTTCATGAAAATACAGTTGTTCATTGTTTGTTCATGTTAGTTCACAGTGCATTAACTAAATGTTAAGAAGATTTTAATAATGTATTAGTAAATGTTGAAATTAACATTAACAAAGATTAATAATTTCTGTATAAGTGGAGTTCATTATTAGTTCATGTTAACTAATGTAGTAAACTAATGAACCTTATTGTGAAGTGTTACCGAAAATTCTTACATATAGTCAGTCTTTAAAGGAATAGTTAATTCAAAAATTTAATCATTTAATCACCCTCATATCATTCCAAACCTTTATGACTTTCTTCTGCAAAACACAAAAGAAGAAATTTTGAAGAATGTTGGTAACCAAACTGTTGCCAAACACTGAAACATTTCTAAAAATATTTTCATGTTCCACAGAACAAAGACATGCATACAGTTTTATAAAGACATGAGTGTGAGTAAATGACAGAATTTTCTCTTTCTCTTTAAGTCAAACAGACTCACCATTATACGCATACCCACAAACCACTTTGTCTCTATCTCTTTAGTGTACACTCCTTGATATGAAGAGTACCAAGACATGAGAAATACCAACCGCAGTGATTTTATTTGTGTATTCGGTTATAGTAAGTCACCAAGTCTCTTATCCAGTTGGCACTTTTAATTTGGACAATAATATTCAAGGTTATACAGTACATTCAAATACAAGCGTTTTCATATACAAGCTTCTCTCCTCTCAATTTCTGTCCTAAAAAAAATATCAGGCATTTGGTGCCACATTCCTGATGTCAAACATGCATCTTCTTACCCCATGCAGGGGAAATATCCCTGCTAGGAGGGGCTTTGTGCCCCCATGCTGGTTCTTCCTGTGGAAGCCCATAATTTAGAAGTCCTTGTTGTTCATATAATGTACTCACTGGCGTGTTTTCTAGATCATGCCTGCGAGCCAGGGTGGGAGAAAGAGCCCGATTGTTCCCAGCAAACATACTATGATGAACATCCATAGGAAGATTCTGTCTATTACCATAGCAACATACTTCCAGTCCTCTTTTACCTGTGTGAAGAGATAAGACAAATGAGTGGATTATTATAGCAGTAACACAACATGTTACTATAAAAGAAAGAAGTTTGTAAAACTTTGATGTTGACTTGACAAATTCTTTCTCGAACGTTTAAAATAGATCTTAAAGGCACAATATGTAAATTTTCGCTGCTAAAGGTCACCTGTTCAAAACAAAGGCGTAGCTTAATGACAACAACATTGAGCGTGGAATCATGGGATATGTCGTCTTTACCTCACAGCCAGACGAAAAGAATCCGACGGGACTCGCTCAGGGAGAAATCATGTTCATGGATGAGATTATTAACGTTACTGTAGTATGAAGCAGGACAGGGCTGCGTGCTGTGGGAGCTGAATCACTGGAGTGATTGCTAATGAGAGATGAGCGCGACACGTCTCGAGAGCAGAACTTTTATTATGCCACAGCTGCTGCTTCAGCTTCTTCCGGTCAAGTGTATGTAGAGTAATGCAGCACTGTTTTATCACATCATATACATTTGAGGGTGTTGAAAATGATGTTATAATGTTACTCTGTGTGTTCGCTCAGCTGCTTCTATGAGACGCTTGTTGCACACTTCAGTAAGCTAGATCGATATTAGAATATCATATTAATATAATCAAGAAAACGAGATTCAAACAACAAGAATAAACGTGTTGAGCTATATAACAGTGATTCGTTTTCTGTCTATAAATGTATCCAAACAGTTGTTCCCTTGTCTAATAAAAGATATAATATATTAAAGCATTTTTGGTGTTTCCATGGTTTCTACACTATAAAACCGGAAATCGAGGGTAACGCAGGTAAAATTGGTTATTTCTCTGGATTTAAACATTATTGGAAACATCTGGGATAATGTAAGTACACAAGTCAACAAAATATATAACATTGTTCTAGTGGTTTTTGGATATTTTAATCCAAAAATCTTACATATTGTGCCTTTAACAGGCTAAATTTGATGATGTACTGTAACTTGAAAACTATAGAAAAAGTTTATGTATATTATAAATAAATATTAAATAAAAAATAAATAGGATAATATTGAAATTGCCATTTTATATACTACCGTTCAAAAGTTTAGGAGCAGTATGAATTATTATTATTATTATTTTTTTACTTCTAAATTTCAATTTTATTTATATAGCACATTTAAAAGCAACCATAGTTGACCAAAGTGCTTAACAATATCAGGATACACAAACAAATAAACTAAACAAAAACCCTGTAGAAAATGTCACAGTGTCAAAACTCAACTCGAAATGAAAGCTAAGGAATACAGCTGGGTCTTAAGCAACAACTTGAACATTTCAACAGTCCAAGCTGTTCTTATGTGAACAGGTAGAATATTTCAGAATATTTTAGGAGTGTGTTTATGAGAATTTTTGACCATTCTTCTAGAAGCGCATTTGTGAGGTCAGGCACTGATGTTGGAAGAGAAGGCCTGGCTCACAGTCTCCGCTCTAATTCATCCCAAAGGTGTTCTATCGGACTCTGTGCAGGCCAGTCAAGTTCCTCCACACCAAACTCCCTTATCCATGTCTTTATGGACCTTGCTTTGTGCATGCTGAAGCATTAAGAGTTCCTTTCAATGGAACTAAGGGGCCAAGTCCAACTCCTGAAAAACAACCCCACACCATAATCTCCCCTCCACCAAACTTTACACTTGGCACAATGCAGTCAGGCAAGTACCGTTCTCCTGGCAACCGCCAAACCCAGACTCATCCATCGGATTGCCAGACAGAGAAGCGTGATTCGTCATTCCAGAGAACATGTCTCCACTGCTCTAGAGTCCAGTGGCGGCGTGCTTTACACCACTGCATCCAACACTTTGCATTGCACTTGGTGATGTGAGGCTTGGATGCAGCTGCTCGGACATGGAAACCCATTCCATAAAGCTCTCTACGCACTGTTCTTGAGCTAATCTGAAGGCCACACAAAGTTTGGAGGTCTGTAGCTATCAACTCTGCAGAGAGTTGGCGACCTCTGCGCACTGTGCGCCTCAGCATGCGCTGACCGCGCTCTGTGATTACGTGGCATACCACTTTGTGGCTGAGTTGCTGTTGTTCCCAATTGCTTCCACTTTGTTATGATACCACTAACAGTTGACCGTGGAATATTTAGTAGTGAGGAAATTTCACGAATGGACTTATTGCACAGGTGGCAACCTATCACAGTACCACGCTTGAATTTACTGAGCTCCTGAGAGCGACCCATTCTTTCACAAATGTTTGTAGACGCAGTCTGCATTCCTAGATGCTTGATTTTATACACCTGTGGCCATGGAAGTGATTGGAACACCAGAATTCAATGATTTGGAGGGGTGTCCCAATACTTTTGGCAATATAGTGTATGTAATAAAATAGAAAACAGTTTTGAAATTGTAATAATATTTCACAATATAACTGTATTTTTTTATCAAATAAATGAAGCCTTGATAAGCTTAAGACTTCTTTCAAAAACTATTTAAAGTCTTACCCACCCCAAAACTTTTGAACGGTAGTATTCACATTTTTTCATTGTATTTTTCATGTAAGGAAATCTGAAAGACACTTACACTAAAGTCAGCATCTTCTGCTCTCAGGTGGTCTGCTATATAGTGAACCCCCTCCAGAGCTTGCAGGACACTGGGGGAGAGCGGAAACCCTGGCTTGTCTGGTATTAGGTTGTCAGGCCTCTTTGTGACATTAGCTCTTCCACAGGGCTGCCTGGAAGCTGTGCCCATCTCCAGTCTAGGGGAGGGACTGAATTTCTGTAGAGGAGGTGGAGTTGAGCCAAGAGGGCAGGGCGAAGCAGTTTGGAGTGAAAGGGAGATCGCAGAGGACAGTGTCCCCAGTTCTAAGTCCTTATAACAGAAGCGCCTGCGGGACTCCTCCCCAGAGTTCTCCCCTCTGAACCAGCTAGTAGAGGTACTGAGGCTTGTGTTTGCCGGTCCAAGCACCCGTGACGTCATTCCTTGGCCCTGCCGCTGCAGGAGGAGGAGTTTCTGCCTGCGACGGCTGTCCGGTGCAGGTCTGCGCATAAACAGCCACCGTGGGATCAAATCCAAGAAGACTGAGTGAACCCAGCGGGGCATCTTATGAGTGCTGGGCGATCGGTGATGGACGTTAAGCACAAAGACCGTGATAACAATGGACAGGGTGACGAAGATCATAGTGAAGAGCAGATATTCGCCAATGAGCGGGATCACGAGCGAGGTGGACGGGATGATTTCTGTGATAAGCAGCAGGAAGACAGTGAGGGAGAGGAGGACTGAGATACACAATGTGATCTTCTCACCGCAGTCTGACGGGAGGTAGAAAACCAGCACGGTTAGGCAGGAGATGAGCAGGCAGGGGATGATGAGGTTGATGGTGTAGAAGAGCGGAAGACGGCGAATGATGAAAAAGTAGGTGATGTCTGGGTAGATCTCATGGCAGCAGTCGTACTTCTTGGTGTTGTAGGTGCCAACAGCATTGATGATGGCCCACTCACCACTCTCCCAGTAATCTTTCAAGTCCACCGTGTTCTCGATGCGCTCCAGGTCGATCTTGGCTTTGTCATAAGTCCACGAGCCGAATTTCATCTTGCAGTTCTGCTGGTCAAAGGGGAAGAAGGTGACATCGATGCTGCATGAGCTCTTGTAGATGGCAGGTGGAACCCAGCGCACTTTACCTGTGTGGAAGAGGTGGGCTTTGGTCATGTGGGTCACCGCAAACTCCCCATCTGCACTGAAGAGGACAACAACATTTATTTCAGCAGTTGCCACTTTTTAATATTTGCTTTGAAGCAATTAAACTTGCATGCTTGCAGTTACAATGACTGTAACAATGGATATGATGTTTTATTACTATTTGTATTATTATTTTCCAAACTGTTTTACACTAAATGCACACAGTTTGGTTATAGGACTTTTTAGACTTTTAACTGATTAATGAAGCCTTATAAAAATAAACCAAAACAAAACAATATTAATTAACTAAAAATATATAAATACATAAGTGGTGTACCAGATTAAGGGGACAAGAGGTATTTCAGCATGCTTTCAGCTACAATGACAGTAACAATAGCTATAAATATGATGTTTTTAAGTAAGCAATAACCACACAATACAAATATCAAAGCCAGAAATATGTATCAATGCAACTTTCATGAAGTAAACATTTTCTAAAAGCCTTCCTTCCGCCCGAAAAAAATAGTCCCTGACCGTAAACAGCAACAGAAGTTACATTTTCACGCCATTAAATGGTGGCAAAGACTGTCTTTATGAGTGTGTCAGTCAGTAGCGAAGACTTTATTGAAAAGACTGAATTTTTGAAAACGGAACAAGATGCAACTGATAAATGCTTTGACTAGTGCTGTTAGTCACGGGAAAACCCCTTAAATGTTAAAAGGACAAGATGATACATCGGACATTTAAACAGATTTTTTATTATGAACATAGGACTGACCTGAAGGAAAATGCTAAATCTGAATGCAGGTAATAAACTCGCTCACTCAATCTTTTTCTCACAACACTCCTCATAACAAGCTTCAATGAACAATATCATTTGAGAACATACAGTTTACGTTGCTAAGAGTGGTTGCTAAGGGTGTTGTGTAGTGATACACTGAACCGTTGGGTGAAGTGGTCATAGCCATGTTTTATCGTGAATAAAACACAACTATTGACCAATCAGAATCAAGGACAGGAACTAACCATTTTATAATAAGATTTACACTAAATTTACACACTTTGGTTATAGGACTTTGGACATTTTGCTATTTTACTTATATCACATATCACAAAAGGAAAATAACAGGATTAATGATGTTTTAAATAAATAAATAAATTGCAAAACAGTATAGTCAAACTATATTCATATTATTTTATAAGCTGTTATGTTATAAATGATGCCTTTCACGTGGAGTTTCAGACAGGACAGATTTGTTAATAATAATAATGATCCAGCAGTAAACAGTGTATGAACTGCCTCTTTGCATTACCTCACTCAAACAGTAGGTGGTAGTCTAAAAAAGTGTGCGAGTTCATTTCAGTTTAAGAGCAACTCCAATGGCATTGTATTACATACACCTTATAGATCATGTCACTGCTTGTGCGCTTCTGAGAACCGACTCTGCATTTAAAGCAGTCTACACAGCATTACACGGTTAATATTTTATGCTCTGGCTTGATTTCTTTGTATTTAACTGTTGTGTTGTTTAGCTTAGATAAATTGTTACTCACTTGTTGTACAAGACTATATCCGGGACCCAGATAAGTTCAGACGGAACCCTGATAGAAGTCACATTGTCGTAGTCTGAAGGCTTCCAGCGTAGTTTATAGTCATTCCACTCCTGAGAGAGAGGCCACAAATATTTAATGTCTACCACTATTATATTTGCCAATTTGAGGTTAGTCATTTTATTAATTAACCAGCTTTGCTCTTATTTATGGTGCCAGATCATTTGAAACTTTTTTTTCTTCTCTGTTCCATGTATTAACTTTCCTGCTGCACATACCTGCTTTAGCCAGACATTTGTTGTCATCATCTGATTCTTCTCGTCCTGTGGAGGACAAAAAGAAGGAAGGACAGTAGGTATTAGATGAGTCAGGATGCTGGGTTTGCTCCAGCAGAAAGCTTTTGGTTCAGAAAGGTCACAGACACCTTAACATTTTAATCTTCTGATGGACTTGAAGTCTTCAAGGACCATGTACCCTAGTTCATCAAGATTCTAAGGTTTTAGGGCCCTTTGAAATTTACAGTAAGTTTGGCATTACTGCCTCTATTAAGTGAATAATTAACTACATCTGTAAGCAAAACAGAAAAACAACTGGCATTTTGTTATGTATTGTTACAAGTATACTAATCTTTAGATGCCTTGGGCCAAAACAGACCGTTGTTCTCCAATATTGATCAAGGATGCACTTTAAATATAGGCTACAAACTGGTTCCTAATTTTTTTTAAAGGTTTGAAATGAATGGAAATCTGTGTAAGCTAATGACAGGGACATTTGTGTTTTTTCTTCCATTTATCTCCATTGCAATCTGACAAAGCAGTAGTAGATGTATAATAGTAATAGTAGATGTATAATAGTAATAGCATAAAATAGTACTATGTTAACTACAGTGTCATAGTTAACAAATAATCCTGAAACAATGTATCAGTTTCCACAAAAATTTTAAGCAACATTAATAGTATGAAATGTTTCTTGAGCAGCAAATCAGCATATTAAAATGATTTCTGAAGGATCATGTGACACTGACTGGAGTAATGATACTGAAAATTCAGCTTTGCCATCACAGGAATAAATTACATTTTATAATATATATAATAAAATAAATTTAGGTATTTTAAATTGTAATAATATTTCACAATATTATTGTTTTTACTGTATTCTTAATCAGATAAATGCACCTTTTGTGAGCATAAGAGACTTAAACATTTTAAAAAAATCTTACCATTCCCTAGCTTTTGAATGCATAGACACGAGCATATATAGCTTTAAGTCTGTCTAATGTTCAAAATAATTAATTGGTTTGAGTCGGACAAACTTAAATTAAACAAATTAGTTCAGTCAAATTAACTTTTATGAGTATTTAGCACTTTCTTTTTCTTTCAAGTTCACCGAACTGAAATATTTTATGTAAACTGAACTGTTTAATTAATTTGAGTTTTATGAACTTATTTTAATTTAGACAAATTTAAGTTTAACTGAAACTCGATGACACTCGAGAGGGAGAGTACATGCTAAAAGTATGTTATATAATGTTTTTTGTACAAGATTAATGTTAAGTGGGAAATTTAGTAGTGATTAATGTTTTGTTATGCTAATTTAGAAGAGTTTCTGTTAATGTGGGTTTTTGGAGCGTTATACCATCATGGTGACAATGGTGCATGCAGCTTGGTTTGAGAGCAAGTATGTTAAATGCATTATATTGCTGTACTAATTCAACAAGTGCTATACCATGCTATTGTTAACATGTTAGCAAATTAGCAAGTTAGCATTTTCTGGATTAGCTTGTTATAGCTAGCTAGTTTTACACTAATACAAATTTTTACATTTAGATTACATAATTTTAAGTTAAATCTATGAGTGTACTCAAGTTACGAACAATTAAAATGTATGAGTAGTACAAATTAAAAATCTGCCAGTTCTGCTTACTTAAACTTTGAATTTCTTAACTTAAAAATTTTGAGGCAACTGATTGCCTCAATTTTTTTTGAGTTTTGCCAACTGATTCAGGTTTACAGTGTATATGTAAGTCTCTATATAGCCTAATTTTAAATTGTTCATCATGTTCATGTTAAATCATACAGGTAGTAGGAATTTTCAGGTGCTAACATGTTGAAATCATGATAAATTGGGTGTCACTCTTTATTTCATCTTTTCAAGCTATAGCCTGCAGTACCTTACCACATCAATCAGCTGGGCGATAGATAAACCGAACTTGACGATGACAACATCAGAGGTGTTTGGTACAGGCCTTGACCACTTGTTGTAGCCGTCAAAGAGCTTTTTGAAGAGTTCATCTTCAGCGTGTGAGTCAATCTTCTCACAACAAGAAACTGCCAGTGGAAAAGACATTAAACTTTTTTTAAAAAATGTACAGCCAATATTTATATTTTGTCAAATAAAATGTTTCAAAAGAAATTCCAATATAGATATCTTATAAGACTAGTGTGATTTTTTTTTTTTTTTTTATCTAATTCAGCTACTGTTCGGCAAACAACAACAACAAAACATTTTATATGTTTAAACATACAGTGAGTATTTCACATAACTAATCTAGCCTGACTCCACGTTAACACACACAATCAAGAGAGAGTGGAGACAATTTATATTGTTTTATTATCCTATCCACAGCTTGTCATTATATAATGTCAGTCATGCACACATTTAAACTAAATTCCATCATCTGATCTGTATTGAACTTCAGTACAAAACATCCCGAGTGCTAGAAGCAAGCGGTTTCACACACTCAGCACTTTGAAAGTTTTCTTATAGATTTGAGAATGGCATGACAAATCATTAATTAAGTGTGTGAATTTGCCAAGCTAGACTTTAAATACTTAATAGACTCTCTGTCCTATTAGTTTATTAATTTATCTAGGGCTCACTGACCACACTATTTGCATGTTAAATAAGTAAAACATATAGTATTAAAGCGCTTCATCAGGGATTAACTCTCATTCATTTCTCTAATCATATATAATTACACGCACCATCACTTCTCATCTGTTGACTGGCAGTAATGGATGTGCTCAAAAATGTTTCCAGGCAAATTATTCCACAACCTTAAACTTAAGCAATATCACATGAGCAAGAGTTCTGTTTTTCTGAAAATCAACGGTACAGTATCTGCCGAGTGCCGCGGGTAATCACAGCTGAAAACAGTATGATTTGCTAGTATAATATTACCTATAAACAACAGTTCAAGAAGTTAATATTAAGTAACATATTTTAGGCAATAATAACGCCTGTTACTTTTTCTGTTGTTGATCTGACAACAAGAATACTTCCAAACAAAGAACCCGTGTTTCGTTCCTGAATGAATCAGTGTGTTTTAATGAATTGGTTGAGTAAATGATTCAATGACCCAATCGAAATATCACACTCTTATCACAGGCATACTATTCTTACTATAGCCTATGTCATACAAAGATGTTGCAGAAATAGTTCACATAGAACACATTTTCCACAGTGCTACTTTTCCATTGTTTTTCCACATAGGTCTACACACTGCAGCTAAATTCGGTTGTCAATTCACCGTGGTTACAACGGTGTCAATCATCGAAACTTCGGGAGTGAGTTGTGTTCCATATCAATACAGAACGATCATTTAGAGGATTCACTCCCGTATTTAAAGTCGGCATGAAATGGAAGTTGTGATAGTCTTTTCTTCCCTATTGTGAGGTATATCTGAGTGAAACAGCTTCTCAAACAAGAAGAAATGTAGGGCAGGACTTGATTTTTGTAATGCAGTTTTATTTTTGTAACCGCTAGAGGGTCAAAAGTTACATAGTGTAGCTTTAAAAGTTTTTTTTTTTAATTACACTGCCATGAGGCTCTTGTATTTAAACGCAAAAACGACTGACAGGCTATCTGGAATAGCCTGTCAGTTCCATTGCTGCCACTCTAAAAAAAAATGGTGCCATATAGTACTAAAAGTGATTCTTTGGCTCGTAATCATAGGGGAACCACTTTAAGTGCTGTATAGTACCAAATCTTGGTGCTTCAGTGGTTCTTCAGCGGTTCTTTACCGGTTCTTTGGGATGACTGAAGTGCTATATAGCACTGCTACCATATACAGAACCTGTTAAGTCCCTGTATGGTTCTTCAGTGGTACTTTGGGGTGGTTAAGGTGCTATATAGCACCACTGCTGTACAAATACCCCGTTAAGCCCCTTTAAAGGTTCTTTACGAGCCAAAGAACCACTGTTCGTACTGTTTAGCACCATTTTTGTTGAAGAAATAAAATGCGATATGGCACCTCTTATGGGTTCTACATAGCACCATTTGACAAAGGAGCTGTAGAGCACCTTTAAAGATATTGTGCTACATAGCACCAAAAGTGGTTCCCCTATGATTACGAGCCAAGAACCACTTTTGGTGCTATATAGCACCTTTTTTTTTTTCTTTTTTTTTTTTGTGTACACTAGAACGCTGCTAGGTTTGAGAACCATACCTAACCATTGTATAACAAATTGCTATATTTCAGTTTTCCTTTAGACCTATACTGAGAAGAAAAAATGCTATCTGAACATTGCTTAAAAAACCTGATATATGAAAAAAGCCAGCAATTTTTAATGATATATGTGGGCTTGTGTGGCTAACTGAATGATGATTGATTCTCTTTTTTTTCCGGGAGGAGATGTCCTGTAATCTCTGTACCTTTGGTTGACACCTATGCAGGACAGAGCCTAGACACCATTAAGCTGGCCAACTCGGTCTCATCTCTGAGCTGAGAAGGCATTAACACAGAACCCTGAGGACAGTGTTTGCACATAGTATGTGTCAGGCCTGCTATTTGAGTGCTGTAGCGTGGCTGGAGTTGCTCTCTGAGCGCAGTCATTTGCTGTGTGGTGAAGTGAGCTCCCTAGGGTCATGCTGGCACAATGAGTCACACTCTGGGCGAATGACAACATGCCATTAACAAGTCAGATTTAGGGTCTGCACCACAGGGCATTAGCACAGTGGGACATGATGTGAAACCCAAGCACAGCTAACGAATACAGTCAGTGGCCTGCAGATGGGGAGGAAAATATTTTCTCACCTCTGGCACATTTCTTGCTTTTTTTAAGCATATTATGGACAGGTCATGCCGTTCAATTACTGCTATTATTACTCTGAGGCTGGGAATTTATATTTTTAGAAGAAAACAGCCTATAACCCATATCTAACCCAAATTATTAATTTATAGCATATAGCTTATTTTCATAAAGAGATATTTCTTCTTAGTAGTCATTATTATTATTATTATCATTATTTTTTAACCATATATCCACTAAAATAAAGTATTACTCACCATTGTCATAAAAATAAACAAAATTATGGAAGATTGAGAATCCTTCTTTTACACTTCTTTTTTTTTTTTAATTATTGTCATAACTTTTTGTCCATACATTCCTCTTGTTACAATCATTTCTGTCATCTCGTCTTGTCCCCACTAATGTTCTAATTGTCTTAAAAAATGTTTAATTTACAATTGTAATATATATATATTCACCATTTTGAACAGGAGTAAGGAATGTCAGACTGAATTCACATTCAACTTCTCTAAGAAGTCAGAAATTAATCAAGCATAGCATTCAACCATTAAAACTATTTATTTTTCTAATTATTTTTCTATTAAGGACTGCAAGTAAATAACTGAATAAAAAAATAATAAAGTGCTTTACTATTTTTTCTGCCTTACATTATGTGGTGGCCTAATAAATTTGTTAAGCACTGTAGCCTATATATATATATATATATATATATATATATATATATATATATATATACTGTACATATATATATATATACTGTATATACATAAGTATCACCCCCCAAAAAAGGTTTTAAGCCAGTTATTTATATCTTTTGCTGTAGTGTGTCAGTAGGAAATATCAGTTCACATTCCCAAATATTTATTTTGTCATTAATTGTAATAATCCAGTGAGATTTTTGAATACACAAGGAGTCTGATAACAGCCGGTGCTCCAAAAACAGATGAAACAGATGAAACTGAGACAAAATAAATCCAGAAGAACTGTGGCCGTGTCTCCAAGACGCTTGAAGAAACCTTCCTGCAAAGATACAGTACTGTGAAGAGTTTTAGGCACTTGTGTAAAAAGTGAGCTGTAAAAAGCTGTAAAGTGAGGATGATTTCAAAAATACTGTCATAAATAGATTTTATTTATCAATTAACTTCTATTAACTAAATAAAATCAATATTTAGTGTGACCACCCTTTTCATTTAAAATAGCTTTTGTCCAGGTACACTTGGGCATCATTTTTCAGGTAGCTTTGCAGGAAGGTTTCTTCAAGTGTCTTGGAGACATGGCCACAGTTCTTCTGGATTTAGTTTGTCTCAGTTTCATGTTTCTTCATGTAATCACAGATGGATTTGATGATGGTGAGATCTCCGTGTGGAGCACCGGCTGTTGTCAGACTCCTTGTGTATTCAAAAATCTCACTGGATTATTAAAATTAATGGCAAAATGGAAATGTGAACTGATATTTCCTACTGACACTCTACAGCAAAGGATATAAATAACTGGCTTAAAACCTTAAAATTAATGGCAAAATGAATGTTTGGAAATGTGAACTGATATTTTCTACAGTGTACAACATTTAAATTAGATCTCATGTGAATTTACTGTGATTTTTTTCTTAAGTAACAATCACTGTAGTAGCCTACTATAGAAACTATTGGGTCCCGTGAATTTTTATTTATCTTTTTATTTATTTTTTATGTAAAAGAACATCAGAATCCTAGCCTCATTCAGAATTCCATTTTGGAATGGTGACGCCTGCGTCAGTTATGCAGCCTCTCAAACAGCGCGTCTGTTCTCCAGTCTGTGAGTGTGAGCAGCAGAGCAGGTGGACGGATTTGACTATACAGTCTACTAGGCTGTAGATCAAAGCCTCGGACCTGAAATTGGATGGCAACCTGCTTCTTCGTGTATCTCCGTTCAACTCTGGAAACTTTCCAGAGCTCAGGATGTCCTTAAGCAAATCCGATGCAAATAGCGGCGGTAAAGTGCATCCAGCTGCAGCTCGAGCGCACGCGGGAGGTGTCAGATGCCCGCAGTGTGATATTCATTCATCAGGAGTCCAGCGGCAGCTGACAGCGAGCGGCCACATAAATGAAGAGACGCTCGTGGAGAGTGCGAGCGTAAACGCAGAGTGATGAGCAAGCCCAATAAATCTGCCTTGATTTAAGCGCCATAGAGACTTGGCCGTGGAGAGGACGTTTCGTTTTACTGGCAATCGTGCGTGCCATTCTAATGCCCACTACACATCTCTGAATGTGGTTGTGAAAGTCAAATATACTGTACCCCTGCGCACCCCTCACGATGGTTTGCTGGTTTAAAATAAGCTGGTCTTCATTCTAACCAGCTTAAAAAAAGCTTTTTTTTTTTCTTTTTCTTTTTTTTTTTTAAAGCAAAGAAAGCAAATAAATGAAATTGATCAAAGTACGTTAGTAATGCCTAAAAGTAATCCCTATAAAAAATCCATCTTAAAATGGACTGTGTTTCTGGTCCAGTGTGGCATTAGCTGGTTTAAGCTGAAAGACCAGACTTAGACCAGCAACAAAGCAGCTATAGGCTACCTTTAGGCTTTCCTTTAGTCCCCTTCTTAAGCAAAATTTGTGGAAAAATGTGAAGAAACAGAAGTGAAACTTACTTGACTCACATAGGATAGTGCAGAGAAGAGTAATCCGCAGGAACTGATTCTCAAAGCGCTCCATCATACAGCCAATTAGTTTCAAAGCATTTCTATTTTTTCCAGCTCTATTCCACGCGACAGTTTCCGTAGAATTCAGTTTTTTTCATGGTTTCTGTGTTTTCTGTTGTGGTGTCATAGGCTACTACATCTGGGGCTGGTGGTTGTAGGCAATTCGAGGCGATATGTTCTCCTCACAAGTTATTATTATTATTTTTATTAAGTTATTATTTATAATTAGCTATTATTTTTTTTTATCACGTGTATTTTAAGTGCTGGCAGAATCGGCGTTATGTTTCGATTTAAGTTGCATAAATCCAGTGTTTATCCATATTTCTCCAAACTCGAAGTTTCCTTCTCTCTACGTGAAAAGGCACGATGATAAGCTTAATTTTTGCGCACCTGTTCAGTTTAAGATCAGGAACACAGATTCCGTGCTGCAAAAGTATCATTTATTTCCATTTGCATCCAAAAATAAGGATTTTTAGAATTAGATGTATCCCAGAGTAACTCCATTTGTGTCACAAAGTGCACAGATGTACTCATGACCGGCTCCTGCTGTTTCCAGGGTTTACTCCAGAATGAGCATCTCTCTCAGTCCGCCCATCCACTTTCATGTCAGGCAGAAAGGGAGTGAGGGAGGGACCTAATCACAAGTTCACGATCTTGACCCGATTTCAAATGGCCCAATTTCAATTAGCAACACATCTAAATGTTTTTTTTTTTTTCTCTTGTTCTTCTTCTTGTATATATAAACAGTATAATGAACATTTAATGAATACGTGCGCGAACGCGTTTGGAGACAAATCTTGATTTAAAGTGATTCAACTATTGAATCTTATGACCGCTAGAGGTCAGGGTAGCTGAATAAATGCTGAAGGGAAACGAGAACTCAGGCAGAATGTGCACTGACACGCATGTTTTCTAGTTTGTTTAGAGACAGATACTCTATTTAGAATCTATTCATAACAGCAATTTAACATCCATGCTGATTAAACACCCTGGAATACTGAACGATTCTGTGAACCGATCATGGATTGAGGAATAGCCCATATAACCAACATAATGTTGTCAACACGCACGAATAAAACGACGGAATATCCAGAAACAAAATTGTTATTAAAACGCAACCAGGCATACGTAGGAGATCGCAGGAATAATTAGTATATTGGATCAGAATGTCAAAATAAAATAAAACAGAACGGAACATAACTGTGACAGTATTAATGTAGCCTACATTTAACTGATATAATTGAACTTACCTATTGTTTAGATGTATACTTTATTATTTATAGCCTAGGCCTATATATAAATATTTTAGTCATACAAGTAGGCAGTAATTATGTCTCATTACCATTTTTACATAACTGTTACAAATTCAAGCAGCCTAATTGTTACAATTCCTTATTCTAAGTTGCATTTCAGAAATCTCACACCTTCTGACTAACGGCTGTGACTTTTACAGTCGTTTGTGATAGACCTATCTGGATTTTATACTTAAGCAATTTAAAGCTGCTGTCCGTTAAAAAAAATCCAAAATCAATTTTTGAGCAAGTACATAACCAGCCAGTGTTCAAAACTATCTCCTTACCTTAGCCCGATTCACAACGGTATGCTTGCATTGTTTTCTAATTCGGGTGGTACTGGTAGGTTTCCGTGGGAAATTTGAGCATGCTGCAGTTCATCTTTGCGTCATTACGTCACATCTGTTTACATGAAGAAGGAGTCCCAGCTAGTATGCTATATGGCATGTGGAGGATGCTGCAGGTGGTGGATCAATTATAGCCTTTTCTCACAGCAGCTGGAATAATTAAACTTATAATTTTGATGGCAGATTGAATGGTGTGACAAATGGACAATTAGAGATTAGAATGTACAGAACTTGAAATCTACAGGTAACTCTAATACAAACTAAATACACATAGTCATGCAATGCTGATGTTGTTCACATTAACATTTGAGAACAAAGTATAACAATAATTTGCACGGTTTGATGTGATATGAGCTAAGCGATCGTTAGATTTAATCACCATTAAACAAAAGTGGCCGATTTGTTACTTACTTGTTCAGATGACATCCTCCGGTGAAAATTCTTGTTTTGGTCACACTTCCAAGACTACAATCTGTGATTCCGAAGTGCCTGTACAGTATCTATCGGTGCGGTGACTGACAGCCACACATTCTCCTCAAAATATTAGATTAATCCGCGCTGAGGAACCCTGCCGATGCACAACCGACATAAAGATGATAATTCCGCAAATAACTGCAATTGCAAGTTTCAAACAGAGATGTCGGACTGCAGCTTTAAAGAGTTCACGCACAAAGAGCAATTTAAAGCTGAGGAATTACTTGAAGAATCTATAATCATTATAGAACTTTCCATGACCTTTCAAAAACAAAACAAAACAAAAAAATGTACTCCCTGATATTTCTAAGTTTTACAGAACTGTGGGAACCCTGATATTCTTTTAACACAAAGTTGAATTTATGTGAATATCATATTAAACAATGGCACATAAAGAACGACTACCATCAATAATTTTTAAGTATAAAAGTTTTGATATTTATATATTTCATGTCACTGAAATTCATTAATTCACACAGGCTCTATCTGAACATATAAACACTAGCATATACTCAGAATTGCGTCAAAATACACATACAGCAAAAGTGACCACAACTGACTATTAGAGGAATACACTGAACATTAACATTCTTCGGTTGCAAAGATTTATGATGCTTTCTTCATCTGTTTCTTTAGATTCTGGCTCTAGGCTGCCAAGTCATGTTTTCATTTATTCCTCTGTGACATCATTGCCATATCTTTTTTCCCCTTTTTCTTTCTCCGCCTTGCTTTCTCTTTCCAATGTATATGAGTTCATGCTTGTTGTTTTCCAGACCCTCATACAGTCTTTTCACCATCTGCTCCCTAGCGCCAAGACAGCCAGACCATAGCTGCAGGGTTGTCTGTACTTGAAAAGAAAATATTCTTTTAAGATGTCACCTCACTGCCAAGATCATTTTTTCAATTTCCTTGTACACAAAGCCATTATGTTTTCATTATGGCTCACAAATGAACATCGGACAAGAGAGGAAAAATATAGTTTCAGTCCTCTGACAATAATGCCATTTCATAAAAACTGTGTAAGGACAGGAGATAACACATATAGACTGTTTAAAGTGATGACATGGTATCACTGTTATTAAAATATTGTGGATAAATATAGAAGTGACACTTTAGCTATTTTTCCAGGTTGGACGGCTTCCCACTGGGTCATTTAGTTTAGCGCGGCTGTCTCGTGTTCTTCCTCAGCTGTTCGATCATCTCCACGTGCAGGGCTCTTGAGGAACTCTCCAGTCGAGTGGCGATGGCTGACGCGGTACGCAGCATTTCTTCAAAGGCAAGGGACTCCTCTTTTATCCTTAGATAAAAACATAAATCAGATCTAACATCAGAAATAAATAATCTAAGACAGACATAGAGAGAGAAAGAGAGAGAGGGATGGAGGAGAAGGAGGAAATGAACAGGGGCCTCCTTAGGGCCTCAGCTTCGTTTTTTTTCTTAAACCATGGGCCTCAAAGGGGCTGAAATTCGCATTCCTTCCAACCATCCAGGCTGGTGATGGAAAACCCTGAGACCAGAAGCAAAGCAGCATCATTGTGGTTAGTCTGAGGCTCTATGTTTCTGTAACTCATTACTGTGTTTATAAGCATATATTTCTTTTTAACACTTTCTTTTTAAGAGTTTTATTTGGTTGTAATGTATTTATTATCCTTTACCTTGAAAGTGTTACTATAAGCTATGCAGCCTTGGTGGTTTAGAAAGTAACTTTAAAGAGATCACCCAAAAATGAAAATTATCCCATGATTTACTCACCCTCAAGCCATCCTAGGTGTGTATGACTATCTTCTTTCAGATGAACACAATCGGAGATATATTTAAAAATATCCTTAGTCCTCCAAGGTTTATAATGGTTGTGAATGGAGGGCTGCGTTTTGAAGCCAAAAATAATGCATTCATCCATAAAAAAAAGTAATCCATACGACTCCAGGGGGTTAATAAAGGCCTTCTGAAGCAAAGCGATGCGTTTTTGTAAGAAAAATATCCATATTTAAAAATTCTAATAACTAGCTTCTGGTGGACAAACGTACACAGAATGCGCAAATCGACTAATCGCCAAATGAGTAATCCTCAAAACGCGATGTATGATGCAGGATGTTGGAGTATTGTAAGCTTAGACACCTCTCGCGGTTCAAACAAATAGGGCTGTGCAACAAATTTAAGCTCCTCTTGTCTTATATTGAAATCCTCCACCATTTCTCTTTAAAAATGATTGTTTTAGACTTATAATCCATGACCGATGATTTGTTTTGCACTATCCTCTGCGCCTCCGCGTTCGTCATTATGTGGTGCGTCAGGTCAAAGAATACTCTTCCACCGCAAACCGACTTGCACATTCTGCGTACGGTCATCCGCCAGAAGCTAGTTATTTGAATTTATAAAGTTTTAAATATGGATATTTTTCTTACAAGGGTTAGGGTTGGGGGGGGGTTAGGGGTTTTCTAACCCTAACCCATAGATTTGCTTCAGAAGGCCTTATTAACCCCCTGGAGTCGTATGGATTACTTTTTTTTTATGGATGGACGCAATATTTTTGGCTTCAAAACATGGCCCCCCCATTCACAACTATTATAAACCTTGGAGGAATAAGGATATTTTTAAATATATCTCCGATTGTATTCGTCTGAAGGAAGATCATATACACCTAGGATGGCTTGAGAATGAGTAAATCATGGGATAATTTTCATTTTTGGGTGAACTATCCCTTTAACTCTTTATACCATTTTAATTATAAATTATAAAAAACGATTTCATTGATCAAAAGTGACATTAAAAACATTAATAAAAGATTTATATTTCATATAAAAGCTGGTACTTTTAACGTTCTATTCATCAAAGAATACTGGGAAAAAAAGTATCACTGGTTTCCACAAAAATATTAAGCAGCACAGCAGTTTTCAACATTGATAACAATATGAAATGTTTCTTTGAGCAGCAAATCAGTATATTAGAATGATTTCTGAAGGTTAATGTGACAGTATATCTGTATATTTAGACAAATTAGTATAGAGATTTTCATATTGATATTTTAATACTGGTGCATCCACAAAATCCAAATAAAATAATTCCTAAAATACAATAATAAAAGAATGACCTCTGATCTTCCATCACCATTTTGACCAAATCGTACAATTCTGACTCAAAATTTTCTCGCCCACGTATTATAAATTCCCCTGATTCAGGTTTGTTGCCTTTAAGCAGTTTAAATTTGTAAAAACCTTGGAGTTTTGCCTCAAAGATATGAGGATATGACTGTCTTATTAGGATTCAACTCATCTCACTTCTGAATTCCAGCCGAAGTGTCTTGTGTGTCTCCCTGCAGCTGATTCTCCATCTCCTCTGTTGCTTTTGTCACCACACTCTCACAGCTCACATGTTCCTCCCTGATTCCAACAATGTTCTCTTGGATCACCTCCTCATAGCGTTGATCTCCCATTTCTGCTCCTACAAACTGGATCAGATTCTCCATCACTGCCTGGTTCCCATGTTGAAGAGCCTTTAGATAAGTAACTTCCTCTCTGAAAGCTCGTAACCGCCTTGACATGACTTGGCTGGTGTGGAAGTTAACATAACAGTCGCCACCTTCCATATCTGGCAGGGTTTGAAAAAGTGGGCTGGTTCTGTCTGGCTCATCCCCGGCTGCATGGAAAACTGAAGCAGAGGAGTTGCCAGTGACCACAGGCCCGGAGACGTCACCTGATCCCCACTCTCCATCATCACCACTCTGGCAGTAGACTGGCATCACTAGGAGTGTGAAGAGCCAAGTGCCCAGTGTTGAGTGTAGCCTCATCATGACCCAGAAGAGGGAATAACCTCTATGACCTGGGACTTGACGGAGTGATGGATGAGAACTCAAGCGATGAGAAATGTGAGGTCCCTCTTGAGCCTCTCAAAGCTGGACAGAGCTTTTCCACACAATCACCACTGTTGCAAAGCTCTGACCTCATCTGTGAAGAAATAAACAGAAGCTTGAGTAATGATTTGCTTTGAGAACAGGCTAAAAATCTGAACAGACTAAAAATCTATAATATAATATAATATAATATAATATAATATAATATAATATAATATAATATAATTAGTGCTGTCAATCGATTAAAAAAATATTAAGATTAATTGTGATACATTGAAGTTTTTAATATTTTTACATTGTAATAATTTCACAGTTACTTTCCAAATTAATGTAGAAACAACTTAAAGACAGTATATTTTAAATATTTGTTTAATGGCATCTTTTTACCTGTCTAACAGGTAGGAAATATACAGAAATTGAATAAAGTTACCAAACACTTTACAGTCTTCACTGCATGAATTATAAATCAAATATAGATAAATCCTTATTAAAGCGACAATTTTCTCTGTTACCTTTGTTCTTTGATTAACATGACATCACAGCAACTGATTTATTAGGCTGCTGTCACTTTAAGACTTGCTGCTGCCGAACATGACGCAGATCTGAATCGCATTTCATTTTCTCACAACTCTTTAAGTTAATTTAAGACCTTATTTAACTCATTTAAGACTGCTCTTATGAGGATACCCGACAAAACGGGCATTTTGGCATAATTCTGTGTATTATTGTTTGTTCAAGCGCGAAAGAGAACTCGATACTGGCGCGCGTCTTACTAATTATATTATATTATATTATATTATATTATATTATATTATATTATATTATATTATATTATATTATATTATACCAAACTGATTAAAAGGAAAAATACACATATCTTCCAATAATTTCCTGTAAATTATGTTAAAACATGACAGAAAATGAGAGGTCAGGGAATGAAAGAATTTGCTTTATTTACAAAATTATACTGTCTGCCAACTGTACTGTGAAAGCTAAATGAAGCAGTCACTTTTACAGGCTTTTCCGGAGCATGTGGTGTGGGGCTTCCTGCTGGTATGTGTATTGAGCACATTCATTTATGTGAGGACCCTGAGGTGTAGCACATGACCCTCTGAGAAAGGGAGGCTGTTTGTTTAGTCTTGCATGTACAAGGATGAGTGCTCTCTACCTCTCTCGCTCTCTCATTCTTCACTCTTTCAAAGAAAAAGTGTGAGTCCCATTTTAGATAATACAATCACACAGGCTCTTGTTAATCCTGGCATTCTTTCCTTTTCATAGATTCTACAATGCATAGTGGACAGTGGCCACCACTATGTCACCAAAAAGTCTTTTAAATGATTTTATAAACTAAAATGGTTAAATAAAATAAATAAAATGTTGACTGTTATTTTGGAGAGGCAAGACTGCAGCTATTTAAATGTAAAAAGAACACATAGGCTATTAAATTAAGTTTATATTTCATGTTTAAAACATAACATTTAGACATAACATAACATAACATTTTTTTTTTTTTACTAAAAAAATATATAATGGGCTATATTCTCTGAAAACAATTCTTATTATCTTACACAATTTTGCATCTTAATTAAACCTTATATTAAGGATGTTTAGTTATTTTTGCAGCAAATCAAGTCAAAAATGCTGGATAAGAAACCGAATTTTGCAGTGAAGTTGTTATAGCTCCTGTTCTCTGATGCAGAGAGGACTCATCATCTCATCCCTCATGTCTCCAGATGTGACTGAACTGAACACTCACACAATTTCTTTCAGTGTCCTGTCTACTCCAGGGCGTCCCAACACTCCTCTCAACATCTGGAAACATGTGAAATGCGATATCTGTCTTCAAGGGTAGACAGCAGCTCTTTTTCACAGAGTGAGCATTTTGGGTTCTGCGGTAGAGCAAAGTTCAGCTCGCTTGAGCAGCATGAAAATTTCATACATCTCATATATATATCTGAGCAATCTGCAGTCATCTTTTTTAAAGGCTTGATCTGTGGGGTTGCATTAAGGACACATCCTGATTTTGCAGTTAGACACGCTCCTGGGTCAACATATTTTGTTGATCCTGGAACAACATTCATGTCTGAAAATGTAATCCTAACCATAACCCTACCCTTAAACTTAACCATACCTATAAGTTATTTCTAAAATCAGAGAAAAATGATAGGTGAATAACACAGGTGTAGAAGCACCTAACCCTGGTTGTAAGCCTAAACTTAACATAAACTGTAAACTTCGCTCAAATCTAATTGGTTGACTGGAATGTACCAGGATCAACAAAGATGTTGATCCAGTAACATGATGCACTTGGTCAAATCAAGTTCTGCAAATGAAACTTTAACAAGGTCACTGGTTACATATCCTATCCAATCTGTTTGCATTTTTTTTTTTTTACATTTAAAAAAAAAAATATCAATGACACTATAAATGTTTATCAAGCTCTTTTAGTAAAGAACAATTTAAACAAGTATCATCAAGAGCATCTTTGCCCTCTCCACAGCAGTAATTTGCTGTTCATTCATGCTGATTGACATTTGTGCTCCATGGAGGAAGGATAATATCTGTAACTCAGCAGACCAACACAGCCTGTAATGAACTTCTGCTCTGCTGTGCACGCAATGATGAAAGCACTGATTTATTTCTCATTTAGTCCTAGCTGAAGCACTTCGAGAAAATGAATGAATCTCTTTCATTATTTTTCGTTGTGAAAATTAAATGCTGAAATGTTTTTGGAGGGTTTTTTTATAGTCTGAATGAGTCTGAATGAGACAAATGTATTGAGATGAGAAACACTGAAACTGTTTTTCATACCTTGGAATGAATCATATTGTTCTTAAACCATGCAGATATTATTTTTAGATTTACTGATCAACATTGTGAATGAACAATGGCACAAATGCCTTTGATTAGCTGCTCCATTTTTATCCCACACAACTGCACGCTCTGCCAATCCAAAGCTTGTAATTTTTTACAACGGAGAAAACAATTAAACATTTTAGATGCTTAAATGATACTATTGGAACCATAAAAGCCCATTTAAACAGCGTTTTTGACCTTTATGTTTCCTTCAGGCACCTTTATAGTAGCATTGTGTCATTCCTAAAAATAAATGCCAAACCAGTTCAAAGCTGAGGAAATGCAGTATCTTTTTAATGATAACAAAGTCTGATGCTCAGTCCAAATAAAAAAGGGCTCAATTAACCTTCAGTATTAATGCCAAGTGTATGTATGTTGTCATGTTCACCCTGAAACTCATCCATCAGAGAAACATTTTCAGTATTGGAAGACTACGCAAATAAGCCACAAGTCTCTTTGAATGGAAAGTACAAAGTCGCTTTTCCAGTTTTTGGCTTAATGTACTCTTACTTATGAAAGAAAATGTTTGTAATTACCCATAACAACTACTCACATGCGCAAAGGAAGAAAAAAAAGATTTTTTTTTTTTTTTTAAAGGTTGAGTATCTTACTCCTTGCACTGTCACTGCACATGTCAAATGAAAGGTGATATTCCTAAGAGTAACAGGATATGTTTAACAGGATATATTTACACAAATCACTAAAGCAATGAAACATGCACTCAATCAGTGGTCAGTTTAAAATATTTTAGACCATGAATGCAGAAAAAAATGCATAAACTATCTCTGCCATATTTATCAAGACATACGTCTTGTTTTTTGAGGTAGAAATGTGAATAAAATCAAATTCACAAAGCCAAAAACTGACAGAACTCACCAGAATCTTCTGCCATGTCACAAGTTAGAGCCATGTGTCTGTTCAAATGTTCAAAGCTCTGTTCTGTGCTTTGCCATTCAAAGGCAGAAAAGTGGAGCACATAATCAGCCTGCCCTAAACTTCTTTTCACTTCTTCCAACAAAGTTTGGGAACCTGAAAGTCTGTGCCCCTATTTGGAGACTACTAGAAGGGGAGGGAGTGTTTATAAAAAGGGAGAAACTCAATGATTTCTTTCTTTTGTGGTCAAGAGAGTGAGGGAGAGAGAGAGAGAGAGAGAGAGAGAGAGAGAGAGAGAGAGAGAGAGAGAGAGTGCAGGAGAAGAATATTATGGGGGAGTGTGGGGTAATCTAGTTCACATCTGTGCCCTGATGTCTGATAAAGATTTGTAGAAAAGGGGAAAAGTGTTTTCATGACCTATACCGGATTTCCACTCAGCCATTCATTTTAATAGCAAGAACGTTGAGACATGAATAAATGAAGTGAATGAAAGCTGCTAAAAACACAAAAAGCTCTTTCCAAGGCTCTGAACTCCACAATACATATTCACCCAACTTCACAAGGGTGAAAACCAGTTGTAAAAACACATAAAGTTTATCCATCATTACCTGTCAAAAGATAAGAATATAAAGCTTTCTGTGCAACAAAACCACACTGATGGGATTTAACGCTTATTCTGTCAGCTATTATATGTCAGTCAGATGTAAAACCACCCTGAAATGAAATGCATTCAAACTTACAAACCCACGTCAATTACTTTGTTTCAGTTGTATATTTACTTGTATGTTATTTATGACGCAAGGTCCATCTTTTCTCCCTGACATAATGCTAATTTTCAGTACTAGCTCTTGAAAACACACCATGCAGTTTCCCAGCTTGTATCTGATTCCTCCTCCGCTCTCATTGCTTGGACTATAGACACAGGACCCATATAAAGAGCTTATTCATGAAAAACAAGAAAGTGGACTGGAGGAAATTCTTCAGAGGATGAGAAGTGATGTAATGTTATTCCTGCCTCTCAATACAGCTGTTCAGTCATGAGTCTTTTTTTTTTGTTGAATAAATGATATATATATATATATATATATATATATATATATATATATATATATATATATATATATATATGTACAGTGTGCAGCATAAATGAGTACACCCCCTCTGAAACTCCTAAAAGTAGCAATTACTCAATTACTTAGAAGACATGTTAGGGTTCTTTAGAGATATAATGTTCCAGCAAGTCTGCTTAATCAATTACCAAAGAAGCATGTCAAAATTATTCAGGAAAATAAGATTTTCTTATCAAGGTGATAAAATGTTGTGTAACAAAAATGAGTACACCCTCCTAAAAGTTACTAAATAAAATGAAATAAAAAAATTCTGGTGTAAGTTTAAGGCAATGTTTGATCAACAGGTAAGTATGTTGAACCAAAACATTTGAAGAGAAGTAATTTCTTGACAATTAAAAGTGTTATATAGCCCACTGAATCATTCTCAACCTTAATGCTAACAACAGTGGAACCACTTGGGAGAGAACTGTCAGGAGACTTATTTCCTAGCACAAAAGAGGACAGTGGTTCAAGAAGATTACCAAATCATTGTTTTAAGTGTGAAAATATAGCAAAAGTAACAACGAAATTCAAAAACAATAGACTTGTGACAAGGCCCCTGAAATAATCAGGCCTTCATTTTAAGCTTTCATTTAGTGATGAGGGATTTTTTTGCTAGATAAAGAGCAGGAGAAATACCAAACGAGTGTCTCAGAGCCAGCAAAAGCTATGAAAAGAGTGACTGTTTATCTCACAGAGTAGATGCAGCCTGCAGAAATGACATGCATGCTTGTTGTTCTCACTGGAACTACCTACTGTAGCCAAAGCACAATAAAGTCAGTTAGCCATTTCCAAAGCCCATATTTACAAAATGTAGAACCTGGGAATCAATACTCTGGTCTCATGAGACCAAATCAATCATTTTGGATCTAACAGCATCCAAAATATTATGGTGTTGCTAGAGGAGGAGTACAGTGAGAAGTGCCTGGTTCCCACAGTAAAGTTCAGTGGAAGTAAAGCTCTTATATAGGGATGTATGAGTGCTGAAGGTGTGAGGGAGTTGTGCTTTATCAATGCTGTCATGAATTCCCACACCACTGTGTAATTTAATACACAAACTTGAAACAGAAGATGTTACCCTTTCCTCATTCCCTGCATTGTTGGGCATTTTTTTCAACATAACAATGAGGATATGCATTCTCCCAAGGTAAAAAACCTTCTGTGGACATGCATTGCACTCAATCCTAACACTCTTGAGCACCTGTGGGGGGATTCTGTAGAGATGAGTTGAGCAACACTCCCCATTAAAGATCAGGGCATTTAAGGAGCTCATCATCCAGGAGTTAAACAGGACAGATGTGACAATTTGTCATGAACTTGTACACTCCGTGCCAAGAAGGGTCAGAGCAGTATATTCAAAATTATGGAGGGCATACTAAGTACTAGAATATTATACACTTGTTGAATTAAATCTAGGGTGTACTCATTTCTGCAATCCTTAATTTAAACAAAATTGGCTAATATATATATATATATATATATATATATATAGAGCTGAATAACTCTATTGATAGCGAGATCTATGACAGGAATAATATTACATGACTTTGAATTTTCTACTAATCCAATTATCCTGAAAAAACATTTATCATGGTTTCGGCAAAAATAGTAAGCACATCTGTTTTCAGCACTGATAATAATAAGAAATGTTTTTTTGTTTTGTTTTTTGAGCAAATCAGCATATTAGAATCATTTCTGCTGTGCCATGCTAAAATAGAAGTTATTTTTTTAAATTAAAATAATATTATACATTATTATTATTGTCATTTTGATCTAATAATTGCAGCCTTTGTGAGTATAAGAGACTTTGTTGAAAAACAAAGGACTACAACAATTTGTCATACACATAAATGCACATCCTTGTGGTAGTTTTTGTCCTTACAGTTTGTAGCAATTTATTTGCAATTCACATTTGAGGCATGACTGTGTAATTTACCTTGTAGAACCAATCATGAAAGTCTCTTAATGTTATGTTAATCACATTCTTGTTTCACTCCTAAATTGAAAACCGCTATTTTAAAAACACATTTGAAATTCTAAAGTTATGGTTTAATGGCGTTTACTGCCAAAAAAAAAAAAAAGTTTGAAAGTCCATTAAAAATAAAAATAATGGATTTCCTTTGATTAGTGAGCTCCCTGGGCTCATGCAGGATGGAAACAGGATAGAATCATGTTCCTCTTCTCTTCGTGGTTTATATTTTTTCATCACTCTGAAGTTGTTCTGGCAGTTTCAGAAGGACACTGTTTATTCATTGTGTAAACTTGCCAGTGTGCTAGATTTTGGATGAGAAATGCTGTTAAATACTGTAATGTTCTCAGCACAGAGAATTAAACAAATGAAACTATAAACTATATTCTTTTAACATAGTTAATGTAGGTTAAAAACAGGACGCCTGTTGGATGAATGAAAACATGCTTTTTGCCAACCCACACTTAAAACTTTGACTGTAAACTGTAACTTTGTTTGAAAACTGTAACAAATCAGCTGTAGATTGCAGCGATGAAGCAATAACAATGGCTAAAAGTTGAAACTAGAGTCATGCTCCAATGAGAAGCAATACAAATTGCTCGAAAACAACTAAATATAGCAGATTGGCAGATGCTTTTCTCCAACTGCTGAGCTTCAAGCCGCTTGACAAGTTTCTGTTTTAGGTGTTTAACTGGTGGTGTTCAACTGTCTGTGTTTACCAGTTTAACCTGAAGGACACAAGAATACACACACAAAAAAGTGACCTGGTCTCATAAGATGAGGTTAGGTAAATTGTATACCTATACATGAATAATCACTGTGAAACCTTTTTTTTTAAAATGCACCAAAAAAAGGTTGAAAATTAAAAATCAGACACATAATTACTAGAGGCAACAGTAATAATCAAAAGGTGAACATTTACTAATAAGAAATTGAATAAATGTTTATTGTTTAATTCTTATTCATTAAACTTCTTAATAAATGTTCATTTATTAAACATATTAATAAATGTTAATTTTCGACATACTTTGGATTCATTTTAAGCAAGCAATACAGTCATTTTTAAACAATAGTTGCGTTAAATAAAACTACCCAGCAGATTGGGCAAACATTTAACCCAACCACTGGGTTAAAACAACCCAATCGCTGAGTTTTTCCACTTTCAACCCAACTTGGGTTGTTTTTAACCCAAGAAGAAAGAAATGGACAGAAATGATCAGAAGAAATGGACAGCACCTGAGTTAAATATATGAGTGTCACAGCAAAGGGTCTGAATACTTAGAACCATGTGATATTTCAGTTTTTCTTTTTTAATAAATCTGCAAAAATGTCAACAATTCTGTGTTTTTCTGTCAATATGGGGTGCAATGATTTTAGCAAATGGCTGCAATATAACAAAGAGTGAACAATTTAAGGGGGTCTGAATACTTTCCGTACCCACTGTATGTGATGGTTTAAATATTAGGTAGATGGAAATCATGGACATTTAATTCAGTAGGAAATAAATGTAGGAAATGGTTAAAGATCTGATGATGGTTTCTAAGATATGAGTCATACATCCTGTGAGCAGTCAGGACCACCAGCCCAATTATAGCTCTTCACTGTATGCTCAACTGCTTAGTGGTCCAAACTATTATTTCCCAGACAGATAACAGTGAACCCAACTGAAATATATGTGGCTTTCAAATTGAATTTGGAGATTGACTAAATTAAATCCTTTTATCTGCCTGTTTTTTTTTCTTTCAGCCAATTCCAAACCCTTCTGTTCCAAATGACTTCTGACCAAAATGATCTCTTTATTACAGAAAGATCAGAAATTGATACAATTATGATAGAATTAGAATCACAAAGCTACTCTGAATTTTACATGTTTGCCCAAATTCAGGTCTAAGGATGTAATGCATCCTATAAATCGGAAAACATCTGGGTTATGTATTCTGCTTCTTAGTTGCACCCCTCTGAGGCAAATGGCAAGTAAATTCAATAAAATCTGATTTACAAGGAGTTTTAAAATTGAGTTTAGATAACTGAGTGCAGAAGGACTGGCTCCTAAATAAAAGAAGCTAAGAAACACAACAGAGTATGCGTGTATAAAGTAAACATATTGACCAATGGTACAGAATAACAAGTACAGTCAGTCATCCTGTCACTTAAATTATATATATTCAAGTCAGTTGCCTTATACAGAACATCAGAATAGTGTTAGGTTTATATTAGAGAGATACTGAGAGATACTAAATACTGAGCAAAGGGTCTGAATACTTAGGACCATGTGATATTTCAGTTTTTCTTTTTTAATAAATCTGCAAAAATGTCAACAATTCTGTGTTTTTCTGTCAATATGGGGTGCTGTGTGTACATTAATGAGGAAAAAAATGAACTTAAATGATTTTAGCAAATGGCTGCAATATAACAAAGAGTGAAAAATTTAAGGGGGTCTGAATACTTTCCGTACCCACTGTATCTACACTGTGATGTGAAATGTTTCTCACCTGCAGTTTAGTGCCTTGCAGTGGCTAGAATATCTGTTCTGCATATAAAATAAATTATGTGTAATAAAATAGAAAATAAATATTGATGTGAATTAAAAATGAATTTAAACATAAAATAAAATTAAAATATAGAATTGCTAAGTTTGTTAAGGGCATAATAGAACACACATTAAGTTTTGTCTTACAATGAATGTCTTGTGCAACTGATGCCGTCAGGTGATGGCAACATGTCTCAAGTCTCTTATAAATAGACAGTTCACCCCAGAATAGTACATACTTCTGCCCTAGTGTGTAAAAAAATCCAGTGGGTCAGCATTGTTCAATGCACACATATGGGTGTCACATCCCCAGCTGTCAAAGTCAAAGGGCGTCCCAGTCAGCATCCTCTCCTCTAATGCTGAGGTCAGTGAACATTAAGGGGGTGGAACATGAGCCAGACAGGATCTAATAAAGTCCTGCATCAGATATGATTCACATTTGCCTTATAAAACTGAGACGGATTGTTTTTTAAAAGTCACATGTTCACTATTCAATTCTCCTTGCCTGCATGCACTCTAAACAAAGCATTGGTGAACTGTAATTCACATTTACCAGTGTTTACAAAGAAAAACTCCATCGAACAGGCATTAAAAAAAGTGCGTTTGTTTTATTTTTCATTTAACATAAACCTGCAGTCCACAGAAATCCATCCATTTAATTAAACTAACATGTTAAATAGACAGTCCTAAATTAAACACAGAGATTCTCAAAGACAGCTAACAAGCAGCAGAAAATATGACCAAACCAAGCATGTACGTTGATGTGATACACTTTTGAAAGCAATTATGCTGCAAACCACCTCACCAAATCCCTTTAAGCAAAGAGTTGGCTGCTTAAATGCAGTGCAAGAACTTCAGATCTAATTGCTGGCTTGCTAATTGTGTCCCACTTCATTGCGCAGAGTGCTAAAAACTTGCACGGCTCATAAAGCTCAAGAGATTGAATGGGCTGATTGGCTTCTGTTCATGATTTCATGGCTGCTCCTCTCTATCCATTAAGAATAATTTTATTTATTTATTTCCTTTTCAATCTGTTTTTACGTGACTCTCCTCTTACATCTCCCAGCCTGAAGAGGCCCACGGTACCACTTCAGCCTGAATTTCAGTACAATTGAGAACAAACGTGTTGTGGGCAAAATTGAATGGGAGCTTGATTGTACAAACAGTTAGGTAATCCGATCTCATTTTGTAAACACTTATTAATTACATTTACCCTTGGCCTCTTGCTGTTCAGGATCAAAGATGTTTAAAAGAGAAGAAAACCATTTAAAATTCCCAAGTGCAGTTGTAAGTATTGCTCCAAACTAAATCTTTTACTTGAAAAAGATAATCTTTGGATCACTAAATGGCAGAGTATCCTGAAGTGCTATTCACATAATGAAACAGCTGCATATGGCAGAAAAAAAGCTGAGTATCTCTGCCAAGGAAATGAAATAAAACTTATTAGCCAGTGATTTATATCCTCCCTAAATCACTGCAGAAGGAGAAAGATGCTGTGAAACTTTTTCTAACATGAAAAGACCAGTGAAATACAGGCTACCTTATGACTCTTATAAACCACTAAACCGCTTTGCTTCTGTCAGTCTTCTCCTCAAGGACAACTAGTTGCCTTTGGCTAAGCTGTAAAACCTTTCGCTGAGATTGGAAACATTTTATGGTATATTCGATATCCAGGATTGGTCAACGGATTGGCCTAGGTGAACAGCTAATATATCTTTTGCGCATACAGTAGAACACAGTAGCAAGAGCAAGAAAAATCACAAATGAGATCTCTTCAATACCTCTCTAATATCTCACGTATCTCTTCAAGCATTTCGAGGATCTTCACAATGTCACATCTGGGTGGATTTTATACAACAGTTAACCATAAGTTAAAGGGATACGCCACCCAAAAATGAAAATTCTCTCATCATTTACTCACTCATGCTGTCCCAGATGTATATGACTTACTTTCTTGTGTGGAGCACAAAGAGATATTTTTAGAAAAATAATCCATTCTGTGGGCTGGTGAGTCCATTTAAAGCACCCTCATATGTGACGCTTCAAAAACCACACAAAACAAACACAGGTGATCCATACGACCCTTGTGGATCACTAATTGACTTATTGGTGACTTCTTTTATTTTATTAATATTATATTAATATTAAATATTTTTATATTATTATATTACATTATTATACTATGGGGCTGTTGAATGCTCAAATCTGATTGGTTGTCCAACGTTCTAAGGTGTGCAATTATTTTCAAGGAAACGCACGGCTAAAGTATTTCTAGCAGGTCTTGACTCTGGGCTGTTGAATTCTTAGAAAATAATGTACATTATTGCATAATGTGCATAATTTTCTAAGAATTCAACTTAATGTTATGAAGTGACGAGAATACTTTTTGTGTGCCAAAAAAACAAAATAACGACTTTATTTGAATCAGTGGTTTGGAGCGTGTATCAAACTGCCAAAGTCACGTCCTCCAGTGGTGAACCATTGAAATTTCTAAACACTTATGACATAACGAAGCCTCGTTTACTGAAATCACGTGAAGTGGTTATTTTGGCGCACAAAAAAATATTCTCGTCGCTTCATAACATTAAGGTTGAACCACTGCAGTCACATTAACTGTTTTAAATACTTTTAAATTTCTTTAGTAGCTTTCTGGGCATTTGAAAGTGTTAATTGTCTTGCTGGCAATGCAGGCCTCACTGAGCCATTGGATTTTATCAAAAATATCTTAATTTGTGTTCCAAAGATGAACGAAGGTCTTACGGGTGTGGAACGACATGAGGATGAGTATGACAGAATTTTCATTTTTGGGTGAACTAACCCTTTAACATATATTATTTTTTGTGTGTGTGTGTGTGTGTGTTAATTTGTTTAGTTTAAAAATACTTCACACAGCTCACACAGAGAACAGTTTATCTACAAGGGATCCAAATGGATTCTTGATATTAACTGTGTGTTAAAGTGCCATGGCAACTAGAGGAGCAGCTGCTCAGCCTGAACAGAATATCTTCATGGTTTCCTCTCAGTTTTCTAAGTCAGCAGGCCATGAGAATTCCTAGAATCAGAGACTGGCAAAATTCTCAATTGTTCTGTCTTGTGTATGCTGTAATAAATTCTGGCTTACAGAGCTTATGCAAGTCCACTTCACCTCCGGTGTATGTTGTACAGCGCTGCTGTCACAGCAGTTTGGTGCTACAACAGACCTTGTCCTCTGCTTTTATGTTTAGCATTTTGTCTGCACATTGTCAATGAAGTAAATGTCCAGACAGTCTCCTTGTTCACCTTGGGATGTGTGGTCTGCTCAGCCATTGTCAGACTGCACCTGCTTTTAAATTAAAGTGTCATGAGTTCAGAAGAGAACAATGCTGTCTACAGAAGCATCTCACATTACTATGCTTGGATGCTAAACTAGCTGATGGTAGGGATCTGCTCACAGTCAAACAACTATAGCCATATCACATTTTCAACTGAAAGGATCAAATGGGGACCTTATTAATATCTTTGAACTAGAGAGCTGCACTTGCTATTTCTTTTTTCATTTGATTTCCTAAAAAGCCATTTTAAAAGCCATACGAACAACTATAATGGTAATAATCAAGGTGGCTGTGCTTTGTGCCTGACGTCAGAACATTTAAAAAGCAAGATATAAATGGAGAGAAATTAGCTTTTAGATATTTTACATTCTGAACAAAACTGGAGCAAACATAGTGAACCTGCTTTTAGGACAGTAGACAGACCAATCATATAGTTAGACTGAAGGAGAACTCACCCTCACCTGTTTTTGTTAATGTGGAAATGTCTACAAAGAACACAATCTATTGATGATGATAAATTCTGGTCATTCATGTTAATGAGGAGTGTTTCACTTTGGGAGATTGCTGAGCTAATGCTTCAGTCAAAAGGTTTTGTGCGCTGGACACACTCGAGTACATTAGGCTGATTGCCGCTCCTCCGTTTATATTGGATGCTGGCAAAGGCATCAAAATGCCGTCCCAAACATGAACGCTGAAAATGTACAATTATGGATGTTATATTTGTGTCTTGTGCCTTGGAGGAACCATAATGTGTATTTTTGTTTCTTTCTTGTGATTTTATGACGTTGTGTCTAAAATAATGTGTTTGAATTGTTTGGTTGTTGGTGGTGATGGATGACCATGATTTGATTGACACAGCTGGGTTCAATCACTCATTGCTATGGTTTATGAGAATGTCAATGCAATCAATCCTCTCCAAAGTTATAACCAATCTGTAATGTTGCTGTCTTAAAAAGTGTTATATAATACAGTAGATCTCATTTGGTTTTATATTGATTTTCTTTGTATATCCGGAGGTATATAGGATCAACAGATTGTTTGTTCAATTTCCCCCTGAAACCTTTCTTAGCATCAGACATATATGTCACTGGGGATAAGTTTGAAATTTGTCACCATCTTATTGTGTGCTGTGGTAACCTTACAGAGCCCACAGGTTTAAAAAGCTTTAGATGGTTATCTGGGCATGTCAATTGGAAAGACAGACTACAAACAAGGCTTTATCACGAGGCCGTACTTTGTTTAAATCTGTGGCCATTTTATTGAGTGGCACTAAGACTGATGGATAGGAGGGATCTTTTATGTTCAGACACACCTTTTTATTGCCATACAATGAAGTCCAAGATTAATGGGGTAGGCAAGCTGCTGCTCATGAGTGTTAGACCACTACTGTTGGCATCCAGCCCTAAAAAAGAGGCATCGCTAATGCAAATAGACAAACGTGGCATCTGGTTTGTAATGATTGTAAGGACATAAAGTATGAAAATGTTGTCAGGTAACCTAAAAATGTACTTTACGTGTCTAAATTAACTGGTTTTATTCAAATAATAAAAAATAAAAAAATAGGGATATACCAATATTACAGTGTTTCATTGGTTGATAACTAATAAATGGCCATTATTAAAATGTACACTATACTGTCTAATTACATTTCAAATCAATGGAAATACCTTGGAACAAGGGCAATGATTGGATGCATTTTATGGTCCTACCCATTCCATAGATGATATATATATATATATATATATATATATATATATAATGTTTATTTATTTAGACCACTTAAGTTACAGATTGCTATCAGAATGTGAAGAATAACAAAAAATGTTTTTGAACCAAATCACCCTGCCTTTAAGAATCACAGCATTATACTTTACATGTGTACGAAAAATGGACATTCATTTTGAGATTTTAAGTGAGCATTAGCTTGATAAAGATAAATCTAAAAATCTATAAAATATATTTAAATCATGACAACTCTCAGAAGATTTTTAGCATAATGGATATGACAAGAAGTGACATGGACCAATCAGCTTGTGCCAGTAGTTAATGGTGTAATTATCATCAGCTTGCATTAAGGACCCATCAGCCTGCGCATCTAGAGTTTCATGACTGAACTATGTATATCAAATATAAATCAATGTGAAACATGTAACCAAGACAAAAGTAAATTTTAATGTTGTCAGGTAAATTAAAAATACTAAGTTCTGTCGTGAAACTCTAGATGGCGCAGGCTGATAGGTCCTTAACTCAATCTGTTTGCCACTACGTCATTGGGTGCTTCTCAATTCTTATTTGTGCATCCTCATTTCCTTCCCTCGCTTCCTTTCCTCGTGTCTTAGCTCCACCCCTTCAGGATGTGAGGGAAGGACGCAAGGAAAAGACTTGAGGATGGAGGAATTGAATCAAGTGAAATGATATCCTCGCTCCCTTCCCATCAGCTGCACTCGAGGGATCTACCCATATGTTGTTAAAGTTTGGTTATTTAAAAATATATATATTAATAAAGCATGATGCCCCGTTGAAATATGTGAGATGTAAAGTTTATTTAAACTGCAAAAGTAAAGCATACATTTAAATTATTGTGACAGATATGAAGGGGGAGGAGAATGTATATGTGCATCATGTTTCTCGACGAGAAAGACTTCCGCAAAGGATACACCTGCGTATCCTCACTCATAACTCCTCAGGAAGCCTCCTCACTCCTCGTTCCTTGCCTCCTCGCGGTGCAATTAGAGAATTGAGATGTCCTTCAAGATGGCTGAGCTTGATCGGTTTCCGGGTCATAGGATGGAGGACGGAGGAGTGAGGAAACGAGGAGGGATATTGAGAAGCACCCATTCTCTATAGGGCACAGCTGATTAGTTCCTGCTGATCTGTATCACTGCTCAACCTTCAAATACTTGGTCAGCATTAGCAGTTGCAGCGCTCTTTCAGAAACCTTCTACCTTCTCCAGCTCCACCTGTATAGATCTGCTACAGGTAATTCATGTATGCTATATTGTACAGCAGCCGCATCTCACAGTAGCGTGTCAAGTATATTGGCAGTAGCAAGTATCATACTTGCTCTGCAGCAGCAGCAATAACAGCAGCAGCAGCAGCGTAGAAGGTCTGTTCCGCCAAGACCAAACATATCAACATTGTCAAATCCATTACCATGCCAAACACTCCGAGAGTTGTCATGGCATAAATGTGCTTTATGTGATAACTTCTGATTTAGCTGGTATTCAAGTAAAAAATTAGGGACACACTGATATTATAATTCTAATAACTGCAAATATTAAAATGTATGCTATACTGTCTAAATAAATATCAAATAAAACACTGAAAACTAAAATTAATTATCTTATATATGTTGTGTATGAAAGTTATACTTTATATATTTTGTGTATGAAAAATTTATATTTTGACAGATTATGATAAACAAATGATAAACTAAAAAAAGTTACTTAAATGTAACAATTGCATGTTTTGGCTTTTTGCAGTGTACATGTCCTAATGACCATGGTATACAGGCTTCATTGATTGACAGGTTGAGGAGTTCTGGGTCAAGGATATGGACCTGACCATAAAGTTAAACTTTATGTGATTTGTAAAGTTATACTGATGTCTAATTTATCACCAGTATGTTTTTGATTTCTTGACACTATCATACAGCACACACATTGTGAAGACATAGACAGGCTGCTTTTCAATGTTGCACTGCAGATGTTGTGTCATTTGTGTTGCAGACTGGCTGATTGCTTAATGCTACATGCTGTTAAGGTGCAATTGATTTCACACATTCAAGCATGCCTTTAATTCATCCTCATCAAGTAAGTGATAGAATGAAGATGTTTTACTGTCTCTACGTGAGAAAATTAATGAGGAATCCGTGATGATTTATATGGACCCATCAGCTCCCTGATTGCAAGTGACATGACTTTTACAACTGCAATTAAAGTAATCTTCACCTCTTCCCACAGCGAAAGCCACAATACTCAATGCTGGTACCTCTATTTTCACTTATCACATTTTCAAGGGCATTTTCTGTAATTTTTACTGTTCATCTTTTAAGCGTCAGTAGAGATACAAGGTTTTATAGAGTAATCTGTCTCAGTTTGTGTCAGAATCAGGGTCAAAATCTTCAACAAAATCTAATGAATGTGTCAGGAAAATCATAAATTTCTTGTAAATGAGATGTGTCCTTTACTATAAAAGAGCATGAAAGTAAATCAACATCAGGCCAAAAGTCGTTGTTTTAGCCATTATTTTTAAACTTGCATGTTTTTTATATGTGTTTGCCTAAGATGGGGTTTCAATTGTTTTTCAATTCTCTCATGCACTCCTGCAGCGCAAAAAAAAAATAATAATAATAATTCCTAAAATATAGCAATTGCATGTTTTAGCTTTGTCCAGTGTACATGTCAGGCTTTATTGATTGTGTTTTAACCACAGAAAGACGTCAATAAAACAGCTTGTAAACAATGTCCTGTTACATTTACCTCAGAGAAGCAATTCAAATTCAATTCAAATTCAATTTTTCAATTTTTGAAATCGCCCATCACTAGATATTGTTGAATAAAGTTGTTTTTTGTTTTTTTGGCGCACAAAAAGCATTCTCGTTGTTGAAAAGGCTGTCATAAACATAAAATTTTGAATGGCTGAGGTAAATGTAACAGAACATTGTTTACAAGCTGTTTTATTGACATCCTTCTGTGGTTAAAACACTGACTGAGCGATTACATGAGACATGAGACATTTCGGTATGTTTTACTGCATACATACACTACTGTTGTTTTGTTGTAATTTGTGCGATACTGCTTGAAAGGTAAATGAAGTTATTACTTTTAAAGTTTTTTTTTTTTCCAAGTGGTTTGAAGATATTATTTAAAAGTTAATAAAGACACAGTGGTAAAGCAGTTGGCCTTTATAAGCTTTCCACTAAAAACAATGACTTTTCTGTCTGCTTAATCAGGCTCTACCTAGGGAAAGCTCTCTACCATAATGTGAGAAATGGCTCTATTAGGATCTAATTAAGTCCAGATTTAGGTGATTGGGCTGGGTGACAGATTGAAGAATTGTCCCCGTGTTAAAGGGACACAGGGGGTGCGAGGAATCATGTTGTCAGGATTTGAGGCGGTTTGGTTGCTGACAGGCTCGTGGTGCGATGGAATTCATTCAAGAGCTCAGTGGGTGATGACAGAGATGGACAGAAGGAGTCAACAGGAAACAAATGTCTTCTCATCGGAATTGGATTGTTGGAATACTGAAAATTTGTTCTCTAAGACCCTTGTTTTTGATAGTTCTTTATCTGTGATTCAAGGTTAATTACTAAGAAAATAAATAATTCTGCATCTCTGTTAAAATAAAGTTTCCAAATGGAGGTTTATGTAGCGATGCAATAGAAGAACCATTTTCTTAAAATGTCAAGTTTGATAGTGTCAAGAATATTCTTAAAAGAATATGTTTTTTCTCAGTTTGAAAAATATAATCTTTTTTTGCTATAAAAAGATTATTTTGTGCAATGGAAAGGTTCAGTGAATGTCAAAGGTTCTTGAAGCCATTTATGCCAAAAGAGACCCTTCATTTTTGTAAATGTGTAGTATATTTAATATCATATTTGTATATTATAAGATTTTATTTTATATTTTTTTAATAATTATTGGATGTAAATCTTCAGTTCAGGCACACACTCTCTTTGTAAGCAATTAGACTTTGCTCAGTACTTCGAGATTCTTCTTAAATTAAATCTTAACCTCCGGACATGAATTAATTTGAATAATGAAATTAAAATGCCACCCTGCTTATACTAGGCATTTTAGGTCTGCTAAGCTTTTGAAGTCGAGGCTATCATTATAAAAATTCACAAGTACAATGAAACTCCAAATGGCATACAAAAACAGGTCTCTTGAGAACTTGGCAATTTAGCTTCTTTTTAATGTGTATTTGAATGTTGAGAGAATAATAAATGGCGTTCTGGTTTCACAAGGTAAAACTTATATCACTGATTGTGTAGAGATCAAAGCATCTTGGATTAGTTGTCTGTGTATCATCTAATGTGAGAGTATCTGTATTACATGGGCATGTTTGGTCATTTTGGCTTTTGCAGGTTTTACAAAGTGCCATGATCAAGGAGAAAGATGAAAGGGGACATAAGCCTGTGCTCAGGGCAGTATTCTTTGGCTATATCTACACTGTGCACCTCTGCCTTCATCACCCCCGGCACCTCATTACCTTGTCTGAGCAATGGATTTTCCATCAAGTGTGCCTCTTCCAATGCCAAACTTTTTCACACTCTCTAGCCTAATCACACTTTAAAGCAACTATAACATTAGCACCCAAGCATGTTATTGGGTGACTGCAATTGGATTGACTAGAGACAATGGACAACATGCACTTGATATCCCTTTATTGAGTGGTTGTAACTGCATACTAGTAATTATTATTACTAGGGTGCTTATATGTAAAGTAACATGGACACTGTCAAGTGTACCAAAGATACCCAGACATTTTAAATGATTTTCATGACTTTTCCACTTATTTGTGATTACTGGATTACAGGATTTTTTTAACTATAACACATTTAATAGATATTTTGCTCCCAAAGAGTTATTTTTTTATTTATTTATTTTTATTATTAAATATTTCAGAGCTGGCATATGTATAAAGATTTAATTGACTATAAAATGCACTTTTTTTAGAATAATAATTTATTAGTATTATATTTAGGCAATATCATACATAAGTATTGAATTTTTCACTTGAATTTGTTTCATAATTGATTAATTTTATAAAAATATCTGTTATTTTCCTGTTTATTAATGTGTAGCTGCTTCGAAACAATCTTTTTCGTATATAAAGCACAATATAACTAAATGTGACGACAATATCGCAAGAGTGGAAATATTCACAATTGTGGGTGTGATATTGCTTTTATACAACAGTTCAATAAAAAAAAGAAGTTAATACTGAATGCCTTACACAATATTGCCACAGTTACTTTGTCTATATTTGCTTCCCAACGAAAACAGTTACAAAGCAGAATCAACTGTTTCCGAGCAACACACACAGTGGTGTTTCGTTCCTGAATGAATCAGTATTGCTAAAGGCACAATATGTAAGAATTTTGGATTAAAATATCCAAAAACCACTAGAAGATCTGTGCTACCCTTGATTTCCATAGAAACCATGGAAACAGCAAAGATCAGTGTTGCCCGACGTATGATAATTATCGTATTTGTACGATAATTTTGACCTCTGTACAATGTACGATCAATAATGAAAAAAATCCCATAATGTACGACAATTTCAGAATTTTGTGACACTTCAAATGATGGTCGTTGTAATCATAGGGCTTATACTCATTGATCTAGCTGTGTATCCTACGTCAACGTACATCTCATCTCACGTTATGTTTTCTCAGCCTATCATCGTGGAGAACGACTCTATCTCTCACGAGCACAAGTTAACGTTCCTGCCGCGCCGCTAAGTTAGGTCAGTTGTTTCCCACTAAGGTACACCTAGTTATTTATCTATTGTGGTAATTTGCAGGTTGTGTCAAAAAGTTGTTGGTCTAGATAAATAGCTGTATTCAGTATGTTTGACTTGTCAGATTGTGTCAAAGTAGCTTTACAGTGATAGAGGGAACATAATTTTGGCTGTACAGCAACTCTAGAAGAAAGAAGTGTGATTGTCCAGCTTAAATAAGTTCAGTATTGAGTCATTCCGTTGAAAAAAATCATTAGTTATTAATTTAGTTCATTTATCTATATAGCAGCTCAGATCAAAACATATAAAAGAAGTCATGTACGATAATTTTCTTCCAAATACGATAATTTTGAGCTTCTGGTACGATACTCTGACTTTTCCAATCTGGCAACACTGGCAAAGATGCTTTAATATGTTATGTATTTTCTCACTGCAGCCACCGAGTGAATGCATAGAGCAACGTTATAACATAACTTTCAACACACTCAAATGCATTTTATTATGATTGTTTTGACCAAGTAAAACACGCTGTGTTACCCCAAATTTTAAATTCGTCAGATAAAATGACCTGTATGAGTAGCAATTCAGCATTCACGGCTGTTTCATTAGAATGAAATAAAATAATGTGAATTTAAGTGATTAAACATAACTGTAACAAAGTTCAAGTTCAGGGACGAAGGAGGCGGACGTTACAGATTTAATCGTAACTTTAAACATAAAATATGCATAAACAGCAAAGCGAAAGGAGCTTCATATATACTGTGGCATATACAGTAAGCATAATAAAAACAGCAACGTAAAATCTCCCAGGCTCTAGGCCACGCAGGATTCTTACCTCAGTAACGTTGATAAAACTTTAATACATTAGCTCACCCACGAACATGGTTTCTGCCTGAGTCCCGTCAGATTGCTTTTCATCAGCTGTGGAGGTGAAGATGACATCTTCCATGATTCCATGCTCATTCATGGTGTCATCAAGCTACGCCTTTGATTTTGTTTTGAAAAAGCAACCTCTAGTGGTGAAACTTACATACTGAGCCTTTAAAGTGTAACTTTGCCATTTTCAACCCGCTTTGTATTGTTACAGTGTCTTTGTATTGTTACAATGTATTGTTAAATGAACAATGTTTACTCGTTCTCCATTACCTGGAAGGAGAAATTCATGTTTATTTTTGCCAGCAAAAGTTACAGAGGGTTATTAACAAAACAGTTTTGTTAGAGTAGGTTAATCACTGAAAATTGTTTAGTACTATGTCTACTCTTCAAACAGCATTATGGAAAAAATTTAACACTATGGCAACAGCTTTCTTACCTGTACGAAACAGAGTTTTGCTTCAGGGGTTGTGCATAACTGACAGAACGGTAGTTAAAGAAAGCTAAAAGTTTACTCTTTGAATTCTTGTCCCCAGGAACAATACAAGTCGACAGTCGACTAAAAGTTTGATAAAAGGAATTTGCTAGTAAAGTAAGGCGCTATTTGACTCTGGTAAGCGTATCCATAGCAAACTGGTGGGAGTGGCCTTGGATGACAATGTCTAGTGCATTATGGGTGTTGAATTTTTTCTACCTACTTGGCAAAAGGGAAGACCTTTTTTCTCTGTTTTCTCCAGTCAGGTAGCACCGATTTCCAATCAGTTTCACCTTTCTACTGTATAGGCAGCCATGTTTTATTGAAAGCCCATTTTGCCAGAGGTGAAGTACCCATTTAAGTGAGTGAATGATTTAGTTGAATGGTGAATTGAGTTTTTTCTTTTTCTTTTCTACCAAAAATAACTATATAAACTATTACTAAGCGCACAGTGCCTCCACCAAGGAATAATTAAGCAAAATAGTTTACTCTTACACTCTTTTATAAAAATTAGTTAAATGAATTTGGTACCCAAACAAATAATAATCAATACAGCAATACCGCTTAAGAGAAGAATAACAAAGATTTATTAATTTGTCACTAATGTGAAACTATTTTAAGGGGAAAAAAATAAAAAATAATAATAATAATAGTCCAATAAACAGTCTTTATATTAGAGTAGAAAAAAATGATTCACATCATGGATGTGAAAGGCAGCACACAGCACCAGCCTTCAATGGGCACATGTGTCACAAGCTGGGGCCAAAACTTCCATCTTTTTTTGTAGATGATTGCTGACAAAATATATAACTGCTCTATGTCCTGCAGCTATTTTGTTATTTGAGACCATTATCAAACAGCTTATGTCCCTCTGCCTGGTTTTGTTACAAGGGCCGTATTGATAGAAAAGCGAAATATGCTGAAAAATCTTCCTGTGTATATTAAACAAAGGATTAGAAAGCCACATTGCTGTGGGATACACAGCTAACCATGACTTCAAAACCAATTTCATTAACATTCCAATGCATCATTTATAGCGTCTATTTTACACAAACATCAATACAAAGTCATCACCCACACACCTCAGGTTACAAACTCTCCAGTCGGCTTTATTGCTACTCGGATGAAATGTGCATATGCAATGCAGACCTCACAGGCACATATGAGAAATTAAATTGATGAATGACCAGAATGCAACTTCTAGAGAATGACCGATGCTGATACTGAAAAAGCATGTTTAATAATGGAGTTAATGCTAGATGCACTAAAAGTGAGGCAGGCTAATACCATGCATGCCATGTGGTTTATTTATTCAATGCAAAACCAAGTTGATAAAAAAGTCATTATATAATAGAAATGGAAAGTGAATATAAATAATAGAATAAAAAAAGGTCTGTGCTGGTGACAGAGTATAATGTGACACCAAACTCGCGCCTTGAGCAAAGTAAATGGAGAAATGCACGTTTCTTATTAGTTAGCATGCTTGTGCAATGTTGACTGAATGAAAATAATAATAAAAGAAAAACAGATTAAATTTAATTATGAATAAGATAACCTTGCGCCTGCAATTGTCCTTCATATAAGTTTCATATCTCATATTTGCAGCCATGGCTTACTCTGCTGTTTCAATTGTGAACTTGCAATCCGTCATAACTTTGCAATTATTTTATTCACAACACTGTTTAGAATTCGTTATTAGCAGTGTACTGAAGTGCTGAAATTACCATCTATATACAATCAGATTTATTCATGAAAATGATGCATAAATTGTTTTACTTTGGTTAAGAATGTACACACATGATATGAGCACAATTGTTTTGGAATACTTTTTACATGCTCTAAAAACATCTATTTTTGAATATCCACACTTTAAATGTAAGCCTAAACTGATTTAATCTGGTTTATACAATCTATGATGACCAGGGTGGGTGATCAGTTAAACCAGCAAACAATCTTAGGATGGTTTAATCTGATTTTCACTCACATTTTCATTCACTTAACATGCCTTACTTTTGACTGCATGACTAATTCTTGTGTCCATTCTCTTTGAATTTAAACTCTCATCAGGTTTTAAACTCACTTTAAGGATCCTCAGGAGTGTGTTAACCTTGACTCTGATCTATGCTCTACATCCAGTCCTTTTGATGGCATGAAATCAATGTTCAAAGCAGGTCACTTTGTATATATGAGTCAATATACTGTAAGATCCTCTTTGAAGAGATATTAAGGACTTTCTAAGGGCTGTCATGTGATGATCGCAAATAAGAAAGAACTTCTTAAATTGTTTAAATTACCATACTCACTAAAACATTAGCATTTGAGTGCATTACATAAAGCATTATGCACTTGATTTATACTAAAACTGATTGCATCGTGCATCAATGCCTACAGTACCAGTAAAACATGACTTGCATGCAAGGTCACCAGTCTATCGCAGAAGAGAACTGAGGTGAATACAATAAAGTGGGTTAGAAGCAAGCTTCTTCATAGCGTATTATTTTTATGTGCAGTTTAAGTTTCTGTAAAGAGAGCACAGAAAGGCCCTGTTTCTGGCATTAAGATGTCTTCCCCTTGGAATTATAAGGTTTTATCTGCATTCTGAGCAGTTCCCGAGATATTGAGCTTCAAACTTTTTGCATTACATTGGACTGAGAGATAGAACCTTTTTGTTTTTTAAATAAAAAGTCTCTATGTACTCAACATTACCAAAAACATTACATAATGTAAATAAGTTGTCACAGAATAAGAATATGTGAATAACTCAATTTTGACAAAAATGTCAGATAGACCTTATAATTCCAATGGGACAATGTGTTTTGATTGATCGGATCATAAGTGGATGAGGAAGACACACCCGTTTGCACCTGGTGTTTTAATCTGCCTCTTTTGTCCACTTTCAACTGCTTCTGTCCTGGGTTCTTCAAGGGGAGGGTCTATGGACGGGTAAATGTATGTTGTTTTTTTTTCAGATCTTTCGATCTAATAGATAAAATAAGCTTCCGTAATTTACATATGAACATTACCGGAGACGATGAAAAAACATACGGAGAGCATCAGCTTTCGTTTCTGCTTTGACAGCCGCAAGACCGGCCAAACACAGTGAGTAAGTGTTAGAAATCAGGAATGGTGAGAGAACATTGTGCTTGGTATGTTTTTCGTCTTCAAACCAAACTTGGGTCTTCAGCCAAACAAGTTTAAATCTCATCTGGCCAGCACGCTTTCCATAATGTTTACGCGTTAGGTCAGTAGGCGGAGAGTAGGCGGTCTTTAGTGACGCATTCAGCCACATGAGCATCTCCACTACGAAAGCAATCAGGTCGAATGCAATTTCGACTACCTCTGGAAGTGGTCAAAAGTGGACAAGCTCAAAATGCATTACACCCCGTTAACACCTGTATTTAGCGTTGTCCACTTGTGATTCGATTGACCAAAATGCATCTTAATACCTGGTGGAAACAGGGCCAGAGAGTATACATCATTTGGGATGTGAATTTACTAAACTGCAGTCAGGGGGCCAGTTCTCCTTAGTTTGGAACAATTTTCTTTGGCAGAGCAAAAAAGTTAAAGTGCAATATTCTGTCGATCATGTTACTGTAAGTTATTCAAAATTAACTTCTTGTTTATTGAGCTGTTGTACAATATCACACTCACAATCATTCTGCTGGTCTGAATATGGATTGTGTGTTATTAAGATTTAACTTGGCCTTGGTTTGATTGTTTGGTTTCCGTCCAAGTTTTATTTACTTAAGTTAATGAAACATCCGTTCCTCAAGAGATCAGAACATAAAGTATGACTGAAGAAACGCATGCCGCAGAATCTTACCTGACACTTTAGTCTTTATTATTGACATTAAAAAGCTTGTCTTGGATTGATATTTAGAAAATGACCACCATAGGCTCTCCTCAGCTCAAGCTATTTATTACATATGGCCTGTCAGTAAGACTTGGTGGAATTGGCTGGCATGCGAAGCAAGGAATCATCCGCTAAAAGAGTAAAGTTGAGATTAAGTGGTTGTAAATAATCTCATAAATCTTTTGATTTAAGGTAAAAGAAAATAGGATGAGCTCCAGTGGCTGTTTATCAGGCCAAGGCCACATGGCTTTCAGGTACTGTTCCCAATTTATGGCTACTCAATGTCAATATCACTGCAACTTCTTTTGTATAAAAGCAAAGAGGAGCAGTCAGCAATATGTGTGTTTTAAAAGTCATGTCTGCCGGTTGCCTCGCATAATTCATTTTCTTTTTTGGCAGGGCACATGATTAGAAGTACTCCAAAGGAAACAGTTTCCTGTCGGCTGCCTGGACTTGTGGCCGATTGTGTGTCCTCTGTTTTGACAGGGTCTTGACATCGAAACTGCTGTGATTACAATTAGATGTAATTGAGATTTTTAAGTAGATGCGGGATGCAGCAGTATTGATTAGCATGTGTTTCATCTCGGGGCACATCACAGCAGTCAGCGAGACAGATGGTGGCGTGGACTGAATCCACACTGTGCAGTGAAGGATGTTAGAAACATTTCCCTGCTGAGGACACTTTGGCAAAGGTGAAATGTGAGCTGTCAGATACGCAGATGACAGAAGGAAATGGAGTTCATGTAGGCACATTCAGAGACAGTAATCCTTACATTTTTTGACATGTTCTTTTCCCCTCTGCTACTTAAAATACTTTTCAGATTAACAAATTTGTAAGATATTTATTTTCGTTTGTGTATGCACTAGGATTTAATTTTGTGAAGTATTTTTTAGTGAATTTCTTGGTAATTGTTGTCATGGCACACTAGAAGGAATATATATATAAGCTTTTTTTTTCTTTTTTCATGGTTCTTGATGAACAATCTTCACAGCAATCACACAGTTATAACTCGATTTCTAGTTCTATAAAAGGCTTTGGATGTGGTGGAGTTTGTTAACTAAAGGCTCTTAAACTTTCTCAGCACGATCTCACATCAAACAGGTACAGTAGTGGCCAAAAGTGATGTCCAGCCTAGGAAAATTGAAAATCTTCACTCTTTATTGAAATATTACTAAAATTAATTGAAGATTTTGTAAGCATATTACGTAGCTGTGCTTGAAGAAAATTGTTTTATTTGCGATAACGCAATGAAAAACGACAAATTATGGCCACATAAATTTTGACCATGCTGTCATACAAAGAAATTGTGAACACATGCAAAAACAAGACAGAACCAACAAAATATTAGTAACTGATTATGTTGTAGTCAATGTATGCTTTTTCCTGTCAGCTTTTTGTTTTTCTATGCATTTTCTTTTTTTGCATCATTTTGTCAGATAAATACCTTAACCAAAATACCTAGTGTTTTGTTTTTCTTTCAGATTTAAATTCATATATATAGTTATGTTCCATTTGTTTAGTTTTTATGGACTTTTAGTTTGTATTCACTAGTTTTCTGTCTTCCTTTGTTCATTTTTCCGCTCCTCCTTTGTTTCTATGGCAACATTATTATGAGTTCGTTCTTTTCAACTGTGTTTGATTAATTGCATTTTTTAGCCTTGTTCTGTCTACTATTTAAATTCCTCCCTCACAGTCAGTTGGTGTCTGGTCATGTTTACGTTAATGTGTGTTTCTCTACCTGTTTGGATGCTACTTGTGTGGATTATTGTTATTAAACTTCAATCTTTGTGCCTTCTTCTGCAACACACCGTCACAGATGGCCAGACCATAAAAAGATTTTGTGCTGCGTTGTTTGGTTTTTGTAATTTTGAATTTTTTGTTTCATTTCCCTTCACCATGGATCTGCAGGCAGTAAGATTGTAATGCCTGGAGCAGATGGACTGTTCGCTGGGGGAATATACCCAGGATTTTGTAGATCTGGCGTGCCTTACGCACTATGATGACGAATCGCTCAGCGTCTTCTACCACGCCAGCTAACGGTCCCCGTGAGGACTTCGCCGCCTATGTGGAGTGGGTGCTGGTGCATAATGGACTGGATTTTATTGTCAGTCTCGAGTAGGATACCAGCCCCACTCCAAACGCAGAATCCAGCAAGACACCACTAGGTAAGATGGACATGATGCCTGAGCCCACCGCAGATGGACAGCCAGTGCCTAAAGGAGCAACTGAGCACACGTCTGACCAGTTGACCAGGTGTTTGATCGTTTAGTGAAGATTGAGAGAATGGAGTTGAGCCCCATCCACACACCTGCTACAGTGAGTGAGTTGTCATTATTGGACTCTTTGAACTGTTGTTTTGACTTTGGAGAAGAGGATTCTCTGCCCCCTGATCCCACTCGAATCAGACATTTCATATTCAGATCTATGGATCCTGCCTAGCCTCCCTCTCCCACCTCCACTACAAACATCTGCCTTCGCTCCTCCCTCCCTTAGGCTTACGGCTCCACCGGGCACCCCGGGCCTGCTGGCTCCACCTCAGTCAGACTTCGCCATGACTATGCCACGGACCTACAAGACATCTGCTGCGCGCTCTGTCTCTCCACCCCTATGGCTCTGTCTGGCTCCGCCCTACCTTCGGCTCAGCCCCAGCCCTCAGTTGCTCCAGTTCCACCTCAGCCCTTGGGTACCCTGGTTCCACCTCAGAGGGTTGTCGCTGCAGCTTCCACCTTCCACCTTGCCACCTGGCTATATATATTTAATTATTTTCCTGATATTTTGATTAATTGAACTTGTAGGTCAAAGAAATATCTACTCCTGACGTCACTTTTGACCACTGCTGTAACTATTTTATGAGATGTTTATGAAGTGATTTTGACATACAAAACATACAATTTTAGAAAGAAGTAAGCAGATCGTATTAATGAGATCATATGAATTCATACAAATTAGCAATTACATAGTTACACATTGACATAAGATTGTGTTGCAATATGACATTTTGTCTTTACCTGGGACACACACTTATATTTAGGCAACATAAAAATTTTAAAAGAAATAACAGTTATTCTTTTTTTACCTGATTACCTTTTTCATGACATTAGAGGGTGAGCTGGAGTCCTCCAGGGATGAAGACTCGGCTGCGTTACCTCCTTCGGACAGAGTAGCGTTGTCGAGCCTGACCCAGAGCTGATAGCTATGCTTTCTCGGGCCACTGAGAGGTTTGGACTCGAGTGGAGACCTCCATCGTGTCCTGATCCCTCGAGGCTGGACATTTGGTATCTCGGGATGATCCTCCCAGTGGAGCGAATGTTGCGATGCAATTGTGTCCAAAGACTGCTGCCGCTTGGAGGGGTAACCCTGCGTCTCCCATCCAATGCCTGTAAGTTCTCGTCCGTTCTCATGGCCAAGGCTTACAGATCCACTGGACAACCTGCCTCCGCCTTGCACACCATGGCTCTCCTGCAAGTATACCAAGCCAAGGCACTAAAAGAGCTGCAAGATGGTAGTTCTGACCCAGGGCTGATGCAGGAGCTGCGCACAGCAACAGACCTCACCCTACAAGTGACGAAAGTCACTGCTTGGTCAGATGATGGCCACAGGAACGCCATCTCTGGCTGAACCTGGCGGATACGTGGGAGACCGACAAATATGTCGTTTTCTCGATTCCCCTGTCTCCCAGGCCGGGCTCTTCGGCAACGCAATTGAGAGCGTTGCCCAGTAGTTCTCGCCTGCCAAGAAGCAGACACAGGCGATCAGACTACATACTACACCGGCGGCCTGCTGCTACTTCCACCCTGCTGCCGGCTGCAGCTGCTCCGCCTGCTCATCTCCAAGGGTGCCCCCCTCGGCTTCCTCTGCCCCCGCACAGCCTCAGCAGCAGCTTCCACCTAGGCAGCAGCAGGGAGCTGTCTGCAGGAAGACGGCGCCGCCCGTCCAGGCCCCTGCCAAACAGAGCAGCAAGCGTACAAGCAAGCAGCCCTGAGACAGGTCGACCCAGCTCTTTGGGAGATGGTTGACGGCACCACTCCTTCCCTCAGTTCAAGAACGCTATGCCTTCTCACACACCCCATGCCCTACTGGCGAAGGATGTGATAGAGCCAGATATAACCAGCCCTGATCATCGGCTGTTTTTAAACAATCGGCCAATGGTAATGATAATAATAGCTTTTATCGGCTGATACCAATTGTTGGCCGATACATCGGTGCATCTCTAGTTACGGCAGGTCTTGAACCTGCAAGTTTTGAATCTGGCCCTTCACAAGCTCCCATTCAAGATGTTGACGCAAAAACGCATTTTCAAATGCATCTGTCCCCAAGATTGGTTTGCAGCAGTCGACCTGAAGGACGTGTACTTTCAAGTCTTGATCCTCCCTTAACACAGGCCGTTCCTATGCTTTGCATTCGAGGGACGGGCATACCAGTACAAAGTCCTCCCCTTCGGGCTGTCCCTGTTGCCTCGCGTCTTCACGAAGGTCACAGAGGCGGCCCTTGTTCCCAAGAGAAAACATGGCATTCGCATTCTCAACTACATTAACTACCTGAGAGCAGTTGTGCCAACACAGGGACATAGTGCTCAGACACCTCAGCCAGCTGGGGCTTTGGGTCAACTGGGAAAAGAGCAAACTCTCCCCCATGCAGAGGATCTCTTTTCTCGGTATGGAGTTGGACTTGGTCAACCTAACAGCATGCCTCACAGAGGAACGTGTTCGGTCGGTGCTGAACTGCTTAAATTTTCTCTAGGGCAATACAGCAACTCCACTGAAACTATTTCAGAGGCTCCTGGGGCATATGGCATCTGCAGCCGCAGTAACGCCACTGGGATTGCTTCATATGAGGCCGCTTCAGCACTGGGTTCACAGCCGAGTCCAGAGATAAGACAAGATAAGATAAGATAAGATAAGATGCATGGACATGACAATACAACAATAACAATAACAAAATTATGGACAATAACGGACCTTCAGCCCATGGTTGGACCCCGCATTTCTACGGGCAGGGGTTCCCCTACTACAGGTGTTCAGGCATGCAGTTGTTTTCACGGATGCCTCCACCACCGGCTGGGGTGCCAGGGACAATGGGCATGCAGCTTCGGGTATTTGGACAGGTCCCCATCTGTATTGGTACATCAACTGCCTTGAGTTGCTAACAGTATGTCTTGTGCTGGGCTGCTTCAAAACGCTGCTGATGCTACAGAGCAGCTCTTCATCTGTTACAGAGGCCAGCAGAAGGGAAAGGCTGTCTCCAAGCAGTGGCTGGCCCACTCGATAGTGGATGCCATCGTCTTGGCGTACCAAACCCAAGGCGTGCCGTGCTCCCTCGGGTTGAGAGCTCACTCTACCAGGAGTGCTGCTTCCTCTTGAGCGTTGGTGCACGCCCAAGAACACTCGTAAGTACACCCATTGGTTGACCCCTGCGCTAGGCTAGGTGTCCATATGGTGTGATCCCCACAGTGATCCGATTTGTGTATTCTTCCACGGTACGGTTCCCTTGTCGGTGAGCCCATGTCTTTCCTTTAGCAGAGTCCGCTCTGCCGTCCCTGCCAGTGTTGTCTCCCTCCTAACTAGGCTGGAGCCACCTCAGAGACATTCCATATGTTGTACTGCCCTTAACTCCCTCGGGTCGGCGGTCACGCCGGCGATACCACCTCGGTTTTTTTCTTACCAGTGTGAAAGAGACTCAAAATACTCCGTCAATGTTGCACATATAATTAAGAGTTATACACCATTAAAATTTGTGGAATATCTTCTTTTATTTGTGTACACTCAGAGTAAAAACAAAATGATGTGCTTTTTGCAAAATAAAGAAAACTAACATGATGCGTGATCTCTCGTCTCCCTCTGAACGAAGTTTAATCTGATAGTTCTCAGAAAATGAACTGTAACTTAGTGAATACTAATGACACAAAAATGAGACTTATGTCTAAAAAACGTTGAAATGTCAGGTTGTAAATCGTGTAAATCAAATCGAAAACAAATATTCTGTGTTTATGTAATCTGTATGAAAAGAGACACATGTCAGACGCCCGTGATTCAGCTCATTATCCGCTAATGCGGCCACGCCTACGGAGCGAGCGCTATTCAGACGCAAATTCTGAGGCAATACATGTATATATCATCTCAATCGTGCATTTATTGTCTTGAAAAGTGTTTATCTGGATGTTAAAGCCATGGTTAGCGATCTCTGGAAGACATGCCGTTAATTCCTGAATTTCCTGTTCTTCTTTAGAGTAATTTGTGGACTAAATGTGCACAGAGCGCCCTCCGGCTGCCAGTATGAATTGAAAACACAGTATCAAGCGCTCACCGTGATGACAATAAATATTGAATAAATATTACTCCTCTGTATAGAAAATTGACATAAACATATGAGAATCCATCAATATTTCTCCAAATGTGCATGCTTTTAAGCTAAAAGACTATATGAAATGCCATAGAGGTAACATGAATGTTCAGACGCTTTGCATCACAGAAATACATTATATTTTAAAGTATATAATAGAATACCATTATTTTAAATTGTAATAATATTTCACAGTATTGCTGTTTTTTCTGTATGTTTGATATACACCATGATGAGCTTGAGACATGATCACAGAGGGTTTTTTTCACAGCCTACCTGACTGAAAGGCCTCATTAATATGCAGCTCATTAGAGGTTCTTTATGCGATTCTTTTGTCTTCTTAGGTGTAAATCACCCATTATTCATGATGATTCACGCCTCCACGCATACTGTGTTTCTTGACAAAAAGTGTCTTACAAAAACTAAATCAATATATTGTTATAAATGAACGAGTATGCAGGATAATTTTTACATCATTTTGAAGCAAAAATTCTAGTCTACAACCTCCAATACCCAGAAGTCTTGTGAGCACAGATTTAATATATATTTTTTGGCTTTATTTCAGTGACTTAAGTTTTTTGTTTTTTCAATAACCACGCATAAACGTTATTCCTTCATAAACACAAACATGTACATACATGTTCCTCACATATTATGGTAGCCTAGTTTGCGCTGAATACAATGTAATGACACTTTTTCCATTAATATGTTTATGAACAACTGAAAAAAGCACAAATGTCAGGGCATGTCAAAACTTCTCCAGGGCCCCGAAAATCCTCAGACCCCAGAGGGTTAATGCCCAGTCCATATGTGTAATCTCCACATGATACCTCCCTGCGGGCAGGATGTGGATTCCGCACCATCCCTTTCCCCTTGAAAGGGCACATTTTACCAGTGTTATCCAATTGCCTTTCTTTATGGGTCAAGCGGAACAACAGTAATCGACTCTCTCCGCGTAAGTCCTATCTTCTGCCCCAGTAGGTGCAGGAAGATAAGGTGGCTTACTAGGGCAGCTGGAAGGGGTAGCAACAGTGGTGCTTTCATAGGGATCCCAACTTGTCAGTCACTGACATGACGTCAAATGTGACTGACTGAAAGATAACGTCTCAGTTACGTATGTGACCCTCGTTCCCTGAAGGAGGAAACGGAGACACCATGTCTCGTTGCCACAGTTGCTGTACCACCACTGAGCACCGGGTCACTGGCTCGGCTCCTCAGCAAAAACCTGAATGAGCGTTGTACTGTTCTCTTCATATGTTTTGCTTTCTAAGCGTGTAATATAAATAAACAGCAAGCCAAACTCTGTTCAAGAGCCAGGATATGAGTGCCTTGCTCCTTTAATAGTCCAATGTGTGGTTTACACAGGCAAACTCAATGGCCATTGAACCGAGTAAAACTGTAAATTAAGTAAAGAAATATAGAAAACTTATTACAATCAAAATGACATCATGCTTATTAAGTGCAACAAGTGAAATGTATATAGATACATCGTTAATTCAGGTTAGAAGCATTATCAATACAGCACGTTAGCGCCGATCGCCAATAACATAAACATCTTTGATTATATCTCGTTAAACTCTTGCAATATTTACTAAACAGATGGATGATTTAAATAAACTTACAGCCAGCGCTTTCGACAGGGTTTAGAAGGAGGATCGAAACAGATGCAACAAAAACATGTGTCGGGCGTTTGCTGCGCCATGAGCTCGCTATTTCCTGTTACCCAACATGCGGCGCTCATGGAAACACGTCAAAATAAAAGTCCTCACATAGGAACTTACATAATAGCTGCAGATAAAACAAATCTTATAAAGAATATTAAACAATCATGAAAATATAATGTTTATATATGCAAATGTCCATCACAAATTATGCACAGCCTCTAACAGAGGCAGAACACTCCCCGCCTGGCATTATTAATGCCATTATAACAGTCTGTGTTTAGTCTTACTTAGTCTTCTTTGGCTAGCAGTAAGAACACATCAGAAATTGGTCGTAGGAATGTTTTCACGTTACCACTTGAGGTTGTCTTAACCTCTACCTTGCAGACCTTTCCATCATTGCTTGGGAAGACGAATGTGATTAAGGCCCAAAGGCCAGTCGTTCCTTGAGGACTGAGCTTGCTTCAACAGCACAACATCTCCAACATGTTGGTTTCGGTGAGTCTCATGCCACTTGTGTCAGGGTTAGAGTACACTGATGTATTCTTTTCGCCATCGGCTCCAGAACTCGTTGGCCAATGCCTGCACTCGCCTCCACTGACATCTCAGGAGGTCTTTTTTAGCATAGTTCTCACTCGGGGTACTCCTGGCTTTTGGGTTAAAAGCATTGCTGGAGTGAATATGCATGGAGAATATGGATCCAATGAGACAGAAACCAGAGGTCTAGCATTTATGATTGCCAACACCTCTGCCATCAGAGTGCAAAGTACGTCATGAGTCAAGTGAGCATGTATCTTCTGCAACAGCATACCGTCTAGAATCCTGAGGGTTATGCCGATCATGCATTCCCATGCTCCCCCCATGTGGGAGGCCTGTGGAGGATTGAATTCCCATGTACAGCCATTCTCATGGAGGTATTTCAGAAGACTAGTCTGGTTTTCTTTTGTTGGCTGCATGCCCAGTTCTTGGCTAGCTCCGACAAAGTTGTTTCCTCTGTCCGATCTGAGCTGCTTTGCTGGTCCCCTCACAGGAAAAAAAAAACCTTTGCAGATGCAACTGTTGATGCAACTGGCAGTGTTCATAGACTCTATGACTTCTATGTGTACTGCTCTTATACTCATACACGTGAAGAGTATAGCCCACCTCTTGTTTTCAGCCACACCACCTCTGACAACTGTCCATGGACCAAAAACGTCTAATGCCAAGTTTACACTCCAGGATTTTAAGCCGGATTTTAAGCCCGATTTAAGCCCGATTTGCAGGTTAACGAGCTCGCCGACAGGTCGGGCTGTGATCAGGGGAAAATCAGTGAGTGATCGGCGCTCTCCAATCTTTATGTGTGAACTACTCAACGACGCATCAAAGAGGCTCACTGACGTGTCGCCGACACCTCACTGACTCCAGACAAATATCTAGCATGCTAAATATCTGGAGCTGTCGGCCACCTTGATATCCTGTGGTGTCACGTGTCGCGACGCAACAGCCAATGAAATGTACACTGATGTCTATGGAAGCAGCAATAACAATCCATTCAAATAGCCTTTAATTTGTCGATGTTTATTCATATCAGATACACATTGTGTAAGTAACTATAAAGCTCACTCACTCCAGTTCACCGGCCACATGTATTTTAGGACAAATGGATGAATTCACGTTATATATTAAGATCAAGGTCATTACATAGGTTTTTAAATGACAAAACACTCACTTGCACATATTTGAGAATCGGAATATCAGATAGTTGATGACATGGTGAGAAAAGCAATACATCTGTCATACAGTGTGGCTGCGGTGTGTCACGTGACATGCATGACGTGTCGTCATGGAAACAATAAAGGAAACGTCCTAAAATAACAGTCGCCTTAACTCCGGGAGGTCAGCCAGAATTTTTTTAACTTATGTGTGAAAGGGTTTCATTTGAATTAAATTTAATTCAAAAATTAATCTAATTTCCTTCCAACATCCATTTTCAAATAAAGTCGTTGGGTGACAGTTGTCGTCAGCTCGTGTAGTGTGTAACCTCCTGTTGCAGAAACTTTAGGTAGTGTCACATAGTGTGAACACCACAACGACTTCAAGACTCCACAGCAAGTCACGTAGTCTGAACAGCACAGTGATCTGCCGACGTTTAAAGTCCTGTAGTATAAACTTGGCTTAACCCCACGTATGTAAATGGAGGAAATGTACTGAGGCACTCAGGTGGAAAATCTGCCATCTTTTGAACTTCCAGCTTTCCCTTGAGTCTGCGGCATGTCACACAACGCTGAAGGATTGAGTTTATCAATCTTTTCCCACCTACACTCCACAAGCCAGCCAGTCGGATTGTTCCTTCTGTGAATTGTCTGCCTTGATGGTACACTTTGGAGTGGTAATAACTCACCAACAGCTTAGCGACATGACTTTGCTATGGGAGGATGATGGGATTTTTCACCTCTGACTCAAGAGATGTCCTCCAATCCTCAAGAGACTGTCATCGATGTAGGGGTCGAGATTCCACAGCGTACTTGAACGGGACACTTGTTCGTCCCTCTGCAGAGCAGCATACTCCTCTGGATATAGGTCTCTTTGGACGTGTAGAAGTATTAGTCTCTTTGCTGCTGTCTGTTTTTCAGGTGTACATGTTTCGCTGCACTGATGCCATCTTCTGCACGTATGGGATGTGCTGATTGAACTTGAAGTGTGAGAACGTGCTAGATGAATCAGAAAGGAAACAGCTCTCATCAAAGATTCCCAGGTAGAAAAGTGCTGAAAACGTTCTGAGAAGAGGCTTCTTTCAACTCGAGTAGTGAAGCTGGTTACACAAGGTCTGATTTCTGCATCCGTCTCAGGATTCACCAGTTCGAAGAACTCACACTGTTGCACTTGGGGTGGTTCGTAGAGGAAGCTGGGTCCTGTGAACCATATGGTGTCATTAAGCTGTGACGCACTCACAGATCTTGTCGCCAGGTCAGCTGGATTCTGGACTGTAGGCACATAACTCCACTGTTCTGGAGAAGTCGACTGACGTATCCTCTGAACACGGTTGTGCACATAAACGAAAAAACATCTGGACTGATTGCAGATATATCCCAGGACCACTTTGCTGTCACAGTAGAATTTCACTGCATTTGGCTTATGGTCTAGCTCGTCGAGAATGTGTTCAGCCATCTCTACAGCCAGCACTGCTCCACACAGCTCCAGGTGAGGGATAGAAGGCTCAGGATGAGGTGACAGCTTTGCCTTGCCCAGCACAAATCCCACTGTGACCTCGCCTTCATCAGTCAGAGCTCGGAGGTAAGCCACTGCCCCTGTGGCCCAGTTCGAGGCATCTGAAAAGACACATAACTCAGTGTATGAAGTGTTAGAGAGTGAACGGTGTAGGTATGTGCGTGTGATGTGACGGTTACTTAGCTTTTGAAGTGAGGTTTTCCATTCTTCCCACTTGCTTCTCTTCTCTTCAAGAAGGACCTCATCCCAGTCATGTACTTCTTTGGTCAGCTCACATACCAGTGCTCTGCCCTGGATCGTCACTGGTGCCACAAAGCCCAGAGGGTCGAAGAGACTATTCACGACAGAGAGCACTCCACTCCTTCTCCATGAAGGCAGAAAACTGTTCCTTCATCTCAGGGTTTCTACTCAGCGTGCGTCGCAAAGAATTAAGACGAGACAAAGCCTGTTCACGATTATTTGGCGGTAATGGTCTGGGTGATCTGAATGGCAAAGGATCGACCCAGTTTTTATATTCATCTTGGTAGAACTCTGCTTCCATAATCTTCAAGAAGATCTTATCCTCGAAGGACATGTTTTTTTTGTTTTTTTTTGGTTCTCTCAAATACTTTGAGCCCAAGTTCATCTTCGACTTGCATGCAATGAGTGGCGTGATTGAACGAATGGGGAAAAACAACTTATGTTTATTTAACGACTTATGCTCCCCGCCATGGCACAATTTCTCTTTCATTTTGACGTGGCTCTGGTATGGAGTGAGAAGAGATGGGTGGCCATTCTCTAGGATGTTAGTTTTAAAAACACTCACCATCGGCTTATGGGCTTTGTCAATGCAGACATCGCCTACAATCACCTAGCCTAAATCTAATTGCTGCACAAAAGGTGCATTGTGAGGCCCATTGATTTGTTGTCTTGCTTTGTGTACACGGATCATGTCTCTTCCTAGCAATATTAAGATCTGAGCATCAGGATCTAGCTTTGGGATGAACTGTGCCACAGGTTTCAAGTGTGAATGAGCAAGGGCGACCTCTGGAGTGGGCGTGGGTGTTGTGCGAGGCGGAGCTATGTCTGGATGCATGACTATGCAATGTCAATCAGAATCACACTCAGCACATTTGAGGATTGCGAGACATTCTCTGGCTACATGATTCAGAGAGCAACACTTGAAACATCTTTTATGTTCTTTCAGGAGGTTCTTGCGTTCTATCAATGACCTTTTCCTGAAGGCTCTGCATTTTGACAGGGGATGTGATTTGTTGTGAGTAGGGCAGTATTTCGTCAAGTCTGTTTTGATAGTCTCTTTCACATTCGCTGAATCTGAGTCATTTGCTGACACATCTGTCTTGTGTACTGACACAGGAACTCTGCTAGCAGCATGTTTGTACAGCGGTCTTTCATTTCTGATGACTGTATGGCTACTGCTTGAGAGCTTGAAACTTGGATCATTCCTGGCTTTAGTTTCCATGCAAATGAAATGAGTGAAGAACAAGAATGGGGGAAAACTGACCTTGTTCTCTTCCTTGAAACGTGAGCCAGCGAATAGCCATTTCTCCTGCAGACTTCCTGGTAACTTCTCCACTATAGGATTAATACCGCGAGAGGTATCGAGATAAGCTAATCCAGGTAAGTACGCATCTCCTTTCGCTGCAAGTATCTCCATGAGCAGGTCTGCGAGCTCCCTGAGTTTCACATTGTCTTTTGGAGATACATCTGGAAAGTTATCCAGTCACTTAAATAAGGCACTTTCTATCACTTCTGGAGTGGCATAACATTCTTGAAGTCTCATCCAAGACAGTTGAAGAGCAGCTTGTGGATTAGTGACATACACAGCTCGAAACCTTCTCACATGATCTTCCCCAGCCACTTGACTAATAAGTCTAACTCTTTGCCAGCTGAGAGCTGCAAGTCTTGCGTGGCATTAGTGAAGTTCACAACATAATTTCGGGAGGAGTGAACCCATCTAATCTTTCAATTAATGGCCAGAGCACATAAGCAGCTACCCTGCTCTGGCATCAGCTGTTTCGATATCCCTCTACCTCCCCAACTCCACCAACATAATTTAGGCATCTCATTTATCATACTCCTCTTCCAAGCACTAGCAGTCCCTCTGGGGGGTATATCCAAGCTCGAGTTGAAGCCGCTTCCTCGAGCCCCTCCACAGCGGACAGCAAGCCAAATACGCTTAACCTTATTAGCTTAAAGATTATATGAGGAAACGAACTTGTGAAACAAATGAAGACTCCCAGGCTCTAAAGTTCTCTGGATTATTGTCAAACTTGGTAAGCCCTGTGGTGATTAGCTCTCTACATGCTAAGAATTTAGCAAAGTCTAACATAGGCTCGGCTTGACTTTGAGAGAAATGTTGCGTATCTGAATGGACTGCCCCTTATGGAAAGAAAATATATTTCCCTATATATGAATGATCAGTATATTACATGATTTAACAGTATATTTGAAAATATACAGAAAAATATAATGTGTAAATATATTACAATATATTGAATAATACATAAGGAATTGCCGCTTTTTGAAAAATATGTGATAATATATTTACTAATATATCATAATGTATGTAATTTTATATTCAGTAATATACTTCATAATATATAGATTTATATGTGATCAGATATGGTATTGCATGCATAATATATTGCAGATATATTTACTCATGCAGTATAAACACATATATGGTAAAATATATTATGTAACATTTCTTAAATTTTATAATTATTTACATTTTAAATGTTTCATATTTTCAAGTTAGTTAACAAAAGCACACCTACATGTACTAAAGTTTCTACCAAAGAGACTATCACTGTGATACAGTGTGCACAGCCGTTACTTTTTAAATAAAGTTATTACAACCTTAATGGTGTTCAGCCAATCATAAACCTAACCACAGGCTCTACTCTTCAGCACAATGGTAACCCCAAAAACTCACACATACCAGAAAACCTTTTAAATTCCAAAATAATACAACTTTAAACACTAACAGATCTCCCCCTATATCAATATTGAGCAAAACACATGAAATAGCACTTAATTTTAACATCTACTCTCCTTTAACAGGTCAGAAGCAAAGCATGCTGGGAACTAGAAGTCTCTTGTAACCACTGATTGTAACTCATTCCATGAATGTGTGTATATGTGTGTACAATACATTCAAATTTATGTGGGAACATGTATGTGCAATATACATACACAATAAATGCTAACATTTTATGAATGTAATGCTATTTTATATGTATCACTATATCGCCATACATGGTCAATGCATATATTGCAGTATATTGAAAAATATAAGCACTAGTTTCCCATATATGGAAATGTGTTATGTATCGCATTAAATTTTGCAATATATTCCTATATATGTTTGTTCCGTAAGGGACATACCTTTGTGAAGCAGGGTCTTGGCGTGGAGATGCTTTAGATGCAGTATTCGGTATCGGACGAGGCAGATTATAGAGAGAATCTGGATATCTTGTGCTCTGCAGATGTTTACTATCACATATTCTGCTCCGTTCATGAACTGTATCTGCATCACCATCATATGCAGCGCTCATGCTCTGAGACTTATCAATCAAACGTGGAGTCGATTTCTTTACACAGGCTGACGAAGAGATATTTAGAAGTAGGGTGGAAAGGTTGTGGGTGAAGGGTGAAGGTTGTGGGTCTCCCTCGGTAGAAATCGCGTTCCGGGGGAGGAGAAATGGGAACGCGGGGGCACTGCGATGTGACCACAAAGGACACTTTCACTTTCAGATTACAGGCTACGTAAACGAGACATTGGTTACAACCGAGAAACTGGTTACTGTGGTAAAATTGAGCCTATAGAAATAAAACCCCTATATCGGCCTTCTAAATCAAATCTGCATTATCACACTATAAAGACGTTTTATCCAGCTAAAGTCTTTCCATTACCATTGTATGTTAATTATTTTAATCCAAGCTTGCTTAAGACAATGTGGAAAAATCGATTATCCATTAGGTAATGTGTGGCAAGCTCTAGCGGAAAGAAACACTGATGACCTTTTTATCAAGTGAAAGTCATTTGTGACAGTGTGCAATTAGCACAACGATGAACTTGATTAGTGTTTCTGCTAGACAATAATCAATGATAAGAAGAAAGACGACATCTGTTCTAGGACAGGTTTTATATTGCATACGCGCCCACTCTTTGGCGTCCAGAGTAATGTATGACCCAGATCATTGTCCAGGCCAGTAATGTCATCATTGTAAAGCACTTAAACTTTTCGTCCTTTGACCATCTGCTGGAGATTGTGTTTTCTTGTTTTTCTTTTTTCTGTTTAAAGCTGTCTTTTTATTCATTGTGACTTTACTAATAGACAAGGACCAGGCCTGAGGGATCTTGGCAGCTGTCATATTCTTCCATCCATATTCTCGACTGGCTTTTCACTGGATTCACACCAGATCTAACTGAATATATAGAGAGCCGAGAAGCTGTAACCTTGCCAAAGGCAAAATACTTATTAACCTAAGAAGCCACTTCTTTAGATCTGTCTAATACAATCAGAGGAAGGATGAGGCTTTTTATTTTCAGCATCCACTTCAAATACAAGTTAAATAGAAGGAAGATTTCAAGCATTTGTTTCTCTCCCTAAAGCCAAATGATGCGTATATGGGTCAGTGGCATTAATTTTGTTTTGTCATATCTTTTAAGTTTAAAAAATATGTTAAATATTAAATTATGCACTATGTTCTACAACTTTAATACAGCTGTTCTATATGAACATATTTTTCACAATATTTAGTTTCAAATTTATGTGGTGCAACCAACATGCAGAAACTATAAAACAAGAAAAGGTCAGCAAAAGTCTCTTATGTCATGTGGTATGACTCCACAAAAACATAATGATATTTTTGAATATGCAATACACTACCATTCAAAAGTTTGGGGTGAGTAAGATTGATTGATTGATTAATTGATTGATTTTCGTGATCAAAAGTAACAGTAAAGACTTTTTACATTTGTTACCAAAATTTAAAATAAATGCTGTGCTTTTAATCTTTCTATTCGTCAAGATTCCACAAAAATATTAAGCAGCACAACTGTTTTCAACATTGATTAAAAAAAAAAAAAAATGTTAAGCAGCAAATCAGCATGAATGACACTAAAACTGGAGTAATAATGTGAAAATTAAACTTTGCCATCACAGGAATAAATAACATTTTAAAATATATTCAAATAGAAACAGTTATTTTAAATTGTAATAATGTTTCACAATATCACTGCCTTTATCTGATGAAATAAATGCAGCAATAGTGAGCATATGAGACTTCTTTTTTATATTGCATAATGGTAACTGAGTAACAAGAGGGCTTTTCAACCATTCTTTTATATTGTTTCTCAAAATCATTGAAGAGGATATGCGACACTTGAAATGTACAGTTTTTATGTATTCACTTGCATGAATAGTGAATTATGAAATGGGTCTGATTTCATCCCTTGACATTGTCTGTTTACACTGGAGAACAAATATGTAGCTAATGATGAACTGAGTATGAGTGATACTGTTGATTTATTTGCGATATGAAGAATATTATTGTGACAACAGCGTAATACCCAATTCATAGGGATTTGCTCTTTTCTTTGTCAAGATTGGAGCATGACATGAAAAATACCTGCATTTATTTCCATAATGACAAAGATTTGATGCTGGCAATGTGAAGCAAAGCATATCTATCATGGAAGTTGTGCATTCGTTACAAACAATCTTATCAGCAGCTGCCATCCACAAAGCAGTGATTATGTGTGAAATATGATTAGGTGGATCCGCGCGTGACTACCTTACACTGATAATAATAGAGAACCTTTGAATATGATTTACATGTTATTGAATAATATCAACTCATCGTTGTCTCTCTTCTTGTCTCGGAAATGTAACACATACTGTATTCAGGTACGATTTACTCATTTGTTTACTTTTATGTACTGAGCTTCTGACATCTTTCAATTATGATGTTTGCTTTAACGTTAGCCCTTTAAATCCATTTGTAGCATGTGAGTAGGGAAGAGGAGAGCCGAAAATTCAAATGTGAGCACAGTTTATAAAAAAAAAAAAAAAAAAGCACAAAAACAGATAATCCAGTCCTGGAACAGGAATATAATGCACATAAGGGAATCAGGAACATAATCCAAACAGAGAAACCAGGATCGCAACAACTTAGAACACACATACAGGAACAATGACCGACAAAACACAATTGAAACACAGGGGTATAAATAATACACAGGGAACACAAGGGCTAACCAGGGACAGGTAAAGGAAATTAGTAACTATGGTAACAAATGAGGGTAACTATGGAGACTAACAAGGTAGGCAATTAAACAAAGGAAACAGGACCTAAACACATGAAGTAAGAACACAGGAACAATGGGAACAAAACACTACAAAATAAAATTCATTTTAGACAGGAATTGTGACACCATTCCCTTATACAGTAGATGTCCACAGGCCTGGAAAAAATCTGATCGATGTGCTCGCGAAACAGAAATTGCATTTGGGGAAGGAGGCTATATCTTATGGTACACTAACAAAACTTACTGTCATTATCTATCTATCTATCTATCTATCTATCTATCTATCAGATTCAGATAATTAATTGCAGAAATAAAAAAAAACTATATAAACTATAACTATAAACAATTCACAATATGTAAATAATAATAGCAATATGTGTTATGTTTAAACACATTTGTTAACCCACAACATGGCTTCCATGATTGTTCTCTCTTCTGTCCCCTTAGTAGTCATTATTTGTGCCGTTTGAAACACTGTAAATTGAAAACGCCTGCTCAGCTCTACTCATTCCATGCCATACGGTTAATGTGTTCAAGACAGATCACGCTTCTGTAAAGCCAGGCGAAATGCAAAATGCTTGGCTCACCAAGCTATCACAGCTCTTATTCTAAAATTGATTCATATTTTCATAGGTCAAAGAAATTGCACCTTAAAATTATCCCATTACAGATCTCTGCCATTATAAGATTGCCTCTGGCACATTCACTGGAATCAGCTGTTATGCACAGAAAGTCAAAGACAGCAGAGAGTCCATTTTTCATCAGGACTCATCAGAACTTCCATTGATTCTCCACCACCCTAATTTTAAAAGTTCATTGTGCTTTGCACTTGTGTTAATTAGTCCATAAACCCAGCAAAGAATGTGTGCTAAATTTTTTTACATTACTTGATGGCTCCACGTAAATAAGAATGAAATGTGTTTTTGGACTGTGCAGAGCTTAGTCAACACCTGTAGATGACGTCTTGATGTGTCTCCATTTCTAATTGAGGGCACTTCTAATGTGTTGATTGAAAGGGAACCTAGTATGACACATCTACATTGATTGTGAAATGACTTTTTTATCTAGTGAAAATAGAAGACAGTAAATCAATCATAAACCTGCTCAAATGATGTTGTCTCCAGGTCGTATGTGACATTTATGTTAAATGTGAAATACTTGACATTGATGGAAAACCTTGTTGTGTTCAAAGGCTCATTCCTGATGTATTGCATTCAAGTGGACAATACGGCATCACAAGCTTGGACCACAAAGGCTGACTTTCCTGTTACTTTCTATTAAATGCAAGTACTAGATGGTCCTATTGGCCGGCGACAGCCTATGACATCATACTAGTGCGAACAGGAAGTATAAAAGGGGCACCTAGAGAACGTCATCCTCTTTGCGTCTTCAGGGACTGTTTGTTTGAAGCAATTGTTCAAATCAGTATGGCTTGTGTAAGCACACGTTTCAAGTGGTGTGTGGATCTGTGTTCAACGCTTTTTTGATATCACATATTTGGACATATTTGGATCACATACATAACTTGTGCGTTATTTGTTTGGGCGAGTTTGAACATGCATGCTCAGTTCTTGAGAGATCTGTTTAGGGCCCCCTTAGAGTAATTTTGCTTCCAGAGCTCTGCGCCCCATGTGTGCCCAACACCAGTGATGCTCAGGTCGGGCACATCAAGTACTCCCTCCTTTCAGGGTGGGTTGAGTATGCTCCCTTAGAGCTCAAGCATCAGCCCAGAGCCTGTGGCTGTGTTATTCTGGAGTAGTAGGCCCTAATAGAGGCCTCCTCGTCAGCCCGGTTGCATGAGATTTATGCTCCCCTTGTTTAAAGGGTAGAAAGTGATATTCTGAGTACACTGCTCGTGTTGACAATGTGAGTGGGTATTCCAAGCCTGCAATACCATCTCTGCTAGAGTTCGACTGCTACCAAGTAGTTGGCTCTCCTCGGGCCTCCTTGAAGGCAATCCTCTGGGTTGAGCAGACTGATATCAGGTAGCTCAGGCTCCACAGGAGCCACCCTGATACTAGCCCTAGAGTTCTAGATCTGCTACCAAGTAGCTGGCCCTCGAGCGGGCCACCTTGAGAGAGTATCCTGACTCCCTAGAGTTATATCAGGTTGTAGGTTCTACTGGAGCCTCCCTGATACTAGCCCTAGAGTTCTAGATCCACTACAAGGTATTTGGCCTTCGAGCATCAGTATTTTAGGCTTTAGGTTCTCCCCTCACTTGAGCAGGTTGTCCTATAGAGGACCTCACTCCCTGAGTTTGGTCTGAAAGGTTTAAGAGATTCTTGTAAAAAGAACTCCCTTGGTAGATCAGCTCTTAATATACTTACTTCCTCATTGAGGCGTGATAGCTCAGGCAGTGGGGAGTACTGTCACTGACAGCCTAGGGTGTGACCAGAAGGGGTGAGTGGTTTTGGCATTTCTGTTGAATCTGCCATTATTCATTCCCCTCAGCATGGTAGCATGGGTATTTCATTCCCCAAAGCGTCTCAGGATGCAGTGCGAGTTCCCTTTTGAAAGGGAACGTCTCGGGTTACGACTGTAACCCTGGTTCCCTGAGAACAGGGAACGAGACACTGCATCTCCTTGCCATGCCTCCGGGCTGCCTGCGAACAGTCCCTTCAGACGAGAAGTGGATGACATGCTCTCTAGGCACCCCTTTTATACTTGCTGGTCGCACTTGTATGATGTCATAGACTGTCGCCAGCCAATAGGATTATCGTGGTTTAACAGTTGCTTCAGATACCAGTCACGTGGAGGCGTTCCCCAAAGCATCTCAAGACGCAGTGCCTTGTTCCCTATTCTCAGGAAACCAGGGTTACAGTCGTAACCCGAGACTTTTTCTCTGTCATCAGTTGGAAATCACAGGCCAGAAAGCTAATGTTCCTAGTTTGTTCTTCAACTGTTTCTCTTTGAGTTTGTGCATGCACATTTTAACCCTTAAATGCATGAATGTTTCACCAATCATTCTTACATATTCGAGTTTTTAGCGACCCGGATCTGTATCTAACATGGATGGATCTCCACCTGTTGCGATAATATAAAATTACCTTAATATCAGAATAACCATTACAGAAGAATAAAATAAAGCTTATTTTGTTACCTTTTGGAGCTTGGAAGGGTTCATTTTGAGCAGATGTTTTATGCCATCATCACTATTCTCGTCAGAGCTCATTTGAGACCATTCACGATCTCAAACATATTCTCAAAACTATCATTTTCAACATCTTCAAAATCAATATTTTGATCGCTGATAGCTTCACCAGATCCTCCATCAAGTGACAGTGACACTCATATTTGATTGCATTCAGCACTTGCTCTGCAGTAAATCACTGAGCCATTTCATGTTTTGCCTATTCTTTCATTTTCGGTCTGAATGAAACGTCACTTCATCATTGTGCATCAACCATTGCCACCTTGTGGGATAAAGGTGAATTGCGCATATACCGTCATCAAAGATTCAATTACTGTTGTGCAGAAAAAAAATACACATACACTGATACACATCTCGGGTCGTTAGCGACCCTATAAAATTTTTACAAAAAATGAATAGGAAAATAGGCATTCTTTTATTTGAGTAATACTAAGAAGGTTGATGTCTAACTTTAAAAAATAAATGAGGAGGAGGGTAGTGAATGATGTCCCGGGTCGATAAAGACCCGAGGTATGCATTTAAGGGTTAATACATGCAATTTTTACCTGAAGGGGATCTAACACTTATAGTGTTATTGCTGAATAATGCATTTAGGGTAATTCTGTGATGTTAAATATTGTTTTAAGTTGAATAAGATCAGTTAACCCAGATGTTGTCACATGAAGAATTTTTAGAGTAACATTATTTTGTCTACAAATAGAAATATCATTATCATTTTTCTTGTTTTTTTATTTTTATTTTTGCATATTGAATAATTCTGAATTCACTCTGAAGCCACAATAAATGAGCTGAGAAGCTTTTTCATATTTCATACCTTAATCAAATTTGAAACAAACAAACAACATAAAAAGTGTACGTTCTACTACACAAAAAACATCCAGCAATATTTTTGCATCTCTGTCCTGGCTAAAAAGCTGGGGTTTAATTTGAGTCATCATTGCCTGAGCTGAGGAAAACAGGAATAAATAAACATATTCAAGGTGACAACCAGGCGTCATCTCACTGAGTGCAGCGAGCGTGCATAGAATGAATTGTTGAGAGGAACGAATGAGATTGGTGATGGGGAAAAGTCAGAGCCTGTGATTGGATGACAGATGAGGATGGTTCAGTAGTTTACTGTCTGGCTTTTGGACTGTGATGGATAGGAAAAACCAGGTGTCACCTGGGATTGCCTTTTCCTTACCTCCAATCACACCTCTCTGCAAATTTGCTCTGTCTCGCTCTCTTAATCTCACACAAACAACCCCCCCCCAACACACACACACACACACTATCCATCTCTTCTTTCTCACAATCTCTTTTCCAACTTGTTTGTACCGCAATACAAGGAAAAGCAAAAAATGTAATATCGCACAAAATAAGAGAAAACATATGCAGTCTAACAATTCCCTGCTCTAACCATATGAATGTGTTTCAATTCAAAGCATGAATCCTATTCAGCTGTGCTACAAAAACAAGTCATGAGAAACATGGTGATGCTGACAATCACAAGTGGCCATGTTAACATATGACAAAAATAATATGCACTTTAATTTTAATAGTTCATCGCTCTATGTTTATGTGAATAAGCAATGATGGGCATATATTTGTTATTGTTTTTTGTATCTTTTACCATTATTCTAGGAACTATTATATTTTCTTAGAAGAAAATCATGCGCAAGTCCATCACTGGCAGGAACTTAAACTTAATGAATTACTTCCAGCAAATGCTATCAAAACATTCACCTAAAACAAACATTCAGAGTCCAGTGCGTCTCCTGTCATGATGCAATCCTCAACACATTATCGTATTATTGCAAGTATCACGCAATACAGCACATCAGACCTCTTTCAGATCTCTTTCTGGGATTAGGAATAATATTATCTACTTTTTTGGTAGCTAAGTAATCAAATAAATAGGAGAGTTTTTTTTTTTTTTTTTTCATATTTTAACAGTAAATAAAAAAGGGTTGTTTAAAGAAAGATCAATGAAAATTACTAAAATTAACTGAAATGAAAGTGTAAAATAAAAGTGTAATAATAAAAACAGAATAATAAAAGGATAAACACTGAGCCAAGATACAATAAGAGGGCCAAATTACTCTAGCCCATCATCAGTGCTATAAAGTAATGCAGTTTAATTGGTTTGGTTAACAATATATGCACACAGAGGTGAACAAGTGAATTATTTAGATGCTAAATGTAACATTGCATTGAAAAAAAAAAAGTCATTGGCACAAATCTGTCATTCCATTGATAACAGCATATTAGTCCACATGCTGCCATTCCATTCCATTTCAAAATGGATAAATATTTCAGAATCACTTTGGGGTTCCATGACTGATATGGCTTTGAGAAAAGGTCATTGTTTTCTTTGTTTTCCAGGTCAGTTGTATGGAATAATAATTGTTTGCCTAAAGCTTCTGATTGCTGTGACAACAGATACGTCTTTATAATGATACAATGAAATGATTGAGCTTTATTTTCCTGGAAATTCTTTGTAGACTAATGTTGATCTACTCACTATGATAAACAATAAATATTGTCAGATTGGTAATCACATCAATGCTTTTGGTTCTCAGTTAATGTAATCGCAATTTGTATAATAGAAGGTTAGAGTAATTATTGCTTTCATTTATCAAGCATACCCAAGAATGGAAATAAATCATCAATTTTCTCAATTTTCTACAGGCCACTAACTATTAAAATTTCACATGTAAGCAGCTTTTATCTGCGACCTTTATATATCAAAGACCCCATTAGAATGAAATCTCAAAGCATTCTGAGTGAAAACAGGCCTTTGACAATGTCTAATGATAAGAAGAATGCATTCTGTATTTCACAAGAATTTAAAAATGTGTGTAAGTGTGTTACAATCATGAATAGGATCCCTCCTCATTGCTGTTCCTTTCCGAATCTTTCCTTTTTATCTTCTGATAACCTTTCTTGTTCATCTGGTCTGCCTTTAACCCTCAGAAATGATGGTGTTAGAAGAGAGATTTTATTTGGTGTCTCTCTCAGATCATTTGTCTCATGTGTCAGCTTCAGTAGGAGTGTGTGGAGAGAGTGATATTCACTCCAAACACGAGGCACTGGGCTTGTCACACTCTGTTAGGGCTGGCTGATGTGTTAAATGCCAGGTGATGTGCGCAGACTGGCAGATTCTCACACCCCCTCTACAACGCTGACACTCTGACATCTGTAACGCTCAAAGTCATCTCATTTCTTTCATCTCACTCTCCCTCTCATCTCCACCACTCCTCTTCTCTTTTTCTAACTATATTTGGCAATAAAATCCAGAAAATATAGACAATTTTACACAATAACATATTGCATAACATTACTTGATTGAATTTAATAATATTTTTAACATAGTGATAGTGACAGACATGGAAATTGCAGAACTGAAAAAAAAAAAAGATTTGGGGATTCCCAAATTGTTGTGAGTAGTAAAAATTATATATGGAAACCCATTTCAGCCTAAAATTAAAAATATATGAAATAATAACTGCAATCTTTATATTGTGCAATTGCAACTTTATTTCTCACAATGTCATTTTATATCTTGTAATTGTAACTTTATACATCACGACTGCAACTTTGTCACAATGTGACTTTATTTATGTATTATATGCTTAGTGACATTTATCTGCATTAGCCAAACATGAATGCTGATGTTAAAGGGTTAGTTCACCCAAAAATGAAAATAATGTCATTTGTTACTCAACCTCATGCCGTTCCACACCCGTAAGACCTTCGTTAATCTTTGGAACACAAATTAAGATATTTTTGTTGAAATCCGATGGCTCAGTGAGGCCTCCATAGTCAGCAATGACATTTCCTCTCTCAAGATCCATTAATGTATTAAAAACATATTTAGCTTCGGAGCATTATGAATTAGCATGTCGAATCAGTGGTTCGGAGCGCCAAAGTCACGTGATTTCAGCAGTTTGGCGGTTTGACACGCGATCCGAATCATGATTCGATACGCTGATTCATAACGCTCCGAAGCTTCCTGAAGCAGTATTTTGAAATCGGCCATCACTATATAAGTTGTTATTTTGTTTTTTTTGGCTCACCAAAAATATTCTCGTCGCTTTATAATATTAATATTGAACCACTGTACTCACATGAACTGATTTAAATATGTTTTTAGTACATTAATGGATCTTGAGAGAGGAAATGTCATTGCTAGGCCTGTCGCGATAGTCGATATATCGACTTATCGCACGATATATGAACATGACCTCGATAATTTTTGGTGACGCGATATATTGCCCATTATGTTTACAGAAAAATAAATGTCATTGACATTTTGCCGATCTTGCTGCCTCTGTCATCTCGTCTGCTCTCCGAGACAAAAGCGGGGCTCAGCTCCTTCATACACAGAGCTGACATCGACAGGCGGAAAAATGCGCCATTCGAGTCGTTATAGTGTTTTCCTGACAACTACAGACAGTTTGGAAGAATCAGTTTCCGCAATTCACTGGTGCAAAAATAAACATGACAGCGTGAAATGGTGCACGCTCACAGCTAGTTTCACACAGGACGCGGCAGTCGCGAGTGTCTAGTTTGTTTTCATAGGGAACGCGTTGTTGCATTCCACTGCACCGTTTTTCCATGGAAACGTGTTTCCATGGAAAGACTTGTGTCTTTCGCAGCATCTCGTGCATGACGAGGTGCTAAAACGCAGCGCTCAAGTTAAAAGAAGTTTTTCAAACACGCATCTAGAAAAACAGATAGACTACCTCAACAGGCCATACCTGACGGCTAAATCTGTGTCTTTGTTCATATGGACATCTGACAATAGCGTGCACCCTTACTTTACTGAGAAAATAAGGTCAGGGAAAAACCTGTAGATATAAGTGCCTTTTGTGCATTTGAAAGTGTTTTTTTTTACTTGTTATTTTGCAGTTTTTGTTAGCAAAGGTTTATTTATTATTTATTCAACATTATTCTTTTTACGCTTCAATTCCAGTAGCCTAAATATATTGCATAAATATGCATTGCCAGCAAGATCATTTACTTTTTCAATACCCTGAAAGGTACTAAAAACATATTTAAAACAGTTCATATGACTACAGTGGTTCAACCTTAATATTATAAAGCGATGAGAATACTTTTTGTGCACCAAAAAAAATAAATAAAAAAAATAACGACTTTATTCAACAATATCTAGTGATGGGCGATTTCAAAACACTGCTTCATGAAGCTTCGAAGCTTTACGAATCTTTTGTTTCGAATCAGCGGTTCAGAGCGTGTATCAAACTGCCAAAGTCACATGATTTCAGTAAACGAGGCTTTGTTACATCATAAGTGTTTTGAAATTTCAATAGTTTTCAATAGTTCACGTGACTTTGGTAGTTTGATACACTTGTCTGACTTGATTTATGTTAATCCATTCATTCTTTAATTGTGCTATTTTTTGGTAGACCCCTCATAAGACCTGAGTCAATTCAAGCACTGATACCAACTACAGTTTTTGTTTTGTTTTGTTTTTTCAGTTGAATTCTGTCGTAGTATTGTTTTGAATGGTAGTTTATCTGTGACTAGTGTCTGTACACAACTGTGATGAGGCCAGATGCTCCTTTAACAAGCATCATTTGCCTCAGAAGCAGAAAGCTGGAGATGGGGCGGTAATTGCCATCTGGTGCGAATCATTCAACAGAATCATTTTTATGACAGCAGCATACGCTTTTACCACTGCAAACTGTTTATGTGTCCTGTTGCGTGTTTAGTGTTTTACATGGAAGAAGTTTAGTCACTGCTTTCATTCAGTCAGATTTCAGTCATTGTGTGGGCAGTCGTGGCCTAATGGTTAGAGAGTCAGCTGGTAACCCAAAGGCTGCGGGCTCGATTCTCAATAACGGCAGGAAATGACTGACGTGCCCTTCAGCAAGGCACCTAACCACCAATCGCTCCCCAGGCACCACAGCAAAAAAGGCTGCCCACTGCTCCGTGTGTGTGTCCACTAACTTGGATGGGTTAAATGCAGAGGACAAATTCCGAGTATGGGTTACCATACTTGGCCTTCACATGTCACTTTCACTTGGTCATACACTTCCTGTTAATTTGCCTTGAATGTGAATTGGCTCTTTGGGACTGTAATAACTTAGGGGAAATGACAGAAATAAGCTAGGGAGAGTACTTGACCACTTTGGTGCTGGCTGTTTCCAGATTGAGTGGGCTTATGGAGCTGTCCGGAAAACATTTTGTCTCGGTTTGTAATCCATTTAGACTCAGCATTCAGCCAGTCTGTTGCATTGTGCTGTCTCTAACTTTCAATGTGATTCAAACTTTTTATTATGAAGGGCTGAATGAGATAAGACTTAAAACGCATAGGGAATTTGTATGAATGATGACATTTGCATGACTTTGACAAAGGATCCTTAGCATATTATCCACTATAGCTGTGCCTTTGGGGATATATATTTTTTTTATAAAACACATTTAGTTATTAGATTTCATAAGAACATCTAACATCACATATCGAGCATATCTTTAACATAATTCTGTATTTAGTGTTGCTTTTAGGAATAATCCCTTTTGATTTAGCATTCATTTGATGATATTATATTCTACATCTAGCAATTAATCTAGCAAGAACTCTGCTCTTTGATGTTTCAAATGTGTCATTAACACAATCATTGTGCAGTTCACAGACATGGTTGCAAGGCAAAGTCAGAATCCTAAAGGAAGATTATCATCATGTACTCACCCTCATGATGTTCCAAAGCTGTGTTCCTTCTATAAAACACAAAAGGTGACATTTTGAAAAAATGTGCTGGTCGCATTTCTATGCAGTTGCAATGAATGGGACTTCAGGCTTCAAAAAAGAATGCAAAGCACAACGGGGTAGTTCATATGACTTATGAAGCCATATAATGTGGGAAACAGACTGAAATTTAGATTGCCATTCAGTTATGACCTTCCAGTGAGCTGTAAACTGCTGCAGCCAGTGATCGGTGCTTAGACTAGTCTTACAAAGACATCTAATTTTTTCTTTAAGACTGGTCATAACTTGTTTATGTCACTTATATCCTTCTGAGACCCATAGAAAAAAAGTTGCGTAAATTTCGTTTTTTTTTTGTTTGTTTTTTACACAAATATAAAATAACACTTCATATAAACTTCTTTGAATAATTAAGGTTGAAACATTATTGAAGTTACAAAAGCTATTCAGTCAAGAGTGATTGTTTCGTCATTTGTCGTTCGATTAACATTAAAACGTAACCTCGGTTCCCTTAGATACGGAACGAGTACTGCGTCGTTCGTCTTATTAATCAATATAGTTTATTAATAAGACAAGACGCTATGAGGAAAACTCCTTTTTCTCTGATTCTGAAGCCTTTATACAATCACGCAGTGTGAACTGCTCGTGCATTGATTCATAAAGTTTAAGAAAACGAACCAATGACGGCGCGGAACGCGCGAGCCAATGGTGAGAGAGCCTGCTCGAGCCCGCCAAAAGGGGCGGGGTCTCGGGCTATATAAGCGGCATTATATCGATTATATTTGATTGAAGCGACGACATGAGGCGTCTCAAGCGCGTAGCGTAGCAGGAAACGCAGTACTTGTTCCGTATCTAGGGGAACCGAGATTATGTTAATAACCGAGTACGTTCCCTTGCGATAGAATATCAAAAATATTCTCGTCGCTTTATAATATTAATATTGAACCACTGTACTCACATGAACTGATTTTATGTTTTTAGTACTTTTATGGATCTTGAGAGAGGAAATGTCATTGCTCCCTATGTACGCCTCACGGAGCCATCGGATTTAAACAAAAATATCTTAATTTGTGTTCCGAAGATCATCGAAGGTCTTATGGGTGTAAAACGGCACGAGGGTGAGTGACAGAATGACAGAATTTTCATTTTTGGGTGAACTTACCCTTTAAGTTTAATGGTATTCATAACAAGAATGAAGAACAAGAATGAAAAAGAAGTTATAAAATTATATATTAAACTATAAATTAGAACATAAATTAGATAGTCATAGTGGCATTCATTATAAACAACATAGGCCAAAAAGTCAAGCCCAAATGATTTTTTTTAGGCTAAAGCAAAACTGATGGGCTCGAGCCTCTCTCATTTGGCAAGAATCCAAATATGTTTCTATATTTGAATACCATTTTGGTTGCTAAGTTATAATTCATTAGGTAAACAATTAGGGTTCCAATATCCACATAAAACAGTGTCCTTCACATGCGTCCTTGGGCACTGGGCACGTTGATTTACAGCAGACCATTTCATTTGAGCAGTGTGAGTTTGGTTGACTGCATTTTATTTTGATGAATGATGAATGGCTGAAATGTCAAGTTAGAAACGCTAGAACTGATGTGTGCGAGCGAGGCCCCTGCGTGATCACTTGGATTTAATAAAAAAATAAAGATATAAAGAAAACAAAACTAGCATCACACAGTTTTGTGTGTAATTATTTAAATGAAATATAGCTATGTTGTGTAGTCCTATTTATTTTATTCCTTTTATAGCCTATATAGACTTAATTTTATTCAGTTTTCCTCAGTTCACAGAAGAGGTGCATGATGTGATGATGTATGGATTCTCATGTTCTTTTGTTTATGCTACTATTTGCACATTTAAAGTGAAACCCCTGAAAAAAAAAAAAAAAAAAAAAACATTTATTTTAATGGGTCACAAACCATTGCTTGAAATGGAAAAAAAAGTGCCGGTATTCCTGATGCTCAGTTCAAAACGTGTTCCTGCCGAAGGGAGGACGCGACGAGCTTCCGTTCGTGCAACATGTCGGAAGTGCTGGTGTTGTGCCTAATTTTGACCCATTGCCAGATTACTACCATCCTCCCCCCCTCGTTGCAGTCGCTACCTGATTGCCTAATCCTAACCCCTGCCCAACACCTACTCCTAAACCTACCAATACTAGGGGGGTAATAATCTGGCAGGGGGTCAGAGTTTGGCACAACACCAGTACGCCGGCCCACTTCAAGCACTGTCACAAACACCCATCTATTCTAATTTAATTTAAATTTGATATTCCAATCTTAACGGTTTATGATTGACTAATGAGCTTCGGTTGTTTGTCAGGAAAATAATCTAAATGATCAAAATGCTCTCATTACAATTCTCCACCAGATTTAAGCCTATATACTGCACGCAAGTTCACGCTAACTCAAAAACATGCGTACACCAGCTGAGACCTGATGTGAGATTTGATTGTAGCCACTGCTCACGTCCATACTGATAAATGCCAAGTTTTGCTTGGAAACGGCCGTACACACCGTTTTCTGTCGTACGTTCATTTCATAAATGAGGCCCAATGTCCTCTACAGAGGAAAAAACTTCATTGCTGAGTCTCAGGAGGATATAAAAGTAAATTGGAATTAAAAGTAAAGTAAAACTGATTATCCCTTGACTAACTGCCAGTTGGCCAGACTAGTTCTTAAGACTTAGTGGCTATGTTTATGCAACTGGAAAATATTTTGTGAAACAGATTGAAGGAGAAGATTCAAGAAGATTCAGCCCAAAAGATGCATTTTTTCATTAATAGGGCATTCAGTTTCTTTAATAGGGCATTGCTTGCTAAGTAAGAATTTTTTCATTTTGTGTTCTACAGAAGAAAGGGTTTAAAGCAAGTCGAGACTCACATCACTGTAAATGTAACAAGTTAAATGTAACAATTACAATTAACAATTGTAGATATTGATGCTTAAATTTTTTTTTTTAAATACATGAACAGTAAAAAAAAAAAAAAAAAAATACACACCTCCACTACACATTTTACAAATCTAAATATAAATCAAATAGAGCCTAAGCAAAAACATTATTCTCGATGCATTGCCAACTTCTATTAAATGCTTGCCTTGATGTTAATGGATCTACTGCATTTCTTTGTAAACAATGCCTTAACGTTGGATTTTTAAAAAGCTTAACTCTTCAGAATCGAAAACTGCTAGGCCAGTGCAGGATCGATGATCAGAGGAGGTGTTCGCAAATTCGTCTTAGCTGACAGAAAGTCGATAGTTGTGCCTAACTAGTGGATTTACACAGAGGAGACTGACATGACACACGGTGGCCCCAGGCCGACCCTGCTGCCAGTCGCTGAGTCCGTGTGCTGCAGGCCCCTCACTGTCAAAGGCTACAAGAGTAATGGGCTGTGAGGGGCTTTGGTGGGACTGTTTAATTAGCCGTGAATTATTGCTGTGGCAACTGGCAACTCCAGCGCCCCAGCTCGGGAGGTCTTGGCCTGGTCCAGCTAAATGAGGTGGCAGGAGATGTCATGATGGAGGGCTTGTAAATCTGACACTTGGGTGACAATTCTATGTCCATTCTGGTCACCTTGGGGTCTGATGGGCCTAAATCAGGACATACAGCGTAAGATAGGGGAAGATGCTCCCTTAAGAACAATGTGTATGTACTTGTAAAAAGCACCAAATTTAAATCAAAACTGTGTCCAAAGTGTCAATATTTTGTGTGAGCACCATTGTTATTTAGCACTGCCTTAATCCTCCTGGGCATGGAATTCACCAGAGCTGCACAGGTTGTTGCTGGGATCCTCTTCCACTCCTCCATAACGACATCACGGAGCTGCTGGATGTTAGACACATGGCGCTTCTCCACCTTCCGCTTGAGGATGCCCCACAGGTGCTCAATAGGGTTCAGGTCTGGAGACATACTTGGCCACTCCATCACCTTCAGCTTCCTCAGCAAGGCAGTTGTCATCTTGGCGGTGTGTTTGGGGTCATCATGTCGTTCTGCCCAGTTTCTGAAGGGAGGGCATCATGTTCTGCTTCAGAATGTCACAGTACATGTTGGAATCCATGTTTCCCTCAATGAAGCGCAGCTCCCCAGTACCTGCAGCCCCAGACCATGAAGCTACCACCACTATGCTTGACTGTAGGCAAGAGACAGTTTTTTTTTTGGTACTCCTCACCAGGGCGTCGCCACACATGCTGGAAACCATCTGAGTCAAACAAGTTTATCTTAGTCTCATCAGACCACAGGACATGGTTCCAGTAATTCATGCTCTTGGACAGGTTGTCTTCAGCAAACGAGCTTTCTTGTGAGCCAGCTTCAGAAGAGGCTTCCTTCTGGGACGACGGCCATGCAAACCGACTTGTTGCAGTGTGCAGTGTATGGTCTGAGCACTGACAAGCTTTTTGAAGCCAGCTTCTGCAACTGACGCACAGCAGAAGGTCTCAACTTCTTTGATTCAACTTCTATGGCCTGTTCCGAGTGGAACCCATCTTGGAAAACCTCTTTCTATGACCCTGGCCACTGTTCTGTAACTCAGTTTCAGGGTGATACCCGATCTTCTTATAGCCTTGATATTCAACAGTGCTTTGCATCTGCCTGCATTGAAACCATTTTCTTTAAGAGCTGCTGTGCAGCCAAAATTATATACCAGTTATCACTGTAAAGCTGCTTTGACACAATCTGCATTGTAAAAAGCGCTATATAAATAAAGGTGACTTGACTTGACAGCCTAGGCCATCTTTAGGGAGAGCAACAATTCTAATTCTCAAATCCTCAGAGAGTTCTTTGCCATGAGGTGCCATGTTGAACATCCAGTGATCAGTATGAGAGAATTGTACTCAAAGCACCAAATTTTAACTGCTCTAATACAAGATACACACATTTGTATGGTCCTGTCAAGCAGACAAAAACATGAACATGATGAATAGGACATGTGGCTTTGCATGGTTAAATGACATACAACTGTTATCACTTAGTGTGTACTCACTTTTGTTGCCAGCTATTTTGACAATAATGGCTGTATGTTGAGTTATTTTCAGAGAACAGTAAATCTGTACTGCTATACAAGAAGCACATTAACTACTCTAAAATATATCCAAGTTTTATTTCTATAGTATTGTCCCTTGAGAAGATATACTAAAATGGTTGCTGAAATGAGAGGGGTGTGCTCACTTTTGTGAGATACTGTACATATGTCTCATGGAATTATTAAATAATAACCCCATGAATGTATATGAAGTATTAAATTAACAAAATAATAGCACTACAACAACACTCTGGGCCTTCTGGGCCAGTTCTGGTGGCAATCTTGCCCCAAGAGTCTAATTTTATTTTATTTTCACTTCAAAATAAAAATATTTGTTTACTCCACAAATCTAAAAACATTAATGTGTTTCCACAGATCCCTCATTAACAAATAGCCTAGTTTACCTAAATAAAACGTGTGCATTTTCCTTTCATATGCATTAACATCTTTGTGGGCTGCTTTCCTAAAAGTAGATCGTACTATTAACACCAATGGTCTCTACAATCAACTTAGCTCACAATGATTTTGAGAAACGCAGCCTTGGTCTTTATGGTGTTCTTGTTCATTCATTTTCATCAAGTTCAATCAATTGTCATGTGGTTTGTGTCACGTATCGTTCTGGTTTACTGGTTATCGTTTATGTTCACCTGTCTCTTTTTTTATTATATCTTTAAAACTCGTTGTTCCCTTTCAGTCAGTCACATTCGACGTACGTCAGAAGAGAATCGACGAATTGGGATTTCGCAAGAGAGCCCTATCACCTTCAAGTGTAACTAAACGAGCCAATGGACATTGGCGTGCGAGCTTTGTGTCACGCGCACAACTCCCGCGAGCGGGTATAAATGCGGAAGCGGGTGCACTCACACTCTGTCTTTCGCTTCAGAGCCAAGCACTTGTGTTCCTGTTGCTACAAAAAGATTGCCTTACAGTGTAAAGACGTGTCTTTGGGAGCCTCTTTGTTGGAGAGTGTTGGTGGAATGGCACTTTACAGTGGCGGCCGCGAGCTTATACACAGCTCTCAAGCTCTTGTTGCTGGTCAGGTCTGCGATTTGGGCCGGTTTTCTCTATGTGTGCTGATTGTAGGCGACCAGTGTGAACCTACAATTGCACCGCGGCTGATCCCCTGTGTGCTTCTTCACCATACAAAGAGTGAGTTTTTTCCCCCTTCTAGCATTACTGGATGTGGTCATTCCCTGGCCCCTGCTGACGGTCACAATCGCTGTGTCACATGTCTGTTAGGTTACGGTTAGGGCTTCCCCGCCTAGACCTTCTCCGTGGGCCCCTAACCCCTCCGCTACACTGCAGCCAGTGGTGTTACCAGAGGATCGTAGTGGTCCCTCTCGTAACCGACCAGCCGTTTTCTTTGGTGCAACTGCAGAGGACCAGATGTCAATCGCGGCATCGGAAGGTGAGCAAGAGTCCTCTGGAGATGAAGACTCCCTGCGTTGCCTCCCTCTCGGACCGTAGCGTTGCCTGAGTCAGATCCAGAGCTGACGGCTATGCTTTCCCAGGCTGCCAAGAAGGTCGGGCTTGAGTGGAATCCTCCACCGCGTCCCGAGCCTTCTCGGTTGGATGATTGGTTTCTCGGGGCGGCTCGTGCTGGTTCTTAGCATCCCACCCCGGTGCCATTCTTCCCGGAGGTGCATGAGGAGGTGACTAGATCGTGGAAGACGCCTTTCAGTGTCCGAAGCCGGTCTGGTCCCTCCTCCACCTTCACCACCCTGGATGGCGGGTCGGCTAAGGGGTCTCCCCAGTTGAGCATGCCGTCGTGATGCAGTTGTGTCCGACGGCCGCTAGCTGGCGGGGTGGTCCGTGTCTCCCATCCCGAGCCTGTAAGTTCTCCTCCAACCTAACGGAGAAGGCTTACAGAGCCTGTGGACAGGCCGCCTCTGTCCTGCATGCCATGGTGTTGCTGCAGGTCTACCAGGCCAAGGCACTGATGGAGATGCCCCAGGGTGGTCTTGACCAGCAGCTTCCGGGGGAGCTGCGCACTGCCACTGTAATGAGGTTCTTGTTTAGGGAAGGAAGAAGACAGGGTCGGCTTGACTGCTGTCGGTGGTTTTATTGAAAAATTCACTCTCAAAACAAAAGGCTGTGCAAACAGCACAACAGTAACAACACAGTCACAAATTAACTTTCACTTCAGTAGCAACTTCCTTGGCACGTCGAGGTCCACCCGTCAGCAGTCCTTCTCTCTCTCTCACACTCCTGTTTCTCCTGGCATTTTATATTCTCTCCACGCCAATTACTGAAACAAGAGACAGGTGTTCGTTATTTGCGTTTAACCCACTCACTCACCGTGCGTCTCCCGACTCTCTCTCCCGCTGCAGACCTCGCTGAACCACGCCCCCCACGCCACATACCCCCACCTGCCCGACTCAGGCCGGGGAGCCGTCCGGCCTGCAACCCCCCCCCCTTTCTGGAGAGGAAATCAGCTACAGCCATCTGAACACCTGGCCTGTGGACCACCTTGAACTTAAAAGGCTGTAAAGCTAGATACCAACGAGTGATCCGCGCGTTGGTATCCTTCATGCGGTGGAGCCACTGCAGAGGAGCATGGTCCAAACAGGGGGTGAATTCCCGTCCCAGGAGATAATAGCGGAGGATGAGGATGGCCCACCTGATGGCAAGGCATTCTTTTTCAACGGTGCTGTACTTAGTCTTTCTCTTAGAGAGCTTACGACTAATGTACAGCACCGGCCGTTCCTCCCCCTCTATCTCCTGGGACAGGACGGCACCCAGCCCCCTGTCCGACGCGTCAGTCTGCAACACAAAAGGGAGAGAAAAATCAGGAGAGTGAAGCAACGGCCCGCCACATAGAGCAGCCTTTACCTGGGTAAACGCCTGCTGGCACGGCTCCGTCCACTGGACCGTATCTGGTGCCTCCTTTTTAGTAAGATCAGTCAAGGGGCTGGTGAGGTCCAAATAGTTAGGCACAAACCTTCTGTAATATCCCGCCAGCCCCAGGAACTGTCTTACCTCCTTTTTGGTCTTGGGGCGCGGACAGGTCGCAACTGCTGCCGTCTTGTCAATTTGGGGACGCACCTGCCCATGCCCCAAGTGGAAGCCCAGATACCTTACTTCCACACACCCAATTGCACACTTCTTCGGGTTGGCCGTGAGTCCGGCCCCCCTCAGCGACCTCAAGACAGCCCTCAAATGCTGCATATGCCGCTGCCAGTCATTACTAAATATGATAATATCATCAAAGTAGGCAGCAGCATATGCAGCATGGGGCCGTAAAATCTTGTCCATGAGGCGCTGAAAGGTGGCCGGTGCCCCGAACAGCCTGAACAGAAGTGTAACAAACTGGTGTAATCCAAACGGCGTTGTGAAAGCTGTCTTTTCTTTGGATAATGGAGACAAGGGGATCTGCCAATAACCCTTCGTTAAGTCCAATGTCGAGTAAAAATGAGCCGTACCGAGCCGATCAAGCAGTTCGTCAACCCATGGCATTGGATACGCATCGAACTTCGACACAGCGTTCACCTTGCGGTAATCCACACAGAACCGCACTGAGCCGTCCGTTTTAGGAACCAAAACTATTGGGCTCGCCCAGTTACTGCTGGATTCTTCTATTACCCCCATTTCAAACATCGCTCCTAATTCTGCCTGAACTACCTTTTTCTTGTGTTCAGGCAAGCGATACGGCCGGCTGCGAATCACCACGCCCGGCTCTGTCTCGATATGGTGCTGAATGGGGTTTGTACGGCCAGGTAGGGGAGAAAACATGTCAGCAAACTCTGCTTGTAACTTAGTTAAATCAGTGAGCTGGGAGGGCGAGAGGTGATCTCCCCCTGGGGCCAGAGCGAGAGATTGTTTTTTTTATATTCGCCTCCAGCCCGAGATCATCCTCTCCACTAATCACCGTCGCCAGCATCACTGATTCTGCCTCATTCCATTTTTTAAGGAGATTGAGGTGGTAAATTTGATGTGCTCCTCTCCTATCAGACCGTACTACCTCATAATCGAGCTCTGCAACTTGCCGTGTGACCTCAAACGGTCCTTGCCACTTTGCGAGTAATTTTGAACTTGACGTTGGGAGTAATACAAGCACTTTATCTCCTGGTGAAAATTTGCGCAAATTAGTCCCCCTGTTATACAGCCGGCTCTGTCTGTCCTGGGCTTGTAACAAATTCTCTATGGATAGCCGCCCCAAAGTGTGGAGTTTTGTTCTCAAGTCCAGCACATACTGAATTTCGTTTTTAGATTGAGATGGTCCATCCTCCTAAGTTTCTCTTAGGACATCCAAGACCCCACGGGGCTGACGTCCATAGAGCAACTCGAAGGGGGAAAACCCCGTGGAGGCTTGCGGGACCTCTCGCACAGCGAACAACAGGGGTTCTAACCACTTATCCCAATTTTTTTGCGTCCTCCTGAACGAATTTACGAATCATGGTTTTAAGCGTGCGATTAAAACGTTCGACCAGCCTGTCAGTTTGTGGGTGAAAGATGCTGGTACGAATCGATTTAACGCCCAATAATTCGTAAAGTTCGCGTAACGTCCATGACATAAACGCAGTGCCTTGATCAGTGAGGATTTCTTTCGGAATCCCCACTCGGAAGATTAGACTAAACAGTGCGTCAGCAACACTCTTAGCCACTGCCTCAGGATATCGCGTTGCATAATCCACTTTGACTAATGCAAAATGATGTCCTCTTGCTGATCGCTCTAATGGCCCAATGAGGTCCATACCAATTCTCTCGAAGGGGACCTGCATTAATGGGAGAGGGCGCAAAGGCGCTTTTGGAGTGGCCGGTGGGTTTACCAACTGACATTCATGACAAGACGTGCACCACCTGCGCACATTCTCGTGAATGCCCGGCCAAAAAAAATCGGGTCATGAGGCAATTTAGTGTTGTCGTTTGACCTAAGTATCCAGCCATTGGATTAGAATGAGCCGCTTGTAAAAGCATTTCCCTGCGGCTCCTTGGAACTAACAACTGGGTTGTATCTTCTTTTGTCTAAGTGTCTTGGGTCACTCGATACAACCAATTTTTTATGATTGCAAAATACGGATAGGTAAGCGGACGTCCAGGTTGGAGAGGCTGACTGTCGATGGTACAGACCTGTTCAAATGCATGTTTCAGCGTCTCATCCTGAGACTGCTCCAGGGGAATGTCATCGCGCTCCGAGAGAATAAGTCTCTCGATTTCACTCTGTTCCCCTGAAGCAGTACTCAGTGATCCCCGATCAGTCTCTCCCGCCTGCACCCGCACGTCCCCTTCCAGTGCATTTTTTCCCCAAGAGGCATCCGTGCATAAACAACCCAATAATTCAGTAAACGCTGGCCAATTCGTTCCCAAAATTAACGGCTGCCGGAGGTGCGGATTAACTGCCACCTCAACATTATGTTTTTGACCCCGAAATTGGATAATGACAGACACTACAGGATATTCCACCACATCCCCATGCACACACCGCACCTTAACCATGCGGCTTGTATCCAATGCCCCAGATTGAATCAGGCTTTGATGGATCGAGGTTTGGTTACATCCTGAATCCACCAAGGCCTGATAGGTACCCCCCTTGATACTCACAGGTATTTGGTACCAGCCAGCTTGACCGGGGGCAGCCTGCGGGACATCCGGGACCCCGACCATTGTCCCCACCTCCATTACAGGACACCTATCCACAAAATGCTCCGGGTCCCCGCAACGCCAACAGGCTGGCCCAGACCTCCCCGCCGCTCCATTGGCAGGGAGTGGGGTAAACAGGAGAGAGCGGAGAAACAGGAGCGGGGTCCGGCCCGGCCGCAGTCAGCCCCGCCCCTCTGGGTCTGGATCGATGATCTGGTCCACGTCGCTTCCTCAGCCAGTAGCCATTTGCGGCAGGAGTCCCGGAGCTGTTGGGCCATCACAAAGGGCCGACCGGACTCACCCAACCCCAGGGAGCGGAGGCGCTGACGGTGCTGCTTTGGGCTCCGGCCGACCCGCTGGATGATGGCCCTCTTGAGGTCGTCGAAGACCAGGAGGTTCTGTACGGGAAGCTGCTGGGCTGCCACCTGAGATTCACCAGAGAGTAACAGGATCAGGCGCATCGGCCATTGGTCCCTGGGCCATCCGCACACTTCCGCGGACTTCTCAAACAGATCGATGAACACTTCAGGATCATCCTGCAGTCCCATCTTGTTTAAGAGCAGGTGGGTGGGCACAGCGTGCTGATCAGTGGCTTCATTACGAACCTCCTGGTCAATCCAGCTCCGGAACCTCTCGTGGTCCTCCTGCTGGGCTTGAAGGATAGCCTGGAATCGCCACTCCTGATCGGTTCTTAAGTCCAGCAGGGCCTGATGTTGATCTTGATGCAAGACCGCGAGGGACGAGATGATGTCCGCAAATGGCGTGGCGGAGAAGGCTTGCATGGCGGCGGCTCCCTTCTTCCTTCCCGGGTTTCGGCACCAGTGTAATGAGGTTCTTGTTTAGGGAAGAAAGAGGACATGGTCGGCTTGACTGCTGACGGTGGTTTTATTAAAAAATTCACTCTCAAAACAAAAGGCTGTGCAAACAGCACAACAGTAACAACACAGTCACAAAGTAACTTTCACTTCAGTAGCAACTTCCTTGGCACGTCGAGGTCCACCCGTCAGCAGTCCTTCTCTCTCTCTCACACTCCTGTTTCTCCTGGCATTTTATACTCTCTCCACGCCAATTACTGAAACAAGAGACAGGTGTTCGTTATTTGCATTTAACCCACTCACTCACCATGCGTCTCCCGACTCTCTCTCCCGCTGCAGACCTCGCTGAACCATGCCCCCCTCGCCACAGCCACCAACCTCACTCTCCGAGCGACACCCTTAGCCCCCTCCCACCTTGCCAGGAGGTGGCAGTGTGAATGTCGAGGCCGCCCCCTTTGTGCTATCTCCCATACATCCTACCACCTCACAGAGCTTGACCCCACTTCTGGCTGCACTGCTGTCCAAGTCAGGTCCCTCTGCTCTGTCTCGCTGCCCCACGCCGGGTGTGCCTGTGGTGCCGTTGGTCCCGCTGGCTCGGAGTCTGGAAGCCTGGTTAATGCTTCCCAGCCCATCCCGCTGGCTCATCCGCATGATCAGACTCGGTTATGTGATTCAGTTCGACCGGCGTCCCCCGGTGTTCAGGGGCGTTCACTACACTCGTGTTTCTGTGAATGATGCCCCTGTGCTTTGGGTGGAAATTGCTGTCCTCCTGGCGAAGGATGCAGTAGAGCCGGTCCCTCCAGCCAATATGAAGACAGGGTTCGAAGTCTTGGGTTGTACCCAAGAAAGGCGGTGGGTTATGGCCAATCTTGGATCTGCGTTTCCTGAATCGGTCCCCCACAGGCTGCCGTTCAAGATGCTGACGCAGAAACGCATTTTCGAATGCATCCATCCCCAAGATTGGTTTGCAGCGATTGACCTGAAGGACGCATACTTTCACTTCTCGACACAGACCCTCTACGGTTTGCGTTTGAGGGTCGGGCATATCAGTACAAAGTCCTACCCTTCGGGCTGGCCGTGTTGCCCCGCATCTTTACCAAGGTCGCGGAGGCGGGCATTGTTCTGCTCAAGGAACAGGGTGTTCGCATTCTCAACTATCTCGATGACTGGCTCATTCTAGCTCACTCACGAGAACAACTGTGTGAACAACTGTGCATCTGGTGTTAGCTCACCTCAGCTGGTTGGGTCTTTGGGTCAACTGGGATAAGAGCAAACTCGCCCCGGGGCAGAGAATCTCTTATCTCGGTATGGAACTGGACTCAGTCAACCAAACAGTGCGCCTCACCGAGGAGCGCGTCAAGTCAGTGTTGAACTGCCTGAGTTTGCTCAAGAGCAGGACAGCGGCCCCACTGAAATTATTTCAGAGGCTCCTGGGGCATATGGCATCCGCAGCCACAGTCACGCCGCTCGGATTGCTTCATATGAGGCCACTTCAGCACTGGCTTCACGGCTGAGTCCCGAGATGGGTGTGGCAACACGGCACATTCCGTATGGCCATCACACCGAGCTGCCAACGTACCCTCACCCAGTGGTCGGACCCCTCGTTCCTGCAGGCAGGAGTTCCCCTGGAACAGGTGTCCAGGCAGCTGCTACTAGGCAAGCACGTGCTGGTCCGTACAGACAGCACTGTGACCATCACGTACATCAACTACCAGGGTGGTCGCATGTCGCAACTCGCCCGCCATTTCCTCTTGTGGAGTCAGAAGCATCTGAGGTCGCTTTGTGCCATTCACATCCCAGGCGTGCTCAACCTTGTAGCCAACAAGCTCTCACGGCAGCCTCCACTTCTGTGAGAATGGAGACTCCATCTCCAGGTGGTCCAGCTGATTTGGCAGCATTTCGGGGCTGCACAGGTAGACCTGTTTGCCTCTCCGGACACAGCCCATTGCCAGTTGTTTTACTCCCTGACCGAGGGCACTCTCAGCACGGACGCACTGGCACACAGCTGGCCCCGGGAACTTCGTCTTGTTAGTGGCGCCCTATTGGCCCACTTGGACCTGGTTTCCAGAACTGATGCTCCTCATGACAGCACCTCCTTGGCCCATTCCTCTGAGGAAGGACCTTCTGACTCAGAAACAGGGCACCCTATGGCACACGTCCAGACCTTTGGAAACTTCATGTCTGGTCCCTGGACGGGACGCGGAGGTTCTAGGTGATCTATCCCAGCCGGTTGTAGACACCATCACTTCTGCAAGAGCTCCTTCTACGAGGAACCTCTATGCTCTGAAGTGGAACCTGTTCGTTGAGTGGTGTTCTTCTCACCAGGAGAACCCCCGGACTTGCTGGATCAGGCCAGTGCTTTTCTTCCTGCAAGAAGTGTTGGAGCAAAGGCTGTCTCCCTCCACCCTTAAGGTGTATGTTACCGTCATTGCTGCATATCACGACACAGTTTATGGTAAGTCCCTAGGGAAGCATGACTTGATCGTCTGGTTCCTGAGGGGGGTGAGGAGACTGAATCCACCTCGCCCACCCTCTATACCCTCTTGGGACTTGTCCCTGGTGCTTACTGCTCTCCGGGGACCTCCCTTCGATCCTTTGCAGTCAGTTGAGTTAAAAGCCCTGTCCCTTAAGGCAGTACTCCTGGTTGCACTGGCCTCCATCAAGAGGGTAGGAGACCTGCACGCATTTTCGGTCGACGAATCGTGCCTGGAGTTTGGGCCGGGTGACACTCACATTATCTTGAGACCCCGGCTCGGATATGTGTGCAACCCACACCTGAGGTGTAAATTTTATGTTGACTCTACAACTGGACCAATGTGCTCAGAAGACTAGGTTTGTCCACAGAGAGAGATGGTGCAACAAGAGTGAACAAATTCAGATGTTCAAGGTTTTTGGTAAGAGCAAGTTTTGACTGTATTGAACACAAGAAATAATTGATTTCATTTAAATGCAGTGACATAGGAATATTCACGTTACACTAATTTGTACCCTTTCCTTCTTCTTTCCAGGAATTTCATAGTTGTTTCACTTATTACAATTAATTTTCAGTTTAGAATTCAATTAGGGCAAATGTAATTTGTTTATGTATAAATTGAGACTAAATAAAATAAACTTACACTGTCCTTTCTGTCTGAATTACTTGTTCTTGAATTTAACCCTATTTAGTTTTCACTCTTTACACATTAACATTTCATACAATATATATACAGCATCTTTTCTGCTTTAAGTTTACACTTAAGGCTATAATCACCATCAATATTACACTAATAAACAGTCATTTGATGAAACACTCAATGTGACTTTGTAAAGTACTGAATTGAAAATAAAGAAAGGCCTAATCTCACCAAGGAACTCATCCCGGGATAGCGAGAAGCGTCCATTTGCATCAGAGGTTAGAGAGAAAAGAGAAAGATCTGGAACGTGCAGGATATAATAATCGCGCGACAGCGGAGATTTAGTGACGTCAGGCGCGATCTCATTGGATACTTCATAATGTGAGAATATTATTGGAGAATTTTGAAACCTTCAATATTTTATACATATATATTTATATTATATACAATTTTATGTAATTAGTAAAATTAATTACATCATAATTTATGGTTTCAGCCTCTTATACTTAGTTTAATATATTGTTTTATATATAGTTTGTTTATTTCAAAGGTTTATTTTTTTTTTTTCTTCTCAGTCACTGACCACTAGTAACCTGGGTTACATGTGCCCAAAGTTCCTACCACTCCCTTTAGAGATCAGGTAGTGAACCTGCAAGCACTGCCCTTGGAGGAGGCAGACCCAGCCCTAGCTTTGCTCTGTCCCATCCGCACTTTGCACCTGTACATGGACAGAACGCAAAGCTTCAGGACCTCAGACTAGCTCTTCGTCTGTTACAGAGGCCAGCAGAAGGGAAAGGCTGTCTCCAAGCAGAGGATGACCCACTGGATAGTGGACGCAATCGCCTTGGCTTATCAGTCCCAAGGCATGCCTTGCCCGCTCGGGTTGAGAGCTCACTCTACTAGAGGAGTTGCTTCTTCCTGGGCACTGGTGCACGATGCCTCGCTGACAGATATTTGTAGAGCTGCGGGCGACACCCAACACGTTTGCTAGATTCTATAGCCTTCGTGTAGAACCGGTATCTTCCCGTGTATTCACCCCCAGTGGCCAGTAGCGCAAAGGACCCCTTCTAAGTGTCGGCTTGCAACACCATTCCCGCCCCCTGTGCCGGATACGTGCGTCCATTGCTCCAGCGAGTTCCCCGTATGGCGAACCCTGTTGAGTTCCTCTGCCACCCCCTGCAGCTAGGACATTGCGGAGTGTCTGATGCTAGGCCAAGCACTCATCAGCTCGCCTGTGCTTGACTGGGTGCCATATGTTGTGACCCCTACACCGGTCCCATATGTGTATTTCTCCACGGTAACCTCCCTATGGTGAGCTCGTGTCTTTCCCTTGGCAGAGTCCGCTCCGCCGTCCCTGCCAGTTGTGCCTCCCATACTTCCATATGTGCACTGCCCACGGCCAGTCCATATGTGTTTTCCCACGTAATTCCCCCCTTCTTGTGGGTTGTGGTCTCCGCAGCGTTCCCCCTGGGCACGCTTTCCCAGTGTTATCCAAGTCTTACTGAACGGGTCATGTGGAACAGTAGTAGAGTCTCTCAGTGTAAGCTCACTCCCTTCTCCACCCTCAGGTGCGCCGGGTTGCTGAAATTTTTTCCAACGAGTAGTGTAACTGTCAGGTTTATGTTCCATTCTTATTTTGTATATTTTGACATTTTGTTCTGTTTTCTTTAGTTCCTATTTCCCCGCTCTGTTTAGTTACAGTTTCATTGATTACTGATTATGTCCTTGTTTGTTTCTATAATTACGCATTGCTGTGTATTTATACCCCCAGTTTAGTTCAGTCCCTTGTCAGTTATTGTTAGTACTTTGCATGGTTTATGATAGATATATTACTCTATGATCTACATGTTACCTACATGTTCTTGATTGGATTAATAAAGACTGTTTGATTTTAGATACTCCTGGGTCTGTTTTTTGCGTGTAACCACACGCTTACAGTAACAAATACACTCTCATATGCAATATTGGAAAGTCCGATTCATTCAGGTGAAGTGGTTAGTTTGAATGTTTTTTTGTAAATTAATCAATTCTAGAAACAATTTGAGTCCATGCAGAAAAGTTCATGCACTGCATTTTAGATGTTTTTTTTTTTTTTACAGCAAAATATTTTATAAAATAAATTAGTTTGTGTTCTACTGTTTTTGTTGTTGTTGTTCTTGTTGTTGTTGTATTTAGTTGTATGCAATGCTGTAAACCTAATTGAGTATTCATGAAAGTGATTTATTATATTGGGTCTTTTTTTCTATTTTATTTTATTTTATTCATTATTAAGATAATGACAAACACACATACTGTATATGGAAATTTATTCTCTTCTTATGTGCATTGTGGCATAATGACAGCAGTTGACTTGCCAAATTCTTCTTAGCAACATTTCTTACTTACTACGGAATGGATGGCACCAAATAAACAATGAACAATAAACCAATTCTTATTTGACAGTTTAGAATGAAACACATTCCCTTAAAATTCACTGAGAGTACAGTTTTCATTTCTCTAATGGACTCTGGACTGTTGGACTCATGTGATTTTAATGCCTAAAAGTCTTCAAATTTGTTTCAGCTCCTTCGACCCATCCGTGACTGTCATTTTTATTTCAGTAAAGTACACATGGCTGAAGTCTTTCAAAGGCTCACAGAGAGTAATAGTCAAGGAATGTTCACTTTGAGTCATAGTCAGACCTGGAGAATGAATTAAATAAAATGATGTGAATAGTGGGGACATGCCCTTTATAAGTGCACATTAACAAGGTTCTCCAGTGAGGCCAATGTGAAAGTGCAGTCTTTGTATCAGAGCTGGAATGCTACTCTTCAGTACATATTGTAGCCTATGAGGCCTATCGCACACCTCATTAGATATCAGCTTGAGCAATTTATTATGCCAGGCAAGGCAAAAAAAAAAATGTCAAAAGAAGAAAAATGAAAACAGTACAGCACAGGCAAGTTTGCAACTCATTTATCTATTGTTAAAGAGAGCCTGAATAGAGCTGATATGTCTGCATTCACATACATACACATATATCATACAAATACATGACAAGATGTTCCCATCCATATATTAGTTTTGAAGGAACACAGCCACTGCATGGAATGAACAATTTAGCTTAGGATATTAAATATAAAAGGGTAATTTTTTGTGCATTTCAGAGTGCTAAGAGGCGGTAAGTTTCTCTATTAACAATACTACAACAATACACTCTATTAACGCACATCAAGTAAAATGTTAATGCATCCTGTTATTGCCATTATCATACACGTATATATACAATGACTGACCATACAGTTACTTTATTCTAAGAAACAACATTTATGATACCAAATGAGGTGGAGTCCCCTTCACCTATTCCCCGATCTAGTTTTTTTTTCTGAATCAGAAAAGTACTACTTTTGGTGAATAAGCCAGGGTGACCAGAGGATCACATTGGGGCAATACCCGCCGAGCCAATCTCCGTGGGCCCCCCACTCCTCTAGTGCATTGCAAACATGTTGTGACTGTGTTCGTGGGTGGTTTATGTTTAGTAACAACATGGCCATGTCGGCGCTCAGCGCGCCGGGTGTCGTCCAGTTAGACAGCCACGTTCACTGTCCCACATGGCTGGTAGCTTCTGGTTGGATTGATGGTCCTTCTCATGGGGGACCTAGCGTCTTAGTCAGGGCTCTAGCAGAGGATCAGATGTCGACTGCTACATTGGAGAGAGGGTTGTTGGGCTCTGGACATGAAGATGAGGCTGAGCGTCCCACGGTTGTGATGTGCTCATGCTGAATCAGATTTAGAGTTAACGACCATGCTTTCCCGGGCCCCTGGGGGCGTGGTGCGACGCGTTCTCGCCTTGCCCCGCCCCCTGTCTTTAGCCCGGACGTGAATGAAAAACTTGGCAGGTTGGAAGCCTTGTTTGGTGCCAAATATGGAACGCCAAAAGGGTCATAATCTGCATTAAAAGTTTTTTTCTCTCTCACTACACTCTATGGTGGGGTGGCAGTGCTACGGGCACACCACCTCTGCCCTGCATGGGTCTTGGCCCCTGGCAAGTCTGTGGAAGGCCAAAGCACTCATTGCATATGGGTAGTTCTGAGTCGGGGTTGAGCTACGCATGATGGAAGTCATAGCGCAGGCCCCTGGCCAGACAATGTCCTCCATGGTGGTCCGGAAACACCCCTGGCTAGCCTTGCAGAGGCGTGTCGTCATCAAAGTACGCTTTCTCGATGCTCTCATCTCACAGGCTGGCCTTAAACCCAGCCCGCTCAGCCCGCAGCCAAGCCAGTTGGCTAGTGAGAAGCGGTCCTGGAGAAATGAGCGACCTGGAGCTGAGATAAACAGTTCTTCGGGAGACGATGCACACATCGCTCCCTTCCCGGAGGAGGACCAGGTGGAGAATTTTGGTCTGTTCCACCGCTGGCTCTCCGGAGTCCAGCGGTACCCACGAAGTAGAACTGTTTTCTATTCCGCCAGGTCCCAAGAGGGCGCGGCTGGCAGTGCGCGAGGCCCCGCCACTTCGCCAGCAGGTCCCAGTGTGTTGGTCAGGGCAGCCTTCCATGTGCCGTGTCCCATATGCACTGCCACTTTGCAGAGTCTGACCCTGCTTCGGGCCACCATGCCGTCCGAGTCGGGTCCCAGCACTCTACCTCGCTGCCCCACGCCCGGTACATCTGTGGTGCATTTGGTCCCGCTGGCTCGGTGTCTGGAAGCCTGGCTAGCGCTTCCCAGCCCGTCCCGCTGGCTCATTCGTACCATCAGACTCGGCTAAGCGATTCAGTTCGCCCGGCGTCCAACGGTGTTCAGGGGTGTCCATTGCACTCGTGTGTCCCTGGACAATGCACCTGTTCTCCGGGCGGGGATAGCTGTCCTCCTGGCGAAGGTTGCAATCGAGCCGGTCCCTCCAGCCGATATGAAGTCAGGGTTCTCCAGCCCCTACTTCATTGTACCCAAGAAGGGCGGTGGGCTACGGCCAGTCCTGGATCTGCGTGTCCTGAATCGGTCCCTTCACAGGCTGCCATTCAAGATACTTACGCAGAGGTGCATTTTCGAATGCATCCGTCCCCAGGATTGGTTTGCAGCGATTGACCTGAAGGACGTGTACTTTCATGTCTCGATTCTGCCTCGACACAGACCCCTTCTACGGTTTGAGTCCGAGGGTCGGGCATATCAGTACAAAGTCCTACCCTTCGAGCTGGCCCTGTCGCCCGGCGTCTTTACGAAGGTTGCGGAGGTGGCCATTGTTCTGCTCAAGGAACAGGGCATTCGCATCCTCAACTACCTCGACAACTGGCTCATCCTGGCCAGCTCACGAGAGCAGTTGTGCGAACACAGGGACATGATGTTAGCTCACCTCAGCCGGTTGGGTCTTCGGGTCAACTGGGACAAGAGCAAACTCGCCCCCGGGCAGAGGATCTCTTATCTCGGTATGGAACTGGACTCGGTCGCCCGGACAGCGTGCCACACCGAGGAGCGCGTCCAGTCAGTGTTGAACTGCCTGAGTATGCTCAAGCGCAGGACAGCGGCCCCACTGAAACTTTTTCAGAGGCTCCTGGGGCATATGGCATCCGCAGCCGCTGTCACGCCGCTCGGATTGCTTCATATGAGGCAGCTTCAGCACTGGCTCCACGGCCGGGTCCCGAGATGGGCGTGGCAGCGCGGTACGTTCCGTGTTTCTGTCGACACTGAACTGCCGCCGCACCCTCACCCAGTGGTCGGACCCTTCATTCCTGCGGGCTGGAGTTCCCCTCGAACAAGTGTCCAGGCATGCTGTGGTCTACACAGATGCTTCTGCAACGGGGTGGGGAGCCACATACAACAGGCATGCAGTGTCAGGTCTGTGGACGGGGCCTCAACTGCAGTGGCATATCAATTGCCTCGAGTTGCTAGCAGTACGTCTTGCACTGAACCACTTCAAGGAGCTGTTGACAGACAAGCACGTACTGGTCCGCTTGGACAGCACTGCGGCCGTTGCGTACATCAACCTTCAGGGTGGTCTATGCTCCCGCTGCATGTCGCAACTCGCCCGCAATCTCTTGTTATGGAGTCAGAAGCATCTGCGGTCGCTTCGTGCCATTCATGTCCCAGGCGTGCTCAACCGTGCAGCCGACGAGCTCTCACGGCAGCCTCCGCTTCTGGGCGAATGGAGACTCCATCCCCAGGTGGTCCAGCTGATTTGGCAGCGCTTCAGCGAGGCACAGATAGATCTGTTCGCCTCCCCGGAGACTGCCCACTGCCAGTGGTTCTATTCCCTGACCGGTGGCACGCCCGGCACAGATGCCCTGGCACACAGCTGGCCCCGGGGCCTACGCTAATATGCGTTTCCCCCAGTGAGCCTTCTCGCACAGCTCCTGTGCAAAGTCAGGGAGGACGAGGAGCAGGTCTTGCTAGTGGCTCCATATTGGCCCACTCGGACCTGGTTTTCGCTGACAGATATCTGTAGAGCTGCGGACTGGGCGAAACCCAACACGTTCGCTAGATTCTATACCCTTCGTGTAGAGCCGGTATCTTCCCGTGTACTCGCTTCCAGCAGTCGGTAGACGCGAAGAACCCGTTCTAGTGTCGGCTTGCAATGCCATTCCTGCCCCCTGGGCCGGATACGTGCATCCTTTACTCCAGTCGAGTTCCCCGCTTGGCGAACCCTGTTGAGTTACTCCGCCTCCCCTTGCGGCTCGGACATTGCCTCGAGTGTCTGATGCCAGCCAAACGTCCGTCACCGACGTTGATGTTTGGCTGGGTGCCATATGTTGTGACCCCTCCACGTGAGTGGTCCCATATGTGTATTGTCCACTGTCCACTCCCCACAGTGAGCCCGTGTTTTTCCCTTAGCAGAGCCAGCTCTGCTGTCACCTGTCAGATGAGTCTCCCCCTGTCTCTAGTCTGGAGCCATCTCAGGGACTCCATATGTGTACTGCCCACGGCCAGTCCATATGTGTATTCTCCACGTAAATTCCTCCCCTGCAGGGTAGGTTGTGGTCTCTGCAGTGTCCCCTCCGGGTTCGCTTCCCCAGTGTTGTCTAAGTCTACTGTAGTGCGTCTTGCGGAACAGCAGTAGACTCTCTCAGTGTAAGCTTGCCCCCTTCTCCGCCCTACTGGTGCGCCGGGTGGCTAGAGCTTGCGCTGGGCGCTAGAAGGGGTCTGTAACTGTGGCGTTTTATTTGGGATCCCAATTCGTCGGTCACTACTGACGTATGTCGAACGTGAACGACTGAAAGGGAACGTCTCGGTTACGTATGTAACCCTCGTTCCCTGAAGGAGGGAACGGGGACATACGTCCCGTAGCCACAGTTCCCGTAGCCACAGTTCCTGTGCCCTCGCTGTAGTGCGGACACCAGTTGTCTCCTCAGCGAAAAACAGAGTGCAATTGCATCTGCTTCCTATTTATACCACCTGGCGGAGGCGGTGCGCATTATGCAAATATCGCACGTCAATTTCATTGGCTTGTTTTAGTTCATTCAAAGCTGATAGGGCTCTCTAGCGATATCCCAATTCGTTGGTCACTACTGACGTACGTCTCCGTTCCCTCCTTCAGGGAACGAGGGTTACATACGTAACCAAGACGATTTATTGCTCATTTGAAATATCCTATTGAAACGTGAGTCTGTCAAGTACTTTTTGAGATTTTGGTATTTCTCTATTTAGTTATATAGGAGCTGATTTCATTTGCAATTGATCCTATATATTTTCCCAGTGTGACTTTAAATATTTTAATTGCTATATTGTACTGTATGTCTCACAATTAATAATCTCTATGACACTATGGGCCCTATTTTAACGAACTAAGCGCATGGTCTAAAGTGCATGGCTCAGGTGCACTTAGGGCACGTCTGAAACCACTTCTGCTAGTTTAACGACAGAAAAAAGGGTCGGCACGCCAGGCACATGGTCCAATAGGGTTGTACCTAGTCTCTTAATGAGTCATGGGTGTGTTTTGGGAGTAACATGTCATCTCCCATTCCCTTTAAAAGCCAGGTGTGCTTGCACCATGGCGGATTGCTATTTACATGGCGAAATACAGACACACTCAAACTGACGAGTCAGTTTAAATACGTGTGTATTGCCACGATTGGTCAAATAATTAGCCAATTTCATTCGTCATTAGTGTAAATAGGTAATTCTGATACATGCAATGACTATCCACTACATGTAGGCATTTTATCTTTATGTAAACAATAATAATCTTTTACATTGTAATCCTGTTATTTTTAATATTTGGCATGTTTGTGTGCTGCTGCGCGTCCCTGTGTGTGTAACAAGCAGAGTGTACGCGTGTTGTTCACCCTGCCTATAGGCGCATATTACTAATGCGCCCTTTAAATAACAAACAAAATACATTTTCGTTTTCAGTTGCCTCAAAATAGCAACACGGCAGCAATGCGCCTGAACACACCTCGTTTTCAGACCAGCATGCCCATGGGTGAACAGATGGGTGCGAGTGCATTTGTTATTTAAACAATGTGGGCACTGGACGTGAAAATGATAACTGCGTCAGGCTGAAACTAGCAATAAAACACTTGCGTCGCGCCTGGCGTCGCATTGCGCCGGGTGTATGATAGGGCCCTATTTCTTATTTTAAACTTTATATCACAGCTGCCTTTTTTAATTATTAGTCTGAGGTGGAAATGGGCTTCCATAAACGTCATCAGGTAAATTAAATACTCGTTGGAAAAATGTGCCTCTACCTACATTTTTGCAAAAACTTACCTATAGATACAATTGTGGTGAAATGAACACTAGTAGCAGAAAAACACCAACAACTTTTGCTCCATTTCATGCAAATTATGATACTTTTCTGATGTAGTAAACTTTTTCTGGTACAACATTGTACGAGTCCCATGAAACACGATTTCAAAGAGCTCAAAAACTTGTAGAGTCAAGCTAAAAAGGCATGGTTGCTTCAGCTAATGCATTTTTATCTCATTTGCTTTTGATAACACTATCAGTTAGGATTATTTTGGGGTGGGTGGTATGTTAATTTCAAACACAATAGAGCATTATCCTTTTAGTGCCACTCACTGGATATTTAATTTCCAAACTGCTGCAAAACTTAAAACAACCACCATAATAAAACGTTACCAGATTCATATTCATTTTGCATAAGTGTCACCACAGGCACATTTTTCCAATAAGCCTAGGTTGGATTTACCTGATGATGTATATGGAAGCCTGTTTGCCCCTTTAAAGAGTATCTTTATTGGGAAAACTAATGATATCGGTTGAAAAGTTGATTCAGAAATCTCATCTTACCTTGGAATATCCTGTCCTTGTGAATGAATATGCTTGATTTGTCAAAGGTCAAGGGAAACCATCTCTCGCAAATTAAAGATTTCCAATCCCGTCCTCATAAATATATCATTTTTCCCCCAGATGGCTGTGGAAAAAATGGTGCATAAATCGATATGCACTGTAAATTCAGTGTAGCAAAATGTTTAACGTCTGCCGTGAAGCAGTAAAATTTATTTAAATATGTCCATGCATGAAATATTTAAAGGCCAATGTAAAACTTTAAAAAAGATATACATTTCCACGAAGCTTCCTGTAGTTCTTCAAGTGTATTATGAAACAAACATCTCTTATAGATGTTTTTCCCATTACTATTGTCTGTATAAGCCTGGAATCCTATTACTGGCACAGCACATATTTCTGAGGCTCAGTGTTTGGAATCTGGTCCTGCCATACTTCCCATATATCTCAAGGGCAGAATATGAAACAGCTCGTGCCCAGCAGATAAAGTGGAGAATAATGGTATGCCGGCTTTTAATCAAAAGCTCTAGTGGAATCTGAAGAGTTTGGATCAGCTTTAAAATACTCTGCTGTGGACATTGAGAAATTTGTTGTTATTTTAGTCAGTTTTAACCCCATTTTGAGGGTCAGAGCTCTGATTTTGAAGCATTTAGCAGCTATGGCTTTGAATTGGAGGTCCCTTCTTCTCAATGGGGATTATGTCACTACAAAGCTTTTACTAAACATTGAATGCTCTCCATGTGTTTCTAGGTTCTTACAGTGATACAGTTTCTTGCTTTTCTCAATGAAAAAGAAAAACTTCAACAGAGACCAAGCCTGGTGTGTCCTCCCTTTATGACTATAAACAGTTCAATGTCTTTGTCTCTCCTTAAATGATAATATCCCTAAAGGAATTTCACAATGTAATAGTGTCCATTCTGTTTATTTATTCTGAAATGTTGCATTTTGCTTTATAAACCTACATTTGGAATTAATTAATTACATTAACCCATGCCCTGGCAGCGCCGAAGGGATGAGTTTTGAAAGGGCAAGCATTGTTTACTTAAGAAATTTCCTTTGAAACAATGTAAAAATCAAATTGTATATACTATTTGGAATAATAGTTTTGGTATTTCAGCATGTTTTAGATTAAGTTGCATTATAATAATGTATGTAATGTAAAGGGAGTCGCATGAGGTCCATGTGAATGAGATACAATTTTTAAGAAACTTAATAATTTATCTACAAATTATTACAAATTTAGACCTGGTTTTACAGACAGGCCTTTGATTAAGCCAGGATTAGGCCTTAGTTCAATTAGTAGCTTTTATAAAAGTGCCTTAGAAAAAAAACATTACTGGCACTGATATATTTTAAGATATGTCAATGTAAGTTGCTTTCAGTTAAAACAGCTCAAAAAATGCGTTTTAGCCTGGGACTAGGCTTAAGCCTTGTCTGTGAAACAGTGGGTTAGTCTTTTAACGAACAGCTTAAGTATGTAAAAATATTGTGAGAGACACGAGCCCCAGCACACCCATGCTGGAGTAAGCCACATTCACACAGCAGCTGAATCCAGTTGTCAGTCCGGTATTTGAGTCCTTAATACGGTTATGTTCACACACAGGCTACGTTCACTCTGTCAGTTTTTTTTTTCACGCCTGCATTTACTTACAGGCATGAGTCTCAAAAGCTACATTCACACAGCAACAGAATATGGTTGTCAGTCCTGTATTCGTGACCCTAAAACGGTTACATTCACACACAGTTCAGTTATTTACGAGAGTGACAACCGCATATAACCATATATATAATTCTATAACCAAACTCCATAGGCGGAAATCGCAGGGGGTCGGAGGGGTCAGGACCCAACCCTTAACCCTTAACCCCCCATAATTATATATACTTAAAATAACTGTGCAATTAGGAAAACCAAAACAAATGCAAATGAGGCAAACATGAGTCTCCCCTCCCTTGCCTAACAGTGCTTTAGTCCACTGCCTGCTTTCCTCCTTTACCTCACCTAATTTTTGGGGGGGCCAAAAAGTTTATCTGTAGACAAAGAAAATGAAAAATTATGCTTTTACTAATGTGTATTATCTTTGTAATGAATAACTGGCAACCTAAGGATGGAGAGATGGTACGTTTGACGTCACAAACTATTACGTGAGTTTCACCCACAGCAGAGATTTTAAGGCTTTCACACAGTAGAAATGAACGCAACAATAGCCAAAGAATGTCACTTATAAGTCTGCATGTTCTGCGTGTCTCTGTGTGAATGAATGGTGTTGTTTCATCTAGGCTACTATAGGCCATAGGTTTTGGTCCATTTATACTGAAACACAACCCCAGTGTTTTCAAACTAATACGGCGTATGCAGCATTTTCGAAATTCTCCATTTTCAAGGTTCGAAAATGTCAGTGTAGTGTAAATGACAGGCGTAACCGTAGCAAAACTTATGCGTTTTAAAACGAAAACGCACCAGTGTAAATGGGATCTAAAAACTTCTGATGACACACAGCTCGTATTTCTCTGTTACCAAAACCACTTATAAAAACCCGCAACACACGGTAAAACAGAAGAGTGCTTGTGTGCAGCGCAAAGCGGCTCTCTCGCACTCTAAGATGCGACAGCACATCTCTTGTCTATGCAGCTAAATGAGCTTTATTATAGATTGTGCCCAGTCTACAAAACTCAGCACTTTTTTTGGCACAATTTGTTGTGCTATTACTGCTTAAGGAAAGCAGGTGGTAAACAGAATTTATATATTTTTTAAATTGATCATGGCAGCCTGTAGGCTAGACTAATTCATTGACTGACAATGAATTGATGGAAAAGAGCATTTAAACCAAAGCACATTTGTGACAACAATCAAGTGACTCTTTGTACATAGTCAGGTGTTCTTGCTTCTATTGAAGCCCAAGATGCTCTTTGGATCTTTTCAAATGATGCTTGAGAACATGATCATCAGGTTTTACACAAATTTGTGGTTCATACAGATCAAGTGCTGCGGTCATTAAAGCAAAAGAGCTATAGGGACAAATAAATGTTTATATAAATAGGCTCCTGTATCCCCACATCCCTACAAAAGACACTACAGTTTGGAAAATGGATGAAGTGCCATTGAGACCAATGCTGCATTTCTTTCTGTTTGAGTCATAATCCAACTCACCTCAGCAGTGCTGTCAGGGTATAAATAAATGTCTAAAAAATCAGACAGATTTGTGTGGCATGACTTTGTCAGGCTCCCTGCCAGCTTCTGGATCAGGGTTATGCATGGTTGTTTCCATGATGAAGGTGGTCATGGCCCTATTCACCAGCTGTTGCCAATTGCAGAGCCTGTAGCAGCTGTCTGGAGGGAGAGGAGAGGAAGGACATGAAAGGACTAAACTCGCTTTGGGCTGTTTGTATGCTCATTTTAAACTGCTTAAGAAGCCAGCTTCTTGCAAAGTCTGGATGTATGATACTATGCCTTTTTATAATTGTCTTGATGTACAGCTTGTAACCCCTTTGGTTTTTCGCTCAGTTCTCCCCTAAAGGAACACATGAAGACAATAAATTGACGTCATCTATGCAGTGTGTTTACTGAGAATACATGAGTAAACACCAAATAGAAATAAAATGCTGCTCATCCCGTCACAAAATTAGCAGTACTTCAGCTTTTACATGAAGATGAGCTTGATTTCTTTACTTTTTTAGAATATGCACAGAAGAAAATTACATCAAACAATATATCATAACTGAGAATATACAAGAAAACAACAGACATAAGATGCTGCTCATCTTGCCGCAAGTGTTTAGTATCATTGATATACTATTATAGTTTTTGTTAATATTTTGATTGATAAGATTTTGTTTTCAATTTAATGTTAAAGTTTTAGAAATTTTGTTGTGTATTCGTTATTTTTTTAATAGGTCTATAGTTTTTATTAATTTTTATTTGTTATTTTTAGTATTTCAAGTCAAACTAAACGAAATAGCAACTAGCTGAAATAGTTTTTATATTTTATTTTATTTCAGTTAACATTTCAAGTCTAACAAAAATATTTTTTTTCTTTTAACAATAACCCTGTTACAAAACTGCAAATAAAAACATAAATGTGCAAATAAGTAAAACAAACATACGAAAGGAGAAACAATGTATTCCATGTGTTCGCCATGTGCTCAGTAATGAGCTTGATATTATAAAGCTTTAAGTGTTCTTTAACCTTGGGGTTTTTTTATGACCCAGTAGGAAATAAATCCATTGAAACATAATTTAAAAAGATTATTTTGGATTTTAGAGAAAAATAGTTCTGTTAACATTTTGTTTCTGCCTATCCAAAAATAGATTTACCTGCTGTTCACTTTGACAGTTGCCGCCTCCAGTGTTGCCATCCGCCATCTTTAACTTCTGTCTCGTGTTGCAATATGGGAAATAGTCAGTTGGTGAACGTTAATCGAATGTACACTCGAAATTAGAGTGCATTGTGGATATGAAATAGTGAACAAATGTAAGAAGGAAATTCAGACAGAATTCAGACAAAATGGCCGACACCCAATATAGTGCACTATATAGGAAATAGGAAGTGGTTTTGGACGCAGCATATGAATGAGAGAATATATATATATATACCGCCTTCTAAATATAAAATCACCAGTTGGTAGTTGTTGCACAGTTTTTGAGATTTCAGGATTCCCTCATTCAAGTAGATATGACTTGATCTTGGATGCCCGAGTTAACATACTAATTAATTTCTCTGTTACTATCAAAATAAATAGCTTTGAATTAGAGATAATTTTGCATGAATCTGAGTTGCTGTTTTGGATTAGAAGTCCATTAGATATTCAAATCAACCACTGGCCTGCTCCTGAGCGTCACACAGCTCAGTGTAACTTATTTTGTTTTCATTTTGAATGGAGGTTCGTTGCACGTGTTATCATAGGGGACATGTTCAAAGGCACACGTCCAAACTATCTCCCTGCATTACTCTCACCATCGATTGCATTGATCCGCAAGACTGTTAAAATAGGTAGAGTGTTGCATCATTTATCAGTCATGGTCTAACTCAACCTGATTAACCTCTGAAAGTGTATGTTAAGATGAATTACACTCCACAGCGCAGCAGTCGACAGCCACCATCAATGCACAGCCTTCTAGAAACTAGAGTTAAGCAGAGGTCACACATCTCTCCAGATTTCTCATGCATGTCAGACATTTACAAGAGTCAGCTGTATGCAAAATTATAGCCAGGGTCTGAAAGCTAATTTTTTTTTTTTTTTTTTTGCTCCTTTATACAAGTAGTGTTCATATTTTTTGCAGTGTCACCATAAATTGGGTCTCTACTGCTTTTTCTACTTGCTATAGTTATTATTAATTGCATAGATGTGGATCCAACAGAGAGGAATTGATTGTCTTGAAGTTAAAAGCATTTAATTTAATACCATAAGCTTTAAAACCGTTTTCTTCTGGGTTCTTGGTCTTCACACTGACCTCCTGGAGAAGCAGAAAATGAGCTTGCTGTAAGGTGATTAATGGCTAGAGGAAAAGACTTCGTTTAGATCTCTAGGTCAGCTGAGTGAAGAAAACTTTGTGTTGATCTTGATCTTGTCTTGATCAAGTTATTTTGTGACGCATAGTGTCCATCACATATTGCTGGTTTCAAGATTTTACCCTGTACATTAGTAAACTCTAGGTTAGCATTCTTATTTGCATATTTATGAGGTCAATAACATTGATTGGACAAATACATCTTGTGATGAACACGCAATCTGTTTTAATAACTGCTTGGACATCTGTAAACATGACAGAACATAAGTCATCTCTGTCTGAAATGTTCAAATAAAACAAGTAAGAGTCTCTTTTCATTACATTAACATGTTTGCCGTTGTCGTGCAAAATCCCCATCTGACTTATTATGGGTACTCTATTCTGTGCCTGACTATAGATTATAGAAAACAATTGTATGGTGTATTTATTAATTGTATTGAATGCACACTTGTAGCATACTTTAATTATTGGAAGTATGTATATATATATATATATATATATATATATATATATATGTATATATATACATACATACAACCCGAATTCTGGAAATGTTGGGACGTTTTTTAAATTTGAATAAAATGAAAACTAAAAGACTTTTGAAATCACATGAGCCAATATTTTATTCACAATAGAACATAGATAACATAACAAATGTTTAAACTGAGAAATTTTACAATTTTATGCACAAAATGAGCTCATTTCAAATTTGATGCCTGCTACAGGTCTCATAATAGTTGAGACGGGGGCATGTTTACCATGGTGTAGCATCTCCTCTTCTTTTCAAAACAGTTTGAAGACGTCTGGGCATCGAGGTCATGAGTTTCTGGAGTTTTGGTGTTGGAATTTGGTCCCATTCTTGCCTGATATAGGTTTCCAGCTGCTGAATAATTTGTGGTCGTCTTTGACGTATTTTTCTCTATAGGTGAAAGATTTGGACTGCAGGCAGGCCAATTCAGCACCCGGACTCTTCTATGATGAAGCCATGCTGTTGTAATAGCTGCAGTATGTGGTTTTGCATTGTCCTGCTGAAATACACAAGGCCTTCCCTGAAATAGACGTCGTCTGGAAGGGAGCATATGTTGCTCTAAAACCTTTATATACCTTTCAGCATTCATAGTGCCTTCCAAAACATGCAAGCTGCCCATACCATCAGAGATGCTGGCTTTTGAACTGAACATTGATAACACGCTGGTCTCCCTCCTCTTTAGCCCGGAGGACACGGCGTCCATAATTTCCAACAAGAATGTCAAATTTGGACTCACCTGACCATAGAACACTTTTCCACTTTGAAACAGTCCATTTTAAATGAGCCTTGGCTCACAGGACACGACGGCGCTTCTGGACCATGTTCACATATGGCTTCCTTTTTTGCATGATAGAGCTTTAGTTGGCATCTGCAGATGGCACGGCAGATTGTGTTTACCGATAGTGGTTTCTGGAAATATTCCTGGGCCCATTTAGTAATGTCATTGACACAATCATGCTGATGAGTGATGCAGTGTTGTCTGAGGGCCCGAAGACCACGGGCATCCAATAAAGGTCTTCGGTTTTGTCCCTTACGTCCCTTTCGAAAGGGAACTCGCATTGCATCTAGCACGCTTTGGGGAACACCTCTGCGGGAACCGGTGTCTGAAACGCTATCAAATCACGACAATCGTATTGGCAGGCGACAGCCTATGACGTCACTACTTGTGCGACCCGAACGCACATAAGGGGCGCCTAGAGAACAAGTCATCCTCTTTTCGTCTTCAGGGACTGTTTTGTCTAAACGCTGTTCAAACGCTGTTCAAGGTAAGAATGGCTTTTTTAAGCGGTTTACGTTTCAAGCGGTGTGTACATCCGTGTCATAAATATTTGATGCTTGATGACACACATGACTTGTGCATCCTTTGTTAGAGCATGCATGTTCAGTGTTTGAGAGTTCTTTACATGTTTTTGTGAGAGCTTTTCCCGCTGAGGAAGCTCCACTCTTGTTTGTCTCTCTTCCTGTGGGAAGAGGGACAATCTTTTGTGTTCGATGCGCACAGAAGAAGTTCGACTGAAGTGTTTGTAGGTTTTTATTTTGTATGCCTCAGTGACTGACGAGAGTGTTGTGCTGTTTAAGGATGTGCTCTTTTTACGTTCGAGTGATGTGTGGATTGGTTCAAGATTTTGACACTTAATCACACACATGACTTTGTTTGGGCAAGGAGCGCGGGCGTTTAGTTTGCTCGCGCTGTGTGTGTCTCCCATGGCAACCCCAGTCGCGTGTTGTTTATCTGCACCCGCGTGTATGAGCCTTCCTTTCCCTTTTGATCTCCACTTTGAGATCATCAGAGCGTGGAAAAATCTGTTTTTTTTTTCCTCATCTGTTAACATCAGCATGTAATTTATGCAAATGTCGAGGGGTTGCGTGAGCTTAGATACATGTCGATGCCCCCATCAGACCAAATGTTTGCGAACCATTGCGTGGCTGGAGAGGCATCGATGTTTAAAGCTCTGGTCCTGCCCGTATATGGCAGGACATACGCGGCAGCAGATTACGCTTTGTGCTCTGTATTTCTCTGTGCTGTACCGATGATGTGTTTTTTCCATCATTTGGAACGCTTCTGTGGTCCGACACAGAGCTTGTTAGTGAGTGCATCTTTTCACCCTTACTATGTGCCTCCTCTCTTTGTGAGGCTTTTGGTAAAATTTAGAATGAAATATCAACTGTAGTGAATGGCATGGCCTCCTCTCGATCTGAGAGTCAGTTTCCTAGGCCACCGCTCATCTGAGCTCCAGATAGTTGATATGTCAGGTGTTCAGGCCTTCGGGGCCGCTCTGATAATCCTTCTGGTTGAGTGAGTTGGCTTCCTCTCATTGAAGAGAGTCATTTTGCTGAAGCCACCGCTCTGCTGAGCTCCAGGTAATATCATGATTTGAGGAGTATGGCCTTTGTTAGGCCACCTTGATACCTTCCCTAGGTCGAGTGAAGTGGTTTCCTCTCGCCGAGAGAGTAAAAGGCGATATGCTGAAGCCTCCGCTCCCCCGAGCTCCAGATAGATCATGACTGTAGGTGTCGGCCCTCTCTGGGCCGCCTTGACATTACCCTGTGGTGAGTGAGCTGGCTTCCTCTCATTTGAGAATTTCTATTCGAAGCTACCGCTCCATTGAGCTCCAGGTGGTGAGTTCATCTGTGTGTTATGAGCCGGCCTCCTTTCTTTAGAGTTGTTAGGCTGAAGTCTCCACTCCATTGAGCTCCAGGAAGGTCATGAGTGCATGTGTGTCGGCCCTTCTTTTTGGGCAGCCCCTATATCCGGCTTAGGCTAGTACTTCAGGAGTGTCTTTTAGACAGAGGCGGTTATGCTGTAGCTTTTCCGCCTCCTAGCATGCCGTAGCTTGGAGTAGGCTACTCCTAGGAGAGCCTCTCCAGCTTAGGACTGGCAGCTAGTGATCCTAGTACGCCTCCTCTCTTTGTGAGAGTCGTCCCCAGCCGGGGCCCGCCATCTGCATTAGGCTATTAATGTGAGTAGCAGGCTTTACGGCCTCCTTAATTTGCCTAGGTTGAGCTGAGATTCCTCTTGATATTACAGTAAAAGAGATATGCTGAGCTTCAGTTCCCTAGTGGTGTTAGGCACAGATAGATAGCCAGGTGTTGTAGGCTTTCGTAGAAAGCCTCCCTGGTGGTTATCCTTGAGCATTGTTAGACTTCCTCTCATTTAGGGAGTGGAAAGCACTATGCTGAAGTCTCCGCTCTCTAGAGCTTTCGTAGTAGCTTTATCTGGTTCAAGCTTAGAGCAATCTCTCAGCCAAAAGCTCCTTGATTATTATCAAGTCGTGGGGTTGAGTGTTGCAGGCCCCTCCTATGGAATTTCTTCCTGTTCTTCCTGCCTCCATTCCTCCAGAGCTGAGCTCAGACGGTCGTTCTGTGTCCATCACCAGTGATGCTCAGGTTGAGCATATCGAGTACGCCCTCCTTTCAGAGTGAGATGAGCACGCTCCCTTAGAGCTCGAGCATTAGCCCCGGGCCTGTGACCATGTTAAGCTAGAGTAGTAGGCCCTATCTGAGGCCTCCTCGTAAGCCCAGTCACATATATTTGTACTCCCCTTGTTTTAAGGGTAGAAAGCAATATGTTGAGTACACGGCTCGTGATGACAATGCAAATAAGTATTCCAAGCCTGCAATACCTCTAGTGGCTGTTTCTGCTGGAGTTAGATTTGCTACCAAGTAGTTGGCCATCCTTGGGTCTCCTTGAGAGTGATCCTCTGGGTTGAGCTAGGTTCCTGAGTGTCCTACTTCTCTAGAGTTGAGCAGATGGTTATCAGGTAGCTTAGGCTCCAGTGGAGCCTCCCTGATACTAGCCCTAGAATTCTAGATCTGCTAGCAAGTATTTGGCCCTCGAGCAGGCCACCTTGAAGGCAATCCTCTGGGTCGAGTAGGTCCTTAGCACTTCCAGCTAAGTTAGTATCCTGACTCCCTAGAGTTATATCAGAGTGTAGGCCCTTCAGGAGCCTCCCTGGTACTTGCGTTGAGCTTGGTCGGTACTCATCTCGGTTGAGTCTAGTTGGTACTCCCCTCGCATTGAGGGTCATTCCCAAGTGCTGGTCGGAAGGTCGAAGCTCCCTGGTAGATCAGTATTTTAGGCTGTAGGTACGGTTTAAGAGATTCTTTTAGTAAGAACTCCCTTGGTAGATCAGCTCCTGTCGGAGCTGGAGGTATGCCTCTTATTAGGGACCCTATGTAGAGTACTCAGCCTCCAGAGTGCCTTGTTTAATGGCTCGTTTCCACTGAGTGGTACGGTTCAGTACAGATCAGTAAGGTACGCAATTTTTGCTGTTTCCATTGTCAAAAGTTGAAAAACAAAATATAAAACACAACCCTGCCTATTTTCATTTTCATTTAAAAAAAGAAAAAAGAAAGAAACCTATTAATGTGTGGTTCAGGCTCTATGTGCATATGTACTCTGATTATCTTCACTGTGTAGCCTATAATAAAATGAAATAAGACAAAACAACCCTGTTTCTTTTTGTTTAAAGTCAGTTTTAATTATCAATAATAGCCATTATAAAAGTAAAAGTATAAAAAGCTATACAATAAGAAATAAAGACAAGCAAACAATTTAGTCAAACGTACAAAGTCAGCACTCTACAATGGTAAAGGTAAATAAATATATAAAATTATGAAACTTCACATTGCCCTCAGCCAAAACGATTTGCCCAGGAATAAATTATATATTCATGAGACCAAAGATTGCCCATTAGATATACACAAGACGAATGATATCTCATGTTTAACCACTACAGAGACATTAGAGCCAGCGGCAAATGTCAGAAGGACTAGCCGAGGTACAGCTGTTCTCGGCTGGGTACATTAGCACCGAGTGCCCAGTGATCACCTGGATCTCACAACTCAGACAACGTCAGAACAAATTTTCAAATAGGCGCAAACTTTATAAATAAACCACAGATTTGAGTTTTAAACAATTGCATTCTCGCCTAAAAAAGAGCTACATTTCATGACACAATAAAGTAGTTTTTAAATTACGCGGGTTTTCTCCTCCGCTTCTCCGCTTGCTGGTAGGTTGTCTTCTTCTTGTGACAGACAGTCACATGCTGAGAAGCAAGAACATGATCTGCTGTATCCATTGTTGTTTACTGTGTTGCTTTCTTCTTCGTGCGAGAATGACGTTGATCGCTACTTTCCGGTATACACCACGCCTATCAAGTAAGGGTACTGTTGGCGGTGGAAACACGAGCCTTATCAGGGTTTACTGTTCTGAATCGTACCGTACCGTACTGTACTGAACCGTACCACTCAGTGGAAACGAGCCATAAAAAGCGCTCTGTAGATCCTAGGTTGATCAGAGTAACTCCCCTCGGTTGCTAGGGTTTTAAGCGCTATGCTGAGTCCTGCTCCCCAGGTCTCTACAATCCTGTCTGAGTTGGTTACTGCCAGTTTGCAGTCCCTCTTTCTGGACGCCTCCTCTGAAGGCAAGTGCTTTAGAGACTCTGTTTAGGTAACAGACAGGTTGCTGGCCAGACTAGGTTACTAAAGTAGGACCATTAGGGGTAGACTATGCTCCCCTGAGAAGTGACTGGCCAGGGCTCCTTTCGGCTCTCTGGCCACATTCCCTTAAAGGGACCCCTTCTGTTTAAAGTTGTTGGTTCCAAGCCTTTGAGCAGCCTTGGTAGGCCTCTGGATATTTCTGGGGGACTCTTTGAGGCTTATAGATTGGGTGTTGGCCATAGGGACAGCCTATTAGACCCGTAGGAGGAGTGATTTTGGCATTTCTGTTGAAATTGTCCATCTGTTTTTTGTCACAGCCATTCTTTGGCATGCGCTCCCCTTAGCATGGTGGCGTGGGTATTTCGTTCCCCATAGCGTGCTAGACGCAGTGCGAGTTGTATATATATATATATATATATATATATATATATATATATATACAACCCGAATTCCTGAAATGTTGGGACGTTTTTAAATTTGAATAAAATGAAAACTAAAAGACTTTCGAATCACATGAGCCAATATTTTATTCACAGTAGAACATAGATAACATTACAAATGTTTAAACAGAAATTTTACACTTTTATCCACTAAATGAGCTCATTTCAAATTTGATGCCTGCTACAGTTCTCAAAAAAGTTGGCTGCCATGCCTCGGGGACGCCTGCTGAACAGTCCCTCCAGACGATAAGTGGATTACTTGTTCTCTAGGCGCCCCTTATGTGCGTTTGGGATGCACTAATGACATCACAGGCTGTCGCTGGCCAATATGATTGTCGTGATTTGATAGCGTTTCAGACACCAGTTCCCACGGAGGCGTTCCCCATAGCGTGCTAGGCGCAGTGTCTCGTTCCTTGTTCTCTGGGAACCGTGGTTACATGCATAATCTGAGATGATTTCTCCAGTTTCTCTGAATCTTTTGGTGATGTTATGCACTGTAGATGATGAGATTTGCTAAGCCTTTGCAATTTGACATTGAGGAACATTGTTTTTAAAGTATTCCACAATCTTTTTATGCACTCTTTCACAGACTGGAGAGCCTCTGCCCGTCTATACTTCTGAGAGACTCTGCCTCTCTAAGACATCCCTTTTATAGCTAATCATGTTACAGACCTGATATCAATTATTATTATATTAATTATATCAACTATATTAATTAGTTGCTAGATGTTCTCCCAGCTGAATCTTTTCAAAATTTCTTGCTTTTTCAGCCATTTGTTGCCCCCTGTGCCAACTTTTTTGAGACCTGTAGCAGGCATCAAATTTGAAATGAGCTCATTTAGTGGATAAAAGTGTAAAATTTCTGTTTAAACATTTGTAATGTTATCTATGTTCTATTGTGAATAAAATATTGGCTCATGTGATTCGAAAGTCTTTTAGTTTTCATTTTATTCAAATTTAAAAACGTCCCAACATTTCAGGAATTCGGGTTGTATGTATATATATACACACATATATATATATATATATATTAAATACACATTTAAGTACACTTTTATAAAGTACACTTTGTAATGTCAAATTAAAAGTTTTACTTTAAAGTACATTTTAAATCAATGTTTTAATAATGTTTTAATGTCACTTTATAGAACACTTACTTTGATGTATTGACTAACATACTAAGGTGCATGGTTATATATACATGTGTTATTCAGTATTACATTTAAATATGTAAATAATATATTTTAAATATACTAAATTGCAACTTCATCATTACAAATACATGACATATGAGTTTCAAAAGAAATTCCATAAATGCTTGTCAGTACATTCTGCAGTTCACTTTAACCATATTTCAAAGGCAATATGAGTAATTATGAAATTACATAAAAAGATGTTCTTAAGTACTTAACTGTTTATGAAAAGCTATTTGGATCAGCTAGAACAAGGAAATGCTGTACATTTTTTTTTTTTTTTTTTTTTATCAGGCATTGAGGAAGCATCACTGAGAAAGGGAGCAGGATTGTGCTGTCACTGTTCTGATTTTCCCTATTTACCAGACAGTAAAACAAAACACAACCCCCCGGTTTCACAGACAAGGCTTAAACCTAGTCCCAGACTAAAATGTATGTTTCAGCTGTTTTAATTGAAAGCAACTTGCACTGACATATCTTAAAATATGTCAGTGCCATTGTTTTGTCTCAAGATGCACACCAGTAATGTTTTTTTTTTTCTAAGGCATGTTTATAAAAACTACTTAAATGTCCTAAGTGAACTAAGGCCTACTCTTGGTTTAATCTAAGCCCTGTCTGAGAAACCAGGCCTATATGTGAAAGTTTCTGTAAGTGTATAAAAACATGAATATTTAATGAGGAAATCAATGACAAATTTCATGATTTGTTGGCTGTTTACCTCAGGGTTTAAATAATCTAGGGTGAAAATTTTGTGGCCTGGATGGCTTTTGCCTTTTTATTTAAACATTTATAGCACTGGACATCATACAGCCGTGGCCATTTTACAACCACCCATGCACGAATTGTGATTTCACTTCACAGTAGATTTTATTAAGCTCAAGCCATTAAAATTGAATGTTGACTCCAAGCCCTTCAGTTAATGACTATCCTATTAGATTATTTCTGACTAGTACCATAATGATTTTTTGTAACTAGATTTTTAATAAACAAATTAAGTTTGGATTTAGGGTATGCTAGACTTCTCAGCATGACTCATGGCAGCAGGGCAACTCATCCTGAGGTGTAATTATACTTGCTGAGCCTTAGTGAGCTTTGATTTGATAACCATAACACAGACCCATGACGCACGGCTGTGTTTTTATTTTATTATTGCTTCCAGAGGCTCATCAAGAATGAATCGATTATTTTATCCACATACTGGTCAGTTAAAAGTGCAGTTAGTTACAAATCTGTTTTTGGTTGGTGTTTTAAAGGATTAGTTCACTTCAGAATTAAAATTTCCTGATAATTTTCTCAACCCCATGTCATCCAATAGGTTTATATCTTTCTTTCTTTAGTCGAAAATTAAGGTTTTTGAGGAAAACATTCCAGGATTTTTCTCCATATAGTGGACTTTACTGGGGTGCAACGGGTTGAAGGTCCAAATTGTAGTCTCGATGCAGCTCAATGCGGCTCTACACGATCCCAGCCAAAGAATAAGGGTCTCATCTAGCATTACATAATCATGTTGGAAAGGTAGGGCGGAAAACTCCATCTCATTTTCTCCTCCAACTTCAAAATCGCCCGACATCGTTGTTTTACCTTTTTTAGTAAAGGACTTTTGACTAGTCTTTTCACGTTCGCTTTGTAGACACTGGATTGGTACTTCCGCCTACGTCATGCATGACCTTTCCAACGTGATTACGTCATGCGTGGCACATCGCAGAGCAGTGCAAGACGAGCATTTGTGGTTAAAAAGTAAATACATTTTTATTTTATTTTTTTTAGAAAATGACAGATCGTTTCACTAGACAAGACCCTTTTTCCTCGGCTGGGATCATGTAGAGCCCTTTGAAGCTGCACTGAAACTGCAGTTTGGACCTTCAACCCGTTGTACCCCAGTGAAGTCCACTATATAGAGAAATACCTGGAATGTTTTCCTCAAAAACCTTTATTTCTTTTCGACTGAAGAAAGTAAGACATTAACATCTTGGATGTCATGGGGGTGAGTAAATTATCAGGAAATGTTCATTCTGAAGTGAACTAATCCTTAATTTTTTTGCTAAAAGTTTGAAATTTCAGAATTATTTTAGTATTTGTGAATTATTAAAGTCTAGGGAATGTTATATAGAAAAGATAAAACATGGATGGGCAAATCATTGAGAGAGAGAGAGCAAGATGATGGAACAGCTAGTTGCAGCTAGTAATGAGCACATATATTAATAACAGCCTTTTCACTTAGAATGTGTAGATTGCAAGCGTTTGCTATTAGTGCACCTGAAATGCTCATTCAATTAACTTGGGGCATAATTTAGAACTTCAAAAGTAATTTCAAGCAAGAATCTGAAAGAGACTGGTCAAATGTTAATGCCTTGTGCAAGAGAGCCAATTGTGACGAGACTACTAATATCATGCAAGTGTATCAGCAATAGCACAGGCTCATTTCATGTATACAGTTACTGTTTCTGCAAGTATTCTAATGGCCTCTTATAAAAGATACAGAAAAAATATTGTTCATCTTTGGGCGTTTTTCTTCCTTACCAAACAATGGAACGTTTTGAGGTTCCGAACCTCAGAAAACACTATTTTTGTTTAGAATTAGAAGTATGCTTACTTTATTGTCACTCCAACAGGTAGCCATGATTTATGTCCACTCTGGATCTGTGCTCTTTAGGAGCTAGAACTCAAAGTGCAGCTCCCTGTCCATTGGCAGACTCTGTGAGCTCCATTAATCTAAAGCCATTAAGATGGAAGCATTCCACTGCCTGATAACGGATAGTGGTTTGGACGGATTTCCTCACTGGACTATAAACACTGAGTGCAGTGTGCATCAGCTGAAGAAGGTTTTGTGATGCTGTAACCAGCAAGATTGTTTATCAGTATAAAGCCCCGAGATGCATTTTGGAGGTCCAGTCTTACAGTTCTTCAGCTGTGTTCTTTGTCTTTAGGCTTTACATTTACATTCAAACCAACATGTTTTAGATACATTTTCTTCAAATATTCAGCAATGTGTTCTTTGTGTGCTGTGATATGAGTCTATGTACTGTATGAGAATAGCAGTGAACAAAAGGAATATAGTCAAAAGAAATGCCAATGATACAGTATACATGAATGCACTGAATGTATTTAATTGAACAATTTAAAATAACTGTTTTCTATTTTAAAATATTTTAAATGTAATTTATACCCGTGATAGTTGAATTTTCAGCAGTCATTATTCCAGGATCCTTCAGAAATCCTTCTAATATGTTGATGGTGCTCAAGAAACATTTATTAATATCACTGTTGAAAACAGTTGTGCTGCTGATTATTTTTGTGGTAACATGATGCATTTTATCAAGCTTCTTTGATAAACAGAAAGTTAAAAAGAACAGCATTTGCTTGAAATAGAAACATTTTGTAATATTGCAAATTGCTTTACTGTACTTTTGATAAATTTAATGTCCTTGCTGAATAAAAGTAGTAATTTCTTTAAAAGAAACTGACTCCAAACTTGCAAACGTACATTAAACAATATAAAAATGTCACCTTTAAGACTGAAAATGTTATTAGCATGTTACCATAAAGTAATTAGCACTGTATTAGCATTAGCTCATACTTGACATTATGTGCTAGTTCTAATTACTGAAATTTAAAATGTGTTATAGTGATAATCAGCTGTTAAAAATTTCAACTTAATTAACTGTGGAATTAAACCTCAACCTTTTACATAACAGCATTCTGAATGAAAGATCACAATGATCATGTTCATTTAAATAATACTTTAATTCAGTCAGACACGCAAAAAAGTTAAACTATTGGTTACACACATAGCAACCTCAGTGACAAGTGTAGCTAGATAACTTTCCAAAACTAGCCCTGGATGATTTATCTTTGACCCATTTACGTTCCACACATGGTAGCAGAATAAGAGTATTGAGTTCAGTGGTAGCGTTTTTGTCTAGCACTTTATTTAGAGGTTCTAAATCTACAGATGATAAATAATGTCTATTTAGAATCTGCCTTTAAAAACACATAAATCAGTCTGAACAATTTTGCCACCAGACACATTTATATAACATACAGTACATTGATGCCTCAATTTCTATTTTACAGTTAGGTTAGACACCATATCGAATTTAACGCAGATGAAAAAACGGCTGTGAGGGATAGACTTACATTCTTTACTATGGCACTTTCACGCTCACTTCACTACTCACAATTTTTAAAACAGTTAATGGAGTTTTTGCCTACTGAAAGGTTTTTTGTTTAGTTTTTTTTTTTTTTTTTTTTTTTTTTTTTTGAAAAGATGTTTCTTCAGCTGAACAATTGTGTGTTGTTAAACAACAGTACCATCCACTGGATGCAGTGTAATTCTATCCCTCACAGCATTGTTTTCTTTCCTGTCAGAAATTAAATATGGCACTACCCTGACTAAGGTCTATGACTTAAAGGGATAGTTCACCCAAAAATGAAAATTATCCCATGATTTATTCACCCTCTAGCCATCCTAGGTGTATATGACTATTTTCTTTCAGATGAACACAATCGGAGATATATTTAAAAATCAACCTGATCTCATGGAAAAACATACCTGTGCGAACATTTTTGCAAATTGCAAAATACACTATATTGCCAAAAGTATTGGGACACCCCTCCAAATCATTGAATTCAGGTGTTTCAATCACTTCCATGGCCACAGATGTATAAAATCAAGCACCTAGGCATGCAGACTGCTTCTACAAACATTTGTGAAAGAATGGGTCACTCTCAGGAGCTCAGTGAATTCAAGCGTGGTACCGTGATAGGTTGCCACCTGTGCAATAAGTCCATTCATGAAATTTCCTCACTACTAAATATTCTACGGTCAACTGTTAGTTCTATTATAACAAAGTGGAAGCAATTGGGAACAACAGCAACTCTGCCACGAAGTGGTAGGCCACGTAAAATCACAGAGCGGGGTCAGCGCATGCTAAAGCGCACAGTGTGCAGAAGTCGCCAACTTTCTGCAGAGTCAATAGCTACAGAACTCCAAACTTCGTGTGGCTCTCAGATTAGCTCAAGAACAGCGCTTAGAGAGCTTCATGGAATGGGTTTCCATGGCTGAGCAGCTGTATCCAAGCCTTATATTACCAAGTGCAATGCAAAGCGTCGGATGTAGTGGTGTAAAACACGCCGCCACTGGACTCTAGAGCAGTGGAGACGTGTTCTCTGGAGTGACGAATCACGCTTCTCTGTCTGGAAATCCGATGGACGAGTCTGGGTTTGGCGGTTGACAGGAGAACGGTACTTGCCTGACTGCATTGTGCCAAGTGTAAAGTTTGGTGGAGGGGGGATTATGGTGTGGGGTTGTTTTTCAGGGGTTGGGCTTGGCCCCTTAGTTCCAGTGAAAGGAACTCTTAATGCTTCAGCATACCAAGACATTTTGGACAATTTCATGCTCCCAACTTTGTGGGAACAGTTTGGGGATGGCCCCTTCTTGTTCCAACATGACTGCGCACCAGTGCAAAAAAGCAAGGTCCATAAAGACATGGATGAGCGAGTTTGGTGTGGAGGAACTTGACTGGCCTGCACAGATTCCTGACCTCAACCCGATAGAACACCTTTGGGATGAATTAGAGCGGAGACTGTGAGCCAGGCCTCGTCGTCCAAACATCAGTGCCTGACCTCACAAATGCGCTTCTAGAAGAATGGTCAAAAATTCCCATAAACACACTCCTAAACTTTGTGGAAAGCCTTCCCAGAAGAGTTGAAGCTGTTATAGCTGCAAAGGGTGGGCCAACTCCATATTAAACCCTACGGATTAAGAATGGTATGTCATTAAAGTTCATGTGCACGTAAAGGCAGGCGTCCCAAAACTTTTGGCAATATAGTGTATGTACCAATACGTACATATCACTGCAGTTTCCAACAGAAATTAAAGTAATTAAAAGTAAAACAGCAAGCACTTTTAATCGTTTTCATACAGTTATGATTACAGGGTCAGATTATGAATGAATAAAATTTATTTTCACATCTCCTTGCACAATATTATGTTATAATCTCAAAACACTTTTTACCAAAGTGCATGATTTGTAAACAAATACATTCTGGACTTAGCATCGCGTATCCAGCTCCTTATGTTTCGCTTTTCTGACATAACAAGCTTGCTCGGTAGCTCAGCTGGTACGCAATTGTACTTAGGATGCAGAAGCCTTGGGTAGGAATACTGTGAAAGACGAGTCATGATAAAAGAGCTCAAAGATGAGAGATCAAAAACAAGCTAAAACAGCATGGTTACAATTGTGTTTTTATGTCAAATTTGCTTTTATTAACACTATCACCCAATAGTTTAGGTGTAGTATAGATGATACATTATTTTAAAACATAATGGAGCATTACACTTTTAGTGCCACTCACCGGACATTTCAAATCAGAACTGCGGTGATACGTACCAACGTAATATAAAACTTACCATATTTACATTCATCTGTTTCGGAAAAAAACACACTTTTAGCGCCACTCAGTGGACATTTCACATTGAAATTGTCATGAAATCAGATTTTGAAGCCCAAAAACATTCATCCATCCATTATAAAAAAAATAATCCATACGGCTCCAGGGGGTTAATAAAGGCCTTTTGAAGCGAAGCGAAGATTTTTTGTACGTTTTTTGGTATATTTTTAAATTCAAATAAAAAATTCATACTGAGCAAGTCGACTTGTAATCTCTGACGCGATGTATGACGTGCATAGGCGTAATTTGCGCGTGGGGTGGGTGGACCATGTCCCCACCACTTTTTGCCAGGGTCGATATACTTTCAAAAAGTGTCCGCGAGATCACTTTTTGATCTCGCGGCGCAGATGTATACTAATACAAAAGAAACATCTCTAGTTGATTAGCAATTCGTTTGTTTGTGTTAAATAATAGGCGATCTATCGCTGCGATGTGTTGTTTTTGAAATCATGTTGAGTGCTCGTTGCTGCTGTTATCAGTGGCGCAACAGTGTTCTCTTGGCGCTCGTGCGCAGTCTTCACACGGACGAGCGCTTCAATCTATCGCTTAGAGACGCTATTCGTTCCGGTGAAATCACAAAACAAAATGCACATAAACGTGTCCCTGCTCTTGATATACAATCACTGATGAACATCTTTGGTTTTAATGAGAAAAAAATAAAATAAATAACACGAGGGCGGATTAGAACCCAGAACCTCTGGGCTGAACAAAAATTCTGCCACCAAGACAATCTAATATTGATTGCAGATCCATGTATTTATTGGCTAATGTAAATACTCTCGAGACTAACAATATGTTGTATTATAGTATATTTAAGGACGAAACTATCATATTAAACATGAGGTCTATGTCAATAAATTTTGTGCATTTATTATTGTATTGATAAAATACACCCCTCCCCCCACACCCCAAGCACATTCCTGTCCCACCCACTTTTTAAAACAAAGTTACGCCACTGATGACGTAGGATGTAGGAGTAGCGTAAGCTTAGACGCCTCTCGCGGTTCAACAAATAGGGCTGGGCAACAAACTCAAGCTCCTCTTTTCTTATATCAAAATCCTCTTACATTTCTCTTCAAAAATTATTGCTTTAGATTTGTAATTCGTGACTGGTGTCCTCTACGCTTCCGCATTCCTCATTACGTCATGCATCGGGTCGGAGGTTACTCTTCCACCGCAAATCGATGCATATGGCCGTCTGTCAGAAGCTAGTTATTATAGTTAATAAAGTTTTAAATAATGATATTTTGCTCTCAAAAACCCATAGCTTTGCTTAAGAAGGCCTTTATTACTTTATTTATTTATTTATTTTGTGAATTACAATATACCTTTAAGGGATACAAACTACACCACTAATCTTTTTCTTCTACAGTAAAATCTCAGTAAACTCACAGTCTGTTTTGTTGAGCGGGTGAAGGTTTCCATTGCCTCAGGGCAGTCCTGTGCCTGCACTGCTCTGCCTTTCATGTAGGCTGCTGTAGATGGTCAGCTGATGTTCAGAAGATAGATTTATCCACCAGATCGGCCAGAGGTGGATGGATCTTTGTTCTGAGTCTTGGCTTCTCAAGGTTTCTAAATTCCTTAAAACTTTCACCTCAAGCTTGTTAACTTTACAGCCTGCAACTTCATAAAGTCACGTTGAAACATGTACATTGTTACCAATTCATACTCAACTGGATGTGATTGATTTTTGGTTATCAGTTGTGCTTATTGTTGCTAATTAACACTGTAGTAATGAGTGGAAAATGTGTGTAGACCTTGAGCTTCCTTTCATTAAAAAATAAATACATGAGCATGAATTTAATGTTTTATATTTTATACCTATAAACAAAATTAGAGTCTTACTTTTTTTTAGATTACTGATTGAGTTCTGTGCTCAAAACATCTTTTTACTCCCTTGAAACTAATGTCACTTCTACTTTTGGTGTTCAGTCGCATTCATTACCATCTCTATTTACTGCCTAATCTAAATACTCAGCCCATTTAGATGACAAATTAGATCTATGTTTCTTTCCCTCTATTTAGTTGCCACAGTACATTTGCTGCAAGCGTTTGCAAACAAAGTGTAAATATGTTTTGTCACATCTCAGTCACAGCAATCACATTTGCAAATATGTTATATATATTCAAAGTGTAAACAGCTCATATAGGTATATTTACTATTTGTGCTTGGAATTGGACTTACATGACACACATATCTTAGGCTGTTATACTTGCTGTCATAAGGCAGCCTTACATGTTACTTCATTTGCATTCCTCTTTTCACCCCTCTCATTTTCTCTGTCCATTTAACAAATTTTGGTGTTGGCAGTCATTAGGGGACCATTACACATTATTTTCAAAGGAGCAGTGAACAGGAAGACAAATCTGTCCTCAAGAGCACTCTTAAACTCTACAGCATAGGATATAGCAGGGTAATAGCAGAGTTTAATATTAGTTTATATAACTAACATTTAGAAAACTGATTACTTTAATCACTGTAAGCATATAAGTGAGCAGAGATGCTCTTTCACTCTACCTAGCATAAATGAAGGCTATTTGTATAGGTGGCCTTGCTGTAATCAAGGCCAAAGTCCTGCAGGATGGTTTCAGAAGCCATGACTGCATAATATCCATGACATTAATATTACATCTTTATTGAACCTTAATCATTTGCAGTTGGTTTTTATATAACCAGCACAAACAACCTACCAAACAACCCCAGAGAGAACCCTGCATCATGCTGAGCTTAATAAATAAGCTATATTCATCCCATTAGTTGTATTAGAGGAAATTATTTGATACATTTTGCAAATAACGGCACCTTTTTATGCTAATGAGAGAGTGGGAGAGAAATGTCAAAAGTCAGATTCTTATTAACAGCATATTAAACTGAGCTTACTTTGTGATTGTAAATCTGAGGTTGATTAAATTTGTGAAAATCTATATCTAGAGATTATGTTACGTTAACAATTTCTGCCTGAAAAGTGAAGAGCTATTATACATCTTGGTCAAAATGTCTGAAACCACTTATTTTTAACTGAAAATACTTATTTTTCTTATTTAATACATTTTTAATTACAAATTGTACTATAATTAGTACATAATTATTATTATTATTGTATAATAATTTGAATAAAATGTTATGAATTTAATTGGAAAATTAACATGAATTTGAAAATGTTGTAGTATTTGGTTTGCCCCTATTTTGCCTTAAAGGATTAGTTCACTTTAAAATGAAAATTACCCCAAGATTTACTCACCCTCAAGCCATCAGGTGTATATGACTTTCTTCTTTCAGACGAATACAGTCGGAGTTATATTAATAAATATCCTGATGCGTCCAAGCTTTATAATGGAAGTGAACGGGGGCAACAAGTTTAAAGCTCAAGAAAGTGCATCCATCCATCATAAAAGTACTCCACACGGCTCTGGGGGGTTAATAAAGGTGCAACTGAAGCGATGTTACGTCAGTTACGCTTTTTTCATAAGTTGAATATGGAAGGCATAGGATGTAGTGTAAGCATTTTAAACTGTGAGAGTCGTTACACTTTCTTCGTAAGTTGAATACGGAAGGCGATCTGGCAGAAGCTAGATATTTTATTTTATAACTTTTTTATTTTTCTTACATAAACGCATCCCTTTACTTCAGAAGGCCTTTATTAACCCCCAGAGCCGTGTGGAGTACGTTTATGATGGATGGATGCACTTTCATGAGCTTCATACCCGTTGGTCTGAAGCTCTTTTTTTAATTTGTTTTTCCTCATTTCATTCCATTCCTTCATAGTGTATCTCACAAGTACATAGAAAAAATGCTTTTGAAACAATTTTTATCAGTTTCACAAATGATTACAAAGAAATGGCAAGTAACACATTGAATTAAACATGAGATTTTGAAATAGAAACACTGAAATAGTATTTTTATAAAACATACTCCAATAATCTATTTGTTTACTTTACAAAATGTCTTGTGTGTATGTAGAATGAACCACAAAGTAAGTATCTAATCTGGATCTTTGCCTACTCGTGAAAATAATGAAATTAATGTTCTATATAAGACTATATGCATTATGCAGTAAACAGAACTGATTAAACTGAGGGGTCAAACACTGTTCACTATCTACCAAATGTGTTTCTGTTGCCACCAAGTGGCATAAATTTGAAAAAGAGGTTGCTTCATTTGATACGGTTATTCTGTGCTAACATACAGATATATTTCAGTCCAAGCTTTCTTGAGGGCTGTGATTTATTCATTATGAATTATTATTACATGCTTCCCAAGAATACTTTATTCTGATTGGTCAGTCATAGTTTTCTGTAAACAAACATATTTGTTTGTATCCCAGGAAGTCTCTTTCTATACTGACACAACAGAAAAGTGTCAATGTTTCAAAGTACATTTATTATTATTATTTATTTATTTGGTAAACAGGCATTTAATTATGAATAATAATATGCACAAAATGAACACTTTCCATAATATAACAATTCTTCCTTCTCAGCTGTAAAAACGATTTTGCCCTTCCTTCTAAAATGTGTTCTAGCATAATTTAAAAAAAGAAAAATTTCTGATCTGGACCACAAAGAGCTCAGGAAGCTCTGTGCTAATCAGATCTGATGCCTTTTGACATGAAATCTCCCTAATCCCAATCCCAAATGTTCCTGTTTCTTGCATTTTATTTTCCCCGGATAAACTGAAAACATCTTGTCCAGACCTGCTGTCGTAAGTCTCAACAAATCTCCTCCAGAAGTAGAAATTCCCACAAGGCCTGCAAATCTTTAGCTGGAAAGTAATTACCGTTTTGGAAAGTTCTTCACAAAGACATGCACAATGTCAGCTAAACTAAATAGGAAACATTTGTAACTCAAGCAGTACAAATACAAATAACAAGAATGTGAGGCTCAAAGAAACATGAATGAATCAGGAGAGAATATAGATGGTAGAACAATATATTTAAAATTTTCATGTTGTAAAAACTACCTAAAAGGTTCATTTTCTGAAATATTGCTTTGCAATGGCAGTGATGCAACTGAAATGGAGGGCGTCCAATCATCTATAGCTTACGGAGTTACTCACAGTCTGTGTATTAGATGACAGCACTGCACTGCAGGCTGTCAACCTTAGGCAATAGAAATGGACTGCTGTGCTCTGTTTTATACCTCGTCGTCATTAGCTGACTCTATGAGACTGACGTTTCCTGGAAATCAACTTTGTTTATGGTTTGTGAGCTGAGCTCTCGCACATTCAGTTATTTATGCGCAATGCTGGAATAAGTACAATGCTGACAAAGTCTGGACTACTTGCGTAAACACACCATCCGTTCTCTTGAACATAGACAAAAGAAAAATGGATAAAGAAACATGACATATTGTTTTGTATTGATTTTCGTGCTCTCCTGCCATGTCCAGTATTGTTTTATGACTAGAATCATTTTCAGATTCAAATGAGTGATGCAGTAATCCAGCAAAGTACATGACTAGTAATGAGACACAACTAAAAGTTAATCTCTTCTTTTCATTTCTTCAAAGGGCAATACATTTTCTAAAAGATATGGCAATGTTTTGCAACAACATCTGCATTTCTATTCTGCGTGTGGTTTAAAGCTTGAGACCCTGAAACATTACAAGAAACATTGGCTTACCAGGCCAAATATGTTAGATATGGTTCAAAGATATTGTTGTTCACCTTTTGGCATTTTATGTACCAGGGGTTAATTTATATTAAAATTAACGGATTTACATTTTTAATTAGAATTATTATTTTGGTACGTTTCAAATACCTTTATGTATTTTATGGTTTTATCTTTCTCCCAGACCCAGACTTTAGGCAGGAACACACCAAGCCGACGCCGACTAACTAGTGGCGACGAAAGCAGACTGTGGGGTTGGCTCACGTCGGCAGCGTCTGGGTCCAAAGTTGCCCTGACACACCACACCGACTCTCGACAGCTGACGGCCAAGTAGCACGTCCGTTCTGCGCCTGCGTAAGATGAAATGCCTTTCCGTACCAGCAGGTGGCAGTAGCTGAACAGCCAATCAGAATGATCAGATGGCTCGTCCATAGACAGCAATATAATCAACATTTTCAAGGTCCAGAAAGGTACTAAAGACATCATTAAAACAGTCAACGTGACTGCAGTTGTTCAACCTTAATTTTATGAAGCGAAGAGAATACTTTTTGTGCACAAAAACAAAACAAAAATAACGACTTTATTCAACAATATCTTCTCTACAGAGCAGAATTTAACTTATTAATCCATGAAAATATGAATCCGGCTTCTCTCCGTGAAGGCAAAGAGCATAGAACCCAGACAGTATAAGTTCTTTGGTGAAGGCACGCACTCATTTAAAATGTCAATCCACTGAAACACGTCATGTTGCAATGAGCGTTCGATATCAGTGCCGTAAACCATCCACGCCTGAGCCCTCGGTCAAGATGGCCGCCGCCACGCCTGAGCCCTCAGTCAAAATGGCCACCGCCGAAAATGAGCCGTCAGCCAAAATGGCCGCCATGCCTAAGTCCTCTCCAGAGCTAATGGAGGACTTCTGGCTGATCGACTTCTGGTCAGAGCCAAGAACCGTCCCTGACCAGAGTCCAGTGTCTTCTCCAGTCCCTGAGTTCGCTCCAGTATCTTCTCCAGCCCCTGAATCCGCTCCAGTCTCTTCTCCAGCCCCTGAGTTCGCTTCAGTGTCTTCTCCAGCCCCTGAATCTGCTCCAGTGTCTGCCTCAGCCCGTGACCAGAGTCTAATAATGGCTTCAGCCTGTGACCAGAGTCCGGTGATGGCTTCAGCCCCTGACCAGTGTTCAATGATGGCCCCAGAGGCGACTCCCTTCCTCGTCCCGAGTCCAGAGGCGACTCCATTCCTCGTCCCGAGTCCAGAGGCGACTCCCTGCCTCATTGAGAGCCCAGAGATGGCTCCAGTCCCTGAGTCAGCTCTAGACTCCGCTCCAATCCCTGAGTCAGCTCTAGACTCCGCTCCAGTCCCTGAGTCAGCTCCTGAGTCTGAATGTCCTGATCCGCCATGGCCTCCCGAAGGGCCAGATCCGCCATGGTCTCCCGAAGGGCCAGATCCGCCATGGCCCCCTGAACTGCCCGATCCGCCATGGCGTCCTGAACTACCCGATCCGCCCTGGTCACCAGCACAGCCGGTACCACCCTGGAGGTCTCTTAACCTGCCAGCACCTGCCCACGACCTCCAGGGTGCCGTCCCCCCCCCTCCCTGGTTGGACTCTTTTTGGCACGAGGTCGCGCCTTCCGGGAGGGGGGAGTTATGTCAGGGTTATACCTGTTTTGAGTTTGTTTTTGATCTGTTTCCCTGTTCTGTTCATGTATGAGTTTGTTTTTCTTTAGTCACATGTTCTCTTTTGTTCAGTTTCCCGCCACTCGTTTGTTCCCATGGTTACCCTTATTGAGTTGTCCCAGCTGTGTCTCATTAATTATCTTGTTAGCTCCCCTGTTTGTTCTTGTATTTAAACCCTGTGTTTCTCTCAGTTCTCGGTCTGTCCTCGTCATTGTTTAGTTGGTTGTTCTGTTCCCAGTTCTAAGTGTTTTATGGAGTTTTGAGTTTGTTTAAATAAAGAAAGCTGCTGCATCAAGATCCTGATTATCTTCCTTTGTGCTGCAACCAGCGACCCATGACAGTAGTCTTGTTTAACATTATGTAAACCTCCGAAACGAGTTTGCAGCACAAGTCACAAACAGAAATGTTATTTCATATTAAGTAGATGAGTAAACTGCATTCAATAAATTCGACTAAAAACATGTATTGATATGACAATTGAATTTAACACATTTGCCATGATTTTAATATTAATACATGGGAATTCATACACATTCACACTTGGATACGTAAATGATTTACGTTTTATTGCTGTTAATACATAAGTATTTTTACGTTTTAGTGCTATAAATACGTCAATATTGTATGTTTTTGTGTGTATGAAAACGTAAGTAAATGTACGTGTAGTAGAACCACACTTTACGTAAAAATATACACGTATTCTCATTAGATCACATTGGTTTATTTGTACTTATAAAGCACATATTAATGCTTCATTCTGCATGACCATATTCTACACCCCTTAATCCTATACCCAATACCTAAACTTAAACAACACAAAAACTACCTTACTGACTTAATAAGCAGTACATTAGGAGCTTATTGAGGCAAAAGTTGTAGTTAATAGTGAATATGTGTTCCCTATGCTAAAGTGTTACTGTATTTTTTTTTTTTTTAAGTATATTTACATCCTGTATATTCACCATTACATAGGCTATTATTAGTAGATAAATTAAACTAGTGAAAGTGTGAAAAGTGTGTTTTAAGATATTTTTTCAAGTGATTCTGTCACCAATAGGCTCCAGATTTCTTCTCTTCCTATATCTATAGGAGCAAAGAACTGCAGATTCCAACTTTCCCAGTCACATAAATCAGCACTGACTTGTACTAAACTTGTACTCTCAGGCTGAGATGATAAAGGGCAAATAGAAGAGGAGGTCCACCCATGTCCCCATGAGCATTAAATCATCTCTGTCTGTCAGATCTCACTGATGACACTGCATATTAAATTTAGCGAGGATCATTCACCCGTCAACCATGGCCGACTCATCAGAGAATGGACTTACCCTTCTTTACTGGATCATCACACTCGCTCTTCTTTCTTTCATTCCCAGTCTCTCTACCTGACCCTATTCACAGTTTTTATTTTACGCAAAACCTCATCCATGTATGCAAATTCAATAACGTACGACATTTTCTAAGGTTTGCAGCCAAAACAAGATGAAAATAAGCATGTGCTAAAGCTATTGTGGAAGAGGAGGTTAGTTAACTGGAGTGCTGCTGTTGTCAGCTTGCCTGTCTGTTTTAGTTTGGTCAAGCATTTATCAACAAAATAGTCACCATGTTGGCAAAACACCTGAAGAGCTCAGTGAAACAAACAATTCTCTCTCGTTTATTGCAAATACTTAATTTTGTCATTTGAAAAGTGTGGATTTTAAGGAATAGTTCATCAAAAAAGGCAAATACTGTCAATCTCATCTAAACGTGTATGATTTTCGTTCTTCTGTGGAACAAAAAAATATATATTTTAAAGAATGTTTAAGGTCCATATTATTAAAGTGAATGGTTTCCAAAATTTTTATTGAGCTCTTTATACATAAGTTGATCAATGATTTGATTTGATCTGAAAGTGAATAATGACTTACTTTAATTTTCACTTGAGATGTATAGATTACCTTTACGAAATTATGTCCATTTGAAATTTTTGGACCCCATTGACATTCATTGTATGGTTGAAAATATCTTTTTTGTTTTCCACAGATGAAAGAACTACATTATAGTGTGCAAATGATGACATAATATTCTTTTTAAAAGTTAAAGAAACCACTAACATCATCTCATCATCATTCGAGAGCTAAACTTAGTAGTTATTAGTGCAATTAAATATCTGATCATATTTTAGTTTTGTGCAAGCTAAGAAATCACGCTAATATTGCCATTATAGCACCCAAGACAATGCAATGTTTTTTTTACGCAGTCTTGCATAGTTTCATTAAGTGCACATATTTATCACCAGAGGATACACATAATTATAGTGTAAAAAACCTGTGGGTAAAGTAGAGCTCCAACACCACTAAAACATAATGATGAAATTGTAATAATAAACATGTATTAATTTCACTTTGGCTCTCGGGACTACAACTTTTTCCACGACCTTGTAATTAAAATTACAGCAACACCTGCAGTTTTTTGCAAGAGTAGTTTGCAGCTTATTCCCAAAACCAGCCTTTCTGAACTCAGGTACAACATCTGGTTGAATAAGGTCCCCCAGGGGGAAAAAAAAATTGTAGAAGATCATTTTAAATAGTCTAAAGATCATGATGAATGAGTTGTCATATAGGATGCTGAGCTGTCCATTAAGGACTCGAATGTGTTAAGCTACTACTGTTCTCCATTTATCCAGCAGGATGTGAATGCCCTGCAGCAGGCTACTTTTAGACATGCATTTTACACTTTTTAATTCACACATGCTACTGATTCAATACATGTAATGCAATACATTCAATGCAGCTGACAAGCTTTAGAAAGATTGATTTCAGGCTGTATATAGGACCTTACACTGTCACTTATTTTAGGTTAATTTATCATGCAAAGGAGAGATCTTATTCATGACATGTTTTCTGCTCCTTATACTGGATGAACACATTTGTCACTGCTGATTGATTCTACATTTCATCTGCCAGTACTACAGTCTTATACTTACTTCTGTACAACAAAATAGGCCCAAAACAAGCAAAAATTATATGGGAAAATTTGCTTCATTATAGTGAAGAACTCTTAATATGATATAGCATGCTACTGCAGACTAATTTTAAAGTGTTAGTTCACCCAAAAATGAAAATTCTGTCATTTATTACTCACCCTCATGTCGTTCCACACCCGTAAGTCCTTCGTTCATCTTCGGAACACAAATTTTCCGTAAAATCCGATGGCTCAGTGAGGCCTGCATTGCCAGCAAGACAATTAACACTTTCAGTGCCCAGAAAGCTACTAAAGACATATTTAAAACAGTTCATGTGACTACAGTGGTTCAACCTTAATGTTATGAAGCGACAAGAATACTTTTTGTGTGCCAAAAAAAAACAAATAACTTTATTCAACAATATCTAGTGATGAGTGATTTCAAAACACTGCTTCATGAAGGCTTCGAAGCTTTACGAATCTTTTGTTTCGAATCAGTGGTTCGGAGCGCATATCAAACTGCCAAAGTCACGTGATTTCAGTAAACGAGGCTTCGCTACATCATAAGTGTTTCAAAATTTCAATGGTTCACCACTGGGGGGCATGACTTTGGTAGTTTGATACACGCTCCGAATACGTGATACGATTTATTAAGCTTCGAAGCTAAATGAAGCGATGTGTTTTGAAATCGCCCATAGATATTGTTGAATGAAGTCGTTATTTGTTTTTTTGGTGCACAAAAAGTATTCTTGTCACTTCATAACATTAAGGTTTAACCACCGTAGTCACATAAACTGTTTTAAATACGTCTTTAGTAGCTTTCTGGGCATTGAAAGTGTTAATTGTCTTGCTGGCAATGCAGGCCTCACTGAGCCATCAGATTTTATGAAAAATATCTTAATTTGTGTTCCGAAGATGAACTTACGGGTATGGAACGACATGAGGGTGAGTAATTAATGACAGAATTTTTATTTTTGGGTGAACTAACCCTTTAACTGTGCAGCTGAGCATTATGTGCTACTCGTAGAGGAAACCATGTCACCAAGGCACAAAGAGAGCTAAACCAATATTGTCATGCCAAAACTGCAGCACATTTATTCAGTGAACTACTGTGCATCGCTCTAAATGTTAATGTAATGAAAGGCTTTGTCTGGCCTTTTGTTTATAAGTTTTGTTTTCTCAAAAATATTCAAATGATGCTAATGGAAACAAACTTTCCTTTTATCGTTGCCTAACAAGCTATTGATAATGCTCAATCTGGAACATTCCTAGACTCTGAACTGTTCACTATCTATTGTCTGTTGGAGAATGAAGCAGCACAAAGCAGAGAATGCAAAAGCCGAAAAATGTTATGCCTGTCGAACAAAAAAATCAGAAAGTTCCAGAAATATCAGGAAGGGCCAGCTGGCTTGTTGACATCCACAGGCTGCTTCCTTCTGTCAACATGTGAGCTCTTATTATGCTAATATGCTTGAGCTCTTTAAGTTAAACATTACTTTTTATGCCAAGTCCTTTTATTCTGCTCAAAACCTTAGTCAGCACAGGTGTCAGCATTTTTAAATAAGCTGCCCACATTTCATTTACTGTAGTAAAATGAAACAGACGAAAGGTCCATCAACAAGAGGCCATCAAGGTTTAATGAATTCCATTGATTCGTCTACCCTAGTTAAAGAGTCTACCGGCTGGAATTTAACCACTGACGCTTCAGAGGACTGCTGATTTACATGTGCTGAAAGGTACAATGCTCATCTATTCATTAGTTATGTAGTGCCCAAATGAATAGTGAACAATAACTTATTTATATTTTTGAGGTCCCCTTTTGTCAAAATGAAATGGCATGTTTTTGCATGTTGTTTTTTGTAATTAAGTAATAATGTTAGGGAGCCACTGATCTTAAAATTCTGACCGATATCGATAAGCCAATAATTATTGATAACCAACAAATAAACCGATGAACAGATCTAAACATTTTATACTATTTTGCCTAAATAGATTAAAAATAAAATCAATAAATGCACCAAAACTAATCGTTTAAATGCTACAAGTTAATTTAGCATCACAACATTATATGAAAAATGAAAATTCATCTTCTATTACATTTAACAGTGTCATTACATTGTTTTAAAATATTGACTTTAGATGATGGTCAAGGTAATCTAAATGTAAAAAGATGAAAATGAGTATTCACAATTAAATATTCAATATCTACCAATACAAATACATTGAAAATCAGCCAAGATCCGATATATTGTATATCCTTAGAGATTGTTCACATCTAATCCTTTTTTAGGGTTGTGAGATCATTTAGTTTGGTTCCTCCTCCTATATCCTATATGTGTGTGCGCCAACTGCATCAGGTCTGGCTGTGATGGATGAGGTGGATTTAGCTCCCAGCGTTATGTGGACTGGCTTGGCTCGACTGAGCGAAAAATTGTGGGATCAGAGAAGTGGAGTATATTCTGCCAGGAGACGTTAGACTTGATGGGAATCTTAGCTGACACGGAGACCTTGACAAAGCAAAATATAGAGTGGGCAAATAAAGTTACTCTCACTGAATATAAAGTGGGCAACTGTGATTGTAAGAACAGTAGTTCTAGCTAGATGAAAAAAAGGAAAGCTGGTTTAAAATGCCATTGGCATGGTTTTCTCTTTCGTTTAGCTAGAAGTTTCCTTTTATTCATTTCAAAGTCAACTGCACCACTGCACTGAGTACAATGAAAGTGCTTTGAAAAGAGGGGGCTGCATTTGGAGGGATAACAACAAGCATAAAACAAGTCAGGAAAAAATACAATACAGGATGTCTGTGGGTAGTAGATATGAGCTTGAGTAATGATTTTTTGCTATTAAAGACACCAAAATGAGAGTTTTGTGGCTTGTGGCCCATGTGTGTGAGCTCTCCTAAACTTTGAAAAAGAAAAAAATAGTAGATATACAGTACTGTGCAAAAGTTTTAGGCACGTCAGTATTTTCACCCCCCAAAAAAGGGGTTTTAAGCCAGTTATTTATATCTTTTGCTGTAGTGTGTCAGTAGGAAATATCAGTTCACATTTCCAAACATTCATTTTGCCATTAATTGTAATAATCCAGTGAGATTTTTGAATGCACAAGGAGTCTGACAACAGCTGTTGCTCCACACGGAGATCTGATCTCACCATCATCAAATCTATCTGTGATTACATGAAGAAACAGATGAAACTGAGACAAACTAAATCCAGAAGAACTGTGGCCGTGTCTCCAAGACGCTTGAAGGAAAGCTTCCTGCAAAGCTACCTGAAAAATGATGCGCAAGTGTACCTGGACAAAAGCTGTTTTAAACACAAAGAGTGGTCAAACCAGATATTCATTTGATTTAGTTAATAGAAGTTAATTGATAATTAAATTCTATTTATGACAGTATTTTTGAAAGCATCCTCACTTTGAAAATACTGAAATGCCAAAGACTTTTGCACAGTAGTGTAGACAATTAAAATTCAGTCTTTTTCTTCTGGGAAATCAATCCAAAAAAATTATGACACATAAGCCGCGTTTCCACCGCAGGACCTTTCCCCAGGAACTAACTTTGGGGTGGTACTCTGTGTGTTTCGACCACAGGAACCAGGGTCTAAATGAAGTTCCGGGGTAAAAAATTCACCCTCTGAAACTACCTGCTCGCTAGGTAGTACTTTTTCAAAGTTCCGGAACTTTCGGGGGTGGGACTTGCGCTGAACATGCTGATTGGTTAAGTTCACGCAGCATTTTGATTGGCTGACTCCGCGCAGCATTTTATTTCAACCATCATTTTTTTAAAGTCTGTTGCACTTATAATGTTAATATGATTTTTACATCAAATAATTGTCATAATTTAGAAATAAATGGCTATTTTATACCCTGATTTTAGCCCTCTGATTTGAAGGGGCGTGTCTTCTGTGAGACTTCAGTGTAAACGAGTATGAGGTCTCTGCGGAACAAAAGTGGGCGTTTCTGTATTTGTGGGTGTTTTCAAATTGGTGGGTGTTTATATATCATGCAATGAAAATGATCACCTTCACCCGAAGGTGACCTTCACCCACCTAAACCCTACCCACACTCTGACATGGGCAAATCAGGTAACGCTCTCAAAAACGCCCCTCTGTTTATGGCCTCGCCCATCAATCATTAATGTCCTGCAGAGACCTGTACTTGGTGTAAACACCTAGGCTACTGCTGTGATTGGCTGACATCTTTGCAATTGAAATAAGCATTACATGTTGAATCCTTTCGAATACTTTTACTACATTTTTACTATTACAGCTGTCGAGATTAAGTGTTGAAAAGTGTTGATTATTGCATTATATTTAAATCTATTCCTATCAGGAGGGTTGCAGTGATTAACATTGAGCAGATGACAGTCTGTTGATCGCGTGAATGCAGTGATCTTGCACGGTTTCTGCACTCTCACGAAATGCTTTCACCATAACTAACAATGCAGACACGATTTAAAAACACGAAGAGATTCATTGTGTAGAAGAGCGTCACTATAACAGGAGTTTTGTCAAGTGTCCAGATGAACTCTCGTTGCATGATTGACAGCTTCAGCCATTATAAGAGAGCATTCTTTGAAGTAAAAATACTAGAATTATTCATTATTAATTTAACTGTCATTGCCGGTGTAATGATGGGTCGACAGAATGTGGATCCATTTGCAGCTTTTTATTAAAAGGACTTACAGAGCAGGCAGGGCAAAGGCAGAGGCATAAACCGGGACAGGCAATGGTCGAGGTAGGCGGCAGACAAACAGAATCAGGGTACAGGCAAGGATCAGGGCAGGCAGCAAAACAATCACAGTTCAGGAAACAGGCAAAGATCAGGGCAGGCAGCAAAGGGTCACAGGGAATAAACAGTCCACAGAAAAACGCTCAGAAATGATCACCAAGGCAAATCAAGACTTCGCAATGTGTGTAAGTGTGAGTGTGTCTTATATAGTGTGAGTGTGATGCGGTGCAGGTGTGTGTGCAATCAGTCCCAGGAATGAGGGCCCATGGGAAACGTAGTCCGAATGAGAACTGATCAGTATTCCGGTGATGGCTCCCTCCGGAGGTCCGGAGAAAGGGCCGAGGGAGCCACATTCGTGACAGCCGGTTTTAAAATGAAATATGTTACTTACAGTTTGTGGGGTCCTTGCTGATTCCAGAACAGTTGATTCCTGATCTTTGAGCAAAAGTTTTTGGGCAAAGCCAGTATTGTGACTTGTTCTTAAAACAGCCGCTGGTCAAATGTACAGTACAAAACATAGACTGTAAAAAAAAAAGATGGACCTTCACTCTCTTCTATTGTAGTAAGTGAAGCTGCTGTTGTGCCGAATTTCGACTCCCTGCCAAATTATTACCTCCCTCGTTGAAGTCGCTATCTGATTGCCTAATCCTAACCCCACCCCTAATCCTAACCCTTCCCCCAATCCTAACCCCTCCCCCACACCTAATCCTAAACCTACCAATACTAGGGGGGTAATAATTTGGTAGGGGTAGGAATTCGGCACCACACCGCCAGTGTGAGTCTTGAGTCTCAAGTCTGCGCAGTAGTGTGCGTGAAGTGGAGCCGCAATATCAAGGTCCCGCCCATATTCCCACAGAATCAGTTAATACTGCAGAACAACTCATTATGTCGGTGTGAAATAAACAGTTCTGGAAATGTAGAAATTAAAGTTAAAGCTCCAATCTCCTCCCAAAGATCCAGAAAAAAAGTCCATTGGTGCTTCAGTGACTACTTCGCTCAGAGAAGCTGTCAATCTCAGCTGTCAATCATGACGTCAAAACCTGCATTTTTATAGCATCAAATAACTAACTTAAACAAACTTATTTAAAGAACGAACACTTTAACTAACATCAGCATTATAAAAACTGGCTAAAATGACAGAAACCATCTTTGGAAAAAAATATATTTGACATGTAATTTGACTGTTAAGTTTGTCTCACGTCCCATTACATTACATGGAAAGGGCGGGATTTATGACCTATACTGCATCCAGCCACCTTGAGGTGATCGAGACGCTTTGGCTTCACTTTTCATGACTCGTGTGGTACGCTTGGTACAAACATGCAAGTCAGCACTGATGTGACTAGGACGTTCGTTAAAAATAAACTGAATCCATTTTTCTCTGACATCGGGATCTTTCGGCATTTTATGCAAAGTTTGTTTTTCCACAGCCAGGAACAGCACAACATCTGCGTGGCATTGCAATCTTGTTATTATCACAAACAACTACTTTAGATCCACTTGCTGCTCATCGACTGAACACCAGTGGGCGGGAACAACGATGCGATGATGTAAAAGTAAGCGTTGTTGTCTTGCTCCAGAGGCAGTCATATGCAAATGATTGTGCCCCTGTGACGTCACAAACGAAGCTTTTTTACAGCTTGATTAAATGCTTTTTATTGATGACGAGGACATTTTAAGTTATGGAACTTGCAGGATGTAATAATGATACAAAGACCTCATTACATTATATCTGACATATCTCACCCTCTTTATGATACATTTCAGAGACCCTCCCCTCGGGATCTTTGTATAGGGTCCCTTTAGCTAAGACAAATAAATTTAAATTTTCGTTTGTACCATGTGCCATTAATTTGCTTAATTCAAACAGGAAGAGGTCGTTTTTAAATTTGTTTTTCTTAATGTGCAATTAATGTTGTGTATTTGTCTGTCTTGTATGTGGTGTAAAAAATCTACTATGCTGCAGAACAAATTGCCCCTAACGGGGACAATAAAGTTTTTACAATACAATACAACACAAAATATGCCAAAAGACCAAGGAAAATTTGATTTCTCATGACCCCTTTAATCAAGGATGCATTAAACTGATCAAATCAGATCAAAGTCAGTAAAGACTTTTACATTGTTACCAAAAATTTGTCTATTTCTAATAAATGCTGTTCTTTTAAACTTTCTATTCATCAAAGAATCCTGAAAACAAAGTATCACAATTACCACAAAAATAAGAAGCACCACTCTTTTCAACATAATATATGATAATAATAAGAAATGTTACCTGAGCACCTAAAAGGCCAAAACTAGAGAGCTAAAACATTATTTGGATCTTATTATAATAATGTCTGCACTGCCCCCATCTGGTGAAAAGAGCTTAATATAACCAGGACTCATAGTTTAACTGCTATGCTCACTTAACCTTTTACTGGCTGTGTGGCGAATTTTAAAACCCAATTAAATTGCTTCCCATCAGCATTTTATGGCATCTGTTAGTGTTGCAGGTTACAGTGATTAATAAATGGTTTACAACATTTTGCCCTTTATTATTCACAGTTATGATGTGTAGTTCAGTGTTCAGTGATTTGTTTCTTCTAGCACAGAAGAACATACTCATAATAGAGCAGAGACATGCATGTAATATACTTTCAGACAGATGTTTCATGAATATAACACTGTAGCTAACTTTTATCCTTTGGTTTTCTACTTTACACAATCATTTTGAAAGCACATTGGGGTCGTAAATGGGTTTTTATGTTTTTATGATTTTTTTTTTATATACATAGTGCATTCACACAAATATCTGCAACTAGTGAATGGGTTTGGAACAAACAAACACACAGTAATCATCTGAACCAACGAATCACACATAAAAATGGTGGTCCCTCTGCTGTTTGGGGCATTATAAAGGGAGATGTCTTTTCTTAGAAGTTTCTTAACAGGGAAATAGATCTAACCAGCTAAAGATAATTTGGCTAGTAAAGCTGGTGTGGAATGGATTGAACCTTGCCTGAATGAGTGGAAACTCTTCATGGAGAGATATGGGCAACAGGAAATGGCTGATAGTGTTTGTAATGGTTGTTGTTATTATATTAAAACTGGCACATATCAGCTTTTTGTATTTATTTTCTCTTTGGCTACTGAAGGAAAAAAACACTGTCAGCTGCCAAATTTGAAAGGTGGATCTTAATATCACGCCCACGGTGAAACCAATGGAGGGAGGAGCCAGGGTGAAGCCTCTGCAACGAGTCTGGGTGGAACCAAAGGACTTCCAACGGAGGTGGAGCCGTGAGCGCTGGAGACCAGGGCTGAGCCGAAGTCACAGGGGGTCACTGCAGGTCTGGAGGGCCAAGGCGGAGCCAATGGCTCATGGGACTGAGGTGGAGACGGGGGCTTAGAAAACCATGGTGGAGGCAGAGAAAAGCTGCAGGGAAGGTGGAGCCCAGTTAAGCCAAAGGGGTGGATGGCTGAGGCGTAGCCAGAGGCCTGGAAGGGACAAGGGACAAGCCAGATGGATAAGGGAACCCGGCGAAGCCAGTGGGATGACGGCCCATGGTGGAAATGAGGGACAATGGAGCTAAGGTGGATCCGATGGGTTAACAGGCTGAAGTAGAGTCATGTGTTCAGAGGCCTGAGGTGCAGCCAGAAGGTCCTTACACCAAGGTGGGGCTGGAGACTGGGAAGCCCAAGGTAGAGTCAAAGAAAAAAAACACTGTCAGCGGCCAAATTTCTACTGCAGTATTCAAATATTCTGTATTCATTTTCTCCCTCATTTCTGTCACATGTAGGCAAAGGAAAATGAAGGAGCAGGGAGAGGTGGATCTTAATTTCAGCCATTTTAACAAATGTGGCATGAAACATAGGGTACAAAGGAAAAAGGAACAAAAACCCAGGAAACAAGGGAAAGCAAACTAAAAGCCTATGAATACAAACACAAACCTGACCATTTTTTTCCAAATCTATTTGACTCCTTTATTTTGTGGAACACAGAAGAAGATATTCTGAACCAAACATTTTTGGTTACCACTGACTCGCACTGTAAGAACAAACAAACTAACAAAAAACACAGACATGCTTCAAAATATCTTTTTTTATGTCCCACAGAGGTTGTACAGTCGTACTGATTTGGAACAACATTAATTTTGGGGTGGAATATCATGCTAATATGCTGATTTAATTTAAAAACCTAAATGAATAATTTCTATCAATATTATTTAGTTATAAATGTATATAATTAAATATTTAAAATATTTTAAGGGGACCTATAATGCCCCTTTTTTTCCAAGATGTAATTTAACTCTCAGGTGTCCCCAGAAAGTGTCTGTGAAGTTTAAAAATACCTCACAGATCATATATTATACCATGTTGTAAATACCCATTTTTGAGTGCATGGAAAAACATGCTGTTTTCGTGCATGTCTTTAAATGCAAATAAGCTGCTGCTCCCCGCCCCCTATCCATGAAAGCACTTCCTTCAACAGCTCCTGCCTGCATCGGATACTCGGATACATAGCCAAATACTAACAAGACATCTGGTTCCTTTTGATTATCATCTATATCTCGATCACGCTTACGGACATTGCAGTTCTTCTTCATCATGAAAGTTTATTATCTGCATGCGTTTTAAAGCTATATCAGTTTAAACTTCTAATTTATTGTTTTCTGAGCACACACATCAAAAGCACACACACAGAAAGCTGGCTGTCAGAAGGCACATTTTGTAAGTATTAAACTAACTTTTCTTTCATGTCTTACTGTCTTTAAACTGTCAAGTACACACAAGGTTATGTCAAAAACACAAAGTTCACAAACACAGTCGGTTATGTCTGTGAAAGTAAACAGCAGGGAAAGAAATCGCATGTGTTTATTAGATCTGTGGCGGATTCCCTTCAAAAACAAAACTAATCCACTCTGTCTTCAGCGGCTCAGATGTCTGGAGTAAATGAAGACTGTTACGTTCACTTCACTCTTACATCCAACAACAAAACACCTCAGTCGCTTAGGAGACATTCTTGTCGCTACAGCTGCTCCGGTGTCGAGAAACTATGCTAATGCAGTGTCCATCAGCAGTCATGGGCGGGGCCTGTACAATATGGCATCACATTGTACAGAAAATGAAAACGCTTGATTTATGACACTGTTGAGGTTTTATGGGGATTAAAACAAGAAATGGGTGGATTTTTATCACTATAAGGTGGTTGTGTACACACTGCCAACACACATTTATGTTCAAACACTATGTAAAAGTGAATTTTGTGTAGTTCAAAAGAGGTCCCATTTAATGGCCAAAAGTGTTGATATTTTCGTGATGGGTATTGTCATATTTTGATCACTTTATTTAAATAGGTGGAAGCAAAAGAGTTTTTTTTTTTTTTTTCTGTACAAGCTGAAAAAGCTAAGCAACGAACAAATGGTTATGAATAGATGAATACTCCAGTGTTGCACATTACAGTCATAACCATTATTTATCTAAATCACATTATGAGGGCATTTGCCATTATCAGAAAGGCAGATCCTTTAGAAATAAAATCAAATGTTAATTCACTGAGTGTAATTTCCTGTAAATGTCATAAACGCACCTTGTGCTGTACAGTAACAGCAAGCAAACAGCTGTTTACAAACTTTCAAGAGCAAACCCATGGTGCAAATGTGTAATTTTCTTCTTGATTTTAGAAGAGCAGAGTGTAGAAGTGCTGTTCTATTTTGTGTTCAGTAACAAACACATCTATGTCTTCAGTCTGAAGAGAGGAAGGAATATCACAACTGTAACGTTTAAACTGCAAGGGTTAACAGGGGTGGATGTTTAGGTGGCATTAAAAAATATATATTCAAAATCACTTGTACCACATAGTACCTCGTTAATCTTAGCCATAAAATGGGAGGGTCAGCATCATTCACATCAGGAGAGAGAGAAAGAGAGAGAGAGAGAGAGATGGGGGAGTGTCATCATTCAGTGTTTGGTTTTTTTTCCGTCGCGGTAGAGCTCCTCTATGAATCCTGGAAATTATGTTTTGAAAAGAGTAATAAATACAGTGAACGGATACCGAAGAAAACTATTCGACTCATGACACTGATTCCTCTGTCGACTTAAGGTAATATCAACAATCTTTGTCGCGCGAAAGACCACAAGCAAGGCATTCAGCACATTGGAGGTCTGAATACATTTTTGCGTACTGCATAAAAATGCATGTTTCCACACATAATTATGTTCTCTAAATCTGTATGAGAGCAGCGCGCCGTCACCACAGTAAATACAACACGATATGCTCGTACGGTATAATGAATTATCAATTGATTAATGATTGCATACCAGGGGAAACTAACTGTACATCGCTTAATTTAAATTAGGAATCTATTTTGAATATAATTTATTGATTTATTTATTTTTTGGACCGTAGGTAATTTTAAACTCGTCTTTGTTTACATCATGTGCGTATTGCGAGTGCTGACTACTCAAATTGGAAAGGGGTTAACCCATTTTATTTCCCATTCAAATATCACTCATTAAGGTTATATGACGTGTTATGCGTAATTTCAAACACAATTATATAACTACAAGCAAAAAAAAAAAAAAAAAAAAAAAAAAAAAAAAAGATCAATTTGAAAATATTCCTTACTTCCAATACTTTAACATTGAAATATTGTTTTAAATCACACCAGTCTTTCTTAGGATCACAACAAACAGGCTATTCTTTCTCTTCCACAGAATTAGTCCCAGATCTCCATGTTTGCCTGACCTGACACCTGACCAGCGGGAGACTACTGATTTTTGCTACAAAATGATGGTGATATGGGTTGTTGATTCTAAATGACATAACATTAATGGCTTGAAAGAAGATGGCAATGCCTCATGCAATGAACACCATTTTCCATTTTTCCATTTGCCATTCGGGAGGTATTCTAATGGACCTAGAATCCAAGGCTGTGTAGGTGTGGATTTGTCTTTGACATCATGGGTTGTGGAGGCTCCAGGACAGATGTGTTGGAGCCAAGATATATGGAGAGCTGGACCAAAGAGACAGAGTCCACTTGGCTGACCAGCACAGATACAGATATACCCCTGTCCTCCATCCATAGCATCCCCTCAGAAAACTCTTCAGAGGTGGGCTTCCCATCAGAGAAAACTGCCAACCTTGGTGAGAATGGACAGATCATACTTTGAGGCATAAGTCTCATTTTTAAAAGCTTTTGAAATTACACAAATCTGCATGATGTCTTCATATTTAAGTAGTTAAAATTTCAGTTTAACCCGTCAAAATCTTTGTATGACATTTCCTTCCCAAAAGGACAGGACAGTGTTGCGAGTCTGCTGTGCAATTCATTCAAGTAGGCCTCTTGTTGCCATGGCGATGGTTAAATCCCTTCAGTACTTTAGTACAACAGTATGAGCAAGGATGAACACAACAAGCACTCCTTACCTCTTTGTGCAGAATTGTTACACTTGGGGTAGCTACAGTGATTAAATGATATTAAAATAAACTGACAGCAGATTATTAAAATAGATAGACAACATGGTATTGACTACGACTACTAGCGTTATTTTTCTAGGTCTTCTTATGTTTCAAAATTTTTAGCCCTGTTAGCAAGACAATACACCGATCAGGCATAACATTATGACCACCTTCCTAGTATTGTGTTGGTCCCCCTTTTGCTGCCAAAACAGCCCTGACCCATCGAGGCATGGACTCCACTAGACCCCTGAAGGTGCTCTGTGGTATCTGGTACCAAGATGTTAGCAGCAGATCCTTTAAGTCCTGTAAGTTGCGAGGTGGGGCCTCCATGGATCTGACTTGTTTATTCAGCACATCCCACAGATGCTCGATTGGATTGAGATCTGGGGAATTTGGAGGCCAAATCAACACCTCAAACTCGTTGTTGTGCTCCTCAAACCATTCCTGAATCATTTTTGCTTTGTGGCAGGGCACATTATCCTGCTGAAAGAGGCCACAGCCACCAGGGAATACTGTTTCCATGAAAGGGTGTACATGGTCTGCAACAATGCTTAGGTAGGTGGTACGTGTCAAAGTAACATCCACATGGATGGCAGGACCCTAGGTTTCCCAGCAGAACATTGCCCAAAGCATGGACACCCTGACTGGTCTGCGGCTATGCAGCTCCATACGCAACAAACTGTGATGCACTGTGTATTCTGACACCAGTATTCTGTAGTATCAGAACCAGCATTAACTTCTTGAACAATCTGAGCTACAGTAGCTTGTCTGTTGGATCAGACCACACGGGCCAGCCTTCATTCCCCATGTGCATCAATGAGCCCATGACCTTGTGGCCGGTTCACCACTGTTCCGTCCTTGACCACTTTTGATAGATACTGACCACTGCAGACCGGGAACACCCCACAAGAGCTGCAGTTTTGGAGATGCTCTGATCCAGTCGTCTAGCCATCGCAATTTGGCCCGTGTCAAACTCGCTCAAATCCTTACGCTTGTCCATTTTTCCTGCTTCTAACACATCAACTTTGAGGACAAAATGTTCACTTACTGCCTAATATATCCCACCCATTAACAGCTACCGCGATGAAGAGATAATCAGTGTTATTCACTTCACCTGTCAGTGGTCATAATGTTATGCCTGATCAGTGTATATACATTTATTGAAACTTATTTGAAAGAACAATCTTATAATTTTATGTCTTTACTGTTTGTTTGTTTTTTGTTTGTTTGTTTGTTTTTGATAAGATTAATACATTCCTGCTGAATAAAAGTATTGTTTTCTTTACTTTTTTAAAATCTTACTTAGTTGTGTATCACTGTTTCCACAAATATATTATTCCGCAAAACTGTTTTAATGTTGATAATAAGAAGAAATGATTCATGAGCAGCAAATCAGCATATTAGAAATATTTCTGAAGGATCATGTGACACTGAAGACTGGAGTAATGTTTCTGAAAATTCAGCTTTGCCATCACAGGAATAAATTACATTTGAAAATATATTCAAATAGAAAACATTTCTTTTAAATTGTAATGATGGATGGATGGATGGATGGATGGATATTGTATGGGTACCAGTATTTATATGTACCTCCTTCCATCTGATTGTGTAATATTTCTGATATGATGATCACCATTACAGTGATTTTGTTAACAAAAGAAATAACTTCTATATTTCTATCTCATTTCATTAGATCTCTTTGATGATGGCCTGCCTGCTCCGGCTCAGGCATATCTGAAAGTGTGTTCTGCCATGTCTGAGGTGGGACTGAATGACATGAAAACCGGCACCAACCCTGCAATACTCTCTTCTCAAGAGCAGGAAGTGTTGTCTTCTTCTGCTACCACAGTGCAAAGGAGAAGTGTGTTGCGAACTGAGGAAATTGTAAGTATTTTAATCCAACCCTTTCTGTTTTATGTACCCCTTCATCTACACCACACATGAAATTATCGTTCATTTGATTAAAGTAGCCTTTATTACAGTAATTGACTAAACTACAAACAATTGATTAATGCATGAAAATAGACTCGTAGCTTCCGCTCACATTAATGAGACACTTGAGCTTGTTTGGCTTTCACATATTTTGACCGTTCAGGAGGAAATTTTTGAGAACCTTTCTCTGAAATAAAATATGTTTACATGACCTTTTGTTTATTTATCTGAGAAATGTGATTGACACTTAAAAATAAGGGTTCTTTTTGGCATCTATGGTTCCATAAAGAACCTTTAACATCATTTGAACCTTTCCTTGCCACAAAAGGTTCTTTATAGTCGAAATAATCTTCACACTAAGAAAAACATGGTTCTTTTAAAAACTGTCCACTGAAAGGTTCAGTGGGGAGAGTGTAGGTTTCAGGAAATGTGTAAGCAACTAAGGGAAAACTGTAAAATAATGTTAAAAAGATTTGTTAACTGTCTTGTCTGATAATTTTACAATGCTATCTTTATTAGACCAAATGGCAGGACAACAGGATGTCCACCAAGCAAGTGACCATCACTGTGACTCAAAGTATACGGCAGGTGGACAAGAGCGGGAAGATCAAGGAGACATCGCAAACCACCTATGAGGTCATGAAACCGGTGGATGGTCTGATGGACTCAGCACTTGACTCAGTGCCTCAATGAGGTGGATAAGCAAAAACTCGTGAAGATGTCATGGACCAAAGAAGTAAAAAGCAGGGATGACCTAAAATGAAGAAGTTCATCAGTGCTTAATCAGTGATTAACGGCTTTCATACAAGGGTCAAAGAATTGTTTGTTTCATCATTCAGTTACATTCGACTTCTTTAATAATGTCTATTTTTATGTACATCTTTTCTCTGTAATGTCTTTGTCATAATGTTCTTTAATGTCTTTCATTTTCTGATGCCAACAAATATAATCTTAGTAAAAGCATCTACTGTACATACACTCAAAGCACAGGATAGATTGAGCAGGCAATTGAGAGGTCAGCCTACTGAATGATTTTGTGAAATATTTAAATCATTTAAAAACATAGGAACAACACAAGTGTTTTTAAAGAAGTTTTTCGAAGTTGATGGATTGTTTCAATGTTGATTTTGGATTTGAAAATCAGGGCTCTTTTGTACATCCCATACACTTACTACCACACTAATGTTGCCTTTTTATGACAGTTATGCTTTTTTTTTTTAATTTTTGAGGTACAAGTGCAAACATTTGTTCAAAACCTAATTACAGTTTCTGTAGCAAGCTAGCACTACTGTGAAACAGGTCGTGTGCAAGAATAAGAAGCTCCGTTCCATTATTCCAATACTGTTTAATACATCGCTGCTTTACTGACTGGAAGATGCTACTGTATTTACTGAGTTATTAAATATTTATTGTGGTAAATTGGAAGAGCATAATAATTCTACTGTATCCTAACCTATTTCTTGGTCCAGTCTCAGAATTAATTGGTAACACTTTACAATACAAAGGTTTTATATATTAACATTAATGCATTAGGTAAGATGAACTTACAATGAATACAATACTATTACATAACACTATTACATATACTATTACAAGTCAAACTATTACTGTATTCTCATCTATTTGATTTTATTTAATCATATTTTCAAAATGTATTTATTCAAATTCTTTAGAATCAGCGTTAATTCGGTTAATTTTGAAAACAATTAAATTTAATCAGGTAAAAAGTATGAACATAGTTAAAATATGGCTAGTTGTAGAACAAGCAAGCTTCAGTTAAAATGTATGAGATTGGTTTACATTTTAAAAATGGATTTGTTAATGATAAATGTATAAATCTGGTTATTGTGTATTTAAAACATATTTGGTTTAGTTTTATTAGTAACGTTACATAAATCTCATTCTTAATTGTTTCATTTATGTTTGACTGACAAATATGCATCACATTAGGTTTATTATATTAAAACGCTTTAATCCAAATGGTTGTAAATTTTATATGCATTTAAATCTTGAATATATTTTGGCCTAAATATTTTTTTAGTAGTTTATTATAATGAACTTAAACTATCAATGAATATTTATAAATTAAAGGGGTAGTTCACCCAAAAATAAAAATTATCCCATAATTTACTCACCCTCAAACCATCCTGGGAGTATATTCTTCTTTCAGATAAACACAATCTGAGTTATATTTAAAAATATCCTGGCTCTTCCAAGTTTTATAATGGGAATGAATGGTACCCAAGATTTTGAAGCTCAAAAAAACACATCCATCTATCATAAAAGTAATCCATATAACTCCAGTGGGTTAAAATAAATGCCTTCTGAAGTGAAGTGCTGGGTTTTTGTTAGAAAAATATCCATATTTAAAACTTATAAACTATAATCACCTGCAACAGATGTACTTGCATTCAAGAGAGAGTCAAGTTCTGGTGGAAGGGTGACCTCTGACCCAACATATGACGTAGCTCCTCTTATATTGAAATCCTCCAACATTTTTCTTTAAAACTTCTTGTTTTAGACTTCTAATTCGTGACCGGCATTTTGGTTTGCTTTATCCTCTGCGCTTCCATGTTCGTCATTGAGCTTATGCTACGCCTATGTCATGGATATTGTTTCTTACAAAAACACACCACTTCACTTCAGAAGGCCTTTATTAACCCCCTGGAGCTGTATGGATCACTTTTATGATGGATGGATGCGATTTTTTGGGCTTCGGGTACCATTCACTCACATTATAAAGCTTTGAAGAGCCAGAATATTTTTTAATATATCTCTGATTGTGTTTGGCTGAAAGAAGAAAGTCATATACACCTAGGATGGCTTGAGGGTAAGCAAATTATGAGATAATTTTCATTTTTGGGTGAACTACCCCTTTAACATTTGCTTTAAAATGCTTTGTTTATTGAGCTCCAATAAATACCAAATCCATTAACTAATGTTAATGAATTGAACCTTATTGTAAAGTATTAGCAGTTAATCTATAGAATAATGTGGTTGTCAGTATCAGTATATTTTCATTTATTTTTGGGGTTAACAACATAAATAGGAATCTCATAAAGTTGAAATCAAAACCACCCACTGTAAAGGAATCTTTTGAGAGTGTCCACTGAACATTGAACAATCATTATAGAATTTTATAGCTCTTGTTTGGATTCCATCTTTTTTTTCTTTTTTTTTTATTCAAAGGAATGTTTCAAAAACTTTTATTTATTTCTTTGTTTGTTTTATTGTTACCTAAAAAGTCCAAAGAATTGAGCTTAGAGTTTACTACGCTGAGGAAAACATTTATTGATATTTACTGCAAAGCTAGCACATATATTCATATATACATACATTTATAAAACACATACATATGAATATATTGTTGGCAGAGCTGAGGTACAGATATTTAGTAGTCACAAAAGAGTAACGTCAAAATAAATATCACATGCAGCAGAAGAGAAACACTGGGTGAAAATCATATTCATGTAGCACTGCAGAAGTACCATCAGCCTGGTCATCACGTGTCCTGAAGAGTATGAATTTGTCTCTCCTTATTATATTCAGTAAATCCTACCCTAAAACGTGGCTCCTCCCTCGCCATCCACTCATCTGCATTGAATTCTGGAAAGAAAAATGAAATCTCTCTCTTGGCTGATTCAACAGAATCTGAAAGAAAGAATATAAAGCGATGTTGAATTAATATTTAGAATTGTTAAGTAATGAGTCTTTATTTTACAAAATTGGAGATTTAGGACAGGAATGGGCAAACTGGGTCATGAAGGGCCCCTGTCCGGCAGAGTTTAGCTCCAACCCTAATCAAACACACCTGGACCAGCTAATCAATGTCTTCAGGATAACAAGAAACAGAGATTGTCTTATTATTATGGAGATGAGAGGGTCTTTTCGTAAAAGTCAACAGAAAAATAAAGAGATCTAACAGATTTCAAACTAACACAATCCATCAAAATATGCTTCAATGATAATGGATGCAGCAATAGAAAGAACACTTCATTTTTTATTTTCATTAAATAACATACAATGTAACACAATATATATATAATTAAATTATTTGTTTTCTCTTTATTCATTAACTTGCACAATATCAGCATCATATGCATACATGCAGTTATAATAGTCATTACAATTTAAGTCTAATCATAGCTGGTAAAACCTGAAAGAGAAAGAAAGAAAACATCTATATTTTTTACTCAATATTACTTTTAAATACTATGGTAATGCCGTAAATGAGTCCTACCTGTTGCGACATTCCCTTCTCTGCCTTCTCTTATAAAATAACCTGTTTATCACAGGTAAATCTACATATCGTTCCCATCAAATGTATTGTTTAGCGTAAAACATGTTGAAGATTAGCAGACAGGCAGTCGATTCATTAAATAATAAGCTGTTTCCTCACAAAAGTGGTTTATTCAGTGTAGTGAAGCCTCTTCTCCATTGACATCCATTTAAAAAAAACAGCCTCTTGTCTCTTTCCCTGCGTACCTCAGAGTTTGCAGGCATTATTCTTTTTCTTTTTTTTGCCAACGTTGCCTTGCCTTAAAGTGGCTTTGCTTGTGTTTGATCAGGGTTGGAGCTGAACTTTGTAGGAAGGCAGATCTCCAGAAACAGGATTGGGCACCCCAGATCTAGTCTATTCAGCCAGTTAACTGTTCAGTTCTGAAAATCTTCATCAAAACAGGTCAATGTAACTCTACCTGAACCATGAGTGGTGTTTCTGGTGTCAGTCAGCCCGTACTGGCCTCGAAGGGTGTCTGGTGAAGTGAAACGAGCTCTAAACACTTTTGTTGGACCCATCATCCCCCTCCAGTGAGTGATTGCATCTTCCCTGGCTAGGATGTATGCTCTCATTGGGCCACTATTGTGGGAATAAGAGTTCATGTAAACAGCAGGATTAAACAGAGAGCTGTGACAACCTTGTCTTTGCCTAGATGGATAAACAGAATTTTATCCAAACAGGAAAGTGTTATAATTTCTTACATGACGTCAATAGTACATACAGCCCTAGTCAATAAAGATGAGTAGTACTGACTTAGTGGCACACAAATGGAATAATCAACTGCTTATTTTTAAATTACTCTGATGTAGACTAAAATACGTGTGCTGCACTAATGTTTTATCTGCCACAGACAAAGACATGTTCTGAGGACAGGGTGCCATGGTAACGTCGGTCTCGTCTCACTGTCCAAACAGGATCAACCGCTACATTAACAACAAGCATTGATGTCCCTCTCCACAGATCATATATCTGCATTAATTATTCCCTTCAAAAGAAAGAGGGGTAGTACAGCATACAGCATCAGTAGTATGGGGTCGATAAGAATCTTTTTGAAAGAATGTTTTATGAGAGAATTCTATTATGTTCACCAAGGCTGCATTATTACAGTAAAAACAGTAATATTGTGATATATTATTACAATTCAAAATAACTGTTCTCTATTTTAATATGTAATTTATTCCTGTGATGGCAAACCTGAATTTTCAGCATCATTACTCCAGTCTTCAGTGTCACATGATGCTTCAGAAGTCATTCTAATATGTTGATTTGGTGCTCAAGGAACATTTATTATTATTATCAATGTTGGCAATAGTTGTGCTGCTTAAATTTGTATCGAGTTCAAAATAATAGCATTTATTTGAAATTGAAGTCTTTTATAAGATTTAAAATGTGTTTATTGTCACTTGAAAGTAATAATTTCTTTAAATGTAATGACCCCACATTTTGAATTGTAGTGTATGTATAATTATTCAGGTAGAACAACAACAAAAAAGCTATATAATGAAGATCTATTTCTTTGCATTCTTTCTGAATGCAGTGACTTAAAACTCAATGTCTTTGATGAAACATTTCTGTAAACCTGTAGGATAATCAACTCAGAAGGTAATTCAGGGAAATTGATTTCTGAAGATTCGAGACTTGTGAAGCTACAAGCGGTTACAAGGTTAACCTTTGACCACCATAAATGCATGTTCAGTCAAATAACAAACAATATCAATAATTTCTATATCAGTTGTTCCTATTCCCAGTGTTGTAAACAGGTTTTACCATGAACTTATTCATGAAATAGCTGACATATTAACAATGTATACACATGACAGCATACTGAATTCTCAACTTCTAAATATGTGTGCAACAGAATAGATGAAACTCAATAGAATAGAAACATGTTCACTATTCACACGAAACCATGACCTAAAACAACAACAGAAGTCTGGCTAACCTGAGCCGAGCAAATCACGCAGAGGGCTGTTTCATAAAACAAGATTAGAATACAATCCAGGCTTATTTTAGTTAGTCAGACTTATTGTCAGTGAATTCTGTTTCATAAAGCAAACTTAAATTAGTTCAAACTTAGTTACTCTGGCAACTTATGCTGGGAAACTAACCTGGTCCGGGGCAGGCTAACTGTCAGGCTAAGCTGAGCTCCTCTAACACTGACCAGTAAGAACGCAATGACATTACAGCTGACTCTCTCACATACATATGGTTATTAGAAGAACATTACAACATAACAATCTAAAAAAATGCCTTTTAAAGCAGAAGTTAAAATCACAAAATTAAAAATTAAAATATAATAAAAGCACAGACTAAATTTTAATTGGTAAGATGAATCTACGTAATTGGCCTACAGTATATTAGCCTTGATTTACCCCATTACAATAGTCCATTTACAGTTATTGCAATCTTAAAAATACACTTACTTGTAGGTTTAAAATTGTACATAAGCCACATTTAATGTCCAACCTCAAATATTTTAGCAAAATATACATTTCCGTCAGAATAATTGCGCTCCTATTGCGTTCCATCTGTTTGGCGCGCATGCGCGCAGCAGCACTCGTTTACTGTGAAGCTTAGCAGCAAAATGGAAATATTTGCAAGACTTTCTAACATTTACAGATGGACAATAAACCTGTGAAATGTAAGTTATGCACTGAGGAAAACACCATGTCTCAGAAGGCATAAAATAGCACAAAATATATGCTGCTTCCTATGATCGACCTCTAGGGTAAAGCGTGCAAGCACAATTATCTTGACTATGTAAACCTGGATCAAATTAGCGGGATTGCGTAAACTTCAATTACCTTTTATGAAACGGCTTTAGCCCCAACTTATTTGTTAGGTTCATTCAAGTCAGGTGTTGGAGTTTAATCCTCGTTTTTCTTAGCGTCTTTTATAAAACAGCCCTCAGGAAAGCAGACTTATTATAGTTAACTAAATCTAAAATCATAAATAAAAAACATTTTTGTTACTTGAAATAAAATTAATGTTAAGTGAAATAAAAGAATACTTATTTTATATCAGCTATCTGCCAAAGCAACATATCTCATTTTCATTTAGTTCAACTTGATGCACTAAAATAACTAAACTAAAAATGCAATAAAAATGAATAAAAAACAATTTAGACATATTAAAAAACAATACCATTTAAAAATGACAAAAACAATCAAAATTACTAAAATGTTAACTAAAATTAAAATAAAAAGAGAAAATACAAAAATAAAAACCAATTAAAAAAAAAAAAAAAACTATAATAGTATCTTAAAGGATTAGTTCACTTTCATATGACATAATTTTCCTGATAATTTACTCACCCCCATGTCATCCAAGATGTTCATGTCTTTCTTTCTTCAGTCGAAAAGAATTTAAGGTTTTTGATGAAAACATTCCAGGATTATTCTCCTTATAATGGACTTCAATGGCCATACGCCTTCCCTATTCAACTTACGGAAAAAACGGAACTGGCGCTGCGTTCGTTCCGTAAGTTGAATAGGGAAGGCGTAGGACATACAGAGTAAGCTTTTTGAAGAATACGAAAGTACGGTTTTGGCGGAAGCACTTGGAAGGCGATCATTTGTTTATAGAAAACATATACATTTACATTTTTTACATTTTTTTTTGCATCGTTTCGCTAGATAAGACCCTTATTCCTCGTCTGGTATCGTTTAAAGCCCTTGGAAGCTGCACTGAAACTATAATTTTGACCTTCAACCGTTTGGAGGCCACTGAAGTCCATTATATGGAGAATAATCCTGGAATGTTTTCATCAAAAACCTTAATTTCTTTTCGACTGAAGAAAGAAAGACATGAACATCTTGGATGACATGGGGGTGAGTAAATTATTAGGAAAATTTTATATGAAAGTGAACTAATCCTTTAATGATAATACTGAGAAGTAGTTTTTGTAAAGAGGCCTGGGCCAGAAATCCTCCTAACTGACGTATAGCGTTTATCAACAGAATTTTTTTGTCTGAAGTCATTTGTATTTGCCACAGAGGAACGGCCACCAAATACTAAAACCCAAAGATACTATACTGAATACTGGATCAGTGTATTTTATAAAACACGAAAGATTTGTTTTTATATTATTTAATGATCATTTGTGGTTTTTATTACTATAACTTACAGTTTTAAATTAATTAATCAATACATTGTTCACAAACCTGTATAAATAGTCTTAGCCTTTAACTTTAAGTTGCATTGTAGGCACTTTTATAGTTAGTGAGAAAATGATGAAAAACATTTACCTTGACATGAATTCAACCAGTCTTTGATAGAAAAATCGTCCTGTAAAATAAAAAACAGGGATGACGACAACAAACTGCTGACTGTTTTGATTTATCTTTTGATCAATTTATCCACTAGGAATGAACCAGCAAGGATGATGTGGTTTATGCAGCAGATCTTTGCTGCAATCTGTTAATATGGTCTGGGCAAGCTTTTGCACAGATAATAGAGACATCTGAATGCGAGGCAGCTGCTTTTCTTTGGATGCATGGTATGATAAGCTGAGACTGAGTAACATGTTCTCTCTCCACATGCTGTCTCAACATTATATCTCCAGGTTGTGTGAAGCCTTTTCTATGACTCACCCTGTTTAAAATCACGCACCACATAGACACCCACCCACACATGTACTTAACCATTCAATCTGTTACAAACACAGACCATTTTCATTCATGCAGTGTATTTCATAGACAGAAAGATCTATTACCTGCATGTTCAGCATAAAACTTTTCTGAATCTTCTGTCCTCCACATCAGATCTTTCTTTCTGATTATAATGAAGTTTTCGAGAATCTTCTGATGAAGAGCCTGAAATTAAAAGAAACAATATATTAAAATGTTTCTGTGCTCCAATGGTCATCTGCATCTCTTTAAAGGATTAGTTCACTTCTGAATGAAAAATTCTTGATAATTTACTCACCCCCATGTCATCCAAGATGTTCATGTCTTTCTTTCTTCAATTGAAAAGAAATTAAGTTTTTTCAGGAAAACATTTCAGGATTTTTTTCCATATAGTGGACTTTACTGGGGTACAACGGGTTGAAGGTCCAAATTGCAGTTTCAGTGCAGCTTCAAAGAGCTCTACATGATCCCAGCCGAGGAATAAGGGTCTTATCTAGCGAAATGATCGGTCATTTTCTAAAAAAAAAAAAAAAAAAAAAATGACGTAATCATGTTGGAAAGGTCATGCGTGACGAAGGTGAAAGTACAGATCCAGTGTCTACAAAGCGAACGTGCAAAGACTAAGCCAAATGCCCTTTACAAAAAAAAAGGTAATACAACGATGTCGGAAGTTTTTGAAGTTGGACGAGAAAATGAGATGGAGATTTCTGCCCTACCACAGTACTTCCGCCTACGTCACGCTTGACCTTTCTAACGTGCGTGGCGAATCACAGATTAGTGGTTAAAAAGTATATAAATTTTTATTTTTGACCAATCGTTTTACTAGATAAGACCCTTATTCCTCGGCTGGGATCATGTAGAGCCCTTTGAAGCTGCACTGAAACTGCAATTTGGACCTTCAACCTGTTGTACCCCAGTGAAGTCCACTATATAGGGAAGGTTTTCCTCAAAAACCTTAATTTCTTTTCGACTGAAGAAAGAAAGACATGAACATGGGGGTGAGTAAATTATCAGGAAATTTTAATTCTGAAGTGAACTAATCCTTTAAAACAAAAGTCATTGTTGGTGGTTAAAAAAAAAAATGTTGTTATGCTAATGAAAGCCTGTTGCAGTTTTGCTGTAGGCTTTTCAATTCATCTTTTCCCTCAACAAAAAGATGACAAAGGAAAATCAAAAAACCCAGCAAAAAAAAAAAAAAAATTTAGGTAATTAAGCGTTTCAATCTCCCAGAAAAAACAAGGGTACAGGCTGAGTGATGAAAGTACATCTTAGACTAATGAAAACACAAACATTTAATTTAGAATCCGCTGGTGTAAATTAAAGCAGTCCAGGCTTCAGTTTTCAAACCACGTTGCATGAGGAAATTGTCGCTAATTAAAGGCACCTTTATCTCTTTGAAGCAACACACAGCGGAAATTAAATCAGGCGAGACGTTGGCTTGTTTTAATAGTAAAGACAAAGTATTATGTAGCCTTAAGCCTCCACATATTATGAGTTACATGCCATCCATCTTTCTTCATTAAAATAGTAACATTCAGAAGAATGGAGAGACAAGTGTTAGTTATCACACTTGTTGCTCAAGATTTTTTTTTTTTTTTTTAAGAAGGATAAGTAACTATATGGGGTAAGCCAGGGATTCTAAAATAGGGAAACTTAAAATAGTAACAAAGTACCTCCTGAGATTTATGGATTTATTTCAAAAATGTATACAATATTTAAATAATTTTTGTATTTTAGTTGAAGGGTTAGTTCACCCAAAAATGAAAATTCTGTCTCACTCACTCTCATGTCGTTCCACACCCGTAAGACCTTCGTTCATCTTCAGAACACATATTAAGATATTTTTGATGAAATCCGAGAGGTATATGACTCGTTCATAGACAGGGTTGGGGAGTAACGGAGTACATGTAACAGCGTTACATAATCAGGATACAAAAATCCAGTAACTGTAATTCGTTACAGTTACATCAAAAAAACGTAGTAATCAGATTACAGTTACATTTTGGAAAAAGGGGGGATACTATCAGGATTACAATTGTTTCATTTAAAACTAAATAAATCATTATTTTTGCCATAATAACCCATATTAAGCGCTGCTTGATTATACAGTATTTCCTGGTTCTGTTGCCAGTGATGACTCACGTGAGCCACCCGCGCAAATAATACCCGTCTACAATCTCCTCAGACGCAGATTGAATCACTGCTGCTAGTTGAAACGATGCTTCCCGCGGGGAAAAGCGCTTTCAATTCATGTAAATTTCGCTGCTATTTTGTTTTCAAAGAAGAAAATGCAAACAACATGGTTGTACAGTGCAAACTCTGCATTCCAGCTACAAAAACACTCTCTTTATCAAAGGACTAAAAAATAATCTGTAATACCATACTGTAGCCACTAGATGTCTGAATAGCCCTTTACATATACAAGGTATTCTGTATGTTCCTAAGTTGTGGAAATGAGACATGATTGCTTAGTTTTAATAGGTTTTAAAAGTAACCAAAATGCTAAACATTAAAATGAAAGCAGAACAAACATAAACAGAAATGTTTGATATGAGCTTGTTCAGTTTGTTTATGATCTGATGTGACTTTTATATTTTTAAGCTCTAAACAACAACAACAAAAATTGCAATAGATAATTTATCAGATTTGTAAAATATTTTTTATTGTTGAGACCCATTCAAAAGTATGGAATGTGTAAAATTTAAAAACTTGCAGAAAATGAGAAGAAATAATTAAATTTAAATTTAAAAATGCAATTTATTTATAGTAAAGTTGATCCCCCCCAAATTTCTCTCTCTTTCTTTTTTTATATATATGTGACCTTGAAGTAATCCAAAAGTAATCAGATTACATTACTTTCATATTGTGGTACTTGGATTACGTTACTGAATACTTTTTTTATGAAGTAATTTGTAACTGTAACGGAATACATTTTTAAAGTAACCCTCCCAAGCCTGTCCATAGACAGCAATATAATCAACACTTTCAAGGTCCAGAAAGGTACTAAAGACTTCATTAAAACAGTCGACGTGACAGCAGTGGTTCAACTTTAATTTTATGAAGCGACAAGAATACTTTTTATTCTTTTATTCAACAATATCTTCTCTTCCCTGTCATTATCCTTACGCAGGTGATGTAGTCCATCTTTACGTCCGAACGCCGGCTCAGTATTGGCCAAAGCTGATCATGTGAGCAGCACGACGCATGCGTGTGATGCTGACGCAGGAGTCGGCCAATAATGAGTCTGCATTCTGACGTAGAACCTCGAACAACATATAAGAATGACACAGAAGAGAAGATATTGTTGAATAAAGTCGTTATTTTTGTTTTGTTTTTGTGCACAAAAACTATTCTCGTCGCTTTATTAAATTAAGGTTGAACCACTGTAGTCACGTCAACTGTTTTAACAATGTCTTTAGTACCTTTCTGGACCTTGAAAGTGTTGATTATATTGCTGTCTATGGATGAGTCATATACCTCTTGGATTATATCAAAAATATCTTAATTTGTGTTCCGAAGATGAACAAAGGTCTTACGGGTGTGGAACGACATGAGGGTGAGTAATTAATGACAGAATTTTCATTTTTGGGTGAACTAACCCTTTAATGGTTGGTCACATGACATGCAGGTAAACATAAAATATTTCACCTTTTTATTGTTCATTGTTCAAATTATAGGCTTTTCAAGAAATTTAAAACAGAGAAACAATTATGGTAAATATGGTAAAAGATAACACACAGAACTATCAAACAACCCTTTAGTCAATGTATTTAAAGGGGATAGTTTACCCAAAATAAAAAAATTAAAAATCTGTTATTTACTCACCCTCATGTCTTTCCGAAACCCAAATGACATTCCTTCTTTCATGTAACATAAAAGAAGATATTTTGTCTTAAGTGTTTCTTGTTCATAGGCCACTAGAAGTCAATGGTCACCAAAACCAAAAAATCTAAATATATTTTGTTGTTTCGCAGAAGAAAGTCAGTCATGTTTAGAACCACATGAGGGTGAGTAATTAACGACGGCATTTTCATTACCACAAACTCAGTAAAAAGAAAAAAAAAGAAAAAGAAATGTACTCTCACATTCAACTGCTTCTTTTTTTTTTTTTTCAACAAATTTCTTAATGTGTAAATATGTAGTATGTATGAAAATAAAAAGATCAACATTTGAGACAAAAACTGGACAAGTTTCACAGACATGAACAAAGTTTCAATATAAAAAGTAGCAGTCGGTATTTGGTGTGTCCACCAGCTGCTTTAAGTACTACAGTGAATCTCATCCTCACGGATTGCAGCAAATTTGCCTGTTCTTACTCTTGAGATGTTACCCCACTTGTCCACCAAGGTACTTCTCGAACATGTCTGGGGCGGACATATGGTTACGTGTGGTTTGGCACTGCAAAGATGATCAGTTGTCCTTCTTGTCTCCCTATAGCACTGTCTTGTGCGTTTTACATTATGGACATTGCAGTTTATTTTTCCTGGTGAGTCAGTAGAAAGTTCTCTTTAGAGTCCCAAGTTACTGTAACTGTGACCGCCTATAAACAGTTAGTGTCTTAAGGACTGTTCCACAGGTGCATGTGCAAAAATTGTTTATGGTTCATTCAACAAGCATGAAAAGCATTGTTTAAACCCTTTCCAACAAAGATATTTGAAGCTTATTTGAATTTTACAAAATTATCTTTAATCCTGGAAAAGGGACGTTTCTTTCTGTTTTTTCCCCTGAGTTTAGTTTGTTGCTATTGAATTTTTCTTTAATTATCTATATAATCAGACAGCTGTCCATTACAACAGGTGTAATGTCATCATCTCACCTCCAGAATGAGCGGATGGGCCACAGCATCTGGTTTGACGACCGCGAGAGTGAGCTGCAGTGCCTTCAAACACCGCATGCCTTCAATTTCCTGATTTCACTTGTACTAAAATGCATTAATGGATTTATATCTTCCCTGTGTTTTGTCTCCGGATCGATCTGATGAATATTTTACACGCTAACCAGCAGATCTAAACAAACACGAGTGCTCGTGAACATTTCACAGCTCAGACCAACAATGCGTGATACAACAAGATAAATGAATACTGATACAATGTACGCGATCCACCAAAATAAACGTCCGATAGATAAGTTGGTGGTTAAATCGGTTTTCAAACTGAATACAGCTCGAAAAACAGCTTAATTTATAAACTGTACGTGCTCCGTGCTGTGGGTTGTATGGGCGCCGCCATCTTGGCCGGTAGTAAACAAAGGAAGTAACAGAGCGCGCAGCAATTTCTCATGAAAATTCTACAATTGCGACCAACCCTGTCAGATATTAACATGCTTTGTTGTCAATAAATTTACAAATAACCAACACAATAGCTAATATTCGTTTTTGTAACAAAACAAACAGTACCTCGAATAAAAAGCTTTTTTTTTTTTTTTTTTATCTATGCTTGTTTGAAGACATCTTAATATTAAAAGCATGGTTCAATTCCAAGAAATATTGGGATCTCAAAAAAGCTATAAGAGTAAATTGTTTAATTATACATTGTTTCAGCGGTTAAAAAACAAATATGAGTCACTTTACATACAGCTGATACTTTTTTCGTTCAAAGAGGAATAGCTGAAGAACAAATAATGTTGAAACTAACGTGTGTGCCCAATTCATGTGCCCTTTTATGTTAAAAAAAAAATAATAATAAATTCTTTGTATGTGCAGGATCTAACATCAAATATGATAGTTTTTTAGACAACACTGACTGATGCATTAAATCCATTTGATGACAATTGTTGTGAATTATTTTCTTAACACTGATATGGTTACACCACATATATCACTTTTTATTGTCACATGTCACAGCTCCTGCAGTAAGTAGACCTCAATGTAGAGTCCTTGGTTTTCACACACCTATTATCCTTTGTTCATTTGTCAGTCGGTGTAATTATGCCATTCTTGACCTAGTTACCCCAACTTTACCCTGACCACCACCAGAGCTCACACGTTCATTCAGTATCCTTTTTTTTTAATGAGTTTGCTAACACCAGTTGAACCAACACATATCCCATTTTGACACCCTGTCTGTTTCATGTAGGTCTTTTAAGGAGTGACAGGATGGGGTCAGAGGTGCATTTCCTGCCGTATGACCATTTGGTCTGCTGTTCAATAATATCTAGCCTTCAGTTACTAAAATTGTAGCCTACTTGTGACTGGAAAAATGCATATGAAAGAGTTCAAAAGCTAGTCAGAGTATATATATATATATATTATTTCACAGCAAATCACATACTGAGACAGAAATGTTTCTCACAGGAAAAGTAAATTAACATCATACAAAATTTCTTCAAATAGTCATTTTGAGCATCTTTGTGGGACAGGGAATAAGCTGTTTACTTCTCAATTGCTAGCACCTGTTTTGACATCTACTGAAATGCAAGTGTCCTTTGACCTTTTCTATTCCCATGCTTCACAGAGCAGCACCAGACTCTTACAGACAGCTGTGTCAACCTCAACAGGAGCAACTGTCATACCTAAGGAAGGACAGCACTTTTAAAGCTGAAGAATTATGGTGTGCCTTGACCAACTCCACTTTTAAATGTGTATTGGTGTCTTTCACATTAGACAAGATGCACTACCCTGAAATCATATGTATTATAAAACAATGCATTTCTGTCATCATTTACCCACATTCATCTTATTCCAAAATTACTTTCTTCTGTAGAACAGTTCATTCCATTTACTTAAATAAGTGTTTTGTCCTTGCAATAAAAAAATCAGTGCAATTCAAAACAACATTGGACCCTTATTGACTTTTTATTGTATACAAAAAAACAGATTTATAAAGTGCTGAACAACAGAGGTTTAAATTAAAACATGAACGAAACATTGTGATATACCTTTAAAAAAAATTAATAAACTGTATTATTATTGTCATTATTACTTTACGAGGTACATTCTACTGTACAGCAGTAATATATTTCTGTCAAAAATGTCTTCAGTTAAACCAAACTAAGTTATCCTACATGGGACTGAGCATGAGTTGAAAACCTTTAGCCTTCATCTGTCAAAAAACCTCTTGGGTCTGACTGAGAGAAGGGAATTATTTGTCAACAGTACTAATGGTTATGAGGGAAAATGTGTGTGTTCATACTGTAAAAACTGTGGTTAAATGTTTAATAAACTCCATTCAATATCATTGATTCTGTGCTATCCAATTTGAACAGAAATATAACCCAAAAGGATTACGGCCATAGCTACTGGTTATCTATGGCTATCTGCTTCAAGTCCTGTGCTGTGCATCTGTGTCCTGGGAATCAGCTGTTTAAATTGCACTGCCTGAAAAATTATATGTCAGCCTCTGGAAAAAGAGAGAGCTATATGACCTCTTAGAATAAACTTGGATGCTGCTGGCCAAATGCTACTGACAGAGAGGAACAAAGTTATTAGCACTGTGGGGCCTATTTTGACTGCCAGTGTTAAAAATAAATAGAGCGGTCAGATTTGGAGCTTACGTTCTCCTCAAACACTGAGCATTCTCTCAGTCTCTCATTCTCTTTTTTCCCGTTGACCCAAATGAACACTTGCTTTATATTGTTTCCGTAGTGCATTATAGACACACCCTTACAACTGTTTCACAGCTTCCATAGGATTAGCTACTGAAACTGACAACCAACCATGGTGGATTTTTTTCAGTTTTTATATATTTTTAAAACAGAATCAAACCTAGAGTTCATTTAAACAGTAAAAAATTTAGGATTATGGGAAATTACAGCAGATTTGTAGCTTTAGAAGCAAAAACATCTTCAGTGACAGGTGTATAATGACCTGACGGCATATGTTGTAATCCTCAGTAATGATGTAGATGGAAATGTCTAATTTGTTACTGTCATGTGCAGCCACAGGAAACAGTAATTGTTGAGCATGCATGGTGCTATTCCTGAGAAGAGCAATGCTGCTGGCTATTTGTGGTGGTTTAATGCTGTTAAAAGGGTGCAGAGTGTTGGGTTTCAGAGTAAGCCTCATCTCTGGCCTAAGGTCTCTGTGAATAGGGCTGGGTCTCCTGTTGCCTGGGCTTCTTTTAGAACACAGGTGCTGACTTCAGGGGTACTGGCATGCTTGTTGCAGGGGAAAATGTACCCAGACCTCTCCCATTTCCTCCATAGAACTAGGTCGGGTTCACTATGTGGATGGCTCAGTCTTGAAATCATGTGGTCATCAAGCATCAAATGTGTAAGACTGAATTGTTAGTTTTATATAGTAGTGTAAATAGTTATACTACCACTACTTAATATAGTTTTATAATATATATATATATATATATATATATATATATATGCTCAATATCGTCATTTTTGATAGAGGTGACGTTCAGCGGGTATATATATGCAGTATATATATATATATATATATGTGTGTGTGTGTGTGTGACCCTGGACCACAAAATTAATCATAAGTCGCACAGGTATATTTGTAGCAATAGCCAACAATACATTGTATGGGTCAAAAATATCGATTTTTCTTTTATGCCAAAAATCATCAGGATATTAAGTAAAGATCATGTTCCATGAAGATATTTTCTAAATTTCCTACCGTAAATATATCAAAAATTTATTTTTGTAAGTGGATATGCATTGCTAAGGACTTCATTTGGACAACTTTAAAGGCAATTTTCTCAATATTTTGATTTTTTTTTGCACCCTCAGATTCCAGATTTTCAAATAGTTGTATCTCTGCCAAATATTGTCCTATCATAACAAACCATACATCAATGAAAAGCTTATTTTTTCAGCTGTCAGATGTATGAATGTATAATGATATATAAATCTCTATTTCAAAAAAATGACCATTATGACTGGTTTTGTGGTCCAGGGTCATACACACACATGTATATGTATATGTATATGTATATATTTATATTTGTATATATATATATATATATATATATTAAGCAGCACAACTGTTTTCAACATTGATAATAATCAGAAATGTTTCTTGAGCAGCAAATCGGCATATTATAATAATTTCTGAAGCTGAAGGATCAAGACTGGAGTAATGATGCTGAAAATTCAGCTTTGCCATCACAAAAATAAATTAAAATATATTATAGAAAATTTTATTTTAAATTGTAATAATATTTCACAATTATTACATAAATATATTAATTAATATTTCATAAATAAATTATTTAAATCATCATCTTGCTAGATAACATGATCATTGGAAATACATAATTCATGTTTTCAACTGAACTTTTCACCTAAATTAGTAAGTTAGAAATATTCAGTAGGTACATTTTTATTTTCAGTAGGTGTTTTTGTATCATAAAGGCTATATATAGAGAGAGTCAAACCAAAAATTATTCAGACATTTTTGAAGTTGGAATACCTTGAGAGCCTTTTATCTAGACATAATTTGTGTAAAATAGTAAAATACTACAAAATAATGTACAAAAACATGTTGCTGTCATTACTGTTGATGCTCAGAAAAACTGTTTGTAGTGCATCATTCACAATTTATCAAAGTAAACTGAAGCATCTTTAACACAAATTGTTCAAGCCTTGAGCCTAAAGCCCGCTGGCTTACCAAATCCCAGACAGTAGTCACACTAGCTTGTTTCAGCTGTGACTACTACTAAACCCACTACTATACAGAAGTCACTTGCCCACAGTTGTTTCCAGGTTTCCCTTCTCTCTCCCTAAAGGAGCCATTGAAATTCGGTGTAAAAAGGGGAGCAGTGGGTGTAGGGTGTCTCGAGGCGAGTGTGAACAGCTGAGAGGTGTGATTTCACAGGCTCGCTCTCCGCTGTCATGGCCCTGATTGGGTTGGACAGCAGGCATAGGAGAGGCCCTGGCTTCTAAAGGACACCAACAGGTGGGGGACCGCAGGGGCAGAGGGGGGAGTATAAGGGAGGCCGAGCACTTGAAAAGGCCGGGAGCATGTGGCCATGTCTGGGCAGAATCCACCGGTCATGCAATGAGGACGATACACTGTAGCACTCAGCAGAAGAGGAAAGATGGGAACAGAAAGGTGTGGGGAGAGATTTCATTTATTGGTAGATTGGGTTGGTTTTGTATAACTAGTCAGGGAGTTCTTTCTTCGGAAACTGGAATAGTTTTGCATAATGTCAATTACAACATCTTTTTTTTTTTTTTTTTTTTTTAAATGGTGCTTTTCATATATTAATTTATTTTAAAAAAATTCTTTTCTCATTTTTTAATTAGCAAAGCAGTCAAGATTAATTATCTTCAAATTATTTCAGATTTAATGAGAGCAGCCAAACACTTGTTCATTCCATGTCTGGGATGAACAACCTGCAATTTATCAGAATCAAAAGGATGTCTTCTTTGAAATGTTTTCATTTCTTATTTAGCAGAATGAAGATATATATATATATATATATATATATATATATATATATATATTATATATAGCTCCATTTTGATTTGGACTGAGATTCTGGATGACATCTCTCTGTTTTATGAGGCAGCAAATGGAAGATTTTACACCTCTGCCACTGGAAATGGTGCTGTTAAAGAAAATGGAGGTATGAGCGGGTTACTGGGTTTTCACCTGAGGTGTCATAGTGCCTCTTTGATCTACTGTAAATCAAGCTCCTACATCAAGGAGTAAAAAAGGGGCCGTTTTTGCATATTGGACTTGCTACATGGCAGAATGAGGAAACTTCTGGTCTATTTAAATGTAAGAAAGATGTTCGAGTGCTAGATGTGCTAGTCCTCTTCTGCTTGGCTGGCTTTCCTCCTTGTACTTCCTTGTCTACAGATACGTATCAACACAAAGAATGATTATGGAAAGGATATCTACATACAGGTAAATTAAGTTTTTCTTTACACATGAGCTAATTACTCATTATACAGAGTATGTCATTTTTTGTTTGCTTGCTTAGTGAAGGATAAATGTTCTTGAAAAGGAGCACTAAAATGTTGCTTTTTTATCATTCTGGCCAATATTTTTTAAAGTTAACTAACATTTTGCTCTGACTTTTTATATAACAATGTAGTTATGAAGCAGAGATATGATGAATTGCAAAAATAAATAAAATAAAAAACTGTAATGTTATCTCCTCTCTGTATGACATTTTTCCTAAAAGCTTTGTCTATTGTTTGAGGGAGACTGAAATTTGCCCCTTGTGAAGACATGCTTCCTTATATGCCCATATGAATACTCAAGTTATGGAATGTAAGGAAGTGTGTGGTTTCAGGGGGAATCTATCACCACGGATCAGATACTGCAAATAAAACACATTGTGATGGATTAAAACTAAATACAGTTTTTGAGCAGTTTTAACTTCAAGTTGACATACATTTGTGTAATTTTGTATTCTGAGATGTATACTTCATTTGAGCTTCATTAATTATTCATGTACATGGAGTGGATCAGGTGGTAAAGCTGTTGCTTCTGTGAGTTGGCTGGCCGCAGGCCTCCACTGCTCCACACCCTGATCATCTCTCACTGACCCATAGCTACTGAAGATCAGGGCAGATTGACAGAGTACAGCTGTCCCTTACTTCACTAATCCATATGAGAGCTATACAAACCTTATGGGGTTTCCTAAAGAAGACACTAGAGGCTGAATTCTTTCCTCAGCTTTCAGCACATTAAATAAAAAGACAGTAATTAACAATGCTAAACTCATGTTCATCCATTGAATAGTGCAGGAAATAAAAATCTTATTGAAGAAACAATTTGTAAAAAAGACCAAATTGATTCAGTTTAATTTTTAAAGTATTTAAAAGTTTTTTTTTTCTTTGTCTTCTCAACAGGTAAGCAACAAGAATGATTTGCTGAACAATGTCAACATAAGCCCGTTCTCTCTTCCTGAAGCGCTCGCCTTGCTGTGGCTGGTCAAATGGAACCAAGTCAGGTGTTTCTGCGAGGTTTGGTCCCCTTCAACCAGCTACTGCGTCGTGAATACAGCCAACCAAAGATTATAAGAGAGTTATTCAGTAAAGTGTGCTTTTTTTGTAACTTAAAATGTACTAACCTTTTAAAAAAAAAAAAAAAAAAAATTCAATAAACAATTTTACTCTTGCAATGTTGTGTTCATTTTCTTCTTTTCTTAATATAAATTATTTTTTTCATTCAATAATGAATATTCAATAATATTGAATGTGCACTTGTAGTTCTTGCAGATATAATATTAATGAAATAAAAGACAACTGAAGTGACTGTTTCTTAAAAGTGCACTTCGTAATAACGTCAAATTAAAGTTTTTCTTTAAAGTAGGCCTACATTTTAAATCATTATGTTTTAATAATCTTTTGTTAATGTTTTAAATCATATTTTAAATCATTATGTTTTAATAATCTGATATTTTCAGTAAGCATACAATATGTTCTCTAGGTTATTGATTTTTTGCTTATTCTTTATCCTGTGGGTGGTGGATAATAGCAGGCAGCTACTATGACATCACAAACACTTCACAGGTATTACTGTACAGATGCCCAATGCCCATTTGCTTGCAATTTCCCTCCCCCCCACCTTTCTCAGGGGAACACAAATGACATGACGTACTACGCGTTATAACGTAGGACATATCGTAATATGTCATGGCGTAGTGTAGAATATCATGGCATTGTGTGCTGGTGCACATAAGGCTACACCATACGATAACACCATAACCATCGTATCTCCGCAAAGCCTATGCAATAATTTCAAAATCAATGTAAAAATTTGGATTTAGTAAACACCACTTATAGGTTAAGTAACTCAACAGAACTTTAATGAAACAGAAATACTGTACACACTGCAATTTTAATTGTTTAGTTTTAATCAATTGAATAAAGAAATGTAATATATAAAAATATTCCAAGCAGTCTCTTTGATACGTTTTAGGTGAGTAATTAAACAGGAACTTGTCTGTGGATGTACACAGCCTCCCCATCAGTCCCACATACTAAACACTGCTCAAGCACATCAAGACTGTTGACAGACAGTGTTTGGCTGGGCAGAATATGAGTCGCCTCCAGTCTACTTTTGCTGGAGTCCCCAGCAAGCCAGGCACTGACCACAGAGTCATTCTCCCCTGCCTGCGGAACGGCACTATGCGAGATGACTCTGCTGTTCCAGCCCCCTGAGAGAAAAAAAAAAAAAAAAACAGAAAATTATATGAAGATAAAAATACAATAAAATGAGTAAATAAGCAGTAAAAAATAAAGTTTGTGTGTATCAGATAAAAATTAAGAACAAAACCTTCATAGTCGTACTACAGCCCATATGCTCAGACCAACCTATCTAGCATTGCTTCTTGTGCAACATAAGTGAACTTCAAATTGTAATAAAATTGTGCAGCAAACAATTGTAGGATTGAATCCAAGAAAGTTCATTATATGGACGTGTACAATAGGAGAGGGAAAAAAAGCAAAAAGGAACAACTGGTTCACCAAAAGCAACAAAAATTAATTTGATTCCAATAGCATGGGCCTGCTTCCGCTTTTAAGATGCGCTTTCAGTAACCTAATCACAAGCAGTCAGCCGAAATGCATTTCTATTTCCAGGTATTAACATGCATGTAAAATGCATCTCCTGTGATCACTTGTGATCAGATTTCACCAAGAAAAAAAAGGAAAGGAGGCAAATGAAAAGGATAAAGAGAGCTTTAAATCACTGGTTTTGGTTTTAAGGGGTCCTATTATGCTTTTTTACATATTCAACTCTTTAGTGTGTAATGTTGCTGTTTGAGCTTGAAAAAGGTCTGTGAAGTTCCAAAGCACAAAGTCACTCTAAAGGAAGTTATTCTCTATATCAGTGCGCACTGTTTCTGAACTCCCTGAAATGCTTCCATTGTAGTCTTGAGTTTTCTTCTGGGAACAAACGCGTCATAATATTAGGGGCATTACATTTCCGCCACATGCTCTAAGTGGTAGACCTATCACAGCAATTTAGTTTTGCAGTGTAAATGCAACATGCATACCAAATCAGACAGTAATCCGATTTACACAAATATTTAAGATAAAAATCAAATAGATAGATAGATACTATTATTATTATTATTATTATTGTAGATGTGAAGGAGTGTTTGTCTTACTCTGTAGGAGTGTGCTCATGTCTGATCCTGAAGTCGTCTCCCAGTGTAGCAGAGATCCATCCTCTGAGCATGTAAACAAGTGATTGGGGTTGGATGGATGAAAATGTACTTCCCACACTGTAGAAAACAGAAAACAGATCAGAATCACTACCAGTGTTATCGAATTTTTTTAGGTTTCTGACATTAAAGCCCAAAATATACTTTTTTTGTACGTGCACAGCGGTCACACAAGCGGACAACACACGTGCATTATGACAACATGCACTACCAGTGCCTGGGCAATCTCTCGCCATGCATTTTTATAATCTTTAGGCTAAAGTTGTACAAATACAGGTACTTTCTGACCTCCTCGCACAATCTCTCATCCAAACAGCCTGAGCCATTCGTTGTTGTAGCTTGCATGTGTTTCTGTCTTTTTTTTCGTTTATTCAGTTTTTTCCAATTAGTGCAAAAAGAATCAATGTATGTGTGTCAATACTGTGCTGAAGACGAAATTCATGTCACACGCACCCTAGTGAAGTATTCTTTGGGATTTAAGCTTTGACATCTTCAAATATCGAAGGGCAATTTCACAAATACAAGATGACACGGTCCATTTTCTTTGGTCCTTATTAATGATACTGATTCCTTGCAAATTTCAACTTTTAAACTGGCTAAGACCAAACTAAACTCATGAATAAGGTTATTCCTACTGTAATATCTTTTTATGACATTTTCTGAATGTCTAGTATGTGTGTTTACAGAACTCAAGTATATTTATTTCTTAAAAGTTAAATAATTCAAAGGGTACTGACTTTCTGCTGAATGGGCCTCTATGAGAGAGAAGGGTGTATTGCCCTGTCTCACATCCCAGATACATAGCATCCCATCCTGCCCTCCTGTGGCCACTATGTGCTGCTGGTTTGGGTGTTTATCCACACAGTGCAAGGGCACTCTGTCCCCGGTGCTGCATGAACAGAAAATATATGAAACCAGAATAAGATAACAGAAAAGAGAGCAACTTACGGTCCAACTTTTAGATGTTCTTGAATGAATACAGATAAATTGTGCCACTTATTGATATTGAGATGACTGAAGCGAAAATGCTGGCAAACAAGCTTGGGCAATTTCTTATCTTAAGAAGTTAAAACATTAAATCTGTATCAATGCTGTGTTTATTGGAAAATGTAATGCAGCAATTTGTTAAAGTGGCTAATGAGTGGCTATTTTTTTTTTTTTTGAAAACTTGGAAATTAATGAAAATGTCTCATTGGTCCTAAAAATAGGCATTTTCTTCTTGCAAAATATTTATTTTTCTACTATGATTTTGATGTGAATGAATGTGTTTTCCCGAGATTCAAACGAATACAGTTTTATTCAAAGAATAATATTAATATGGTTCTTTAATCTAGTATGAGCAATCATACAGAGAGAGAATTTGTGCAGGACTGTCGCTCTGCTGTCTGAAGTCCCACATCTTCAGTTGACCGATGGAGTTAACAGTGAGTACTTCAGTCGTCCTTAGAAACGTCACGGCATGAATCGTACTGCTATCTGCATTTTCTGTTGAAAGACAATAACACAGTGCTATTAGTCATAATCGTAGGATTCAAAACACATATGCATGCAGGTCAAATTTAATTAAAGGATACATTAACCCAAAAATAAATGTTCTCTCTTGATTTATTCCTCATGTCATTCCAAACATGTATGACTTACATTCTTCACTGGAACACAAAAGTTAAGCAGAATCTCAAAGCATTTGTCAATACAAAGATCTACAATGACAATTCATGCCATGAAGCTCAACGTTCATGAATCTGTGGGGATATTTTGAAGAACGTTGGTAACCAGACAGTTCTGTAACCACTGACTTCCATAGTAGGGGAAAAAATTACTAATACTATTGAAGTCAGTGGCTATTGTCAACTATCTGGTTACCAACATTCTTCAAAATATCTTCTTTTGTGAACTATCCCTTTTTTTTTTCTTTTTTTTTTTCTCAGGTGAACTATCCCTTTAAAAAAAACAAATCATTTTAAACAGAGGGTCAAAATGAGGGTTGAAGAAAATAATTTTTCCGCATGTATATATTTGTTTTGTGCAAAAAAAAAAATAATTATTAACATAAGTGAACCTCAAGGAACATTAAAAAAAAAAAATAATAATAATCCATGTCATGACCCCTTTAAAGCAACTTGTCACCAACCACTTTCATTGTATGTAAAAGCATCTTTTGTATTTCATGGATGAAAGTAAGTCATACAGATTTGGAAGTAAATTATAACAGAATAATCATTTTAGGTAAAACTGATTTTGCATTAAAATAATGCAAAAATAAAATTATCTATATAACATTTTTACATTTTGTCAGAACCTCTTATTTTGTTTATTTGTCTGTTCAGAATCGTGGAAGATTCTCAATTTATCCAGAATCGTGCAGCTCTATTGTCTATGCTACAAAGAAAACCACAAAACACTTACCAATAACACGTACAACTTCAGTCTGATCTGCTTTGTAAAGAATAACTCGACCGTCCTCACCCACTGACACTATTTCAGGGCTTCTGCACACTATTGCAGTGCAGGGCGCATTATCACAGGAGTATTTATGAGCTCTCTCCCATACATGAGCCAATGACAGAGCCTAAACATCACAAAAAATGCATTATTACAATGGACAGTTTTTGCTGTGCACAATGAAATTTATGAGATGATGCAAATATCATGAAACAAACAAACATAGCAAATACCTGACAGTCAGTCTGAAGCTTAAAAATCGTCACAGCCCCACTTGATGATGCCGAAACGAGCCTGTCTTGATCTAGAAACTACACAGATTATGCAGATGACAGGTTTATTAATCTCAAACTAGTCCACAAATGAAAAATTTCATTCTCTTTTCTCACTGCATTACATAGCAGATTTAAAGGGATAGTTCACCCAAAAATGAAAATTCTGTCATCATTTACTCACCCTCAAGTTGTTCCAAACCTGTATAAATTTCTTTGTTCTGTTGAACACAAAGGAAGATATTTTGAAGAATGTGGGAAACTGAACAGTTTTGGGGCACCATTGACTTCCATAGTATATTTTTTTTCCTACTATGGAAGTCAATGGTGCCCCAAAGCAGCCTGCTTACAAACATTCTTAAAAATATCTTCCTTTGTGTTCAGCAGAACAAAGAAATTTATACAGATTTGGAACAACTTGAGGGTGAGTAAATGATGACAGAATTTTCATTTTTGGGTGAACTATGCCTTTAAAAATCGGAATCATGATTCAACACGCTGATTCATAACTCTCTGAAGCTTCATGAAGCAGTGTTTTGAAATCAGCCATCACTATGTAAGTCGTTATTTTGTTTTTTTGGCGCACCAGAAATATTCTTGTCGCTTGATAATATTAATATTGAACCACTTCACATGAACTGATTTAAATATGTTTTTAGTACATTAATGGATCTTGAGAGAGGAAATGTCATTGCTGGCTATGCAGGCTTCACTGAGCCATCGGATTTCAACAAAAATATCTTAATTTGTGTTCCAAAGATTAACGAAGGTCTTACGGGTGTGGAACGGCATGAGGGTGAGTAATAAATGACATTATTTTCATTTTTGGGTGAACCCTTAAGTTTAGATTTACACAGATAATAAAAAAAGCTGGCTGAAAGAATTAGTAGAATATAAAGGCAATTCAGTAATGTTCTCAAGCAATGGTACTATTAGTTTGAGCTCCTATCTGAGATACAGTGGGTAAATATCATTTTCCATTGACTACTTGTATTAAAAAAAAGGTTCTCAATGTAAATATTTTGGGGGTAAAATGTAGTTAATAGTACAGCTGCCCCTGAACTCCACTACTCACAAAACATCAAACATATTTACAGTGCATGCATACAGTATAACGAATGAGCAGGAGTGTTTTGACACTCACCTGTAGGTCCAATACATCCCCTTCATGCTGGGAGTCACACAGTAACTGAGGCTCTTCATCAAACTCTCCATCTATGTTTGAGACTCCATGATCTCCCACCGACCAGATCGACACTTTGTTATTCTGAAAACACACAATGAATGACGATTAACAACAAAACATCAGTGCGAGACGTGATGTAACTCATCTGAAGTAGCGCTCTCGCCTCGTTGTCCCAGGATCCTGTGGCGAAAACGTCAGGCTGCTGCAAAGAAGCCGAAGAAACAGGCCGCCATCGCGTCTTACTGATTTTCTGTGAGATGTATTTGGCGTTGATGCAATCCATTAGGTCTCACTGCTGTCGTGTTTTGTTGTTGTGATGTTGTTCAGTTTAGCGTGCTTCACATGTAGCAAAATATATCCCGCCACCTCCGACTGCCTTCGCCTAGTACGGCGGCCTCAGAGGACCAAACGCGATTCTGTTTCATAAAATCACTATCATGCTGATAAAATATGAAAATATATTTTTTTATTATTATAAAATTATAAAAGAGAATTTCAAAAAGATAAAATACTAGTTCCCCAAGTAGTTTTAGCTTTGCACGGCATATTAATAATGTAATATTTTTTAATGATTATTATTATTAGCTACATTTTAAGTAAAGCTTAATGAAGCGAAGATAAAAAAACGAAACTTTTTTCTTGTAGTGACGTATTAAGTTACGCAGAACTTCTGCGTCATATTTGATCAAATTAAAAATCATTGAAGAAAGAAGACACCCGTATGCTACACTGCCTTACTAATCCCTTATGCGAATAGCTCAGCTAAACCAAAGCACTTACGCCATTCCACTACTGGTTTTAGAAATGTAACGTTATTTCGTTTCGCATTTAGAAAACGTACCAAATCTGTCACCCTGATAAAGCCTTACGTCACCCTGATAATGCGCTCGTGCTTTCCTTCTGCTGGCAGCGCACAGCAGAGAGAATCTACTGATAGAATGGCCAAACCCTGAAAATGCACACAAACGTGCTCATATGGGAAAACATCGTACAGAATGAATGACGCAGCAGTGAGTTGTTAAGAGCGTTACAGGACATGTCTGGTGACGTATCCGTGCTAGAAGTGGTAACCGTCGTCGGAAGAGCGGTGTGCGCAGGCGCGGCGCTGACAGCCGCACTCTACCTGATCCGCAGAGTGTGTTCAATAATGGCCTGGAAATCAGGAGGAGCGAGCCATGCAGAGCTCGTCAACAACCTCCGCAGTGAGTTTAACCCGTTTTGCATGATAAAAAGAGCAAAAGCAGTAATGCTTACTGTTTTGCTTAGTAACGGGGGTTGTTTACGTCAGTGTAGTGAGGGAAAGTGCGCGTCTGTGTGAACTAGCATTGCGTTACATCTGAGGGGAAAGTGCGCTGATGCGTGTTAGGATAGCATGAGATGACTTCATCTCACCGTTGTTCGTGCGTAAGTTATTATTATTCATGACTGCTGTTTAAAACTTACAATGTGCTTCTGTGCCATTTTGTTAGCTAGCTGCTAGCAGTCTAATATGTGATCGTCACTATCAGCACCTGCAAATAGTCTGTTCTTTTTTATATAATCGTTGTGATATATGCATTATGTCTCATTTCGGTTCATATTTTGCATTGCTTTGACTGAACAAATATATATGGTGGGTTTTTCTTCACATTGGTTACACAGTAGCACCCTTTAGCGTGTATCTATTGAATCTAGAATGTACTCGTTCCTGCAGGTATATGCAGTTTGTTTACAATAAGAAAGCAAGAAACAGTTTCCAAAAAAGCCAAATGGTTAATATCCGTTGTTTAATGCTTGCATGTGCTGTTTTTATTTGGAGTTATTCAGTGGGCGTGGCACACATCATGCTGTTAATGTCACTGTGTGATGACGTCACCTAGTTTAGTACTTTGAGCTTTAATATTAATGCTGCACACAACATGCCTTATGTAATATTTAGTTATCCTGGAATCAAAAATGTGATTTTATTTTGTTATTATAATTGTATGCTTTTGGCTCAATCTCAGTGAATGTGTCTAATTTATTCATAAAACTAGTATTTTTAACTAATCTAACAGTTGACCATTGGCCAGAGAGACTAATAATACTCATCTGGCATGTAACCCGTCCTCCTGAACTCCTGGCTTTATTCTGAGGTCAAGTGGTCAGTGTGCTATATTTAGTGGTGCTTGGTAAGACAAGTATCACTGTTACTGTTGCTGATACTTAAGGTTAGCGATTTGAACAAACTCCTAACCTAAGAAGTAAACTTGTAACTTGTCCTGCCAGTGGAAGTTGATTGTTTCTTTCACCATTATGTGTTGGAACATGTTTTAATTCTTTGTTGCACCTTGCAGTTTGTGTAATTAAGGTCACTTTGGATTAAAAAGGTAATTAAGTATTTGGTTAGTCAACTTGCAGATTCTCCAAGAGAATCTAGAGCTTATATTTCCACTTGAGCCTGGTAAGGCACAGCGCGATTACAAACCGTTCTCGGCCCGGTTGGCTAACCACACCCAGGCTTTCCTCCCTGATCAGCATCCATAAGTGTTTAATAATGTGCATTGAGTGTTGGTGGAAATGCAGTGTCACTACTGCAGCTATTGATTTACAACGCTTAAATGCCTGCGGAAAATTCAGGTCAGAGGTTTAGCTTGGCGTTTGACAGAGCTACAGTGCCTAAATATACAGTTTTCACCCCCATTGGACTTTTCCAAATAATTAGCCTGGCACAACTACATTTTGTCTCTGAGAAAGTAAAATAAATATGTGTTAAGGTCTCTCAACCTAGTATGTGAGTGTAAATGTGTAGTATTTACTATGTTTAAATAGGCACAGACTGTTATTAATAGTGTGTAAGTTTTAAATACCAGCGTAGGATTTCTGGCATGCCACAAGGTTTTGTTGCTCCATCATGTCCGATATCTCAAATGAATGACTGACTGACAAAAAAAAAAAGGAACAGATTAAGAACCTTTTTCTGTGGAACACAAAAGCAGATATTTTAAAAAATGTTCACGCTGCTCTTTTTCACTCAATGAAAGCATACAATCACCAAGTGTTGTGAAGCTGCAAAAGTGCCATATAAGGATTCTCTTGAAAGTGATACTGAAAAAGCTTGTACATTATACATAAATAATTATGCATATTAAACAGGTATAAACCTACCAGTGTGAATGTGTTTGTGTTTTTTGTCCAGAGAATGGGATCATTAAATCGGACCGTGTATATGAAGTTATGTTGGCCACAGACCGCGCCCATTTCTCCAGATGTAATCCATATATGGACTCGCCACAATCTATAGGTAAGTTCCAGGTCCAGAGTTACCATTTTGTTGACACAATGTCATCTACAGCTGTATTGCTTCCATTAGTCTACACTTCTTGCGCCCAATGTGGCCAAAGCACATTTAGACTTATTTTCCATTGATGAAATACCCGGTTTCTGTTTTTGCTGCTATGCACAGCTAATCCAGACAATTTATTATCCTTGTATGTCTGAAATAAAAGGATTTTATTTAATCATTGGATTGCTTGTCTCAAGCTGATGTTCAGAGGTGATATGCAGCAGTGTTGACATCTTTAAGCTGTTACAGTGCAGTGTGCTGTCTGTCCCTTCCAGTGTAGACACAGTGTTAGTCTGGTGATTCTGTTGATGTGTTTTCTTTCTGGGATGAAGGTTTGTTTTGTAATTTTGTACAGGTTACCAAGCAACAATCAGTGCACCACATATGGTAAGTTAAAACAGCTTTATTTGGAATAGCAGTCATTGGCCTGTTTGAGGTAGGTGCTGATGAACACTTATTTGTGTGCTGTAGCACGCATATGCTCTAGAGCTCCTCCATGATCACCTGTATGAAGGAGCAAAGGCCCTGGATGTGGGATCAGGCTCTGGAATCCTGTCCGTCTGCTTCGCCAGAATGGTGAGTCACTTCACTTCTGAAGACATACATGGGATTGTTTAGGATTTTCACATTTCTGTTAAATTAATTGTATAGTAATGGAATGCAAACAATCATAGCATATAAATTACCTTCCTACATTAGAACAGTTAAAGAGATAGTTCAATCCCTTTAAAATTCTGTCATCATTTACTCACCCTCAAGTTGTTCCAAACCTGTATGAATTTCTTTCCTCTGCTGAATGCAAAAGAAGATATTTTGAAGAATATGGGTAACCAAACAGTTGATGGTCCCCATAGACTTCCATAGTATTTTTTTTTTTTTTCTTCAGTGGGGCCAATCAACTGTTTGGTTACCCATGTTCTTCAAAATATTATCTTTTGTGCTCAGCAGAAGAAAGAAATTAATACAGTTTTGGAACAACTTGAGGGTGAGTAAATAGTGTTTTCATTTTCGGGTGAACTATCCCTTTAAACGTGTGTGGTATGGAGGGCCAAACCTGCAAAAATAAATGAACACATGGCTAAATACCTAAGAAAAAAAAAAAAGAAAAAAAAAAAAGATTTTCACAGAATTTAGTCCTGAGCTATTATATTTTTTTATTATTATTAAAGTTATTCTTCTTATTATTTATTCCTGCAGTTATATATTATTGCTTTTCTTATTATTTATTATATTATTTCTTTATTCTTTCATTTATGTAGTCTTGTAAGTTTTAGTCCTTTTTATTACTTTTGTTTTTCTATATTCATTATTACAATCAATAAATACATACAAATAAATACATATTCATGCATATAGCTCCGGAATCACGTTTCTGTCGTTTCTACACGTTATACGATAGCAAAAACATAACAAAATGATGGAGGGTTGCAGAATCAGAGCTGCACTTTTGTTACTCTTTTTGTTACTCATTATGAATGTGCAAGTTGTAAAAGCAACATGCAGATCTAAGACAATCCTTTTTTTTTTTTTTTGTGATCAAATGTTCATTGAGAAAAAAGAAACAACAATATAATAAGGCATTACCAAATTTACAACAAAACAATAAAAAACAAAGGGATAGGGGTGGCTACAATCAAAACCTCCATCCACCCAACCAACCCATATACTATTAGACAGTTTGCACACAATAATATCCAGCCACTCCCATAATACCCACACTAATGCAATGGCACGCACAAACACATAAGCAGGAATGTGCACACGTACACAAAGGAGAAAAACTCAAGCCATTGCTTTTTAGCAGCTGTGAGGCCAGCTAGTAATATATGTCTAAGCAGATTGTTGATGTTTAACTCCATTAACTTGTTTAATAACAAGATGGGCAAAGTTACAGGCACCGCTGCTGAAACCACAATCGTTGCACCCTATCAAGTCAAATTCTCACTGGATTTGCTCCATCGAGCAAATGCTTAATAATGCTTGTACCTCGCTGTCTGTCCACTTGTTGGAATGCTTCTCCATATGTAGTGGTATAAAATTATCCCAATCTTCTGAGTAGCGGCTACAACAGGTTTACACATTCTTTTTTTGGGGTTGTTCATCATGTGTGTTTGACCAATCACAGGCTGCAGCCACTCCAAAAACTGAAGTTCCTGAAATGAGTTCCTGCAGTGGGAAAGGGATTCACATAAAAATTAATAAATGTAATAATTCTATTATTAGATATGGATGAAAAATTAGGAATTCAATACAAAGAAAAAAAATTTCATGCCTACATTTTGTTGAAAAACCATTTTCTTACTTCTGGCATTTTGGATCTCCATAGTGTGACAGTAGTTTTGTTGTGTGTGCATTACAGCGGATGTGTTGTGGTGTGTTACAGGTTGGGCCGAGGGGGAAGGTGATTGGCATTGATCACATAAAGGAGCTGGTGGAAGATTCTGTAACTAATGTAAAGAAGGACGACCCTAGTTTGATCTCTTCAGGGAGAATCAGACTCATTGGTTGGTCTACAACTTTGCTTTTGGCTGTTATACATGATGTGCTTTATAATGTGTTAACTTTTTAGATATGCAGCAATATTTAAATTCTGGCTGATATTGATTGGCCAACAGTTAATACTGTTTTTCTGTTTAAATATAATTAATTTTATATTATAACCTAGTTTAAACATCAGGGGACGTATTCACAAAACATCTTAAGGCTAAAAGTAGCTCCTAACTTGCCAATTTAGGAGAAACTCTTAAAAATAATGGGCGTGTCAGTCCTAGATTTAGGACTCCTAAATTTTTGCTCAAATAGAATTTCACAAAGCATTTTAGCACTAAAACTCCTAAGTCACTAAGACAAAATCAAAAACAGTCCTAAAATGATTGTTGGTGCCAATCCACCTTAGCAATCTGCCCAAAGACACTGTACACCATTGAGGCAATAGCGATAGAGCCTTGGGTGCTGAGCCTTTTCTTCATAAATGCAATACATATTACATATACATATAGATTTGAATCTACGATAAAACGGCAAAAATAAATCTTTAATAAATAAATAAATAATAATGCCTGATTACCTGTGGCGGAGGGATGCAGAAAACTGTCGAGGTAACTGTGTGAGTCGGCTCTCGTTTGTGCATACAGGTGCTGGTCATATAATTAGAATATCATCAAAAAGTTGATTTATTTCACTAATTCCATTCAAAAAGTGAAACTTGTAAATTATATTCATTCATTACACACAGACTGATATATTTCAAATGTTTATTTCTTTTAATTTTGGTGATTATAACTGACAACTAAGGAAAATCCCAAATTCAGTATCTCAGAAAATTAGAATATTGTGAAAAGGTTCAATATTGAAGACACCTGGTGCCACACTCTAATCAGCTAATTAACTCAAAACACCTGCAAAGGCCTTTAAACGGTTTCTCGGTCTAGTTCTGTAGGCTACACAGTCATGGGGGAGACTGCTGACTTGACAGTTGTCCAAAAGACGACCATTGACACCTTGCACAAGGAGGGCAAGACACAAAAGGTCATTGCAAAAGAGCCTGGCTGTTCACAGAACTCTGTGTCCAAGCACATTAATAGAGAGGCGAAGGGAAGGAAAAGATGTGGTAGAAAAAAGTGTACAAGCAATAGGGATAACCGCACCCTGGAGAGGATTGTGAAACAAAACCCATTCAAAAATGTGGGGGAGATTCACAAAGATTGGACTGCAGCTGGAGTCAGTTCTTCAAGAACCACTACGCACAGACGTATGCAAGACATGGGTTTCAGCTGTCACATTCCTTGTGTCAAGCCACTCTTGAACAACAGACAGCATCAGAAGCGTCTCGCCTGGGCTAAAGACAAGAAGGACTGGACTGCTGCTGAGTGGTCCAAAGTTATATTCTCTGATGAAAGTAAATTTTGCATTTCCTTTGGAAATCAGGGTCCCAGAGTCTGGAGGAAGAGAGGAGAGGCACACAATCCACGTTGCTTGAGGTCCAGTGTAAAGTTTCCACAGTCAGTGATGGTTTGGGGTGCCATGTCATCTGCTGGTGTTGGTCCACTGTGTTTTCTGAGGTCCAAGGTCAACGCAGCCGTATACCAGGAAGTTTTAGAGCACTTCATGCTTCCTGCTGCTGACCAACTTTATGGAGATGCAGATTTCATTTTCCTTGGTACCTGTACACAGTGCCAAAGCTACCAGTACCTGGTTTAAGGACCATGGTATCCCTGTTCTTAATTGGACAGCAAACTCGCCTGACCTTAACCCCACAGAAAATCTATGGGGTATTGTGAAGAGGAAGATGTGATATGCCAGACCCAACAATGCAGAAGAGCTGAAGGCCACTATCAGAGCAACCTGGGCTCTTATAACAACTGAGCAGTGCCACAGACTGATCGACTCCATGCCACGCCGCATCGCTGCAGTAATTCAGGCAAAAGGAGCCCCAACTAAGTATTGAGTGCTGTACATGCTCATACTTTTCATGTTCATACTTTTCAGTTGGCCAAGATTCCTAAAAATCCTTTCTTTGTATTGGTCTTAAGTAATATTCTAATTTTCTGAGATACTGAATTCGGGATTTTCCTTAGTTGTCAGTTATAATCATCAAAATTAAAAGAAATAAACATTTGAAATATATCAGTCTGTGTGTAATGAATGAATATAATTTACAAGTTTCACTTTTTGAATGGAATTAGTGAAATAAATCAACTTTTTGATGATATTCTAATTATATGACCAGCACCTGTATATACCTAGACCGTTTGAATGTGCTCCTCCAAAACTTTTTTTATAAAACATAATTTGTCACTTGAATTCTGCAATCTCCCGAGATGCAAACATGTAAGAGGTGGACAATTAGCTGAACATGTACTAGTTTAATTAGTGACACTTAGCCTACATTTTAAAACCTTTAATTGAATATGGCAACATTTTTATTTTAAAATCTTTATTTGAATATTGCAACATTTTTATTTTAAAACCTTTATTTGTATATGGCAACATGATACCTCATTCTACAATATTTCTATGATTAAATCGCTGACAGAGACTCCTCCCCCATCAGCCAATCACTGTGGGCATAGTCCATAGCAACGAGGTCAACCCCACCCTTTCTCTTTGCTTAAGACTTCTCTCTATTCCTTAGTAAAATTTTAATTTGGAATCCTGAAATTTCGCTTAAAAAATATACTTAGTAAAAAATAGGATTTGTTATTGAAAAATAAAAATAAGACTTGTAGTTAACAAAGAAATATAGCACTTTCATGAACATTTTCTGTTTTCATATTTGATATTTTCATAAAATCCATTCGTCAGATTTTCTCTCATAGTCATTGCAGACAGTTTCAAAAACAGTGCACAGATTCAGTGTGGTACTAACTATTTGTTATTTAGCAGACCGTTATATTCAGAGAGAGACAGTACACTATAGGGCCAGAACAGAATAATTATATGGGATCAGCTATGTTGTTGTGTAATGTTGTCTGTGTATAATGTGTGTGCAGTTGGAGATGGAAGAATGGGCTTTCCAGAAGAAGCACCTTATGACGCCATACATGTCGGAGCCGCAGCTCCCACAGTGCCACAAGCAGTATGTTTCCTTTGAATACACTTTGATACCAAGCCATATTTGTACCTTTATTTTAAAGGAATAATTCACCCACATATTAAAATTCTGCCATCATTTACTCAGCCTGCATCTGTGACATGTTTAGTAATTTTGTCTTTTTTGTTCTTTGGAACACAATTTAAAAAAAAAAAAAAAAAAAGCCCATAAAATGAAAGTCAGTGGAGTCTAATGACTTCCAAAATCTTTTCTTTTGTGTTCCGCAGAAAAAAGGATGTTATACAGGTTTGGAGCAATATGAGTATGAATAATTAATGTTCATTTTTGGGTGAACTATCCCTTTGAGGTCTAGCGTATGCCAACAATGTTCTAAATGCAAGTTTTTTTTCTGTTTGAAATCAGTGGGTTGCTGTCTTGTTCCTGTGTGGTTAAATTTAAAGAAAAAGCATCCATTTCATATTCCACCCCAAAATAAAAAAAGAAAGAAATTATATTTTGCATCAAGGAAATAAAGCCTTGTTTAGGACCATTTCGATTTTTGGCTTTGTGATTATTTTTTTATTTTTTATTTTTTTCTCTTTTCATGTCAATTAAGCACATATTTCCCCAAAATTCCCATTTTGTAATGCCTCTGGACATTTAACTTTTTTGTGTGTGTGTGTAATTTCCATTATTCCAAAGACTTTAGATATACAGTGGTGGTCAGAATTATTGGCACCCTTGGTAGATATGATCAAAGATGACTCTAAAAATAAATCTGCATTGTTTATCCTTTTGACGTTTAATTCATAAAATTAGCAAAAATCTAACCTTTCATTGAAGGAAAAGAATTGAAAGTGGGGGGAAAATCACATTATGAAATAAATGGTTTTCTCCAAAACACGTTGGCCACAATTATTGGCACCCTTTTATTCAATACTTTTTGCAACCTCCTTTTGCCAAGATAACAGCTCTGAGTTTTCTCCTATAATGCCTGATGAGTTTGGAGAACACCTGACACGAGATCAGAGACCATTCCTTCATACAGAATCTCTCCAGATCCTTCAGATTCCCAGCTTCATGTCGGTGCTTCTTCTCTTCAGTTCACTCCACTCATTTTCTTTAGGGTTCAGGTCAGGGGACTGGGATGGCCATGGCAGAAGCTTCATTTTGTGCTCAGTGACACATTTTTGTGTTGGTTTTGATGTTTGTTTTGGACCATTGTCCTGATGGAAGCTCCAACCACAGCCTATTATTGGATTTCTGGCAGAAGCGGTCATTTTTTGATTTTTTTTTTTTTATCTGTTGGTATTTGATAGAATCCATGATACCATGTATCTGAACAAGATGTCCAGGACCTCCAGCAGAAAAATAGGCCCACAACATTAAAGATCCAGCAGTATATTTAACCGTGGGCATGGGGTACTTTTTATCCCTGTTTGCACCAAACCCATCTGGTGGGTTTGCTGCCAAAAAGCTCTTTTTAGTTTCATCTGACCATAGAACCAGGTCCTGTTTGAAGTTCCAGTCTTGTCTGACAACTGAATATGCTGGAGATTGTTTCTGTAAGAGAGCAGAGGATTTTTCTTGAAACCCTCCCGAACAACTTGTGGTGATGTAGGTGCTGTTTGATAATTTTTTTAGGCTTTCTGAGACTCAAGACTCAACTAATCTCTGCAATTCTCCAGCTGTGATCCTTGGAGAGTCTTTTGCCACTCAAACTTTCCTCCTCACCACCCATTAGGACGATTTAGACACATGTCCTCTTCCAGGCAGATTTATAACATCTTTAGTTGATTGGAACTTCTTAATTATTGCCCTGATAGTGGAATTGGGGATTTTCAAGGCTTCAGCTATTCTCTTACAGCCACTTTCTATTTTGTGAAGCTCAACAATCTTTTGCTGCACATTAGAACTATATTCTTTGGTTTTACTCATTATGGCCAATGATTGGCCTTTGTGTTTCCTCATGTTTATACTCCTGTGGAACAGGAAGTTTTGGCTGGACAATTTCATGTTCATGATCACCCTGGTGTGCCAAAAAAATTTAAATATGAATGGGAATATACTTCAGAGATATTTTACTCATAAAAAATTCTAGGGGTGCCAATAATTGTGGCCAACGTGTTTTGGAGAAAAACATTTATTTCATAATGTGATTTTTTTTTTTTTTTTTTTTTTTTTTTTTCCACTTTCAATTATTTTCCTTCAATAAAAGGTTAGATTTTTTTTGCCAGTTTTATGAATTAAAGATCAAAAGGATAAACAATGCAGATTTATTTTTACAGTCATCTTTGATCATATTTACCAAGGGTGCCAATAATTCTGACCACCACTGTACAAAGACGGTACACTCATATTGCTATGAATGGGAGAAAGTGCTACACACAATATGGCTAAATAAGTCCCGCCTTCTAAATAAAAGAGCCAGTCGGTGACTGGTAAAGCTCCAGTTGCTATAGAAACAGTCATTGTTCAGAGACGCGCACTTATGACTGCACTTACACATTGGCTGGTCCAGCCTGGAAAATACAGTTTTTTTTTTTTTTTTTTTTTTGTTTTGTTTTTGTTTGTTTTGTTTTTTTGTCATAATTTGAGCGATTAGAAATAAAATTTATGACACAGTAAAATTTATGACATGTCAGATTTAATTGGTGATTTCAGATATGAAATTTAAACATTACCTTGGTGAACAGCTTTGGAGAATTTGATGTTTCCCCATTAAAAGAGATAGAAGCTGTACTTGCATGACTGAAATGGCTGCCCAAGAGGCGTTTCAGAGATGGCCGCCGAGTGAAATGACTTGTCTTAAAGGGACTTTGATTTATACTCAGTAGTCATTCTCATTAGTTTTCCATCAGTGTCATGCGTGTATTTCTTTCTTATGATTTTAGGGTTAAATACGACTTGTTCTTGTGAGGTTTGGTGAGATTCACGTGTATGTGTATTTTTTTGCGTTACAGTTGTTGGACCAGCTAAAGCCAGGTGGCCGTCTAATTCTGCCCGTCGGCCCAGCAGGAGGGAATCAGATGTTGGAGCAGTATGACAAATTGGAGGATGGCAGTACCAAAATGAAGCCACTGATGGGCGTGATTTACGTGCCTTTAACAGACAAAGACAAGCAGTGGTCAAGGTGGAAGTGATTTCCTGTCCTCTGTCCCCTCTCTCTTCTAGGGCACAGGTGAAACGGTGTGGTCCGGAGCAGACAGAGGATGTGTTTGCCGCTTGTCATCTTTTTTGCTGCTCCATTCCATGATGAACAGATGCACAGTTTTTGTGTTTTTTGGTTTTTTGGACTTTAACCCTCCAGCCTGATTTGACCAAAAACCATGTTATAATGTTTTAAATTTCCGGTTTGCCATTAACTGCTGGAATGGGCTTGAGTTTGTTTTTGTTTTTTCCCCTCAAAAATGCTTTCTGAATGATGAGGCGTGAAAGCATGAACACATCAAAACCCGTTTAGACTTGGTATTATGGCTTTGTTCACTCTGGCGGCTCAAATCCGATTAGTTTTTAAGGCAGATCAGAGTCAAATCTAGTTAGGTTTTTGTAGTCTAACAAGCAAAAAAAAAAACCAGAGAAATCTTTCATTAAATATAGTATTGGCAGCTTTAACACTTTAACCCAACCATGACATCACTTAAATCTCAATGAGGGAAGCTACGAAAGTCTGAACATTGCTGAAATCAGTTACATTTTAATTAGATTGATTGCAGTGTTGTTATAATTTGAGACATTAGTTATTGACCCTAGCACAATTGCACAGCTAATTTAGTGTTCAAATTTCTACCCTGTTAAGCCCAAAGTATACTTCACTTTTTACGCATACGCGGCATGGACGACACACCTTCACTCTCTTCCATTGTAGTAAGTGAAGCTGCGAGTGTGCCAATATGGCGCTGACATCTTGAGTCTTGAGTCTGCGCAGTAGTGAGCGTGAAGTGGAGCCGTGATATCAAGGTCCCGCAGAATCGGTTAATACTGCATAACAACTCATTATGTCGGTGTGAAATAGACACTTCTGGAAATGTAGAAATTAAAGTTAAAGCTCCAATCTCCTCCCAAAAAAACAGAAAAAAGTCTGTTTCTGCTTCAGTGACTACTTCGCTTAGAGAAGCTGTCAATCTCAGCTGTTAATCATGACGTCAAAACACATGTTTTATAGCATCAAATAACTAACTTAAACTCATTTAAAGAACGAACACTTTAATAACACCAGGGTGATAAAAACTGCCTAAAATGACAATCCATCTTTGGAAAAAAAAAATTTGACGTGTAATTTGACTGTTTAGTTTCTCATGTCCCATTACATTACATGGAGAGGGCGGGGTTTATGACCTATACTGCATCCAGCCACCTGGGGGCGATTGAGATGCTTTGGCTTTTACTTTTTAGGACCTGTGTGGCACACTTGGTATGCGAGGGTCAGCGTACAGTGCACGCAACGTGAATTTCGTCATCCGAAGAGTACACGTGCAATAATTAGTTTATCAACAAGGTGGCAACTGTGCCCTGGGGGCATCAATTCACATGGTAGTCAAAGAAAAACTGCATAAACAGAACAGACCGGAGCTCATGCAAGCTACAGCGACAATGGAGGCCTACATAGACGAAAGATTGTGCAAGGAGGTTAGAAAGTACCCTCATTTGTACAACTCTAGCATGAAAGAATACAAAGATATTTACATGGGTTTTAACTCGTGGCGAGAGATTGCTCAAAACTATGCCTGTGTACGCACACAAGTTAAATGAAGTATACTTTGTAAGGCTGTGAATTCGAACTGTTACTAAAAAAACGAAGTATACCCAGGGCTCTTTAGACAACTGCCATTGTGACGTTTAATCTGTCTTATATACAGTAAGCAGTAGTGTGTGGAAGTGAATGTGTAAAATATTGTGTCCTTTGTTGCATGATGCGAAAGTAGAGGAAAAATGCAATCAAACTGACAGTTTCTACTGTCAGTTTTTGTAGAAGGAAGTCTCTTGGCATTGCATTGTCGCCTACATCATTACCATAGCGACCAATGTAGATACACCAGATATCAAGTGCACTGTCTAAATCCTCTTTCATCAGAGGCAAAGTGCTGACTATCAGTCCTAAAGATCGGATTTGAAAAACGAATTGCCTGCAGTTTGAACACAGCCTATATTGCACCTTGATACCTTCAAGATTGCTGAAACTAATTTTTGCACGAGTTGTGTTTATACAGTATGCACATGTCAGTGGTGATGTTTTGTGTTATGTACTTTTATGCATTTTTGATGTTCGTAATAACTTTTTTTTTTCTCTGTTTTTTTTTTTCATAGGGATGAACTTTGAAAGGATGATCTGGCAATACTCATCGCACCACATGCACGCACACACACAAACAAACACACACACACACACACACACACACACACACACACACACAAACATCCAAATGGACTTCACTGAGGAGAGCTTGTATAAATGCTCTATTTCCATACCCGTGACAGTCTGACGGTCGTGAAAGTTGGATGTATCGATCAGATTCTTTTATTTAAAAAGGAAAAAAAGTGGAATTGGGCTTTGTGCTGAGATTTTCATGCCTGCAGTTTGAGAATTGCGTGAATGCAGTTTTTTGTTTGTTTTTCTTTTTTGACGTGCAGGTGCTTATTCTTGTGATGACTTCAGTATTACAGTCAATTGGATTGTTCATGCATCTCAGCGTATTGTAAACACAACACAGGGTCGGCCTTTGTGCTGAATCCAGCCTGTTATTAAAACATAATTCACTGCTACATAATGTGTAGGGATCTCTTTGCTCTACAAATCCATTTTAATAGTAGCGGCTTGTGTTTTCAGCTGAAGCATGTGCTGCCCAGGCAGAATAAACCACTGTGCACTGGATAATTCTGAAGTTTCTAGAGTAAAGCAATATGCCATGAGAGGTCATGTGTTAGAATTATTTTACCACGGTTAAGGGATGTTCTTAGGTCTGATTTAAAGCACACCTCTTTAACCATGGTCAAATTAGTCTAAGACGGTCTCGAATGGCTTTGTGTGGGTAATGTGCAGTCAGCTGGCAGAACTGTAATTCCTGGATGATTGCTTACCAAATAAATGGACATAAAGTATTGAAAAGTTGAAATTACTTCAATTAGTGAGAAGTGCAGAACATGAGAAATTGGTTGTCTGGGTCAATTATTCACTTTAGCATCATTACTAAAATATATACAAACCACAGAATGCTGCCATTAACCAATCACAATCAGGTAATCCAGAGAACAGAATGTACAAATTGTGTTTATAGAGGCAGCAACGGCAATATTGTAAGAGACACCAATGTTCAAAAAATAGCCACATTTATTAATTATAACAAAAGACAATAAACTCTTCTGGCAAGTAATATAGTCCATCAGCTTTAAATTTTAAGCTATTTATGCTTGCCAAACAGCAACATTAATAATGACTGGTCAGCTACAGGTGTGCGTTTATGGGAATTTTGCAGCGAGTATTTTACGAGGCGTTTGTAAAAAATATTCCAATCAGACTTCACAGTCTGAACTAGTTTACATGTATAAATTTAAAATTTAGAAATCAACGTCAGAGCGCAAAGGGGTAGTTCACCCGAAATAACTATTTTGTCATGATTTACTCGTGTCGTTTCTACCCCGTAATATTTTCTGTTCTGTGAAACACAAAAGGAGATGCTTTTCCACATGATGAAAGTGGATGATGTTTTATACTGTTAAGCTTTTAAAAGCTCATGTTAAATTCAACATTGCGGCCTTAAATCATACCAAATTTGATGTTGTTGACCCCAAACAACATTGGTTCTCATGCTCTTGGCAAGTATGATAAATGTGAGACTTGAGAGCTGTGGCAGAAGGGGAAGGTTAAATCTTTTGAAGACTTGGATTATAGTGCATGATTTGTATGGACTGCTTTTGTGGTACTCTTTCAGGGTTTCTGCCAGTTTTATGAAGGCCAATTTTAAGAACAAGTATAGAAAACAATACATCAATATATTCTCTAAATGTAAATGTCTAGGGAGAAACACAATGAGTTCTATTAGCAACACTTAAGAGTTTGAAAATACAACTTCCAACAGATATTAGTTATTTTAATTCATTTTACAAAGCAAAAGTAGCTTCAATCACTCTGCTCCCAACCACTAGAATATATATTTTACTGTATCTTCTGATCAAACAAAAAAGTTTTTCCTGAGTATTTTGTCTTGTTTTCCAGTGCAACTGTATAAAGATTCTTAAATTAAGATACATTTACTTGAGATGCAAAATGACAAAATATAGTATTGTTTTCTGTGAAATTAAAACAAGAACAAATATCTGCCAATGAGCTCAGAAAAATCAAGTTTTCATAACTCATTGACAGATGTTTGTTCCTGTTGTAAGCATAAATTTGCATCTCAAGTAAACATATCAAAGATTTTTAGATATTTGTATTGGAAAACAGGACAAAATACTGAGGAAGGCGCTTTTTTTTTTTTTTTTAACAGTGCATGCAACATTTAATGCCATAACTTTATGAATTAAAGACCTGCAGAAACCCTGTTTTTTGTCCTTTGAGCTTGCCAGCAAAAATCACCATATGAAAAACAGAAGCTTGAACATTCTGCCTAACATCTCATTGTGAATTTCACAGATGCAAGAAAATCACACAGGTTTGGAATGATATGAGCAGAGTTGGGTCACTAGTTTGGTGCACAAGTGTAGCAATGCTTACTGCTCACTCTTATGAAATGCATTTCACATCACTGCAGAACTCAAAATAAGCTTGTCTCTATTATCTAACGTGTGAAGCAAGTAAAGTACCACTCAGATCCACACTTGCATACAGGATTGAGCTAAACCTTCAGTGGTCGCTTTGATTGTAAGCGGTTTTCAATGCCAATTCTCTGTGCATGTTTGTGTGTTACCTGCACGCACAAACAGGGCTTTTAATGAATAAACTCACTGCTAAGCAATGATCGGTTCATTCTCTTGTTTCTTCTTTCATAGAATCTCACAGTATGAAATGATGTTTTACAGTTTACAAACAAATGAGGATGTCAATTCTCAGACCCACTCATCACCATAATTATGTTAGTTATTTACAGACTTGAGATGTTGAGAATTCTACCACAAAATGCTTCTCTGTTAATTTGTTTTCACTTCTCAGTATGTCATGAAGAGAATCTGTCAGATTGCCACCACAATAGTGTCTATGAAGAGCACGCCAAACAATCACAAATGAAATGTACACTGTAAAAAATGAATGTGATTTTAACAGTGAAATATTGTAAAAACGCTACGGAAAAAAATTGTAAATAGGTTAACAGTAAGTTCCAGTACTATATACAGGGAAAAACTGTAAAAGCTCTTACCAGACATTTTATGTAATTTTCACAGTAAAATGCTGTAAATTTTACAATTTTTAGAAGTAAAAAATAACAAATCAATGTATAATTTACAGTCAAAAACTGTAAACTGATATTCCCACAATTCCCTGTGTGGCACTCCACATTTGAAAGTATTTTGTTTAAAAAATCATGTTTCTTAATAGTTTTTGTTATCAGTTATGTACATTAGGGTTTTATATTACATCTTCTGTTGTTTAATGAATGTTTATTGCATTATGTAAGTGTTGTGGGTTACCATGATGGTGTTTTGCATTTGCGTGAATGACTCTTTGCACCCTCTTTACATTAGTATATACTTCAGCTCGTGGAAAAGCTATTTGTGATGAACTCTGATTCTTCATATGGCTTTCTCATTTACCACCTGCATTATGGTGGTTGTCAGTATATGTTAAAGGTACAAAACAGATTTTAGTAGTAGTGTGCATTGTTGAATTTACTTGTTTACATTCAAATTTTCTTGTTTGTAAATTACAGTTTTATACTGTAAAATTGACAGTTTGTTCTGTAAATGTGTTTACAGTTTTTCTGTATTTTTTACAAAATTATTCTGGCAACCACAGCTGCCAAAATTATTTTGTAAAAACTACGGAATATTTTTTACAGTGTAGAGTTCCACAAAGCTGTCTTAGGCCCTTAATTCTCTTTCACATCGCCAAAAATGGCTGACAGGTTTTGTCTGGTATGGTCACAAACACATATATATAGAGAGAGAGAATTGGGCATAGCAAATTAAATATCTATTATTATGAGAAGAGAAAACAATTCCTCTATATTTTTGTTGGCTTCAAAGGCTGGCTGTACAATCAGACTGTTGTTAATATTTTCTTATTTCTCAGGCTTCACTTAATTTTTTCAGCGTTCCCTTGGCTAGAGAGAGACAGCCGCTGTTAAAGGTCAACAATATTTCTGGACACATCTTCCTCAGGGCTACGTTGATTCACCCTCTGTGTTCTCTGCAGTCGTACACAAAACCCTTGGCATCATCAACCTACCACCAACTACGTGCTTGCTACAGTATGCAGACGACCTACTCATCTCAGCTATGTCAGCACAAGACTGTGAACAAGCCTCCATTATTGTCTGCATTGTGCTGGCAGAGTAAGGGTTCAAATCATCAAGACAGAAACTGCAGTGGGTAAAACCATAAGTCTCTTACAGCATCTCATAGCAGTGAGTACACCCCTCACATTTTTGTAAATATTTTATTATATCTTCATGTGACAACACTGAAGAAATGACACTTTGCTACAATGTAAAGTAGTGAGTGTACAGCCTGTATAACATTGTAAATTTGCTGTCCCCTCAAAATAACTCAACACACAGCCATTAATGTCTAAACCACTGGCCACAAAAGTGAGTACACCCCTAATGAAAATGTCTAAATTGTGCTCAAAATGTCAATATTTTGTGTGGCCACCATTATTTTCCAGCACTGCCTTAACCCTCTTGGGCATGGAGTTCACCAGAGCTTCACAGATTGTCACTGGATTCCTCTTCCACTCCTCCATGACGACATCACAGAGTTGGTGGATGTTAGAGACCTTGCGCTCCTCCAATAGGGTTTAGGTCTGGAGACATGCTTGGCCAGTCCATCACCTTTACCCTCAGCTTCTTTAGCAAGGCAGTGGTCATCTTGGAGGTGTGTTTGGGGTCGTTATCATGTTGGAATACTGCCCTGAGGCCCAGTCTCCGAAAGGGAGGAGATCATGCTCTGCTTCAGTATGTCACAGTACATGTTGGCATTCATGGTTCCCTCAATGAACTGTAGCTCCCCAGTGCCGGCAGCACTCATGCAGCCCCAGACCATGACACTCCCACCACCATGCCTGACTGTAGGCAGGACACACTTGTCTTTGTATTCCTCACCTGGTTGCCGCCACACACGCTTGACACCATCTGAACCAAATGAGTTTATCTTGGTCTCATCAGACCACAGGACATGGTTCCAGTAATCCATGTCCTTAGTCTGCTTGTCTTTAGCAAACTGTTTGCGGGCTTTCTTGTGCATCATCTTTAGAAGAGGCTTCCTTCTGGGACGACAGCCATGTAGACCAATTTGATGCAGTGTGCGGCGTATGGTCTGAGCACTGACAGGATGACCCCCCCACCCCTTCAACCTCTGCAGCAATGCTGGCAGCACTCATACGTCTATTTCACAAACACAACCTCTGGATATGACGCTGAGCACGTGCACTCAACTTCTTTGGTTGACCATGGCGAGGCCTGTTCTGAGTGGAACCTGTCCTGTTAAACCGCTGTATGGTCTTGGCCACCGTGCTGCAGCTCAGTTTCAGGGTCTTGGCAATCTTCTTATAACCTACGCCATCTTTATGTAGAGCAAAAACTCTTTTTTTCAGATCCTCAGAGAGTTCTTTGCCATGAGGTGCCATGTTGAACTTCCAGTGACCAGTATGAGAGAGTGAGAGCAATAACACCACACCAAATTTAACACACCTGCTCCCCATTCACACCTGAGACCTTGTACAAAAGTACAAAAACCTTTTCACCTGTATGTGCATGAGAACGGGTGCCTTGCGGTGGGGATACTGGCCCAGGAACACGGCACACTTTATCGTCCAGTAGCTTATCTATCTAAAACATTGGACAACATTGCACAAGGCATGCCTTCATGCCTCTGGACAGTCATGGCTGCTGTCTCCAACAGCTGAAACTTATTTATACTAATAAGGTTTCTACAATAAGGCCTAAAAACTAAATTTGAATGCATACCATGGTTTCAATTTTAAAAATCTACTTTTTTCAAAATCGTTCTAGAAAATTTATCGGCTCTTCACCGAATTTAGCTAGATGGCGCCAATCCCTGCGAGGACTTCAGATGACGCCAAATCTGAATTAACATACACGACAACTGCCAAATTTTCTATATATTGTAATCATTATGATCACAACTTGTAATAATTGCTTTAATGAGATTATTGTTTCTGCCAAAATGAATACATGATATTAGCTATCTGCATGATTTGTATTATCTTAGAACTATACATTTTTAACATATGGACATTACTTTAACACAGTCACCTCTGATAATAGATTACTCTAAATTATAATGTAGAAATGCATTTTTCTGTAAAGCTGCTTTGAAAAGAATATGTATTGTGAACAGAGCTATTCAAATAAATGTGAATTGAATCATCATTAGACCATGCTGGCAAACATTGATCTGAAACTTTGGTTTTTCACAAGCATTTATGTGTGCACAGTTAAGCACACGTGACTAAATGCAAACCAGAAGAAAAGTCTGGATACTCGTATAGTTGGTCCACATTTTAATAGATTTTTTTAAATGTATTTCTCCAAGATTATTCAAATATAATGTGAAATTTTTACAATCATATATATTTTATAGTTTCAAAACATTTTAGCACAATTACACTGATTACACAGACTAGTATTTAATATCACAGTAAGCCATACAAACCACATTGAAATCTTTGTCAGAGTCCTAACCAGATATTCTCTGATATAAGGCCATATTTTTTAAACCAAGGAATTCTTGTCATGGTCTGTTTTTAATTGTAAAGTTGCAATCTAGAACGTTTAAGATGGCACCAATACTTCTAATAATTAAACCTGTATTCCACATAATGACACGTAATGTCAAGTACATGTTCATGTAAGGATACAGAAACATAATGGTTTAAATGTTTATCCTATTAAGGCTGATTTTTCAGACATTCTCCCAAATTAAACAGAAAAATGTTCTGTGATACTGTAAATCTCATTTAAGATCATACAGATGGAAAAGTATCAGGCTTGTGGTATCATGGTTGTATCATGCTGCATTAAAAAATAAAAATAAAGCTAAAACCAAGTTCTCTCACTTCAATGACAAGTACATACTCTTAAGTATGCAAGCCAGTATGCATCTTAATGTGACCACTTTATTGTGGTCACATCTGCATCACTGCAAATCCCTCATCTTCCATAATGCAATGGTTTGTGGACAATATTAGATGGTCCACCCCTACAAAATTAACGTACAAATGCAAATATCCCAGAAATAGGGTGCCATTCATGTTTGATGTTTTTAAACATTCATGTTTTTAAATTTTCAAGGTACCATGATTTGAGATAGACTTACCTAATTTGGCATACTATATAGGAGAGATAGTTGTGTCATTTTGCACTCAAGGGGTGCTTACCAGTAATCAATAGATCATTGGTAGTCAATCCTGCTCTTGAAGAACTAACTTCCTACAGAGTTACATTCCAACCCTGCTCCAGCACACCTGCCTGTAGTTTTCAAGTAATTCTGAACACCCTGGTTATGTATTTTCAGGTGTGTTTTATCAGCATTGAAGGATGGAAGCTCTCAAGGGTAGGGTTGCACCAGCCGTTCGTAATTTCTTACTTGAACCAGAACGTAAAGTCTACATTAGGGGCTTGGTAATTACTAGCTGGTTTGCAACTAATAACATTCTTAAACTGTATTTGAATTTAATAAATGTTGCAAAACATAGGAAATTACATTTATTATGATTGATTCAAATCTATAACACGGCACACAGAGGTGTTGAAGACAAGACATTTTTTTACATAATGTTCTCTCTTTTAAAATGTAAATGAGTTTAAATGTCAACATCATTTATGTCTTAAAGGATTAGTTCACTTTCAAATGAAAATTACCCCAAGCTTTACTCACCCTCAAGCCATCCTAGGTATATATGGCTTTCTTCTTTCTGATGAACACAATAAGAGAAATATTAATAAACATCCTGACGCATCCGAGCTTTACAATGGTAGTAAGCGTTACCAAACAAGTATGAGCTGAAGAAAGTGTCTCCATCCACATTTATCCATCATAAACATATTCCACACGGCTCCGGGGGGCTAATAAAGGCCTTCTGAAGCGAAAAGATGCCTTTGTGTAAAAAAATATCCATATTTAACAAGTTATGAAGTAAAATATCTAGCTTCCACCAGACTGCTTTCCGTATTCAAATTACGAAGAAAGCGTAAACTGGCGTCGCGTCAGTTACACTTTTTCCGTAAGTTGAATAGGGAAGGCGTAGGACGTAGCGTAAGCTTTTTGAACTGCTAGAGTTTTACGCTTTCTTCGTAAGTTGAATACGGAAGCTGGTCTGGCGGAAGCTAGATATTTTACTTCATAACTTGTTAAATATGGATAATTTTTTTACACAAATGCATCGCATCGCTTCAGAAGGCCTTTATTAACCCACCCAGGCCTTTTGGCCTTTATTAACCCACCCAGTGTGGAATATGTTTATGATGGATGGATGTGGATGGAGGCACTTTCTTCAGCTCATACTAGTTTGGTAACGTTTACTGCCATTAAAAAAGCTCGGATGCGTCAGGATATTTATTAATATTTCTCCGATTGTGTTCATCAGAAAAAATAAAGTCATATACACCTAGGGTGGCTAGAGGGTGAGTAAAGCTTGGGCTAATTTTCATTTGAAAGTGAACTAATCCTTTAAGGATTGAAGTCTGTCAGTCTGATTTTGATGCAATTCAATTAATCTGCTGTTTTATTCCACAATTTAATCAATATGCTGATTTGCAGCCTTGTCTGAGGCTGGTGGAAATATTTTGTTTATATGTAGAGTCAAATAAGCTTAAAGGTAGGGTAGGCAATTTGTTTTATAAACACTTTTTGTTTTACATGTTGAAACTCTCTTCGCATCCTGATAGCAATCAATAATAAAAGTGGTCTAAATTTTAAGACATGTACGTATATATTCTGTGGAAGTCTCAGGACCAAAAAATGTTCATCCAATCATTGCATTCAATCCAAATGTGCATTCATGTCTTTTGGAGGAGGCATGGCTTTGGAGAGAGAGCTCTGAAGTGAGGGTGGGATCTTATGCATTCAAAGCTAGCTTGCTATTGCTAGCCTGTCCAAAGTTGCCTACCCTACCTTTAACAGTGCAACGCAAAGATATTTAGTTGTGCGTAAGATGTAATTTAGTGCCCCTTTATATCACGACTAGGCTGTAGTTGTAACTTACTTACAGCTGGTGCATCCGGCCTCAGGAGCAGGGCTGGCTACTCCTGTATTAGATTCTTTTGACAACTCATGTATCCTCCACTACACACAGTCATGCACAAATAGTGCAGCAAATTGGAGGGTTGATTGGCACTGCTACAGATACATGCCATTGATGAGGTAATCAGACTCTTCTGTGGTGAGAGGCAAAGCCTTCTTCAGTCTGCGACGTACAAGCCAGAGCCTGCAGCCCACCATCAGTAAGAGCAGAGCGCTGATGATCAAACCTAAAGCCAGGGGAAGGATTGCACCTACACACACACACATAGAGTGACACTTGAAATATCTGAGAAAATACACACAAACAAGTACAAGTGATGTGTTTAGTGCAGTATGTTTGGGTACTCATGAAGTAAAACATACCTGATTCAGGGGGTGGGTGTCCTTCCAGTGCACGATATATTTTAGATGCTGGCAGTGCATTCTGAGACTCTAAGAGAGAATTTTGCTGTTTTTCCTTATGGACTGAGACTATGGGAGCTGCACATAGAAAAGCAATTGTTTTTATCATTACATGCTGCAGCCAATTAATTTGATCAAAAGCACAGTTAACACAAAGACATTAAAGAGCCTGACTACCTCACTTAAAGTCACGCAAAAAAAAAAACATGAGACACTAAATGCATTTTTGATGTTAACAGTAGCTGTTTGTGAAAGCACACACTGATTTTCACTGTAAGGGGATACTATTTTCTTCTTTGAAATCAGTGAAAACACTGAGTGAACGTGCATTAGATTTACATTGTTTAAATCATTTGAAACAACACGTGATCTGACAGCCTTACAAACACACACACACATTTTAGATGCTGATATGTAAGTTACAACTACAGCCAACTACAACAAAATATTCTATCCTAAACTGAAAACTGACATTGTTGTACATACATGTATATATCTTCCTGCTGGGTAATGGTGTTGCAGTGGCCTGATGTTTTGTTAATGCTGAAAGATGGCAAAACAATCATTTTTAGAGTCATAGCATTCTCAACAGAATACATTTAATTTAATAAATTTAATCAGCTAATCAAAGGTGGTCAAGTCTCACATGGTTTCTGAATGCACTCATTCACACAATCAGACTTCTGGAGGAAGTTGTTGTGGTTTCCTTTGCAGCCGCCATACTGGAAGTGCTGGCAGTCTCCTGTTTCAGAATCATAATACCAGCGTGGGAAAACACCTTTACACGGGCCGGCCACTGGGGGCGCTGCACAGGGATCTAACACAGAGAGACAGAAACTTTTGTACTCTACACAGCATTAAGTGTCTAGACATTTACACTGCAGGTCTTGATGCCCAATTCCGATTTGTTGACTATTTTCGATTATTTTGAAGATCAGCTTACATCTTCTTTGAAAGTGACCCATATCCGATATCTACATTTACACTATACACTTGGAGAAACAACCCAAGGTAGACGTACTAACCCATGAAAGCTTAGGCTGAAAAGGAAGTAAAAACGGTGTGATTTGCAATGGACACCGATGAAATGATAATACAAGCTTTTGCTTTTCGCACCACTTTAAAAGGTCAGCAAAACCCTAGTCTCTTAAAGGCTTAGTTCACCCAAAAATGAAAATTCTGTCATTATTTACTCACCCTCGTGTCGTTCCACACCCGTAAGACCTTCGTTCATCTTCGGAACACAAATTAAGATATTTTTGATGAAATCCGATGGCCCAGTGAGGCCTGCATTGCCAGCAAGACAATTAACACTTTCAATGCCCAGAAAGCTACTAAAGACGTATTTAAAACAGTTCATGTGACTACAGTGGTTCAATCTGAATGTTATGAAGTGACGAGAATACTATTTGAGCACCAAAAAACAAAATAACAACTTTATTCAACAATATGTAGTGATGGCCGATTTCAAAACACCGTTTCATGAAGCTTCGAAGCTTTACGAATCTTTTGTTTCGAATCAGTGGTTCGGAGCGTGTATCAAACGGCCAAAGTCACGCCCCCCAGTGGTGAACCATTGAAATTTCGAAACACTTATGACATAATGAAGCCTCGTTTACTGAAATCACGTGACTTTGGCAGTTTGATACACGCTCCGAACCACTGATTCGAAACAAAAGATTCGTAAAGCTTCGAAGCTTCATGAAACACTGTTTTGAAATCGCCCATTACTAAATATTGTTGAATAAAGGCGTTATTTTGATTTTTTGGCACACAAAAAGTATTCTTGTCGCTTCATAACATTAAGGTTGAACCACTGTAGTCACATGAACTGTTTTAGATATGTCTTTAGTAGCTTTCTGGGCATTGAAAGTGTTAATTGTCTTGCTGGCAATGCAGGCCTCACTGAGCCATCAGATTTTATGAAAAATATCTTAATTCCGAAGTATTCCGAAGATGAACAAAGGTCTTAGGAGTGTGGAACGACATGAGGGTGAGTAATTAATGACAGAATTTTGTGCATTATTTTTGACAGAATTTTGACAGAATTGTGCTTTTTTCCCTCCTTACACGTTCATGGGTCAGATCCAAAAAATGGAATTGGGTCACTTGAACTTCTGATGAACTATTCCTTTAAATGTGTGTGTGTGTTTGTGTCTTTGAATGATGTATCTTATGCATTACCTTGGTTGTCAAAGCCATAATGTTGATGTTGTTCAGGTTTAGGGATGTCAGTGAGCTGTATTTCTGAGGGCGTCTGGGCTGCTGCTTCAGTTTGTATATCTGTTCCATGTTTAGAGGATTGGTAGGACTTAGGACCAGTATCAACTATAAAAAAGACCAAACACTTTTTACATATCTTAAAATAATTAAGGTACTGAAAAGGCTTCTGAGAAGATGGTCGGCGAATGGCATGGTGGTCTAAGCTTACAATTTTGGCAGAAATCTTCATCTGATCGGTCAGGGCAGTGTTGCTTTCCATCGCAGGCATAACCAATGTCTATACAGCAGCCATCATCACACATGAACTGATACCGAGAACAGTGACCTGTACACACTTTAGAGAAACACACATCTGTGTCACGTCCATACAGATTGATTAAAGTTTACAGTTAATAAATCCTCACAAGGCAATTTTAAGAGTTAGGAAGTGATCTGCACATAATAGACAATGTCAGAAAATACAACTAGTAATACATTAAGAAACCAAGACAACAAAAACACATGACATTAAATAAAGTACTGCAGTAAAAAAAACAGTGTTAAAGGTAATATATTAGGATTAAACAATTTTTTTTTTTTTTTTTTTTTTTTACATATAATAATAAAAATTTATAGAATTCTACATTGAAAATCGGGTCAGGATGGACAACTCATGAGATTACCTAGATTATTTCCCTCTTACTAGTGTTTTTATTTCTTGTGGTTGTACTGTATTTTTAAGAGGATGAATTTAGAGATGCAACTTCCCAAAATCTCTGTTCATCACATTAAGTCAATTTTATTTGTATAGCGTTTTCACAATACACGTTGTTTCAAAGCGGCTTTACAAAAAAAAAATCACCACGTGCTAAAAAAGGACCAAGGATTCATCTAACGCAGCATAAAACTGGTTTCAGCTGCTCCCCTCAGAGAGAGATCACTGACAGCTAAATCTTCCAGATTAAAGAACATTTTCCTTCCAACAGCTGTCAGACTGCTCATTAAACATCCCTAAAGAATCCATATTACTCCTCAGACATACCTTATGATCCATGTTTACATGCACATCACTATTATCTTAAAGGGGTCAGGAATTTTGAATTTTTGATTTTTTTTTCTCTAGGTTTTTTGACATATAAGGGGCCACTGTACTATAAAAGTATACTATAAAAGTTTAAAATCTCAAAACTTCCTCGTTAGTCTAAAAACATCTTTTATTGAAACCAAGCTCCCAAATGACTCTCTTTGGATTTTGTCTCAGCATGACATCATAGAGCGTTAAAAGACCGCCTCTGCAGAAGAAAATCAACGCCTACTGTTACATCATTGCCTCTTTAGCCCCACCCACTGATCTGCACAAAGGATTACTCCAGCAACAAAACCATAGAGATGCCTCTGAGAATTACAAGATGTTTAAGTTGTGTAAAAACAGTCATTGCATTTCCATCCTTGTGATCATAACTTTAAGAAAGCGTGGATGAACTTTATTTTTAACAAAGTTACAGATTGCGTCAGTAAGACACTGTTTGTTTGCTTCATTTTACTGCAGATTCATTTTTAAACAAGGCACCGTTCAGCACAGGCTTTTCAGAGAGACTAAAGATAAAAGAGCCAACTGCATTGGATCCGACAATAATGTCGCAACGCACAAGTTTGAGTTACAGTGTTTTTACAATGTGTCACTATTGCTTTGTCTGTTCCAGATCATTTGTATGTAATCATTTTACTTTCACTTTACAGAAAATGATGAATTATGAATATAAGAAACAAACAATGGTATATTCATTCATACTTACACAAAACATCGCAAGTTATCCTGTCAAATACAACTGTGGTAACTCCAAGTACTTAAAGGGTTAGTTCACCCAAAAATGAAAATAATGTCATTTATTACTCACCCTCATGTCGTTCCACACCCGTAAGACCTTCGTTAATCTTTGGAACGCAAATTAAGATATTTTTGTTGAAATCCGATGGCTCAGTGAGGCCTGCATAGCCAGCAATGACATTTCCTCTCTCAAGATCCATTAATGTACTACAAACATATTTAAATCAGTTCATGTGAGTACAGTGGTTCAATATTAATATTATAAAGTGACGAGAATATTTTTGGTGTGCCAAAAAAACAAAATAACGACTTATATAGTGATGGCCGATTTCAAAACACTGCTTCCTGAAGCTTCGGAGCGTTATGAATCAGCGTGTCAAATCAGCGGTTCGGAGCGCCAAAGTCACATGATTTCAGCAGTTTGGCGGTTTGACATGCGATCCGAATCATTCGACACGCTGATTCATAACACTCCGAAGCTTCATGAAGCAGTGTTTTGAAATCAGCCATCACTATACAAGTTGTTATTTTGTTTTTTTGGCGCACCAAAAATATTCTCGTCGCTTTATAATATTAATATTGAACCACTGTACTCACATGAACTGATTTAAATATGTTTGTAGTACATTAATGGATCTTGAGAGAAGAAATGTCATTGCTGGCTATGCATGCCTCACTGAGCCATCGGATTTCAACAAAAATATCTTAATTTGTGTTCCGAAGAAGAATGAAGGTCTTACGGGTGTGGAACGGCATGAGGGTGAGTAATTAATGACAGAATTTTCGTTTTTTGGGTGAACTAACCCTTTAAACTTTATTTGCCACAACTAAGACTTCTAAAGCATATGTAATATGCATAAATGTTTCACAGTTGGCAAATGTTTTGAGATAAAAACCTTTCTGTAGCATCTTCATTTAAACACTACTATAATGCATTAACTATCTCACAAATACATTAGGAATAAATATAAATAAAGATTATTAATTACCACGCTGTTGCAAACTGGAGTCTACTTGATATTTGAAGTGTATGTTTGTTGTCTTCTGATTTGGGATCAGACTCCATCTCAAACATATATGGCTGAATTTCACCGGTTATGTAACAAATGTTAAAAAGAGGTGCTCTACCAACAGAAGAGGAGGTGCAACCAAAAATAAAAAAGCATATGAGCTGAACAAAGGTGCAAAGTTCAAGCTTTATTAATTAAAACAACATGACGTTTCATCCATCCAAGGCCTTCATCAGATAACAAGAGTAACAATCTCACACAGTTATGAGCGGTTTTTTCACTGGTTGCCATTTTTCAACATCGGAATTTTTCAAAACAATTCCACATGTGTAATGGCGGGGACGTTGAAAATTATTTTAATATGCAAAACTGCAAAAATATATGCCCAATCACAGCAGTGGGCATTTACTTCAAGTCTTGAATGTGATGCGCCCATCATAATGGAGCATTCGAAAGACAGGGTAAAAAAACAGGATAGAAAATAACTTATTACTTCTAAATTAGAATGTTTTTTTGTAATGAATACACTATAAGTGGACCTCAGAGAACATTATAATTTGTTTTAAAAATGCAGTTCATGACCCCTTTAATCTTTTAAGAATATTGTAACTATTGCACCAATTTCTCTTTTATCTGTCTGTACCGGATCTCTGTCCTATGCACACAATAATGAATGCTTGCACATTTAGGCCTAGACCTTAGGACACTTCCACACTGAGAATTAAGAAAATGTCCTCGAAAGTTATTTCGTTAACTGTTCTAGTAGTACTACATTATTTTGTTCATTCACAATGCCAGAGCCTTCCCGTATTGTGTGCTTTCATCCACACACATCCCGGACAGTCCCGCAAAAAGAAGCATTCTTTCATTTTTGTGCCATCTTCTCATAAACAACTACATTGTATGGTACCGCTAGGTTTGTGGTTGATTCCATCATCTGCACTGATTGTGAATAGTTCCCTAGTCTTATATCACTCCACTTTTCTCCAGTCTATGTACACATGCATACCAACATTGTGCCGAATCTCTCAGTTTTTGAACATCTTGAGCCTTGAATGTTGTTTAATGTCATGTTAAAAATAAACCTCTTTGGTCCTGTGTTCTGCTCTGTTCAATTATGCTCCTATACGTACAGCTCTTTAAACGTGTCTGATTGATGATAAGTCGGCATGACCCTCAACCAGCCTAACTATGCTTGACACCAAATAATCATTCAATTGCCCCTATTATGCTAGGTTCCTAATTTTGTTTTAGTGTCTCCTACAATAGATTTACATGCATCAAAGGTCAAAAAACACTTTAATTTTCTCACACTATACACTGCACATCACCTCCTTTCTCAAAGAAACCTCTCCTTTCTGAGAGCCGACTCTGCTCTTATTGGTCAGACGGCCCAATCTGTAATTTCAGCTCCGGAGGCTTCCGAACTGTTACGAACAGTAACAGTGCTGTCGGTTTTACCTTATCAATTCCAGTGTGAGTATTTATCCTTTTGAAGTGGATTCGCAGCACTAAAAAACAGCGTCTTATTCAACAAATTCTTCTCTTCCCTGTCATTCTCCTATGCTGTTTATGTTGTTGACACAATGCAGCGCTTCCAGGTTCTACGTCAGAATGCTAGCTTATTATTGGCCGGCTCCTGCATCAGCAGCACATGCATGCGTTGTGGTGCTCATGTGAACAGCGTCCGCCAATACTGAGCTGGCGTTCTGACGTAGAACCCGGAAGCGCTGCACTGTGTTTACAATGTAAACTGCATTGGAGAATGACAGGGAAGAGAAGATATTGTGGAATAAAGTCATTCTTTTTGTTTTGTTTTTGCCACAAAAAGTATTCAAACGAGTGTCACATGTGACTGGGTGGTATTTAACGCCGCAACCTCGCGGTACACGTGGCGGTAATAGGCATTTTGGTAGATTACCTACTGTATGTATGCTCACACACACTCGCATACAAAATTACAAAAGTAATTTTGAAGGAAGATATAAACAAATAATGTCTGACCTTCAGCGTTTGGTGCAGGGGCGAGCACACTAACAGACACGTTGTCAGAGCTCTTCTGTCCCGCTGTGTCGGTGACGGTTAACTCAAAGGTGTAAATTCCTTCTCTGAGACCACTGAGTTTCAGCAGGCCTGGATGAGTCACCTGCAGAAATCAGACAACAAGACCAGTAAAGGCCACATTTGACTTGTATCTCACAGAAGATGGATCACAGATATTTTTCACTAGACTAAACAAAACTGGAGAAGAATTCTACATATGGCATGGATATTTAGGTCATGATTTTACTCAGGTCTACATTTTGCAGTCTCTGTGGAAGTGCATTACAATGTAACTGACACAAACATAAAACAAATAAATGTAACAGCTCGACTGGATAGTAAGCGATGGCTTTCAAGTCAACACAAACATTTGCAATATAGATAGACGGCTGTGTTAATATAAGCATTTAAATTTTGCCACATGAAGCAATATGCAGCAATAAAACAGCTGGAAGTCAGATTTGGCAGTTATAAGTGACACAAGCAACAAAATTGATCTGAGTTCAACGGTGACTACAAATAAGAGTGCCATCATTGAAGCTCATATGATATTACCTACCAAACATCAGTACAAAAACCAATAGAACAGCGACAGTTTTCTTAAACGCTCCCCCACATCGGTTTAGCCAATGTTGCTATGTCCGACTGGTCAGGATGTTCACACAGAGCCATGTTGAGTGTTAACTATGAGAAATGACTGACAATGACAGGTTTACCTTCATTTTAATGGAGGGGTAACCTTTCACAAGAGCCCAGTCATAATGTATGATGTCATGATCATCAGTGCTGTCTCTGCCGTCTAGCACCGCCCAGTCTGTAGGCAGCTGAACCACCAAGTCCTGACCCGCATCACTACGGGGCGGCTCATCCAAACCTGTGAAACCCAAACCCGCAAAAAGTCAACTTCAAAAAATTTGTGTGACAACACAAACTGCCAACATTGTTTAAAACTGCAGCGTTTTTGTTCTAGGGTCAAAGACGAGACGTCACTATTTTGGTGTCCACATCAAATTAAATTTACAAAAGTGATTTTATATACATAAAAATCATTAAATTCAAGTAAATTGTCTACTTTCATTTTTCAAAATATGGGTGAAATAATGTTCCAAAGTGTAAAATTGTCATTCAGCGTAATGGTCCAGACTTTGATTTTACCATTACATCTTTAAATAAATATATAAAATATCAAGTTAAAAAATATATTTGTTTTCTTGATATTTTCAGATAAGTGTTGGCTGTGTTATATTAAAAGGACTATGTTTTATTGTTTTTTTAAATACTGAAATAACCAGGGGACTTTTGTCCCGAATATCCAGTTTGTTGGAGGTCATTCAGTATAACAGGAACAAGAAGCCATTCTGAAATCATATAAAAACCTGATTTAAAAAAAACTGATATAAAAAAACAACAGTCTGTGACATCATCAAAAGGTGCCCGGAAGACCGTGTGGTGCTGCTCAGAGTTTATTGCTCTTAAATATTTTATCATTTCACCTTTTCATGGTATTTGTAACCTAAGTTACAAAAACATATCCTTCAGTGAAATGCCAAAAAACACTTATTGTTAGATTATTTGAAAAATAAGTAAATGTTGTGAATAATTGTGATTATATTTCCTGGTCAAGCTCTCTATTTGATATAGGTGGCCAGTTAATATAAGCTGAAGTAATTTAAATTTAAATGTTAAATGTGCACTACAATTCAAAAGTTAAGATTTTTCTCACTAATGCTGCATTTATTTGATCAAAAAATACAGTAAAAGTGAAATACTCTGAATATATTGTTAAAATTTAAAAGAACTCTTTTCTATTTTAATATATGTTTAATGTAATTTATTCCTGTGAAGGTAAAGCTGAATTTTCAGTCTTCAGTGTCACATGATCCTACTGAAATCCTTCTAATTTGCTTATTTGCTGCTCAAGAAACATTATTATTATAACAGTTGTGCTGCTGCCTGCTTATTTTTGTGGAAATTGTGATTCGTTTTTTCAGGATTCTATTAGCCCTATATTCGGACGGTAATTGTTTCTCATGTGGACCGTAAAAATAAACTTGTATGGCACCTCAGTGATAATACTCACGCATTCCTATGTCTACATGAGGTAAACATAAAGCTGCTTGGTTTATATTTTAATGTATAGGCCTAATTGCTGCCATAATAACGTCCCATTTCAAATGTTCTTTCTCCTTTGAGCGGGAAAAAATATTGTTCTTGTAAATACTTACCAGCATTTCAGTCATAAAAGTGTACGCTGTGTATGGCAGTGGTCAAAGATTTAAACAGTGAATTTTGAATTCTTCTCTTCTTGTAAACTCAGGGCAGTTTACACAACACCACTTTCAACTAAAAACCACTTTCGACAACGGCGTTTTGGCAGCTTGAAAAAAAACAAACTTTTAAAAAGGGGATTCAAAGTACAAGTTTTTGAAAACGACACTGTTATCGTTATTGTCTATATTTGTGAAGACCGTGACGTCATGTACACACGTCCCCATGCCGCCTTTTGGTGAAAAAAAAAATTCAGATTCAGAAGAACAGCTCTTATTCGAAATAGAATTTCTGTAACAATTTAAAAGTCTTTACTGTCACTTTTGATCAATTTAACGCATCCTTGCTGAATAAAAGTATTAGATTCTTTTAATAATAGGGTAATAAAAAAATCTTACATGCTCCCAATTTAACTTTTGGAAAGTAGTGTACATTCTATAAAAGAATCTGTCAGAAGGGACCCCAAATAAGCTAATAAATCATTATTGTTTTTCGTGGTCATTTTGGCCCGATCCTGCGGCCCATACAATCGGAGAAACCCACCCTGCATTTCGGACTCCTCCTCATCTATCCCAAATGCAGGTTTCCTGGCTGAAGTGTTGGGACGGCCAGTGGCAGCGGAGCCCCGGGAGGACTCATGGGCTCTAGTGCTGTTGTCTGCCCGACTGTAGGTGCTGAATCCCGGCTGAAAAGAAAACGAGCACACATTCCTGCCTCTGTATGTGCAGTTGAACAAATAACAGCGTAAACTGTCGTCCGACTGCTTGAGGTCCTCCTGGATGATGGCAGATGTGCAGTGCGGGTGAGAACAGCAGGCATGCACGCAGTCCCTCCAGCTAAACACCCTCTGCGGGGCGGACAGGAACGCGGCGCCCTGCTCGATGGAGGCGCTGGCGCGGATGATGCGCTCCTCCACCGCCTTAAAGCCACTGACACAGCGGTCTCCATCCTCCTCATCCTCTCTCGAGTCCGACTCATCCTGCTGTAACTGCTTACGGAACTCCTCCAGCAGTTCTTCCACGCCGGATATTTTGGATTTGAGGTCAGATGTTGAAGAGGACCGCGTCATCATGACCGTCCTCGTCATACAGAGAAGAACGGAACAGATAAGCGCTCGCTGGACATGATGCGCCGAATGAAACATAATTGCGCTGTAAAAGCTCCTTCCCCACGATGGAAACGATTGCACGTATATCTCACATCACATTCGAAATTCAAAGTATTTGTTTACGATGTAAGAATCGCCGTTTTGCGCATTAAAGAACAGCACAAAGCACCTGCACCTGTCGTTTTCACTGGCAACTGAACTGAAATCAGTGCAGCCGTTAATGCAGCATTATGCTGCGATGCTGGTCGTTCATGCAGGGGGCGCTCTGTGGCTCAGCAAGCCCAAACACCATTGACTGCTGCGTTCAAGTCCTCCTGGGAAGTTCGTATTTACAAATTGGGAATTGATGTTTACGACGTCAGGTGAGTTCAAGTCACTTTCGTCGGAGCAAGATGGCAGTATCCTCTCTTAATTAACTACACAAAAATACAGCAAGGTTTTTAACTCTTCTTCTAGAAAATGAAGAACAAAGAATGTGCTCCAGGGGTGTTTTGATTGTTTATGTTTTTAATTAATTTAGGAAGCCACTTTATCATCTTAAGTGTTTGCTGCCAAAAAGCTCTTTTTTTTTTTTGTTTCATCTGACCATAGAACGTTTTAAAAGTAACTGACGCTACTGGAACTTCTAACGGGACGGGTTCTACGGTCAGATGAAACAAAACAACAACAAAAAAAAGAGCTTTTTGGCAGCAAACACTTAAGATGGGTTTGGTGCACACAGGGATAAAAAGTAGCCCAAGTGTAAAATACACTGCTGTATCTTTAATGTTGTGGGCCTAATTTTCTGCTGGAGGTCCTGGACATCTTGTTCAGATAGCCTACATGGTGGATTCTATCAAATACCAACAGATAAAATATCAAAACCTGACCGCTTCTGCTAGAAATCCTATAATGGGCCGTAGTTGGATCTTCCATCAGGACAATGATCCAAAACAAACATCAAAACCAACACAAAAATATGTCACTGAGCACAAAATGAAGCTTCTGCCATGACCATCCCATTCCCCTGACCTGAACCCTAAAGAAAATGAGTGAAGTGAACTGAAGAGAAGAAGCACCGACATGGAGCTGGGAATCTGAAGGATCTGGAGAGATTCTGCATGAAGGAATGGTCTCTGATCTCTTGTCAGGTGTTCTCCAAACTCATCAGGCATTATAGGTGAAAACACAGAGCTGTTATCTTGGCAAAAGGATGTTGCAAAAAGTATTTAATAAAAGGGGGCAAATAATTGTTTTGGAGTAAAACTTTATTTCATAATGTAATTTTCCCCCCACTTTAAATTCTTTTACTTCAATGAAAAGTTCGATTTTTGCTAATTTTTTTAATAAAATATCAAAAGGATAAACAATGCAGATTTATTTTTTACAGCCATCTTTGATCATATTTACCAAGGTGGCAAATAAATCTGACCAGCATTGTATAACCATCAAGACCAATCAGCTTTCAGTATCACTAATGCATCATCAATCCGGTTAGTAGTGGTGAAGAAATCCAAAATAATAAAGGATCCCAAAACAACACTAAACGAAAAAGCCCATAGGCCTATATGATTTGGAGTGCAGGATGGCGTTCATCATGTTCCTGAGCAGTTGAATTAAATACGCTATAAACCGCGCTCATTCAAAACATGCATTTATTGCATACAAAGAACATATTGTGTTTAAAATGTATATACACAGTTCAGTTGAATGATAACATTTGCCCACTTTAATACTGTTAATCTGAATGTTTGAAGCAAACTGTTTGCTGAAAATAAAAAATACCCTCAACTTAACAACAGCACTGAAATAGGAGCACAGAGTTTATCTGTCAATCAAGTGCGTGTGAAAGGTGCGTTCATTACTATAATGGTGTATATATATATATATATATATATATATACACAGACACACACACACACACACACACATATACAGTCATGTGAAAAAGTTAGGACACCCTATTGAATTCCATGGTTTTCTGTATCAGGGCATAATAAAAAATCATCTGGTCCTTGGCAGGTCTTAAAGTCCCCCTGTGGTGAAAATCTAATTTTTAATATTGTTCATATGTCTATCTGGTGTTTTTACCATGCTTTAAGACAAACCATGTGCAAGTTCATAAGTCAACACCATTGCTGAGTATTTTCTCTTTAAAACTGCAGCGATCTAAAGACAGTCTCAAACCCGCGGTTTGAAATCGCTGGTGTTTCTGACGTCACAAACTACCCTTTAGCCAACCACGTCAACGTGCCGGCTGGCTTTAGCATATCATTAACTGGCCGCACAAGGGAGTCTCAAAAGAAGATTAGGCTATCCCGATATATTTTTCTGTTGATATGAAAAATCTGGTATATTTAGCAATATGGCGGGTGTATGATGCATATTACAATGTTATGATGAACTATATGCCTTTCTCCACTGACGTTCTGAGTTGTTCAAAGAGTTTCTAAGGATACTGATTGTCAGAAGGCAGCTGACTCGTGAATGTAAACATGGTTTGTGTAACATTATTAGCAACACAATATTATCTGTTTGATAATGTAGTCAAGCAAAACGCTAATCATATTAATTGCTGTTATGTGTCCGACGTAAAAATCGATACCATTGTGCAGCGTTTACCTCAGTAAGTTCACCTAGTGGATCTCGTCTGAGCTTGTGTGAGTGAGTGGAGGCGGGGCTAATTATCATATTCGTAGGTCCGTGTGTATTAAATGAGTCAAGGGTGTAAAGGTACATTCAAGCTATTTCAAGGCAATTAAGATTTTTTTTTTTTTTTTCACAGGAAAAAACATTCAAATATGTAATTTTGGTGATCAAAGATGAGTAAGGGATACAATTATTAACTACAGGGGGACTTTAAAATTTGGAAAATAAAACCTCAGATGAACAACAACAACACATGACATATCACACAGTGTCATTATTTGTTTAGCAAAATTAAAGCCAAAATGGAAAAGCCATGGGTGACAATCATAGGACACCCTTACTGTTAACATAGGAATTAAGAGGGTAAGTAATAGTCTGTAACGCGCTGGTTGTGCAATCACACACGAAGATGAAGATGAGTAAACAGGTTAATTTTAATAATCCAAACAGGTAAGATCCAACAGAGAAGCAGCAACACAACCAAAAAAGTTACGAGACCAAACAAAGACAACAACTGAACTGAACTTATATACACAGATGATTAACTCAAATGATTAACTGCTGTGGTGATTAGTGCAGTGTCTATGGTGATAGATTGGGGCGGGAAAACGGAACAAAGGAGCACATGTGACCGATGAAAACAAACAAACTGAAAGTCCATGTGGTGTGAGGGTGTGACACAGTCAGGCACTGATAATCAAATGCCTTTGATTTACTGATCATCAGCAAGTGTGATCACCTCTATAAAAGCTGAAGTTCTGGCAGTTTGAGCATCTGGAGCTTTCAGGTGTGTGTTAACACAATGCCAAGGAGGAAAGACATCAGCAATGATCTTAGAGAAGCAATTGTTGCTGCCATCAATCTGAGAATGATTACAAGGCCATTTCCAAACAATTTGAAGTCCATCATTCAGTGAGGAAGATTATACACAACTGGAAGACATTCAAAATAGACACCAATCTTTCCAGGAGTGGACGTCCCAGTAAATTCACCCCAAGATCAGACCATGCAATTGCAGACAACCCAACAACTACACCTCAGACTCTACAGGCCTCAGTTAACATGTTAAATGTTAAAGTTCAAGACAGTACAATTAGAAAAAGACATGTATGGAATGTGTGTAATGGTTTCCAGGAGAAAGCCTCTAAAAAAAAAACATGACAGCACGGCTTAGGTTTGCAAAGTTGCATTTGAACAAACCATAAGACTTCTAGAACAATGTCCTTTGGACAGATGAGTCCAAAATGGAGATGTTTGGCCATATGCACAGTGCCAAAAGAGCATATCAGCACAAACACCTCATACCAAAAGTCAAGCATGTGGGTATAGGGCTGAAGATTTTGCGCTTGTTTTGTATCCACGGGACCTGGGCACCTCGCAGTCATTGAGTCGACCATGAATTCCTCTGTATACCAAAGTTTTCTAGAGTCAAATGTGAGGCCATCCATCCGACGGCTAAACTCGGCCAAAATTGGGTCATGCAACTGGACAATGATCCTAAGAACACCAGCAAATCTACAACAGAATGGCTGAAAAAGAAAAGAACAAAGGTGTTGCAATGGCTCAGTCGAAGTTCAGACCTCACCCCGACTGAAATGCTGTGGCAAGAGCTGTGCATTAACAGATGTCCACAAACCTTAATGAACTGGAGCAACGTTGTAAAGAAGAGTGGGCCAAAGGTCACTGTGATTTTGCCATGTTTCTGGATCAACATATTTTGTTGATCCTGGAACAACATTCCAGTCTGAAAATTTAGTCTTAACCCTATTCCTACTCCTAAACCTAATCCTACCCATAAATTATCCCTAAAAGATAGGTGAATAACATTGATGTAGAAGCACTTAATCATGGTTGCAAGCCTAAACTTGACATAAACGGTAAACTTGTCCCTCAAATCTGATTGGCTGATTGGAATGTTGTTCCAGGATCAACAAAGATGTAAGGAGTTGGCTCTTATAAAAAAAAAACAAGAGTAGCTAATCCCTTACTTTACTTTTACAATGGTGCATAATACATTTTTTTTTTTTTTTTTATAACACATTTTAGCAATTTAAAAATGTTTGAAGGAGTTTTTACATGGCACTCCGGTTGGGAAACGTTATACTGTAAGTGCCTTATTTGCAAAGTGGACGCTTTTGCTCAGTTATGAATAAAGAAGATTTTAGACACAAATAATTCCACGGATTATAATAATAATAAGAAGAAGAAGAAGAACTGTTCAGAAAGAATAAATCCTATGGCCCTGGTTTCACAGACAGGGCTTAGCCTATAAACCAGGATTAAGCCTTAGTTCAATTAGGGCATTTAAGTAGCTTTTATAAACGTTCACTAGAAAAAAACATTACTGGTGTGCATCTTGAGACAAAACAATGGCACTGACATATTTTAAGTTATGTCAGTTCAAGTTACTTTCAGTTACAAACATGCATTTTAGTCTGGGACTAGCTTAAACCTTGTCTGTGAAACCGAGGGTAAACGTATTAAAGAAAACGTCAAAATTAAGTTTGTAACTATTCAGTAAATGCATTCAGATTCGATGTGCGCTCACGCGCTCTGCTCATGTGCACGTGAGTAAGTGCGTGCATATGAGTGATTTGAATTTTAGTTGCTATAGCGACGCGTGTTATGAATTCTGACTGAATATAAATACTCAAACAGATCGCTAAATGTTGGTTGAGAGACGAGGCGAATTCACGGACTTTTGCGGAGTATTTTCTGAGCGAATCTTGTGATTTTGAAGCTGTTTGGAGGATTTCTGAGAGGAGACTTTTATTCTAGAAGGACTTCGCAGGATATATCCTTTATATAGAGTTATATTTTTTAAAGAGTTCATATTATTTCTGAGGATACTTTTATTTTACTGTTCTATTCTTATTTTAGAAGGAATTTGGTTTTATTAAATTTTAATTAAATTTTTTGTTTTATTTTATTTATTTATTTATTTTTTTAGGAGGAGTATTTCTGAGGAGAGTTGTATTTTATTGTATTGTATTTTGTATTGTGTTTTGTATTGTTTTTGTTGCAGTTTGCAGGAGGATGTCGATGGCTCACATGATGGGTGGAAGAGGAGGTGAGTGCTTTAATTTTTCATTTGTTTATGATATGTTATGGTATGATGTTGTACGATGATTGATTAGATTAATGTGAAGAAAATTGTGTGAGGTAACTCATTTGATAACATGTATTTGATTATTTGCATGTGAAATAAACTTTTCAATTTGAGTAACTGAGGTAACAATTTGTAATTGACCACTGACATTGATTATTGATTATTAAAACATTAATAACTATGCAATGTCTGAATGTGATGTTTGGAGACCCAGTTCTGATGATCGTGATCAGGATCCACTGCCAGACCCGACCCAGACACAGAGCCAGGAGCTTCCTGGATATTTAACACCTCTGTCTTCTGAGTTGGCTGTTTCTGTGTCCACAGGTCAGGCTCACAGGAAGAGGGAGTGCCAGAGCGGTCATCAGTCGTTAAGCCTTAGCAGCAGAGGCTCATACGAACTCGTTTGGAGGTGGAGTGGTGATGGAGCGGATAGCCAAAACGGCCACAGCAGTTGCAGAAACAGGTGTTTGTCCAGGTCCGACAGCCTCGAAGAGTTGCTGTGCCCTCCGCTGCCAGGTCAAGTTCCTGTCGAGCCAGCAGAAACTTCATATGGCCTAACTGCTCAGGGTGCCAGGGAGGCTCCTCCTGTGAACAAGAGCTCAACAGGTGAGATTGAAATAAGGCTGGGCGGTGTAAAGTGTACAGATCAATGGTACTTGCGCTGACACATACCCGAAACACGCGCACAGAAAGCCTCTTCTCAGACAGCATACGATCCCCAATAGAATTCTATTTCGCGACTTGTTGCTCTTGAACTGTCAAATACACAAAATTGTCAAAATGGCTGTCGTGCCGAGTATTACAGTGTCGGTTACGTCATTAATAAGACATTGCTATGTATTTAATCAAAATCATTGATTATTTTTATTATTATTACTTTGGATTTGAAACATTACAGATAAGAATTTAACAGTAAAATGTAAGTTATGTCATTGTATCATTGCTTAATTTGACGTCAGAGATATTTCTAATAGTTGTGTTTTCAATTGTTTTTCTTCATTTCAGAAAAACCTACAGAACATAAGAAGAGGAAAAGAATTCGTTCTTTCCTCAACAGGCTATGGAAGGCCATGAAGCATCCTTTCCGGTGCTGTTGCCCCTGTAGTGCTGTGGATGTTGTGGAGCCTTTTGTCCCTCCACCAGTTTTGGAGCCAGAGCCTGATCCCGAGCCACCATCACCTGCTCCAGATCACTTCAGCTTCAAACCAAATAATGGTAAATCGCCAGTCATTATTTCTCCAACATCATTTTAAACAGTATTGTCATCTTATTTTCCACTAAAAATATCTTAAGGCTCATTTTTAGAGAATATTAATATTATTTTCCCCATATTAATATAATTTTCTTGACACAAGCAGCACTGGATCTAGCAAGCTCATATATTTCTCATATTTTTCTGTTCATTTTTCAGAGTCCTTTGAGTCTCTCTATAATGTGGGAGCGATGATTGGATCCGGAGGATTTGGCAGGGTGTACGAGGGAACACGCAAATTTGATGGCAAAAAGGTAAATCTTACAGAATTGTACAAACATTTTGCTCTTGCATGCATCAAAACATTTAAAACAATTTACAGATGGTTTAATACTTGTGCTTTTTTGGGTTTTTTTTTTGCAGGTTGCCATCAAGCGGATGCTCAAGATTGACAACGCTCGTTATCTTGATATTGTAAGTCGGCCAAAACACCCATCAGAAGCATTAGGCGTAAATGTGATTGACAAATAAGCCTAGAGGTACCAAATAACTTTGAGCTGAAAAGGCTCTTTTGAACATATCTAAAAAGATCACAGAAAAGTACATGTTTTCTTCAGATTTTACCCAGTGAACCTTCTGTCTACTACTTTTCTCTAGCCTGGGCATCCCAAACCACTCGTTACAGAAGTGGCGCTGCTGCTAATGATGAGGCGAGAACCCACAAGCCCCTTCGTCATACAACTATACGAGTGGTTTGAACACCCTCGAAAATTCACTCTCATCATGGAGTACCCGGAACCCTGCGAGAGCTTGCTGGACTTCATCAATCGTGAACCCGGGCCGGATGAACCAGTATCACGGGTCATCATGTTACAGGCTGTGGTGGCAATACAACACTGCATCAAGCATGGGGTATTTCATAACGACATTCATGCGCTGAATTTCCTGTTCAAGAGAAGAACATCAGAGCTCAAGCTGATAGACTTTGGCGCTGGTCAGCTATTTAGTAGTGATGGCTACGAGAGCGACACATACATTGGTGAGCATTTTGGGAGTGTGGAAATCTGAATGTAGTGACTTACTTATTATTTGATGCTTTAAAAAAAAGCTCAACAATGTGCAAATGTCTTGCTTATAGGAGCACCGGATTACTGCCCACCTGAAGTCTTGACAGAGCCTCGATTCCACGCCGTCCCAGCAAATGTCTGGGCTCTAGGAGTGCTGTTGTACAACATGGTGAACACATGTCGCCCTTTTTGCAATAGAACAGAAATCACACAAGCCAAAGTTACATTCCAGAACTCCAACTTATCCAAAGGTGAGTGAATAATATTGATAACATTGATAAACACACATATAAGGCAAAGGCTCTGTACAGAAACAGTTAAAGGTGAAGTAAGATTTTTTTCAATATAGCTCAACGTATAGTGAGAGTGTACACACTTCACTTTTAAAGTAAAGATAAGAAACATTTTACATTATATTAATCATGTTTTAGATGCTATTTTCATAGATGCCAAGTCACATGGTCATGACTAACCAGCTTTCTCCTTATTAAAATTTGTACAGAATGCAGAGATCTGATTAGAAAGTGCCTAGCCCGGGATCCAACTGAACGGCCGACATTAGAGCAGATGTCACTTCATAAATGGTTTAGTGATGGTCTACTGTAGTTTGAAGAAGTTCAGGAGATTCACTCAATCAGTGATTTCAGGTGTGAGGAAGTGTAACAGACAGAGTAGGATTATTATCATTTGTCTTCAATTCTGGATTATTTGTAGTGAGATTTTCAAATTTGTGTTCATTGTAATATATAGCGCTTTATACAATACAGATTGTGTCAAAGTGGCTTCACAGTAATAAACAGGAAAATAACAGAATCAGTGATGCAAACAGAATTTCTGCTCAAAAAGTCCTTCATGAGTTGACTTGTTCATTTAATCTTTGTATTGGATAGGAAATTACATACTTGCTGTCCTTGGTGGAGGGCTTGAGCTCGAGACTTGACCTGAAGCCTAAAGTCCAACCCCAACCTGACAGGGAACTCAGAGCCTGTCCATGTCCGAGCAAGAACACGAGAGACTGCAAGACTGGAAAGAAGTCATCACAGCCACATTTGCTTTGTTTTTAAAGTCATTTTGCTTTGTTTTTAAAAGTCAAGACAAGTCATCTTTATTTATATAGTGCTTTAAATAAGAACAATCTGTATATATGTATATATCATTTGAATAAATGAAATTATTTTAAACAGCCTATGAGAAACCTTTGAAGTAAAAAAGGCAAAGACCTATTTTTGTGCTTCCCAAAATTGTCATGAAAGTCCAGATGGTGCAGACTGATAGGTCCTTAACTCAACCTGCCTGTAATTACATCATTTTCTTCAGGGCACAGCAGATTGGTTCCTGCTATAGCCAATGAGCTTGCGTGCTCAACCTTTAAATACTTTGTTAGCATTTGCTGTAGGTGCAGCGCGCTTTCAGAAACCCTCCACCTTCCCCAGCTCCACCTGTATTAACTGAAATGAATACAGTCATGTATATATGAAAAACTACGGTGAATATAACTAGGCTACAGTAGATCATATCCACCTGGGACCCATGAATAGACTTTTGTCCACTGTAGTGGACATTATATTTTAGTGAATTTCTCTGACACCATACATGTCACAGTTTTAGAAAGAAAAAAATGTTAAAGGAAACGCTAAACTGAAAGTTGACTTTTTTTCATTTTAACCGATTATTCATTTTAGAATGTAGCTCCGTATTTATTTTTCCTTGGCGCAAAATGCTAATGAGAGGGTGTCAATCAAACATCAGAAGGCGGTCTCTATGCTGCCATTTGCTGATCGTTGTAAAAGCGCCATCAGCTGACAGTGTTGAAAATAGTAACTAACCTATGCTATACGCTGATTATATTCTCTTTAGAGTAGATGCATCTATACATGCTTTAGGTCAGTTAGCAGCTACATTTGATGTGGTTTCAAACCTCATCTACATTTCAGTCCGAATCGGCACATGACAGTGCAGATAAGTGGAACATGAAACATGACAATGACTATATACAAAATAAGAGACATCTAAGAAACTATAAACATGAAACTAAACCCAACACCATTCGTGACAATAATAAGATGATGTCCGATTTATCCTCCCTTGTGCTTTGTCGCACGCATTTTGGACAAAAGCAATGACTATATTATCCATTAAACCAGTGTTTCCTAACCTTTTTTCAGTCATGGCACCCTTTGAAAATTTTCAAAGATTTGTGGCACCCTACACTAGTTTTGTCATGACACAACTTAGTGGGCCTTTTGTTATGAAGAAAAAACAAACAAACAACAACTCTATTTTAGGGCAGCTTCTTGCGCATTTCATTGGTGCGTGTTTCACTGGGTTTGCCAGGTTATTTAAAATAATGTACCTAAAAGGTGATATTAGTGTGAGAATAATGTGGTATAACAGTTATTTTATGAAGTTTTCTGAAAACATTTTGTGCTACTTTATACAAAATAAAAATCTGTTTTGCAGTGTTGAACTATTAAATAAGAAATATGTGAATTTGGAAAAACTTATCCCACATAGCAAATAATCCCTACAAAACTCCAATTCATCATCACGTGGGACATAGCCAGTTCTGTTCAAATTGAATTTAACTGATCCTGTCATGTCCTGATCATGTCCTCTTATGGCGGTTGTCAGTCCTGTTAGTATTTGGGCCTTAGGCTGAAAAATATTTATTGAAATCTCAAGAGCAGCCAAAATGGAAAATAAAATAAATAAAAAAAATCAGTCAGAAATGGCACCGTTTTCTGAGAATGAATGTACGACCATTAGTATGAGTGGCTCTGGGACTGGAAACATGTTAAACATGAACAATGGCTAGGAGGTCAATTTATTATGTAACAAACTTTGTCCACAACGGCAGTTGACAAACCTCTTGAATTAACTTGCATTCACATAGAACGGTCTCTTGTCTCGTGCAGGGTTCCTCTGGGGGAGGGTCTCTGGAAGAGGGAGTGTCACAACATCCGGGCTTTTGTGACGCGCATGACAGTCGTTGTAAAACTCAAGACGACAGTAAATACCAAAGAGAAGTAGACGGTCCGTCAACAAATACACGTATCTGTCAGACAGAGCAGAGGGGGTATTCATGATTTAATAGTACGCAGAGGTCGATACATGTACAAATATTATGTCGCACCTTCATTAAGTGGTAAGTGAATGTAATTCATTCTTATTCGGTGTATGATAGCACTATGCTATCGCCTCAGCTTTAGGCCTCAAGTACCTGTTGTACCGATTCATAAATGATTTATCAGCACTAACATGTTCAGTATACGGTAGGAATAATGTTTAACGTTTTTAATGGTATTATGTGTCAATACGTCTGTACTCTTGTAAACGCATGACATACTGTGAGTGGCTAACTGAGTTAGCAGTGTGTGAATCTATTGGACACTGCTGCGACTGTTTCAAAACCTATAGAGATGCCTACCTAGACAGCACATTTGGTCAACATTTGGTTTTCTGGGCACTGATGCGGTTTAGGTAGGCAGTACTTAGATTACAGACGCATACTAGCACCGAACTGTGTGATCATCACAATCACTGGTTCCAATAGGCGTCTTATTTATAGCCTTACATGTTTGTGGTCTAGTGAGCTTTAGATATGCATATCTAGACCTACCACAAAAATAAATGCTGTCATATGATCTTGAACTATCATCATCACTGAAAGCATATAGTAAAAACTAAAGTAAGATATTTACTATTAAAAAAAAAAAACATCGCTCTAAATTAGGCTTAATTTTCTTGTTTTAATTTTTGAGGATCACCATGTAGCTGTTACAAGCATTAATCATGTAATTGAAATTGTTTATAATGCATGCTTACTGATGTGCCGACATCTCTCTAGTGCGCAGGTGAAACAAACACTGAAATCTGGACAGTTCCACTCTTCCACCTGGAAGTCTCTTCACCACCTTGGCACTTAACATATGTTTTTACATGAAGAGGGGCGAGAAACCCGAGGGATACAGACAAATGCGACCCAAGACGTTCCCTGCGAGCAACTACAGTGGCAATAGTCAACAAATGCTGCAGGAGATCCGGGAGAGCTTGCGGAACCTCACCCGGCCCTCAGATGCTCCCAAGGCTGACGTGAGCGCCGGGAAGGGACCGCCGGACGATCCCAGACAACAAGGGCGCAGCACCAACCCCAGGAACCCCCACCACCACAGAGCCCTGCAGGAGATCCGCAAATCACTCATGCCTTTTGCTAATGGAACTACCTCCAGTGGACACACTACAGACATCAACAAACACATGTTGCAAGTGCTGCAGGATGCTGGCTTTGATGAGGTAATGTACCTTGTTGAATTTGATTGTAGCTGAACCTTCTGAGAAGTTTGTACTGTATACTCTTCCCCCCCAAATGTGTCATCTCAATCATTTGTACCTGGAATGTTCTCTCCTGTCACTTTATAATTTTGCTTATTTGAGGAATGAAAGACATGGTATGTTGCCAGACCAGCTCTGGTTGAAGAAGCGAGTTCAACGTGTCATATTCAATCCTCACAAACAATGTGGGTGTGATGTACATATTTTGTTTTTCCAATAAGATGAATTGCTCTGCATTTCTTGTAAAAATAGATGGATATGCATGCAGATTGACAAAACAGATTCTTTCTCTAGGTTGTACAGGCAGACAGAAAATGCTTTAGTATACTTTAATAAAGGATCATTTACCGTCATAAACCCAGGCAGAGTGATCAGCACTCAATGTGAAACAAATGACTGTATGTTATGCCAATTACTACATAGTTGCGCTTACTAAATAACTAAAAATACAAGGATATGAAATAGTGATTTGAGCGTAAATTAGGTTATTATGTGACAAGTGTATGCAGTGATATGAGTGGCGTGAAACTAGCACAGCTATGTAGGAATTCAGTTGCCTGGGACAGCCGTCGGATGTACGGTTTGCATTATGCACAAATATCTGACCGCAGAATGCCATTGACCAATCAGAGAGCCATGAAATAATAAAACAATATCGCACAAATGCAAATTAATTGTTTGGGAGCTAACGGTTATCTATTTTAGCAGCTCTGTACTGTGAGCTCGAAAAAAAACAGTGCAATTTGTTTCCCCTTTTGACATTGCCAACATGTTGCATTGATTTTCATTAGTAGTAATAAAATAATATTTAATTTGAATATTAGATAAAAGTTAGCTCAGATTGTTTGTGTGTGTATGGACGGCAACAATGAATATGAATATCATGTCTTTGGATGCACTGTAAATGCCAGTTCTTTATAAATGTATATGGTATGTCTGGATGTCACACAATCATCATCATCATCATCATCATCTGTGTGTTTGTATAGGAGATGGTGGTTTATGCTCTGAAGCAGACAAACAGTCGTAGTGTGGAGGCAGCCATAGAGTACATCAGTAGGATGAATTTCCAGGAGCCTGTGAGGGAGCAGATAACAGTCGCTGCTGCACGCCCTGTGAACACAGGAATAAAACAAGCAGGTAGGTAACACCACTAACAGCCACTTTCATACATGAGTCAAAATCTTTTAAGGGGTAATAATGGAACAACAGTTAAAAAAAAGTGATTTTTCACTATTATCAGATATTTCACTATTACAACAGGATCTGCATTTTAATGGCTTTAAATATTTATAATATTATATAAAACATTTTTGTTATAAGAGACAATAAAATCAACTTTGTGTATCAAAACCACTCCTTTCCTGATAAAAAATATGAACTTAATTTTCAAAAGTCAACGACTTTGTGACAGCTGAATGTAACGTTTTTGACAAGCCACATATGTCAGTCTCTGAGTAACATGTAATTTATTTAAGCCACAAAATAAGCTTAATTCTGTGAAATAAGTATAATGAACTACGCAAAAAAGCATTTCGAACATCTCCAGCATGTTTTATAATTACTCAAAAATCAAACATAGTTCATCCCTCATGCACGTTATCATGTCCGTCAAAAACTTAAGCTTGCTGTCATTTGGAATATTAGAACTATAAACATAGACGTAACACACTCATGGGCATCGATCACTTCACTGAATACTTACTGGCTAAGAAATAAATAATTATTACCTTACAATCCATCTGTTTTCAAATCCACATCATTTGAATATCACAACATCAATTTCTGTAAAAAATAAATAAATAAATAAATAAATAAAATAAATAATAATTAACATGCACAATACAGCGAGTTAACTAATTTCCTGGAAAATCCACACTATCAGATATTTTGACTGTCATTGTTTTCTGAAAAGAGGGAGAAAATCGCGGCCTAAGCAGCTTCAACATGCTGTCTGTCAGAGACAATAACATACATAACACATGTGAGTATAAATTTGCTCTTTACTCACTGAAATTGAATCGGAATGATCAAGGAACTGAGTGAAATACTTCACACTGCATGCTAAGAGAATAAATGCCAATCCAATTAAAAAACTGCCGTCGCTTAACGTGTGTTGTACATTATATTTTGACAGGCATTTTCTATGCACAATCTACACATTCTGATTCTGACATTCCTGATATGAATATTTTTAATAATTTTCTATTCTTGACTGATCCTTTTTCATAATTTTGGCAATAGATGAACTGTTAAATGAGTCCCTGTAGTCCAATTTGACTTTCATATGCTGATGTAAGATTCGGGAACTTGAAATTACATTGAACTCTTATAAAATGTAGTTTGATAACTATCTTTTCAATTGTTTAAAAGAGTAAGGCAATTATCAAAGTTTGATAAAATGTTATTTAATTTTCCAAAAAAAGATAATACATTTTTACATGATTTGTTACATTTAATTAACCCTTAGTAGATTTTGATTCCTTTGTCATTAATTTTTTATGCCAATATAACATTTAATTATTATTTGCTGGAATTGTTTAGGGTAGCGGTAAGAAATGATGGGGGTCAAACTATAATAGTTTTTTTTTTTTTTTTTAGTCTGGTGTCTGGTGCACCTGACCTTAAACTAGCCTAATTACACAGAAGCGACCTTAACACTGATTAGTCATTTAGAC